>NC_139616.1:1899117-2499117 GCF_964270895.1 Podarcis filfolensis
AAGCAAACAGTCTGTGAGCACCTAGAAAGGAATGCTGTGATCACCAATAGTCAGCATGGATTTCTGAAAAATAAGTCATGTCAGACTAACCTGATCTCGTTTTTTGACAGAATTACAAGCCTGGTAGATGAAGGGAACGCAGTGGATGTAGCCTACCTTGATTTCAGCAAGGCATTTGACAAGGTGCCTCATGATATTCTTGTAAAGAAGCTGGTAAAATGCGGTCTTGACTATGCTACCACTCAGTGGATTTGTAACTGGCTGACTGACCGAACCCAAAGTGTCCTCATCAATGGTTCCTCTTCATCCTGGAGAAGAGTGACTAGTGGGGTGCCACAGGGTTCTGTCTTGGGCCCGGTCTTATTCAACATCTTTATCAACGACTTGGATGATGGACTCAAGGGCATCCTGATCAAATTTGCAGATGACACCAAACTGGGAGGGGTGGCTAACACCCCAGAGGACAGGATCACACTTCAAAACGACCTTGACAGATTAGAGAACTGGGCCAAAACAAACAAGGTGAATTTTAACAGGGAGAAATGTAAAGTATTGCACTTGGGCAAAAAAAATGAGAGGCACAAATACAAGATGGGTGACACCTGGCTTGAGAGCAGTACATGTGAAAAGGATCTAGGAGTCTTGGTTGACCACAAACTTGACATGAGCCAACAGTGTGACGCGGCAGCTAAAAAAGCCAATGCAATTCTGGGCTGCATCAATAGGAGTATAGCATCTAGATCAAGGGAAGTAATAGTGCCACTGTATTCTGCTCTGGTCAGACCTCACCTGGAGTACTGTGTCCAGTTCTGGGCACCACAGTTCAAGAAGGACACAGACAAACTGGAACGTGTCCGGAGGAGGGCAACCAAAATGGTCAAAGGCCTGGAAACGATGCCTTATGAGGAACGGCTAAGGGAGCTGGGCATGTTTAGCCTGGAGAAGAGGAGGTTAAGGGGTGATATGATAGCCATGTTCAAATATATAAAAGGATGTCACATAGAGGAGGGAGAAAGGTTGTTTTCTGCTGCTCCAGAGAAGCGGACACGGAGCAATGGTTCCAACTACAAGAAAGAAGATTCCACCTAAACATTAGGAAGAACTTCCTGACAGTAAGAGCTGTTCGACAGTGGAATTTGCTGCCAAGGAGTGTGGTGGAGTCTCCTTCCTTGGAGGTCTTTAAGCAGAGGCTTGACAACCATATGTCAGGAGTGCTCTGATGGTGTTTCCTGCTTGGCAAGGGGTTGGACTCGATGGCCCTTGTGGTCTCTTCCAACTCTATGATTCTATGATTCTATGATTCTAGGTCTTCAATGCCAAAGTTATAGCTCAGTTGCTCTACGGAATTCCAGTCTGGCTGCCAGGGTTTACCCAGCTGGTAGAACAAGTGCAGGCAGCTTTCCATTTTAAGATTTTCGCTGTCCCACGTTGTGTACCCTATGCAGCCTTGTGTCTAGAGGGAGGTCAACACAAGGTAGAGACCATAGCCTGGGCGAGATTTCTCACATGCTGGTTAAACATCTGCCTCACAACAGATAGAGATCCTCTCCCTAGTGAAGTTTTGCTAGATCCCTTTCTTTCCCCAGGGCTACAGCGGTTTAACATAAAGGTACAGCAACTTGGGCTGTCAGTGGAATCTTTGCGATCAATGTCCCCACCATCTGCCAAGGCTACAATAAAAACTTAGGTTGTGGGACATTGAACGCCAGGAACTAACAGCAGCAGCAGAGAAAACATGTTCCCCTCTTAACTTTCAACTTTCTTGGGCACATGAAATTAACCACAATTATCTTGAATTTTTGCTTAATCCTCAAGAAAGAAGGGCATTTTAATTCAGATCCTTCAAACCTCCTATGGAGAAGGTTCTCGGGAATGGTGGAAGGAGAAGAATTTGCCCATGTGAAGACCATCAGGTGGAAACTCTTACACATATGGTTCTTAAATGTAAACTATATGTTGATCTCTGCCCGCAGTTCCAAATGGAAACCAGAGTTAGAGTTACATTTTCTATTATTGGGGAATAATCAGGAGATCACCAAGGTAGTGGCTAAATATCTTTATCTGGTTTTTTGTCGTCGAAACACATTGCAGACGTCTGATCTCCCTGGAGACCTAGAGATGTAATGTTAGACTGCCTTGCCTCTTTCATTTGACAAATGTTTTGTGTCACTGAGAAGGCGGTAATTCTGTACTGATTTGTATGGATGTTTGTATGTGATGCCAATAAAAGGTTTGATGATGATGATATAAAAACATAATAAAACATCAAACATTAAAAACTTCCCAATACAGGACTGCCGTCAGATGTCTTCTAAAGGTTATATAATTATATAGCAAGGATTGCAGGCTTTAAAAAGCAACGATGTGTGTTCCTTTTAGTGCCACAGTTGGCAGGAATGTATTTGGATGTAACTATTAACAACACTGGTGTGTATTTCTTGAAGCTGGCAGTCATTAATCATTTGGATGCAGCAACTTCTACTGTCAATACTGTTGGAAGTCTATTGTTATGAAAAAGTTTGTTAGGCAGTGTACTTTAATACTGTGCCATAGAGCACCATTTCCCATTATTATGTATTGAATTTGTATCTCTGAATTCTCTCTGTACACCCACCCACCAGTATTCCTTCTGTGTCGGGACACATTTTTTGATCAATGAGATCTAGAAAATCAAGCAATTTGGCCTCCACTGATGAGTGGGGAGGGGAGAATCTATTGTTGTGACACTGAGGCTTTCTTGTTCAATTATTCTAATCCCCTTCTATCAAGGCTTTCCACAAAGCCCTATGACAATTGGCTCTTTGGAAGCTGTCACAATGTTTAATCCAACTGATTTATAGCCCAGCTGAAAATGTGAGGTCATGACTTGCTCCTGCAAACCACATAGAACTGTTTTTAATGGGTAATAGAAGAGAGGGAAAATCCCTTCCAGCTGCCTCGATCTGAAAATGTAACATTAACTTGCTGCCCTCAAGGGTGAGCTACCCGTCACATTTATGATGATAGTTTGCAGTTGATGACAAGCTGAACTGGCAGTTACTCTTCTTCTTACTTGTTCCCATAGGATGTTTGGTAAAATCCACAGCAGGAGTGGCCTATGTGGTGCCCTTCAGATGCTGGACTCCAACTCCCATCAGCCCTAGCAATGCAGCCAATGGTCAAGGATGATGGGAGTTGGAGTCCAACAACACCTAGAGGGCTCCATGTTGGATACCCCTGATCTACAGGCACATGTGGAACATTGCCTTTCCACACACATTGCCACACACACACCCCCGCAAAAAAACTGCTATTTACCCAGTTGCGAGATTCCTCAAAGGACCTTATTTTGCTACATAGTCTTTTCTTGAGACGTGATGGAATCATGAAGTGAAGCTTTGTTATTAGCTTGTCTTGCATACTATTTACTGCTTCAAATCCCTGTGTTACACAGCCTCACTTTTCTTGATCTTTATAAGAATTCTGTACACATGGCTCTGGGAGTGGGGAAGGGCCTCTGTTCATAATTGACCTTGGCCATAAAAAGCACTAACTGGCCTCAGCTTCAGGCCCACCTATTAATATACAAAAGGTGGTCTCATGTCCTGGCCACATGCAGGCTAGACTACTGCAGTATGTTATGAAGTGGGCTGCCTTTGAAGACTACTCAGATCCTACAAGTGGTGAAGAAAAAGGAATGTAGACTACCGTGCCCTCTTTTGGTGGTGGGTTGTTTTTTTAGAGGAGTTTTTACATAATGTTTTAATCTGTCTTCTATCTTCTACAGTTCCGCAAGTTTTTTCTTCTTGCGAGTTTTTCGTCTTGCAAAGCACGGTTTCCCATAGGAATGCATTGAAAATCAATTAATGCGTTCCTATGGAGACCGCTTGCCAGGCTGGCGGTGCGGAGAAGGGCTTGTCTCCCCACCGCAAGCCTTCAGGACAGGTCCAGGAACAGAGGGGAAGGCGCGCAGCGCTTCTCCTCTGTTCCCGGGGCTTGCGGTGGGAGGAGGGTTTTTCCTCCCCACCGCCAACATTCAGAACAGCATTCTGAATGTTGGCGGTGGGAAGGAAAACCCTCCTCCCACCGCAAGCCTTCAGGACAGCCATCCGAAGGCTGGCGCGGGGAGAAGGTCTCTCCGCCCCACCGCCAGCCTTCGGAGGAGCCTTCCGAAGGCTGGCGGCGGGAGGAGGTCTCTCCGCCCCACCGCCAGCCTTCGGAGGAGGTCCGAGGACAGTGTGGAAGACGCGCTGCGCTTCCCCGCTGTCCTGGAGATTTCCCTATGGGCTTTCGTCTTGCGAAGGAAGCCCATAGGGAAATTCGTCTTGCGAAGCGCATCGAAAAACGGAAAACCCTTTCGTCTAGCGGGTTTTTCATCTTGCGAGGCATTCGTCTTGCGGGGCACCACTGTACTACTTTTTTGCCTATATCCAGGCAATTCTAAACACAATTGCCTGGATATACGTGCTGTTGCACCCGATGGGATTTAGGACATGTGTAAGACCATACTGTTAGCCACAGAGGTCTTCCCTAAACAACACACATTTCTCAATGGCAAACGAATTAACTGTTCCCCACCAAGGGCCCCTAAGTGCTGCAGTTGGAAAGCAGTTGGGAGTGTCTGGAGGGGCACTAAGCCTGCTGGAAATCTAGAAGGCTACCAAGGCACTTGGTGGAGATGGTAGTAGAAGATACCATACCTCTCTCATACACTTTGGCTGCCCCCCCCCAATCCCACACCACCAACTGATTGAACGGTGAATTTTAAACCTGGGAACTCTCTTTGCTGAAAGGTGGTCAATAAAAATAAATACATCTGTATTTGCTCATTCCCAACTGCACATCTGCACCAAATATGTATCAGCAGCTTTCTGCCATTGAAACCCTAACCTGTTTATATTCATTTTACAGCAGAACAAAGAAGGAGAAAGAGAATGTCTTTGGGTATGTCCAGCCTGTGCTGAATATCTCCATTTACAACAAATGTGCATATGCCAGCTTTATGAATATTTTTAATAGTGCTACCGCTAGGTTGCAGAGCAGGAGGTATTGGTTATGTTCCAGTTAAATCTCGAAATAAACTGTTTCACTAGATAGAAGTCAACTGTGCTGTTCGAAGCAGAAGAAAATATATCCATTAAAAATAAACCCATTAAAAAGTAAATGAGCTACTGTAACAAAAACAAACAGTTGGGAATTTTTTTAGTATCTGCTCCACCTGGAACTCCTTACCTCCAGCTTTTCTGTCTGGGAATCTCTCGTGGTGTAATTCAGCGCCAGCCGACTGGCATTCTCTCCTCCCAGCTTTCGGCGATCATTGCCATCCTCACTGGCAGTTCCCAATTTCTTCCCCTTTGCTTCCAAAAGATAACACAATTGTTTCTTCCTAAGGACAGGCAAGGCAGGAAGGAGAGAGATTTACAGAGCTAAATTACTGTAGCTTGGCCATTGCCTGAGTAACCTTTCATTTGTGCTTGTCCATTCAAATTCATGGGTTCCTGGTTACTGAATATCTTGCTGCCCGATTCATGCAAGGTATTCCTCTGTTATCTCAGAACTGCAGCCCCTTGATAGATGTGTTTGACAGATACAGTGGTACCTCTGGTTGCGAATGGGATCCGTTCCGGAGGCCCGTTCACAACATGAAAAGAGCGCATCCTGAAGCGCTGTATCTGCGCAGGTGCGCTGCATGATTTGGAGCTTGTGTGCATGCACGAAGTGCGATTTAGTGATTGTGCGCATGTGCAAGCAACGAAATCCAGAAGTAACGGGTACTTCCGGGTTGCCACGGGACACAACCTGACAGAACGTAACATGAAGCAAACGTAACATGAGGTATGACTGTATTGTAAATGAGTCTCAGAGAGAGAGAGAAATAGGGGTGGGGTTTGGGAAATCTAAACACATTGGCGATGGACCAAAATGAAAACTGAAAAAAGTAGTAGTGAAACTAAACATTTTCTTTATTTAATTTTATATGAATGTTTCTATCTTGCCCTTCTGGTTCCCATGCCATCACGCAGGGCAACCGACAACATTTTAAAATAAAAATACAATAACATATATATTAAAATACAAAGAATAAAAACAACACAAATATAAAAAACATAACAAATCCATTTAAAGAAACATCAGATATCAGCCAGCAAAAAATGTCGAGAAAGGAAGCCATCCATTTAACAGGGCAAGGTTTTCCACAATACTGATGCATCCACTATCAAGGCCCTCTCTCGAGTCATCATCAACCATGTCTCCACCCGAAGTGGGACCCAAAGAAAGATCCTTCCTAGTGATCTTAGGGAGCTGGAAGAATAGCAGGGGAGGAGGCCGTCTCTCAGGAACTTTGGGTTCCACCCATTATTGATGACAACACACTGTAAACCCCCAGACCAACTATCTCAGTGGTTCCACCAAGACATGTGACCCTAATTGAAGTTATGAAGCTGCTTTATGTTAACATTAGGATAATAATGCTCTATGAGCACAGCTTTGGAACTTTTGTGTTAAGTGGTTTATTAAATCTTCTAAATAAATAAAGGAAGGGTGGCTGTTTTTAATTCTGCCTTTCTACAGGAGTCATCTGTCAGGGAAGAGTTAGAGTTAGAAGTTCCCAGTTTCCCAGATGGAGAAAGCTTTCCCCAAGGGGGGAGGAGAGCAGTGAAGCTAATAGAAGAGAGCAACAGGAACAACAGGGAGGGACAGGATGTTCCCAGGAAAAGCAAGGGTTCAGTTCTAGCTCAGATTCGGAGGAGGGAAGATGCAAGCCAGCTCTAGCGGGAAAGCGAAAGGAGCGGCACCTTCGCCATTTTGAGAGTGGCTGGTCACGGAATAAAATAAGTGAAATAAGTGACTCTGAGGAATAATACTTAAAGATAAGAACCTAAAAGCAGGAAAGTTGGGAAAGAACAGTTTGTATTACCCGTGAAAGGGATAGCTAAAGGTAAAGGTAAAGGGACCCCTGACCGTTAGGTCCAGTCGCAGACGACTCTGGGGATGCAGCGCTCATCTCGCTTTATTGGCGGAGTGAGCCGGAGTACAGCTTCCGGGTCATGTGGCCAACACGACTAAGCCGCTTCTGGCGAACCAGTGAAGCACGGAAACGCCGTTTACCTTCCCGCCAGAGCGGTACCTATTTGTCTACTTGCACTTTGACGTGCTTTCAAACTGCTAGGTTGGCAGGAGCAGGGACTGAGCAACGGGAGCTCACCCCATTGCAGGGATTCGAACCACCGACCTTCTGATCGGCAAGCCCTAGGCTCTGTGGTTTAAGCCACAGCGCCACCCGCGTCCCAGGAACATAATCTGCCATCATTATGGGAAGATATTGCCACCTTGTGGTTGTAGGCAAAATCTGAAACTGAAGTCTCCAGGGAAAAGGAATGAAGAAGTCTCCACTGAAGCAGCACAATGATGGCAGACACATGCGCACTAGATTTCCATGCAAAATTTAAAAAGAAGTGAAAATTGCTGGTTTGTGTATTTGTCTGTGATCAGGAATGAAAATCATTGAAGCAGATACGAGAGTTATTCATTTATGTTGTGGGCGGGGGCTTTAAGTCCACAAACAATACATAATTAATTAATTATGTTCACATTGTTTGACGTTTCCTTTACACTGTAATGAATGTAAGTTACATACATTAACTAGCATACTGTGAGAAAAATAACGTAGTATTTGGCAGAAACCATCTGCAGCAGAATGGAAACAGCCGTTTGTGATGAATCTCTACTTGAAAGTCAACATACCAGAACAGCAGAGTTAAAGAAGGAGGAAGCACAACCTTACAGGTAGCACAATTCTGAACAATTGCACCAAAACAGGATGGTCTTCATGGCAGTCAAGGGGAGATGTACCTCTCTAAGGAGGACCTTCCGTTTTGTGGGTATCACAAAAGAAGGTGGTTCTCTGCCAGGGCCCTATTTGTTGTGCATCAGGGGACTTGAACGGTGATCTCTAGGGTGGAATGGCGTTCTCATGCAGGCTCATGAGGGGGGAGGCAAACTAAACAAAATCAGTCCGCCTGTCCCACTACTGTACTGTCTATTCCAAATGTCTTCAGAGATGCTCTCGTAGCCCTCCTTCAGGCAGGGGTGAAGGAAGGCTAACCGACCCCCGGTGCTGGGTGTCAGGGGGTGGGGCAAACCGCCCGGCGACCATGCATGTGCGCCATACATATGGCGCATGCACAGCGTCGCTACATGAGCCAACGGGCGGCGGCAGGATCCTCTGCCCGCGGCTGCAGCTCTGAGAGAGCTGGAGCTGCAAAGCCGCGCACAGCCGATGGCTAGCGGGTAGGCTTGTCTTTGCACGCCGCTTTGCAGCTCCCCTTTCCCCAGCTCACTGTAGGCTTGGGAGTCACGGGGGGGGGGGGCAGAATGTCAGCCCCGTCAGGATGGCACCCAGAGTGCGCCGCACCCGCCTTGCTCCGCCTCTGCCTCCAGGGACATCCGCAGGAGGCTTCTTTTTGTGCATACAAAGAAGCTGCCCCTCTGTTGAATTGAATGGGGAAGCACAATCCCGGGGCAGCTCTATGTGTATGCAATTAATCACAGCCTTGGCATACAAAGCAAAATGACTCTCATGTGTGTATTTATATTTACCTGCAATCTCCGAGGAATGAAAGCAGGCGGCAGTAGGGTACATCTGAAGATGCTACATATGCTAAGACACCAAAGAGATTTTCGGCCATGACCATGTCATTCTGGGTAACCTGCAGAAGGGGAAAGATGGAGGAGTCAAAGTGGCACCATCTGGGCCATGGTAATACACAATGGGCCAAGGACCTCACTGCTCTGGTTGAATTCAAACATATTTTACACAGGCATCCATTTGGTGAGGATACCTATTTGGACAGCTGAAGGGCTTGTGTTAACTTACATGTTTAATTTAAGATTCATGTACTGATAGTCACTCTATCCACAATATGAACTGAATGAGGTCTACTCTTATTATTAGAAATCTCTGTTTATTATTATTAATGTGTTTTTTCCTTCCTCTTCTTTTCATTTTAATTCATTTTTTTCTTTTCTTGTTAAATTTTCAAACAAAGCAATTAATAAAAAGACACCAAGTGATCCACTTCAAAGTGCTCTCCATTTCACCAGAAAGGTTTTGCACAAGTTTCCAAAAATGACTGGGTTTGGCAGTCATGGTTTCTGGTAGCCAATGAAGGTCAGCACCTCAGTATCCACATCTGCAAAGGCAAGCAAGCATGTCCCTTCTGTACCCAAAGCTGAGTGTGCAGTTTTGCAGGAGAGGAGCAGCTGGTCACCTCTGTGTGTGCCTGTTCCCCCACCTTCCCTCCAGCCCATAACAAGAGCCTAACATCCTGGTGCCATTTTGACAGAGGCCTCCTTGTATTGCTGGTGGCCTTTTCTCCTATAGTAGATTACGTTGGTTAGAGAATTTTACTGCAGAATTTTATTCCAAAATTAAAATGAAAGGTTGCCACTGGATACTGTATTTGTGGGCTCCCTGGTTTAATAACTCAGTAAAATGTCTCCCACTTGTATAGATGCATTGCAGGGGGTGGGGCTAGTTGACCCCATGGGCCCCTCCCAACTCCACAATTCTATGATTTGAAAACTGCTTTCTTTTGCATGGCCTGTGCCCATTCTTACTTAGCATTAACGAGTCTGTGCTGCAGCATGCACAAGTACTTTGCAAGCTTCCTCCTTTCACTTTCACAACCACCATGGCATACAGGGCATAATTACCTCCATTTTACAGACAAAGAACTAAAACTGACGATCATTTTGCCTGACGCCGCACAGCAAGACTGCAACCAAACTGGCAATTATTGCAAATAATAATACATAGTGTTTCAAAGCATTTCACACAATCATTCTTACAACAACCGTAAGGGAGAGTAGAATTTTTATCACCTCCAGATAGAGTGGCTGGGACTTGGGCCTGATTCTATGAGCTCACTGCATTACTCATAGATCCACCTATGGAGCATCCTTCCCCAAAATAAATAAATATAATAATAATGATGATAATAATAATAATAAATTGTTGCTGTTGCTGTTGCTGTTGTTGTTAATTTATTTATACCCCGCCCCTCTGGCTAGGTTTCCCCAGCCACTCTGGGAGGCTTCCAACAAAGGATTAAAAATACATTAAAACATCAGTCATTAAAAACTTCCCTAAACAGGGCTGCCTTGAGATGTCCTCTAAACGTCAAGATAGTTGTTTATTGCCTTGGCATCTGATGGGAGGGCGTTCCACAGGGTGGGCACCACTACCGAGAAGGCCCTCTGCCTGGTTCCCTGTAACTTCGCTTCTCACAGTGAGGGAACCGCCAGAAGGCCCGCAGAGCTGGACTTCAGGGTCTGGGTTGAACGATGGGGGTGGAGACGCTCCTTCATATGGTGCCATAGCCTTTATAATATCTTTCAAAAGCACATTACCTACACACTCTCTCTGCAGAGCCATTTTCCTCCCCCCCATATTGCAGACTTAGCTGCAGGGATCCTCCAGGTCACATATTTTCTTCTCCCTCCTCCAATATGGCTGCAAGGAAGCGAGTGGAAGCTTCCACTTCCATTTTAGATTCATTACAATTTAACCCAACTGCATTTATCCATTGCATGGTTAATCTTAAATCTGAATTGCTGAAACAAGCCAGCTCCATAAGCCAAGGCGTAACACTGGCTTGTTTCCACAGAACAGGGGTAGGGAACCTGGCTGGCTATCCGTATGCTGCTGGGCTACAAAGCAGCCCATCCTCTGGCCCTGCTGCTGACCAGGCTGGACAGTGTGAAGGGTAGATGGAGTCCAACAACTAAGACAGACTGAAAAGGGAGGCATTCATTTTGCTTGATAGTACAAGATGGCTCTACAATGTTCTCATAAATATGAGTTATGCTTAGCTAAGAAAAATGTCCAAACTGAGGTATTAGAAATTTTATGGCATGTTCTGCTTTATAAGGTCCTGAGTTACTATAGGGTAACTATTCCCTGGCTTTCTTTCTCCTCCCTCTGGGAGGTTTCAGTTGAGTTTAGTGATCCCCCCCCCCCCACTCCATGGTTAATGCATGCCAGAAAAGAATTGGAAAGTAAATCTTGCCATTTGTACTCCTAGGTATATATTTCATTAGTTATCTAATATAAGCCCAGTTTGTAACAAATTATAAACAATGGTTTCCAATTATCAGTTAATTTAAGGCTTTCCTGTATGACCAATATAACCAATTAAACATACTGAACTTAACAAAAGATAGAATAGTTTTGCAAAACAAAAACAAAAAAAATAATTGCAGCACAGATCCTAATTTATTTATTTTTTGCTTCCTGACCTTCGGATTTCTTGCTTAGCTTCTACAATGACTTCATTTTTTTTCTTTTTTTGCTGTTGGAATGACAGCTGGCTCAACAGACAGATCTGTCGCCTTGTGGAACACCAGAAAAATGGCTCAGATAAACAACCAATTCATGTAAGAAATGCAAAAGAGGCAGGAAAAACTCTTGCACGTCCTCTGTAACTGGGGCTCCTTAGAGATGAGACAGCCCTGTTGTGGGACTCCTGCAATCATACTGAGATTGTTTTACACTGTGAGTAGACCTCTCACACAAGCAATTTCTCTTGCAGAAGTGAGTCAGTGATAAGACCAACTGAACCAGCTCTAAGGTGTCTGAATGCCCCCCCCCCCTTGAAAATGCTGCCTATTCTTACCTCCATTCCATTTATTTTTTGCAGGTTGAAATGGCCCAGTCTAAACATCACGTAATACTTCCACAGGGTGAAGGTGACAACTGGATTTCCTTGAGCATCAACTGTTAGCTGCTCAAGGCGGCGAAGTTGGGCTAAGGCATTGAACTGTTTCAACACAGCAAGGTTGTTCTCCTTAAATTTCAGGTGCTGTAAAGAAACAAGCAAAACAAGAAGGCAGGCAGCATTAGACATTTAGTGGAAGATACAATGATTGCAAGGGGCTGGGTGGCCATTTTGAAAAATATCAGACAGCACCAGATTGGCTGTGCTAGTCAAAGGTCTCTACTCGCTTTGACATTAGGCCTTTGCACTGAGACCCAGCACAACGTACCAAATAGGGCAATAGCCAAGACCAGCCAACCATTAGCCAGATGCTGAGGGATGTGGAGCAGACATAGCCGGGTACCACACATCCTGACCTGTGCACCAGCCTGCTGCCGTCAAGTGCAACGGGGGATGCTCTCCCATTGCCAGTGGTGAAGATTTAACTGCCAGCCAAGGCAGCTTCTGTATAAGGAGTGGATATGTCATCTTATCCTTTGCCTCAGACAGCAAATCATCTTGAGCCGGACCTGGCAATAAACCAAGGTCCTGGGACTCTTGCAGTGAGTATTCATGAGCTGGACAGGACCTTTATTAGACCCTGGAATCACTCAGCACATGCTGACACCCACATCCAAGCAGGGAGCCCACTAAATGGCCTCGGCCCAGTATACCTGAAGGAGCATCTCCACCCCCATTGCTCAGCCCGGACACTGAGGTCCAGCTCCAAGGGCCTTCTGGCGGTTCCCTCACTGTGAGAAGTGAAGCTACAGGGAACCAGGCAGAGGACCTTCTCGGTAGTGGTGCCCACCCTGTAGAACGCCCTCCCATCAAGGAAAGAAACAACTATCTGACATCTGAAGGCAGCCGTTTAGGGAAGTTTTTAATGTTGGATGTTTTGTTGCTTTATTATTATTATTATTATTTTGGGAGCTGCCCAGAGTGGCTGGGAAAACCCAGCCAGATGGACGGGGGAACAAATATATTATTATTATTATTATTATTATTATTATTATTATTATTATTATTATTACTACTACTACTACTACTACTCACCCCTGGACTTCCTCCTCTTCTTTGCTGTTCACCTGCTCTCTCCAAGCACACATGTACAAATACGAGCAAGGAGGTAGAGCTTCCTCTACTCACCTTGTCTCTCTCTTCTAGGCATGCAAAAGGAGCAGTGGTGGTACAGACTAGATGGCTAGAAGGCTACAAAGGCTTGTTTCTGGATATTTCCATGCTTGTTTGCCCAAGTTAGCGTGCAAACTTCTACTTAAACACACATGACTATGTGCTTGAGGGTGTGTGGGTGTAGTCTGGGTGCCAATTTATCTATGCAGTGATGTAATCTGCTCTTCACTTAATTATTTTCTATGGCTGAGAAGAGCAAACTTCAGTCATTCCATCATAGCAGTCATCAGCAATTGCCAAATTCTGCTTTTACAAGTTTGCCCAATCTTGAGCACAAATACTTGCCACATAATGTCTCAGGAGGCCACCTGAGAACATTCACACAATTTCTGCTACAATGTGAATGTCTGCCATCCATTGGTTGTATGGTAAATTATCTGCTGCATGTGGTATGCCACACAAATAAGAGAGACAGACAAGCTAAGTCAAATGACATCCACAAAAGGTAGAAGGTAAAACTGGTTGGCTGTGGGTTCAGGACAAGAAAAAGAAAAGTACTTCTTGCCTTGCCACAAGACGTGGCACCGGTCATAAATCAGAAAGTTTTAAAGGGGAATTATACTACTTCATGGAGGAGATCTGTTCATCACTGTTAGCCATGATGGCTAAACAGAATTTATCTCTTTATCCCACCTCCAAGGAGCTCTAAGTAGTGTACAGGGTGCTCCCTCCCTCACAGCAAGCCTGTCAGGCTGAGAGAATGTGGCTGGCCAAAGTCACCAAGTGAGCCTCATGGCCATGGGTCTCCACAGCCTGAGTCAAATGGTCAAACTACTAAACCCTGGTTCCACATTCCACAATTAGAGGCAGATACTGGGGAGTACTGAAGGGAGAGTGTTATTGCCCTCAGGTTCTGCTTGTGGGCTTTTCCAGAGGAATCTTGATGTCCACTGTGGGAAACAGAAGGCTGAACTAAATGGAGTCTTAGCCTGATCCAGAAGGGCATCTTGTAGGTTCTTTTCTTGAACCAAATTAGACATTTGGACATCCTGCCTCTTGTCCCAGATTGCTAAAAGATCAAGAACAAAACTTCTTACTAGAGAATTGGGAAATCTGATCCTCAGTTTTGGCAACACTGGAACAATTTCATCAAAGTCTATGAAATTAAAGGAGATTGTGGTGATGCTCCCAGCCGTCTGTACACTCCAGTTTCGATCAAGGGATTCCAGAGCTCCAGAGCCATATAGGTACACGGTGTCACCTTCTATCTCTACCAAGTGTGAATCGAGGACAGGCAGCCCTTGCGTGCCTTTGTTCAAAAGTGAATCAAGAGACCTGCAAGGAGAAATAAAAGTCTTTTAAAGGCAAGCCCTACCGATTGAGGCAGTGGAAGACAGGAGTGCCTGGCGTGCTCTGGTCCACAGGGTCACAAAGAGTCGGACACGACTAAATGACTAAACAACAATGATGTATATACAGAAAGAATGCATTGAAATGAACTCACTTGCAGGATTTGAGTAAAACACTTACTTTTTTTCCAATAATTTTTATTAAGTTTCCATTTGCCAAATTAAACATATCATACCAATTAGTCCAAATTATATCAATACACATCATAAAGTCCAAATGTTTTCCAAATTAATTTTTTTTTTTGTGGGGGGTACCCATGCTCCTCGATCGTCAGGAATCCAAAGATCCAAATTCGTGCTGCTTTCCTTACTGCAATGATGTTTCCAGTCCCATCTTCTCATATTTGTCATTTATTCATTTTCCTTTTCTGTCACCTCCGAGTTTTCTCCACAAGTGGATTAAAAGGAACAGTCTTATTTTGTCTCTGTGTGGGTTTTATAATGCTCTCTCATATGTCCACAAATCCAACCATCATGTTTTCGAGCAGACATTCCGTCCTGTCATTCCGGTGAAATACAGTCTAAATGTCCACTCGTTTATTTTCCAGACCCGCTGCCTCATAATTAGTCTTCCAGGAGGATAACAGCCCTTTCTGATTTACGATTCCAGCCTGATATCCAAGCAGCTCTTCCTCCCTAGACCATCCATCTTGCAGCCGAGATCTGCCTACGAATCGAAGCATTTCTTACTGCGTCACTGAGAGAGACTCACTTGTTTCCAAATCTTTCACAGACATATAATTATTTCCACACAGTTCATTTTCACTCCCACTTGTAAATTAGTCGTCGAGACGGTTTTTTGAGGGGGAGGGTTATCAGGTACTCACATAAAAATAAAATAAAAAAGTCTCCCCCCCCCTTGTACCGTCCACATACCAAAATGTCGTCAGTTCTCTGGTGTTATCTCTGTTCCTTTCGTCCTTCGTCCTTCCGTCTCGATCTTCTTCACTCAGTGGTAAATTTATTAGCAGATAAAAGCATTCCTGATTTCTCTTGAAGCATGTGCGTTTATTGGTCCAATTCTTTTCTTCTTTTTAAACATCGCAGCCAGGCTCGCTCGTGAAAGAAGCTGGCAGGGAGCTCCAAGCTTGCCCGAGGGCTTTCCACCTAGTGCCTCTCACCCCCTCCTTCATCCGAACTCGGGGGTGATTTATGGCAACAGCAGGTGAGGCAGCGTCTTTTCCTTCCCTGAAAAGATGAAGGGAGGCTGATGTACTCCCCATATCAGCCTCTAATTACCTCTTGCAAGCTGGACAAGATGTTATTAGCAGCCATCTTTCAAGGCGCCCCTAGTGGGCCCCCTTGAGTAAAACACTTACAATGGACAAATATAAATAGAAAACACAAATATGAGGTAAAAATGTTAAGAATAGATTAAGAATACTATTTTAATTTTAGTATACAAGGTATATAAAATTATAAGCAGAACAAACAAATATGTTATAAACCAGAAAGGGAAGCTGGGGGAAGTCTTGGGGGGGGCAGGTGTGAACTGAAATTGTAAAAAGCAATTTGAATTTTTGAATATGTTAAAACTTGTTGAAAAATCATAATAAAAATATTATTTTTTTAAAAATGGATTGGAATCCAGCCCCGAACCCAGTAGGGGGTGGTTTCAGGAAGATGGGAAAGGGGGAGTCATTGTTTATCCTCACCACCACTCCTGTGAACTCACCCCCAAACCGTGAACAGCAATCCAAGTGTCCTGTTCTAGGCTGGATGGAACCCTATGCAGAAACACTTCTGTTAATAGCTGGGGATGCACTTCAACACTTGGTTGTATGCATCTACTTGGAGGTATAATACGGATGGATGGCTTTTGAGAGAATATATATGAAATACTTCCAACAGTAATATGCTTCACAGATGTTGTATTAGGAATAGTCTTATTAAGCTTGCTCACTACCCAGTTCTGAAGTTCTTGCTTATTTAACATAAAACATTTTTATCTAATTTTCCCTGTCAAATATTTGGGAGTATCGTAATGTACAATATGTCTCAGCACTTACTGGAAGAATCCAACCTTTGTGCCAACATTAAAAAAAAATTGGCATCAACATCAATTGGGCATATTTATAGAAATCTAAAGGAATCTAGGCACTACTCAGAGAATGTTCATTGTGCATTAAGTTTACTTTCCTTGTACTGGCTCAGTTCCTCAAATTTATCACGTACAGACCTTTTTTTAAAAAAAGCACTTCCAGAGAACAGTAGAACAATGATATTGAAAATAAGTTTGGTTGTGTTGACTTTTATAATTAAAAAATCAAGCATCGCCTCTCTGAACTTGACCTATTATACCATGACACTGTCTTTGCCAACAGGGGGCCCTCCAGATGTTTTAGACTACGGTTTCTATCAGCCCCAAACAGCATGGAGGACACCCCGTTGGCAAAGGCTGCCATCATAAGTGTAGAGTTATGGTGGGGGAGTGACTGAAATTTTATTTTATGTTTCAGTTTGCTGTGCATATTGGAGGGAAGTGTCGCATGGTCTTTCCTAATCTACGCATGATCCATGTCAACACCTGGGACCTTCTCAGTGTCTTCCCATGAACTACAGACTCTCCCGTGCATCTTGACTCCATTACACTAATGCTACTAAAAATCTGTCTGTTTCTGAATAAATATGAGATTAGACACATGCTTGCTGTATCATAGATTCTAGTTGTTCGCCCCCTTGCCAAAACTCAAGGGATTATCTTTGTTCTTTGGAAAGAATATGGGTACCGAAACTCTCTCTTGGGCACAGCAGGGAGTGAGAATGGTGTCTGGAGGGAGCAGTTATCTCCTACCCCAGTTCCTCAGGGGGAGAGGTGCAAAGTGAAGGCAAGGGCAGATTATCACGGGGCAGGGAGGGACTTTTATAGTGGACTCCTGTAGGTCCCTCCTTTGGCCAGCAAAAGGTGAGAATCTCTGCTTATCTTCCCTTAGTCCCAGTTTCTGGGGGCCACAACAGGCTCAAATCCTGGCACTTACTTAAAGCAACAGCTTCTACCTGTATGTGCTCAGCAGTTTAATATAAAGGGGATGATCTGTTATTCTATTACCTACAGAATTCTGATTTATAGAAATTCTACAGAGATTAAGAAATGCGAGACAACGCCCTGACAAAGGCCTCAAGTTGTGGAGAGGAGACAAGCCCTGACAGCCCCCCCCCAAAGTTGGTTACTCTAACACAGGCTGCCTTTAATAGTCTTCCTTCAGAGTAAATGGTGCCATGAACTGCAGGCCCACTTACCAAAGAGAGGGAAATATTTAAAAACTCGCTGCCTGGAAAATGCCCAGGATCATTGTAAACTCTGCAAGACTGTAGCCCAGCAAATAGTTCAGCTTATTTTGTAAGTAGTATTTTTGCCACTTTATTTTGAGAGGGGAAAAGGCAGAGTGATTCTTCCAACATCTTCTCCTATAAAAGAAAATTACAGCTTCCAGAAAGAACGTGGAAACTTATTTTACATGTTACATTTTATTATAGACAGCTTGGCTAAAGAACCACAGCGTTCACAATCAGGAAATTACTAAGAATAAACCAGCTTCACAGCCCATCCAAAAGTAAGTAAAAGAAAACTTTACACAAAGAACTTTGCTTTAACTGGATAGAGGGGGAAATCTCTTAATACTACACTAATGCAGAGTTCTTGGGGCAAGGAAAGGGGTGGAATTATTAACATTAATAGATGCTACTGTAGGATGCAATGTTTTTACAAAATAAAACCTCATACAGATGACAGATACTGAAAAAAGGCCACTATAAAATATATTCAGGATAATTTGTTCCATTTTGTTGCAAAGTCTAAAGAAACTTAATGTTGGAATTACCGTATTTTTCGCTCTATAACACGCACCTGACCATAACACGCTCATCGTTTTTAGAGGAGGAAAACAAGGGGGGGGAATTCTGAATGAAACAGTGGATGTATCATTTTTGTGCCTCATGCTGTGGCCACAGACATGTGATCTGATGGTGAATTTGGGGTGACCCAATGCAAAGATCCTGAGGATCCATGTGGATCCGTGCTTTGTAACCACATTTTAAGTGGGGAGGGAAGGAAAAACACAGAAGGGACAAGGAGCACGAGAGGGGTGTGCAGAGAAGCAGCTGGCTAAGAATGCAGGAGAGGGGTTTAACGGGAGGGAGGAAAGGAAGGCAAAAGTTTCCCCCCACCCACCCACCCAAGCCAGCCCTTTCTCTCTCTCTCTCTCTCTCTCTCTCTCTCTCTCTCTCTCCCACCTGCATGTTTTCCGGCTGCCTGCGAGTCCCTAAAATGCTTCCCTGGACGCAGCAGCACCGGAGCACGGAGAGAATTAGAAGGAAGGACTCGATCCTTTCCTTTCCCCTCTGCTTGCCTGGAGGGGAGGGGATTTGCCTGCTCTTTGTTCCGTTTGAGCAAACAGCAACCGAAAGAGAAGAGGGTGGGCAGTAAGACCCTGAGACAGAATGCAGGAAAGCAACAGCTTCCTCTCTCGCGCGATCGGATTTTTGCCTGATTTTTGCCCCTGCACTCCCACACATTCGCTCAATAACACACACAGACATTTCCCCTTACTTTTTAGGAGAAAAAATCTGTGTGTTATAGAGAGAAAAGTACAGTAAATATGCATATGGGAGAGGGAGTCAAAGCAAGGCATGCTGGGATTTATTCACATTTCTGCCCTGCTCCAGTATAAAGTGGGGCTCTCTCACTTCCCCACCTGCCCTTCCTCCCTGAATTCCGCTGCTGGAGGCTTCCCCACTTGGGCCAGCTCACCTCCGCTCTGACAGCTGAGCCTGGGGAAAGGGGGTTTGAATTTATCTGAATGCACAAAGTGCTTTTCTTTAAGATACTCATTTGAAACATTTCTAGAGCACCCTTCATCCAACAGATGTTAGGGCAGGGCATAATGGGGAGGATGAATAAAGCTATTCCAGACAGATACAAAAACAACCAAAGAGTAGAACATCAACTCTCATAATGCCATAGCAAAACGGCATTTTGCCATCTTTCAGAGGCAGGGTGCCATTGAATACCTGCTTGCAGATTTCCTGCCAACATAAAGCTGTGGACCCTTTCAAGTAGGCTGCTGGAAAAGATGCATTCGTGGTCTGATCTTGTAGACGCTTCTTATGTTCTTTTTTATTTATTTGCATTTCTAGCTCACCTTTTCCACCCATGAGCTCAAGGTGGCGTACATAGTTCTCCCCCTCCTTGTTTAATCCCCACAACAACCCTATGAAGTAGGTTAGGCTGAGAGGCAGGGACTGGCCAAGGTCACCCAGTGGGCTGCATGGCCAAGTGGGGATTTGAACCCCTGTCTCCAAAGTCCGAGTCCGACACTCTCACCACTACCCCGCCCTGCTTCTCTCATGTTCTGCAGCAAGGCAGGGCACATCATCAAGACGGGTCCTCCGTTTCTCAGCCAGGACTAAGACGGAGCCAGCATTGCATTTGAGCTGTCCCGCAAGGAGGAACTTGCCATTCCCATGTATGAACTTATGGAAAGGAGTTCAGACATTTCTGCCTCACCTTTTGTCAACAAGAATTCCAGTCTCACAAAGTTTCCATTTAAGAATCCTAAAAGAATCACTGGTGCCATTAGTTCAAAGATTTTTTTGTCTCATGTTTTTTTCTTTTAAAAAAAGCTTAAATAAATTACAATTATTGGCTTTGGCAGGCATACTCAAAGCTATATGAGAAAAATAACCCAAAATAATTCCAGAAATTATCTTATGAATCATCAACAAAGTAACAGTTAAAAAACAGTTTCTGTTAAAATAACACAGGTGCAGGCGTCAACCAGGGAAGCAGACGGTTCAATTTGTGGAGAGCTGTTCAGAGGAGCCTGTGTTTATGAAGTCTATTCATGCACAAAGAATTAACAGCTTCATTCAGCTGATTTTGCATTATCCGTTTGTTTGTTTGATCTTATTAAACTCACTGTATATTTTGAAAACATGCTGCCAATGGGGAAGGGAGAGAGGGGAAAAATCTGGACTTAAATACCAATGAAAAAACAGTATTTTGGAAGACTGGGGGATCATATACTCCTCTAACTATTACAGTGGTACCTCAGGTTAAGAACTTAATTCGTTCTGGAGGTCCGTTCTTAACCTGAAACTGTTCTTAACCTGAGGTACCACTTTAGCTAATGGGGCCTCCCGCTGCTGCCGCGCTGCCGGAGCACGATTTCTGTTCTTATCCTGAAGCAAAGTTCTTAACCTGAAGCACTATTTCAGGGTCAGAGGAGTCTGTAACCTGAAGTGTCTGTAACCCGAGGTACCACTGTAATACTTTTTAAATCCAAATACTAAAATCACAAATTTAAAATACAGCACACTTACACTCTCTTGCAGCTTCCCTCCAGGTGTGGGTGGGCTCACAACCCCCATTACCCCAGGAAGCAACGCCAATGGCCAGGGATGAAGGGAGCTGGAGTCCAGCAACATCCAGGTGGCTGCTGGATGAATAAGGGAACACTTTCAGCAGAACTTCACTGGTATTTCGGAAGATGAATTTCTACCATCTATGAAAGTATAGAATCAAGGAACTGAAGAGCTGGAAGGGATCCCCAAGGGACATCTAGTCCAACCCCCTGCAATGCAGGAATTTCTGCTAAAGCATCCATGACAGATGGCCGTCCAACCTCTCCTTCAAAATCTCCAAGGAAGGAAAGTCCACAACTTCCCGAGGGAGACCGTTCCACTGTCAAACAGTCAGAAATCTCTCCCGAATGCTTAGTCAGAATCAATTGGTTAGGATCCTATCCTCCAGAGAAGGAGAAAACAAGCTTGTTCCCTCTTCTATGTGACAGCCCTTGAGATATTTGAAGATGGCTATCCTATCTCCTCTCAGTCCTCTCTTTTCCAGGCTAAACATACCCAGTTCCTTCAAGTGCTCCTCTTTAAGGCTTGGTTTACAGACCTTTGATCCTCTTGGTCTCCCTCCTCTGCACATGCTCCAGCTGGTCATCACCCTTCTTAAACTGCCATGCCCAGAACTGGTGCACCAGTATTCCAAGTGTGGTCTGACCAAGGCAGAGTGAAACCCACTGTAAATTTATTGTTTTTCTAAAGTAAATGTTTTACTGTGTATGTTCTACCTTTGTCCTTTCTCTTTAAGAAAATTTAAATTTAAAAAATGGAGATGTGATGGGGGTACAAACCGGATACAAAGAGATGAAGACCAATGGCCTACAAACGTATTGCCTGTCACTTTAAAAATGAAACTTTCAAATGGAATGACCAACTCTCCATAACACACATTCATAGAATAAAAGGAGTAGATTGCACAATACATAAAAACACCACAAGAGATAACCTGAATAATAAAGAAGATTGCCCAAATCAGATAGCTCATGCAGCAGAGCATAAGACTCTTAATCTCAGGGTTGTGGGTTCAAGACCCAGGTTGGGCAAAAAGATTCCTGCACTGCAGGGGCTGGACTAGATGACCCTCATGGTCCCTTCCAGCTAAACAATTCTATGATCAGTTGCACCTGGAGATGGAGGATGTAAACTGAACTCAATTACTGAATAAATAGCAAGCCTCTGTGGTCAGACTAGTTACTTGAGCTACCTAGATCCATGTATTCGCCTCAAAACTCTCTGTAATGCACTAGCGCTTTACTTAAAGCCAATGATATGTGATGGAAAATTGTCTGTTGCTTCATTCTTCACAGAAAAATTGCTTTTCATAAGCTAATTATTAACAATGAATGACTGTCATTTGTAAATAAATCCTGGCAGTTTCAATTTTTAAAATTTTATTACCATATCTAAAGATCTGGCGCATAGAAGATGGAGCAAGCTCGTTTTCTCCTGCTCCGGAGGGTAAGACCAAAATCAATGGCTTCAAGTTATAAGAAAGGAGATTCCGACTTAACATCTGGAAGAGCTTTCTGACAGTAAGAGCTGTTTGACAGTGGAATGGTCACCTTCGGGAGGTGGTGGACTCTCATTCCTTGGAGGTTTTTAAGCAGAGGAGCCTGCTCACCAGTGTTGTCGACGAGCAGCAGCCGCTCCATCGGCTGTCACCGCAGAGCTCCCAGGCGGCGTGCACCACGCACTGAGGCCCATCGTCCGAGGCCAGGTCAGTGGGCAGGCTACGCATGCGGAGCGCCAGGCAGCAGCGCTGAGCTGGGCGCCAAGCTCTGGCTAAAGCCTCGCAAAGCACCTGTCACAATGCCCATGGTGCAGCCCAGACCCGCTGCCCACCCGTCAGCCTCTCCGCCCATGGCCGTGCCAGGTTTACCTCAGCGCATGGACAACAAGGAACTTCCTGCAGCCAATCTGAAACCGCACCAGCCTCACCTCCTGCCCAGAGGCGTCCGTGGCTTTGGATTGGCTGCAAGAGCCAAACCGAAGCCATGCCAGTGTTGCGGAAGTCAGTCCACGCGCGGCGAGGTGCCTGCGGCTTATTTTCAAGGAAATGCCATGCTGGTTTAGCTCAGGGCAGGGACTGACCGAGCAGGCGGCAGGGTCTGGGGACCGGATTTACGAGCCTGGTGGGCCGCATCCAGCCCCCGGGCCGTAGTTTGTCGACCCCTACTCTATGGCATGCAAACTAAACATTTTCTGTTGTAAGTTAACTTTTCTGAAGTGAATTAACCTAATTTGCACAGAGAAATTGTCCAGTTCAACATTTTCTGGAAAACACAAATCACTGCTTATAGCAGACTGTGCTTTTGAATTGTGTGGATGAATTTGGGGAGAGACTGCAGGTGTGTGGAATGGTGGAAGGCTGTGGCAAGTTGGACAGTATAGCCTTCAGCTATTCTCTTAATCACAAGATCATTTTACTCAATTTTATCTTATAATTATAAGCTCCTTTTCCTAGCTGTCATTTGCTGTTCCTATTTTTAGGGTTTTATTGCAGATTTCTTTTGGGGTCTGTGTGTTTATTTTAGTGTAGTTTATAAAGAAGGAGGGGGGGAGAAAGTGAGCCGCCTTGAGGACTTCACACCAGAAGACAATATAACTTTCCCTAAATAAAGAAGAAGAAAATTCTTGATACATTACAATAGCTTAACCCTTTAATTCCTATTGCAAATGGAATTTTAAAATGCACAAACATAGAACAGCAAATGAAAAATACCCTAAAATTCCTGGTACTCTGAACACTTGTAGAGAATTCTCTGGTTTACTTTAGCAAAAGACCAAAGATGTATACTTCTCATATTTTTTGTGGACCTCTGATTATTTAAATTCCGCCACTACCTTTATAAACAACAGGAAGACAGGGATGTCCAAAACAAGCTGAATCAAAGAGTCACAAAAAGCCTAAACTCCAATTCCAAAGGATCACTAATACTGGAGAATGCACAAAGACACACATTAATGTTGCCTAAACCTTTGAAAGATGTTTCAAACTGATGAAACAGCCCAAATTACACACACAGAACACCACTCTGTAATATACATCAGTGTAATGGAAACTTTCTGCTGGGGGGGCAAAGTCTTTGACAACCCACTCTCCCCACAGCTAACAAAACTCCATTCATTTTAAGAGGAATTTGACCATCCAGTTGCATAATGCCTCAGGCATTATTTATCCCACATTCCATAATTAATGTTGAATGACAAAATTTAGAGGGAGTAATAGGGCATGTAATAATATTTAGAGAGAGAGAGAGATGATTACCAAACTTCCTCCAGCCAGGAACCAGAAACCAAGGTTCCACATGTGGTTCTCTGAGGGCCTCTACTGGCCAACGGCAGAATCACATCCCACTTCAGTAATCGAGAAAGACCATCTCCCATGGTAACATGAGGAGGGAAGCATGTGACTCTAGATTCCCTCTCTGCTCCATCTCCACATGGCAATCTGCAGGAGAGGGGGCAGGATTAAACTCTAAGCAAGATGCCCCAGGGTTTCACCTCCAATTTTGGGTTGTTTGTTGTCCCCTCTCCCCAGTACAAGATCCCATGCCTCATGACTGAGGCTGCTGTTGGGCTGTGGCCTTTCCCACTTCATTGTGGATTTTCTGGATTCTTCCCCCAAGAAGACATTGAAGTCCAGCTGACTGTTTGATTTTGGCTGCTAGAGCCGGAAAAAGGGGAGGAGGTAGCGGGGCAGCGGAAGCAAGAGAATTAAAGTGAAGGATTTTTATTTGTTGATTTCTTTTCTTTTCAGAAGGTGAATATAATAGCAGGGAAGAGAGCAATTCAGAAGCTATGAGTGAGACAAGGGAAAAATCAGACCGTAAAGAGAATGAATAGCAAGCTGTCTGTTTGGGATGCAGGAAATGAAATCAGGGAAACACAGAGAGGAAGAGGAGGAGGAACTTCCCAGCTGCTCATGGGGACTTCCTGCCTGGGCGGCTCTAAGAGGCTGCGCAGCCCTTGCTGGCCAGGAAAACAAGGCCTCCATACCTGGTTTCCTCGGGAAATACATATGGAGTACTCCTGCTGTTCTGAGAAGATTCGTTGTCTTCGTTGTTTTCTTGGCTGGAAGGCAGGTGGGCAGAGCGGTTCTGTTGGCTCTCCCACTGATGGGCAATATTGCTAATGGTTAATCGTTTCTTTTCCTGAAATGAGATATAAATATACAGTTTGAGAAAAGAGTTTGCTAAAGTAAAACAAAACGGCATTCTGGAAACTAAGATCAAAGAAATGGAATTACAGCAATCAGAAAATTATGTTGATTTCAGTTGGCTATCTGTTTGCTCTCAACACCGATTATTCCATCGGTGGCTTTTAACTAAGATAGACCCCCTACAATCAGAGGCTGCTAGACCCTCAATGACAGTTGCTGGGTAGTTTGTGGGCTCCCCATAAGCCTGTGAGAAGTAGGATGCCATGGCCTGTTCCAGAGAGGCTCTTGTGTTCTTATGGGTAAGACAGTAGGAAGCATGGGCAGACTAGATCAAATACTCTATAGCAGGAGTTCCCAGTTGGCCAAGTTCTGTGGAACCCGTTTTTCAAAAGCCAAGCCATGGACCCCCTACATTTTCAAATGTTGATATCTCTGTGATAATTTCTGTTATGTGACTGGTTCCGCCATACCCTCCAACATGTCCCAGAGCAAAGCCAGGCCGCGTCTTCCAGGCCATGCTCCCGCATGAGTCACACAACCTGCACAAGAGCATGGAACCCAAAAACAGGATGTCCCATGCCTTTGACGGGTATGTGCCTGGGTGGGTTATGCGGCCTTCCAAGAGGGAACATAGGAACACTTTATAGGAACATAGGAAGCTGCCTTATATGGAGTCAGATCACTGGTCCATCGAGCTCAGTGCTGGAAGTACCTCTCCAGGATTTCAGACAGGATTCTCTCCCAGCCCAACCTAGAGATGCAGTGGATTGAACCTGGGACCTTCTGCAAGAAGAGCAGGTGCTTTACCACTGATCATTCTTCCCCTGCGATGGAGGATGCCATGTGGTTTGTTTCCAGCAGGGAAGGAGCAGCCATAACAAGGAGACACAGCTACCAGGGGGGTGGGATAAGTGAAGGGAGGGAAGGGCCCGGTTCTCTTCCATTTGCATCACACGAAGGCCACCGCTTGGTACCTTCAGTAAGGTCTGCTTGTGGCTTTCACGCCTCTTCTCTTCCTCTTTTCGTAAGGCAACAGATGCCATGCGCCTTTCTTCTTCCTGGGTTAAAATAAAACAGAACACTTTGTGGTGAGACTCACGGCGGTACTAGTCAAACTTTGCAAGGAGTCAGTCCATAGCAGGGTAGGGGATCTAAAGGTAACAGGGAAGTCATACTAGATTTTGTAAAAACACTGAAGTCATGAACAAGCTTTCAAGTTCCACAGAACAGTGTGTCCAGCTGCTAAGCAAAAAACAAAGAAACAAACCCAAAGTATCCCTACTGGGTAGACTGTGTAATTCAATTAAAAGAAGTCCAAGCATTCCCATATTTTCCAAGTAACAAAGCAATGCTCACAATGAAATCAAATATTAAAAGGTTCTTAATGACAATAATAAAAATATGTATACCCTGCCCATCTGACTGGATTGCCCCAGCCACTCTGGGCAGCTTCCAGAATATATAAAAACATAATAAAACATTAAACATTAAAAACTTCCCTATACATGGCTGCCTTCAGATGCCTTCTAAAGGTTGTATAGTTACTTATCTCCTTGACAACTGATAGGAGGGCATTCCACTGGGAGGGTGCCACTATCTCACTACATAGTGAGGGAACCACCAGAAGGCCCTTGGAGCTGGGCCTCCGTGTCCAGACTGAGCGATGGGGGTGGAGACGCTCCTTCAGGGATACTGGGCCAAGACCGTTTAGGGCTTTAAATGTCAGCGCCAATGCTTTGAACGGTGCTAAGAAATGTATTGGGAGCCAGCAAAGATCCTTTAGGACCAGTGTTATATGGTCTAGGCAGCCAATCCCAGTCACCAGTCTAGCTGCTGCATTCTGGATTAGTTGTAGTTTCCAGGTCATCTTCAAAGGTAGCCCCACGCAGAGCGCATTGCAGTAGTCCAAGCAAGAGATAACTAGAGCATGCACCACTCTCGCAAGACAGTGCGCAGGCAGGTAGGGTCTTAGCCTGCGTACCAGATGGAGCTGGTAGACAGCTGCCCTGGATATAGAACTGACCTGTCCCTCCATGGGCAGCTGTGAGTCCCAAATGACTCCCAGGCTGCGCACCTGGTCCTTCAGTGGCACAGTTACCCCATTCAGGACCAGAGAGTCCCCCACACTTGCCTGCCCCGTGTCCCCCAGAAACAGTACTTCTGTCTTGTCAGGATGCAACCTCAATCCACTGACTGCAACCCAACTTCCAACAGCCTCCAGACGCTCACACAGGATGTTTACTGCCTTAACAGGTTCAGATTTAAATGAAAGGTAGAATCATAGAATCATAGAGTTGGAAGAGACCACAAGGGCCATCGAGTCCAACCCCCTGCCAAGCAGGAAACACCATCAGAGCACTCCTGACATATGGTTGTCAAGCCTCTGCTTAAAGGCCTCCAAAGAAGGAGACTCCACCACACTCCTTGGCAGCAAATTCCACTGTCGAACAGCTCTTACTGTCAGGAAGTTCTTCCTAATGTTTAGATGGAATCTTCTTTCTTGCAGTTTGGATCCATTGCTCCGTGTCCGCTTCTCTGGAGCAGCAGAAAACAACCTTTCTCCCTCCTCAATGTGACATCCTTTTATATATTTGAACATGGCTATCATATCACCCCTTAACCTCCTCTTCTCCAGGCTAAACATGCCCAGCTCCCTTAGCCGTTCCTCATAAGGCATTGTTTCCAGGCCTTTGACCATTTTGGTTGCCCTCCTCCGGACACGTTCCAGTTTGTCAGTGTCCTTCTTGAACTGTGGTGCCCAGAACTGGACACAGTACTCCAGGTGAGGTCTGACCAGAGCAGAATACAGTGGCACTATTACTTCCCTTGATCTAGATGCTATACTCCTATTGATGCAGCCCAGAATTGCATTGGCTTTTTTAGCTGCCGCGTCACACTGTTGGCTCATGTCAAGTTTGTGGTCAACCAAGACTCCTAGATCCTTTTCACATGTACTGCTCTCAAGCCAGGTGTCACCCATCTTGTATTTGTGCCTCTCATTTTTTTTGCCCAAGTGCAATACTTTACATTTCTCCCTGTTAAAATTCATCTTGTTTGTTTTGGCCCAGTTCTCTAATCTGTCAAGGTCATTTTGAAGTGTGATCCTGTCCTCTGGGGTGTTAGCCACCCCTCCCAGTTTGGTGTCATCTGCAAATTTGATCAGGATGCCCTTGAGTCCATCATCCAAGTCGTTGATAAAGATGTTGAATAAGACCGGGCCCAAGACAGAACCCTGTGGCACCCCACTAGTCACTCTTCTCCAGGATGAAGAGGAACCATTGATGAGCACCCTTTGGGTTCGGTCAGTCAGCCAGTTACAAATCCACTGAGTGGTAGCATAGTCAAGACCGCATTTTACCAGCTTCTTTACAAGAATATCATGGGGCAGAGCTGGGTATCATCCGTATACAGATGAACACCCAGCCCAAACCCCCTGATGATCTCTCTCAGAGGCTTCATATAGATGTTAAAAAGCAGGGGGCGGCAGGACAGAGTTCTGAGGCACCCCACGTAAGAGCCGAGGGGTCTGAAGACTCATCCCGCAACACCACTTTCTGGACACAGCCCAGGAGGAAGGAGCAGAACCACGGCATAACATTGCCCCCAGCTGGCTTCCCCAGAAGAATACCATGGTCAATGGTATCAAAAGCCACGGTATCAAAAGAACTGAGAGATCCAGCAGAACTAGGAAACAGCTTTTCCCTCTGTTCCTCGTCTACCAAGATCATCGACCATCTTCCATTATTGGAAAAACTGACACAAAAATTGGAAGTAGCAAGAGGCCAAAAGAAACCTGACAATTTTAATGCAGTCTGGTGTGACAGTTATGGTAGAACAGTACTAATAGTTTACAGCACAGTTGTGCGTGCATGAAGGGCATATTTCAATTTTCCACCTTCCCCCTCCCTATAAATTTTTATAAATTCTAATTGTTATTGATACAAAATACCTTTTACTTACGGTCACCAATCTAAGCATTAGACAATACTATACATAATTTCATATCTGTAATAATTGTAAGTTTTGGTATATACACTTTGACACAACTTTGTTAATACATTCAGAAATATATATATCTCAATGCAACCATGAATGAATAAAAATTATGTTACCATAAAATATACTAAAAGGTTCTCCAATGCAAGTATCTTGTGACTCTTAA
The DNA here is from genome assembly GCF_964270895.1 of Podarcis filfolensis. Lineage (NCBI taxonomy): Eukaryota > Metazoa > Chordata > Lepidosauria > Squamata > Lacertidae > Podarcis > Podarcis filfolensis. Next base: position 1,928,074 of record NC_139616.1, read on the forward strand.
TTTTAGATTTATTTTATTCATTTATATACATCTTGGATGTTTAATAAAAAGCCTCAAAATATATTTTTATTAAGAGAAAGTTCTAGAAAGAAGAAAATCTGTATGGCCGGATAGACCCTGCATATTAAATGCAATGAGAGTATTCAGCAGGTGGTTTGTTTAAAAAAGAAAATCCTTGCTGTCAGATTTATTCAGGACATACCTATTCTGACATTTTCATTCTATTTATTTATTTGCAGAAGTTGTAAGGATGCCTGTTGAGAGATGGTAATTATAGTAATGTTGGCATTTCCAACATTTTTAACTAAGCTGTTAAATAGGCTGCTAAAAGAGCCATTGGTTCAAAGTAAAGCCTGTTTAGCTGCATCATACCTTTGGGATGGAGGAATTGTTTGGTGCAAGGTTCATACAAACATCTTTGGAGGGAATGTAAGACAGCTACTAAGTTTCAGAGTCATTTCTTTCACTGTAAAGTTGAACTGGACCTATTATTTCTCTTCTGGGGAGCAAATAAAGCCATCCTCTCCAAATGGTTAATGATCCATCTTCTCACAGCTGAGCAAATGGAGATAACCTTTCTCTGGAAAAGTGATCAACAATCTGCCCCTCCAAAGGTGGTATGACAGGAAGCTTTCTCTGTCAAACTTACCCAATGATGTAGCCTAACCCAAAGTGAAATAAGAAGTGATGGGTTCTAGGAAGACTAGTTCCTTCCTCTTATATTAATTCCAGTCCAGGAGAACAGGCTGTCTCTCTCTCTTAATGCCTTAATGGTGAGGTGTTTATATTCTTGACATATTCTTGACATATTCTTGACAAGGGAGTTTTTCTTTCATTCGTTTGTCTCTTTCTGTGGGGGCTATTTGTATTCTTGTGTCTTTATGCAGTACAATAAGCTCACAATTTAAACAGGGATTGGGTTCAATGGCGGGTGGGATTGCCAACACCATTTCCCCCAGAACTCAGCCCCTTTCTATTTTTTTATATTTATATATTTATATTTTTTGTCATATGTGTTAAGCTGAATGAGCACAAGTTAAATGTGTATAAGTTGTGGGTTTACTGTACACAAAGGCTGGTTTCAAAAACAGCTTACCATGCAATTGGGACTGCTGCTTGTGCTCATTTATAATATCTGTATGTTTTATGTTGGCTTTCTACTTCAGAGTGGCTTTCAACAAAAATACCAGTAAAATTAAAATGCTGAATATAAAATGCAAACTTAACAACAGTGAAGAGAAGATGCATCTTAACTAAAGTTCCCAGTGCTTATTTATGGGAAGGGGATTCCATAATTTGGGAGGGGGAGACCGCTCTCTCCAGCTCTACCTGCCTAAATTCTGAAAGAGCCAATACCCAGAGAAGAGCCTCAAAGAATGATCTTATGGAATGGGAAACTCATACTGACACAGACAGTCCTTCTGCTGTCTTATCCCAAACATAAATTCAATGAGTGTAGACCTCACTCCTTATGGGGTTGTCAATAAGACAAACCAGAGGAGATTGCTAAGCATTTTGTATATAGAAAATAGTAAAAATATTCTTAGTAACTGTAGTAAGTTTTTTAAAAATAATAAAAAACACAAAACCTGCTGGCACTGTGAATAGTCTGGTTAAATAAAACTCCTTGCTTATTTCAAGGTTTAACCCATCACAGAGTTTTCCCCACAGAGTTTCTCTTACTGTGATCTTCTTCATATCCAGCTGTCGGAGCTGCATCATATGGTGGAGAACAGTATGCTTGTAAAATGCCTCTTGCGCTATCGGGTTGCCATCTAGGGTGATGTCTGAAAGGGATGCAGAATCGGCAAGGCACAAGATGTCATCAAAACTAGGTGAAAAGAAAAAGGAATGGAACACAAGTCACGGATCTCAAACATACAATCATCAATTTCTATGACTATTAACCTTAAAATAACCATTATTGATATCATTCCACTAATTAAAAGTAAGCAGTAACAATACTATTCCCCCCATCAAATAGAGAAAGGTGAATTTTTGCAATAACTGGTCAAGGTTTTTTGACATATTTGGTTTTATGTGACTTTCAAACTTAATGGGATGTTTCAGTTAACTTTCACAATATTCACTGGTTTTCTGTTGTAAAGGTTTGAAATGTGTGAATTGGGTTATATCCAGATCTGCTCCTGAGGGATGTCATATCAGTTACATCTATCACTGTCATGGTTTCAATCACTCAAATGTTTATCATGGCTGAGTGACCAATAAACAAAGCACCAATGCAGTTGGGAATGAAATATGCTCAGAAGAGGGCTGGCTGTTTCAGTTGCCCTTTTTTAAAAAAAGGAAATATATCAAAAAGTTTACATGTTTCCTCTGCACCTCTGCTTCTTTCTCCTGGACCCGCAAGCTTGTCTTTCCCATTCTCCCAATGTCAAATTTGCCCAACAACACCAATGCAGCGGCGGGGGGGGGGGGGGGCGGGGGTAGCATAGGGCTCTCCCATGCAATAGGATCCTGAACTGAACAAAATACAAAGTCCCAACAGTGAACGAGCGCAACTAAAGGCAGGGGCTCAGATAATGGCAGGAGGGTGCAATGGCCAAAGAGATACGTATGTGAGACCACTGGTTCAGAGGGGATTTAACTGCAAACCTTCTGGCCTGTTTGCTGGTCCCACTGTGGCAAGGGAGGGGGACACACCCTCAGGCATGCAGGAATGGCGGCTGTTGCTGATGATTTAAGCGGGAACCCAGAGGTCCTCCAGGTGCAGTGGCTCAGGGGATGAGGCCTAATGCCAAATGGTAAATTGGGGATGAAGTCCATTATTTACTGCTCCCGGGCATCAAATTCCAGTGCAAATCCTCTATCTAATTTCCCCAAACAGATGGCCAGCTGGCAGAGACAAAAATAAGGTATTTAAAACACACATCAGTTTTTAGTTATAGGTTTCTATCTGTTTTTAGTTTATTGTTGATTTTAATTTTCTTGAACTTTTAAAATTATTGTCAGTTCTTTTTACTGATGATTTTATTATTTTTTTGAAAACCGCTTTGAGGGTTGTTGTTTTTACAATCAGTGTGTAAAATTTATGAAATATATAGAAGTAACAGTAGAAATGACCTTCAGTTACTTTTATCAATAATTTATATTAATTGTTGTTGTTGCTGAAATTTGTATGCTGCCCTTCATCTGCCCATCTCAGGGCGGTTCACAACATAAAAATACAATAGCTCTTTAGAAGAAGCAACTTTTCTGGATCTCTCTCAGCTACACAAAATATAAATGCTTTTTTCTCCTCTGTTGTGCTAGATTAACTTTTGCAGAGAAATAAAATATTAATCTAATATAAATGAATACACTTGACCTTAAAAGCTAGGGTTGAGTGTATTAAACACCTGCTACATCTTCCCTGAGGGATCCTAGACCTTCCCGTGATTTCCCCCCATAGTGGAGAGAGGGCTGTGACCCCACTCTTGCCTCTGCCCCCTTCCTCTTCATGCTGATGGGGGAGGAGCCCCCCAGCTCACTTTCTGTTCTTTTTCTACTGCCTCAGTAGGGATTACCTCTTTCACCTGCACCTTCCTTTCCCCTTCTGACACTGTTCTAGCAGCAGCCTGGCTGGCCTCCCGGCCCGGCTTCACCAGGTGAGCAGGAAGAGGCAGGGCTGCCCTCGCAAGGTACCCACGGCTGGGGCAGAGGGCAGTCACCCCTCGTTGTGCCTTCCCTGGGGTTTCAACTTAAGCAGGTCTGCAACATGTCTTTAAAAATGTCTGACGAAGTGTGCATGCACACGAAAGCTCATACCAAGAACTAACTTAGTTGGTCTTTAAGGTGCTACTGGAAAGGAAAAAAAAAATTTTTTTTTGTTTTAAAAATGCTGCCATTCTTAGTGCATAATCCCTGCTTTAAAAATACTGCTTTATACACAAAAACAATGGCATAAGTGACAGCAATTGTGCAGCCTGAGGTGGAACCTTCACTACTTCAGGTGCTCTCCTGTGGTACATAGGCTCACAAGTAGGAGGAGAAATAACGCATGAAAGCCTAGAGATACAGAGAGATAGAAACAAAGATAAATGGGGGAAATACCAACAGGGAATACTGAAGGAATACAAGAGAGGGCTAGTCACAGAGAAGGAAAGATTCCCTCTTTCTGATGTACACATTTACCTGGACAAACTAACCCAGAAGGAGCATGGCCAGAGGTACAGCTCCTCTTCCCTCATACACACACCCTCAATTATTACATCTCTATTTGAAGTGTCAAGAACTTAAGCTTCTACTTTAAAGAAAAACATAATATTAATGAACCATCACTTTTTATTTAAGCACTAAGAGTGCTAAACATCATGGCTATCTCAAAAATGATTCACCTAGAAAGTACCGTATTTTTCGCTCTATAGGACGCACTTTTTCCCCTCCAAAAATTAAGGGGAAATATGTGTGCGTCCTATGGAGCGAATGCAGGCTCCTTGGCTTCAGCAATAGCAACGCGAAGCCTCCGAAGCACAGAGGGAGTGCTCCCTCCGCGTTCCGGAGGCTTCGGGTTCCTTTCGCTGAAGCCGGGAGAGTCTTGCTCTCCTGGCTTCAGCAGAGAGGGAGAGCTGCACAGCGCCCCTTCAGCGAAGCAGGAGCAGAAATGGAAGGGGTTCCGTTTCTCCTGTTGCTTCGCTGAAGGGGCGCTGAGCAGAGAGGGGGAGAATTTTTTTTTCTTGTTCTCCCCCTCTAAAACAAGGTGCGTCCTATGGTCGGGTGCGTCCTATAGAGCGAAAAATACGGTAAGTTTTGCATGTGACAACAGAATGGCAAGCAAACAGCAAGAACATAACTTGGGTTACTTCCGTGAACAGAGCTGATGAAACAGTTTCCTGTGAGGTGACTACATCCCTGCCTTAGAGCATTTGGAAGAGCTAAACCCTCCTGAGTCCAGCGTGACATCACAGGAGAATGACCCCTCCAACTTCACAGCACAAGAAACAGTTAGCAAACTCAGGAAAGGGCCATTTAAGTTCAGCCCCAGTCTAGACATTGCAGTTTTCTTTTTTCTAATTCACAGTCTCCCTTCCCCAAGTACAGAACTACCACCACCACAGCGGAACTTTGCTTGAGAGAAACTGGGACACTGGAAAAATGATGTTCAGTTACACTGAGCAGAAAATAATTCTCACTGACTGCAGGGTTTACATCCTAAAGGCAGAGCAATATACCTCTGCAGTCTTTCAACTGCTGAGCCCAGCCAAACACTCCCCCCCCTCCAAAAAAGTTAAATCAGGGTAGGATTTATGTATCATTCAAAGTGAAACAATCCAAACCATAAAGGAGGGCGGGGCAGATTAAGCTGGAGTGTTGGTAGATGGCTGTGTTCATGTCTAAATAATGCTGCCAAATCCAATCTATGGAAGGATATGCACTGAATGTGAAGTTTAGGTTCTCAGCACTGTTGCAATACATAAATTCCTAAGTACTGAAAACTCTACCCAGCAAGTGGCACATATCCTTCCACAGTTTAAACTGCAGCCAACAAGCAACACTTTCACAACAAAAGAGTTACCATTTTCACTTATTTCAATTAGTTCACTTCCCCATTCCACTTCTCCAGAACATAAGCACAATAAAACAAACAGCAGTAGTTCCACGTGGTTAAATTCCACTGAGAGCAATTAAAACCCCTTGCCTGCCTCCCCCACCCTCCCAATGTGTGAGTAATTGCTGCAATCCCAGGCTGAATATCCTGCAGTGAGGAATCGCTGCAACACGTAATTGCCTCTGAGAAAGGATGTTAGACATACTAAATTGTGATCAAGGGGGAAGTGCATCCAGGAAAGAATACATTCGCTAATTTTGAAAACAGGCTTAATTAAATGCTGCAGCCAAAATTATATAAAAACAGAATAAAGGAGGGGGTGGGGAGAATAAGATTCAGAAAATGCAGCTCTTATTTTAAAAAAAGGTGTTTTACTCCTGATTTCATAACTAGGTTGAAGCGTAGCATAGAAAGGAACAACCTGCATCTTAGTAACTAAAAAAAGGATGCTGAATGACCTGCACAAATGGAAGCCTGTAACTTCAATTAAAGAGACATCAGTTTACATGACAGTCTGGAGCAAATATAACAGGCTGTATAATCTAAACCCAGTTAGGGCATTTTTAAAATAATGCGAATAATAGTGATTCACAAACTAATTCAGATTAACATTGACTCTGCAGTATCAATATCCGGGCTTTCTACTTAAGTATGGTAATGACATATTTTAAAACAGAAGAGAAACATTTCTTCTCTGTGCACTTAGAAAAAAAGATTAAATGTTTTGCTAAATTTTGGGTTCATAGTTGTTCTCTTTCTCCATATACTGTATCATTTGTCTACCAGTCAGACAAAAGTAGCCACTGGCAAATATTTAATTTTAAATGGACAGTGGTAATAAGTGAGGCACTGAGAGAGCAAACGGATTCTCTCCCCGCCCACCAGCAGTTTCTGCTTACCGAGATATATTGTTAAAGCTGAGGAAGAGACGTTGGAGGCAGGGCAAAGTATCCACATCTTTCTAGAACGAGAGAGAGAGAGAAAACACCAAATTCAGCATCTGAAGGGCAGCATGCTCTACACGCTCTTGCTTCTCTGGAGGATGAAACATGCCTACTGCAATTTACTGTAACCTTGCTGCAGTGCCAACTGATGTCGAACACGCGGCTCCATCCCTCTGTGGTGCATAGGTCCTCTTGGAAAATAAGCTGGACTGCTTGCAACAGAAAGTGTTGAGCAAAAGAGAGGGGAGACGCCAGCGGCAGTAGATGCTGGCCTCTTTTTGAGCAGGCTTCTCAAAAATGGAACTGAGGTGCTGACTCAGGGTTTCAGCTGCAGGGGAAAGCAGACCGCTATGAAACGGCAAGCAAAATAAAATCCAATTTTGTAGTCATGCTGTTGTCTAAAGCATCAAAGTGCTAACTCATGCATGCAGCTGTCCAACCAGCAGCAAGCAATACTGAAATGTGCTCTGCAGACATTTCCCTGCTTCCTCAAGTAGCTTAACGAGTTGGAGTCCCACCACAGACAACACAGAAATGCACTCCAGATCTCACAAAATGGTTATCAGTTTGTAATGCACAGCCTTTGTGGGAACACAGGGAAGGTATATATTATTATTATTATTACAGTGGTACCTCGGGTTACATACACTTCAGGTTACATACGCTTCAGGTTACAGACTCTGCTAACCCAGAAATATTACCTCGGGTTAAGAACTTTGCTTCAGGATGAGAACAGAAATCGTGCTCCAGCGGCGTGGCGGCAGCAGGAGGCCCCATTAGCTAAAGTGGTGCTTCAGGTCAAGAACAGTTTCAGGTTAAGAACAGACCTCCAGAATGAATTAAGTACTTAACCCAAGGTACCACTGTATTATTATTATTACTATTAACAACAACAACAACAACAACAACAACAATATCACTTTAACAATCCATCCAATTCTTCCATGAGTCAGAGACGTTTATTTTTGCCATTGCCACCACCAAACTGATGAGTTCAGTGGGTGAAGCAACTCTCCAACTTGCAATGAGTGGATACAAATACACCAAGATAATGTTGATAATGATAACGATGATTTATTAAATTTCTATACCACCCTTCATTCAAGGATCACAGGGCAGTTTACAATATAAAAACACAAAAATGTATAACATAGTAACATACAAAAACAATAACCAAGGGGTCTCCTTGGCTTTCAGGAGTGGGACAAATATGTGGGCCAGTCCATGGTGTTTCTCACCCACATCACGATAGGCAAGATTGTTGATTTTCTGGAACACACAAAAACCCCTTCCCTACACAATGTGAAAAGCAAGACTCATTTTGTCATGCAGATGTTTCATTCTCACCACCACAAGGTCTATGCTCAAGATAACAAGGATTAGTTGCTTCTTAAACAATTGTCCTGAGCGCACAGTCTAGATGGCTAATGTAGCAAAAGGTAGATTCTAACAGACAATGCAGCAATTTCAATCTATTTATACCCCCAACTCTCTAGCTGGATAAACTCCCAGAGTGTCTTACAAATAAAAAAAGTTCTTGCCCTCAGGCTTATAATCTAAAAAGCTGTGATATTAAAGGGAAAAGGGTCAAAGAGGGGAAGAAGAAAACGGGCAAACTCTAATACCAAATTCTTAATGTTATAAGATCCTCAGGACCAGCTTAGAACACTGTAGTGTAGAAGAAAAACAAACACTGCCAGCAAGGAGAAAACTATCACAACAATGAATGGCCTGGACAATTTTGTCCCTCTCTGATGTGCTGATTTTCTACTCAAATGGACTTCATGGACCACATCTCTCCATATGAACCAATCCAGACCCTGCAATCATCATCTGAGACCCTTCTTCATGTGCCTCCTCCGTGAGAGGTACAGAGGGTGGCAACAAAAGAGCAGGCCTTTTCTGTGGTGGCTCCCCACTTGTGGAATGCTCTCCCCAGGGAGGCTTGCCTGGAGCCTTTGCTACATATCTTTAGGCGCCAGGCGAAAACATTCCTCTTCTCCCAGGTCTTTGGCTAATTAAACAATTTTTTAACTATTGGGGGGGGGGTTTCTCTCTCTCTCGCCTTTCCCTGCTGTCCAACTCAGACCACCACCCCTTTTCTCTGAGCCATGCTCTTCTGCAATCCTCCTTTCCCAAAACCTCTTCCTTTCCTTGGTGTATGGATATCTAACCTCTGCTCCTCTTCCTTGCCTAGAACCTTCAGCTTTCCCTCTTCTTACTCAAGAACAATACAGTTCAGACAACGGCCGTCAGACACCTTCTGTCTGCCCTGACTTTCCATGACCTTAAGATTCCAAGGCTTACAGCAATTCAAACATCCCTTAGGTATATCACTTTATAGATCTCCTGCAAAGTATGTATTCATAGGCTCTCTATTCAACTGAAGACTCTACATGACAATATACATTGATACCCAAAAAAAAACCCACCAAAAGAAACTGAATTTTTTTGAATCAAATTTGTTTTAAAATTCCAAAAGCAATATAGTTCATTCAAATTATAGCATTTTTTTCTAGAGCAAATGGATTCAGTTCACTTACCACAATTCTGATCTGATTATATCTAAGATTAAGTTCCGTCAGTGAATCTAGTCCGTTCAGGTTTTCAATGTATGTTAAGCAATTCCGGGCAAGATTCAGCACTCTGAGGTCACTTAAATGGTGGAGATTTTCTATGATAGCAATCTGTAAAAGAGAAGATGAGGAAGAATGAGGATTGTATCAGTTGAGCCCAACCCTTCTTTCCCCCCGCTAAGAATGACACCATTAAACAAGCAGCTTCTCTTCTAAGCCTGAACTGTGCCTCCGGATCTTATGGAGGTAAAAAAGTGAAATGTTTATGGTCACACCCCTATGCACACTTACATGGGAGTAAGCTCCACTAAGCACTGTAGGACTTACTTCCAAGCAACCATGCAAAGGATAAGTTAATTGTAGAGCACCAACTACTTAAGAAGCAAATAACTGAAATAATAGGGTTAGCAAGCAGTACAGCTGACATCACACAGAAATGGAGAACAGGAACAAGTGGCTAAGAATGAAGACTGGAACTCTCCAAAGATGGCTTCTTGCTAGGAGTCCCTGCAGTGCCTCCTTTCAAAAGAGCAGAAGCATTTATCAGAACAGCAGAAATCTGGGATTCATGAAGAATTCATAGAGATGTTATTTATGAACTTCTTCTGTCAGTGTTAATGGAATTCCTTCCTATCACAGCTTTCCTTCTTTCCTTTTTAAAACACACACAAACTATCTATAGATCTACACACAGACACACACACATATATGGTTTTATAAAATTATGTTAACTAAAGTAGGAACAAAGCATTAGATGAAACAGAGCTCAAATATTACAGTACGGTTTGAGCACACACAAGATTAAGCATGATTTTCTTAGCTTATCCTTCTTACTCATCCTTCCCCAACAACTAATACTCAGGATACTCCCCTCTGTACACATGAATTCCTTTTAGTAAAAAGCACCATGAATGTTAATCCCTTTTGAAGCTATCTAAGCCAGTGACCATCAATACAGTTTAAGACAGCAAATTCCATAAATTAATTATGTATTGTGTGAAGAGGGATCTTCTTCTCTCTACCCTGATCCTACTAGAAATCAACTTCTTTGGCCGGCCTTGTTGTATGATGACACAAGAGAAATCTAATCTTTCCCTATTGTTTTGAATAAATTGATGGGCAGTTTTGCATGTTTTGGTGGGCTGCCATTTCTGCCAGGCCCAGGGTTCACTGCTGCTCCCAATACTTCCTGGGGAGGGCTCTTGAGCAAGACACCTTCCATGCTTCGCCTTCACCCTGTCCCTCAGCAAGTGAGCCTGCTTGTTGCAACAGGTCCAGGAGGGAACTCTTCTCCATCAGCCTCCTATGGGCCCTTAGCAGGTGCTCAACTCTGCTGATCCTTGATGCCAGCCCTGTACATGAACTGACTAACACTTTTTGGTAGTCAGGTGGGTTCTGTTGCAATTTTAATGGCAGACTCTAATCATAAGGTCACAGAAAATATAGCCATGTTCCTCACCATAGCCATCAAAACCAGGTTAGTTACTAAATGGAAAAAGCGGTCAATCAAAATTTTATGTATTTTAAACTATTTCTGACTGTTCACACATTTTATTATTTTAAAAGGCACAATTTGTGTGCACATATATGCATTTTCTCTCTGCTGTGGTTGTCTTGATAACATATGTTTGCTGTTCAATGTCTGTAGACCAAATAACCAAAATGACTGATTTAACTGATTCATTTAGTGGATCACAACAATCTTGGCTAAAAAGCACAGAACTGTACAAATATAATGAATCAACATGATAACATTATTAATATGTCACCTACAGGAGAGATCAGTTATTTCATTTATTTGATTCCACTAAATAATCGTTTCTCAAAAAATAACTTGAAGTGATTCCATAGTGAAAATATCAATAAAGGTAATTACAAAAATTCCCTATGTCAAACCAATTTTATATGTCAGAACAGTTTCAAATCCAATACAGTTGCAGATTAGATAGATTTTCCCCTTACAAGGCTTGTTGAAAAGGGAGGGTCTTTGATAGGCACAGAAAACAGAGATGGCACCTGAAGAGTAATGGAAGGATACTTCGAGGAGAATGTGCCACCACACTAAAGGCCTAGATTCTACAAGGTCGGATGGACGTCCTAATAAGATGGTATCTGATTTTGTAAACATTAGGTGTGCTCCCCCAACCCACTGGATGTCTTTTTCGAAATAAAAAGCCCCCAAACACTTTAACTCTTCAATATAGTGAAGGAGCAGGTGGTTATCTAGTCATCTGACAGCCCTAACGAAATGAATGATACACTAGACTCCACAGGCTGATGGCATAATTAACTCAATGTAAGATTCTGAAAAACTATGCAAAGTTAAGTTCCTTCAATTTAGCAAGTCTCATGAAAACAAAGGAGAGATGCAAAGCAGCACTACACCTAAAAAGCCAGCAACAGGTACCCCATGGTACAAACTGAAAAAGCATTTATCACATTATACCTGATTTCCATGAAGGTCCAAGACATCAAGGCTTACAAGGTTATCCAGGTTTGATATTCTCCTTATTCTGAAACATTCAAGCATTCAAGAAGTATTTTTATTTCAAGGAGGGGAAATTTATTCCCATTTGACCCCTGCCCAGGCTTTAATCTGCTATGGGCTTCTGTCCAGCATAACCAACCACCTGAGGATCTAATCCCAAGCAGAATGCCAGTGCATCCCAGAACCTCCAGCATACACAGGTCCCCAATGTGAAGGCAAGGACAGTGGGATTCAACCACAGATCTACCCCTGCTGCTAACGTAAATGGTAAAGCCAACATGCTGAACAGAGGCAGAAAAAAAGGGAAGGCCTCCATACACCAGCTTGAAATTGTATGGATTCTGGAAGTGGAGTGCTTAGCAAGAAGGTGGATACAGGACAAGATGCAACAGCAAACTTGGGAAAACAGCAGCTTCTGAGACTTCTTGCAGTATTAAGCACTCCAATAAAGGAGAGTGAAATTATGAATCTCCTAGCAATCTGTTCCTGACTGGCACCAGGAACTCACCCTCCTCCAATGCAAGGGTGGTTAGAAGTAAATAAAGAAGAAAGCCCCACTTAATTCACAGTTACTTGTGGTTTGTCCCATATTCAGACTTGCATTAATAGCCGCAACTGAACAACCTCCCCTCCGAGTTTGAGGCATCTCGAGTGTGTGGAAGAGGATCTTGCATTTCTCCTCCACTCTCACCCGGTTCCCGGTTGAGACCAGCAGGAGTGGTGAGTAAAGCTTGGAAAGATTCTCAGAGGAAAATGTTGGGATTTGCAGGAGCTGCTCACTCCTAGGGAGGTGGTGTGCCCTTCTGCAGTGCTGGGGGGAGGGAGCCTCACAGAAGGAGGACAATTTCCTCAGGCTCCCCTCACCCAAGACAGGGAAAAGCTGGCATGGCAAAGTTGGGTCTCTTTCAAAGTTAGGACTCTTTCTGAGGTTAGCTCCTGCTCCTAGACCATCCCAGCCCCGATATTCTTAGATAGTACGGAGTCTTTATCATGTATAGTTTGGCTTGCTCTCTAGCATAGTGCAAGCTGGTATAAGATACTCTGTTTTTCTACTTGTTCAATTTTTATGATGTTTTTATATACAGTGGTACCTCGGTTTAAGAACAGCTCTGTTTACGAACTATTCGGTATACGAATTCTGCAAAATCGGAAGTAGTGTTCCGGTTAGCAAACTTTATCTCGGTCTACGAACAGAAGCCGAATGGTAGAAGGGCATCAGCAGCGGGAGGCCTCATTAGGTAAAGCGCGCCTCGGTTTAAGAAGGGCTTTGGTTTAAGAACAGACTTCCAGAACGGATTACGTTTGTAAACCGAAGTACCACTGTATTCTATATGCCACCCAGAGGGATATTAATAGTAATAATCTTACTCTTATTATTTTTTATTATTCAAAGCCAATATGTACATTTATGCCATCAACTGGAAAAAAATTTGCAGAGCTTATTAGGGTCTTGAAATATGCATGCTGTCGATTTCACCATTTTTTAAAAAAATGTATTTTTTTATTAAAGATTTATTGGTTTACAAAAGTATGTGCAACATCTCTTTTTCCAAGTTACATTTTCTACAGATCAGTTTCATTTGTTGAGACATTAGTGTTACATTAGGAAGAAAAGGGGGAAAGAGGTGGGGGGAACGGTAAGTGGGGTGGGGTCAGGTGGCGATGTTTCTGTTTTACTTAATGTATGTGCGGGGTTTTGTGTCAGCGTCGCTTGTGCAGGTTCTCTTTACTATTCACTTGTGTTCCTTTGGTGGTGAGAGGTTGGGGTTTGTGGTTGGCTGTGGTGGTCGTTGTTTCCATGTGTGAGTGGGGTGGCTGGGTGTTTTTGGATCAGGTTAGCCATATTGATTCATATGCTATTGGTGGATTCTTGTCATTGTCTTGTTGGGCTGTATATGTGATAAAAGGGAGCCACACCGGGGTGAAGGCGTCTTCTTCTATTTGTCCCCGTGTCAGTTTCAGTTTATTGGGTAGTTTTTCTCGTAAGGCTGTTTCCCATATTATTTGGTACCATTGGTCCATGCTTACTCCTGACAGGTTTCTCCAGTGTCTGGTTATGATGTTTCTGGCTGCTGAGAGTAGGTGGGTGATGAGTTCTTTGTGATGTGAGCGGGAATTATTGTCTTGGAAGATGTTTAGTAGGACCAGTTCTGGGGTGATTTCTAATACTTGCTTGGTTATTTTACATATTTCTCGTATGGTTGTTGTCCAGAATAGTTGGATTTTGGGGCATTCCACCACATGTGGAGGTATGTGCCTGTGGAGGTGCACCCTCTCCAGCATTTTGATGAGGTTCCTGGGTGTATTAGTGCTAATTTCCTCGGTGTTAGGTACCACCTGTAAGTGAGTTTCAGAGTGAGTTCTTTCCTTTTCGTTGATATGGATTTAATGGGAGGTTTAGACCACATTCTGGTCCACTGAGTGGGGTTAATCTCATAGCCTATGTTGTCTTCCCATTGTTTTTTTATTACGTCTAGGGGGTTTGTGGGATTTTGTAGTAGTATTTTGTATATTGCGGATACCATCCCTTTGCCGTTTCCCTTTGTCGTTAGGAGAAGGTTTTCGAAGGTTGTCAGGGGCCTAGTTGCTGCTGATTTTACTACTGGATTGTTTACAAGGGCATGTAATTGGTGGTGTGTCAGCCAGGGCATTTGGGTGTCTTCTAGTTTGTCTTGTATTTCTTGTGTTGATAAGGGTTTGTTATTTTGATAGAAGTCTGTTAGGCGATATAAGCCTTTGGTTTGCCAGGTTTTTATCTGGAGGTTTTGTGCTGTGTGATGGAATAATGGGTGGTACGCCAGGGGAATTAGTGGGGCTGGGGCTGGGGACAGTTTACCTTTCCATGCTTTAAGCATGGTCTGTGTGCACCTGTTTAGTGTTGTGGGAATTTTCCTCCGTTTGGGAGGAATGGGTATGCTGTGGTGCAGGTATTTTCAATTCGGTCCCTCTCCAGGTGTATTCATTGTTTTGTCTCATCTTCTAGTATATATTGGATTATGTGACGTACTTGGTTGGCATTATAACATGCTTCCATGTTGGGGATTTCCCATCGTCCTTCTGAGGGGAGGTGCAGGTATTTGGGGCTTATTCTTGGTTTTTTGTGTGAGAAAATAAATATGTGTAGGTTTTTCTGCCATTTACGGAGTTGGGCTGGGGGAATCCAGGTTGGGAGGGTTTGGAATAGGTAGGTTAGTTTTGGGAGGGTGATCGTTTTGATCATGGCTATTTTGTCTGAGAGAGTGAAGTTCATGTTGTTCCATCTCTTTAGGTCTTTGTTAATTTGTCGCCACAAGGGGTTGTAGTTGTGGAGCTATAATTTATTGAGGTTTCTGGTTATTTGTACCCCTAGGTATCTGAACTTGGTGTGACAAAGTTTTACCTTGGTGACGTTAGCACAGGCATAGGCCCTCCAGATGTTTTGGGACTACAACTCCCATCATCCCTGACCATGGGTCCTGTCAGCTAGGGATGATGGGATTATGTGACGTATTTGGTTGGCAATATAATATGCTTCTATGTTGGGGATTTCCCATCATCCTTCTGAGGAGGGGAGGTGCAGGTATTTGGGGCCATTTATGGAGTTGGGCTGGGGGAATTCAGGTTGGGAGGGTTTGGAATAGGTAGGTTAGTTTTGGGAGGGTGATCGTTTTGATCATGGCTATTTTGTCTGAGAGAGTGAAGTTCATGTTGTTCCATCTCTTTAGGTCTTTGTTAATTTGTCGCCACAAGAGGTTGTAGTTGTGGAGCTATAATTGATTGAGGTTTCTGGTTATTTGTACCCCTAGGTATCTGAACTTGGTGTGGCAAAGTTTTACCTTGGTGACGTTAGCACAGGCATAGGCAAACTTGGCCCTCCAGATGTTTTGGGACTAGAACTCCCATCATCCCTGACCACGAGTCCTGTTAGCTAGGAATGATGGGAGTTGTAGTCCCAAAACACCTGGAAGGCCAAGTTTGACTATGCCTGCGTTAGCGAGTTCTTTTTGGATGTGAGGAGCGGTGCTGAAGCACATAGCTTCCAACTTTGCAAAATTCACCTGTTGGCCCGACACCATTGCAAATGTAATGAGTTCTCTGATTAGGGAGGTTGCTGTGTTTATGGGGTCTGCAAAGAGATCTACCGTATTTTTCGCTCTATAGGATGCTCTTTTTCCACTCCAAAAATTAAGGGGAAGTGTGCTTGCGTCCTATGGAGCGAATACGGGCTCCTTGGCTTCAGCGATAGCAACGCGAAGCCTCCGAAGCCTGCGCTCCGGAGGCTTCGCGTTGCTTTTGCTGAAGCCAGGAGAGTCTGGTCTTTGAGGCTGGCGATGGGGGAAAGCAGCGCTTCCCCCCACCGCCAGCCCCACAAGCTCGGGGGGCAGCAGGAAGGCATGCGACGCCTTTGCACTGCTCCCTGACCTGGTTTTGAGGCTGGCGGTGGTGGAAAGCAGCACCCACAGGAATTCCCCCACCTCGTAGAAAAGCCCGCAGGAGCCACGCAGCCTTTAAAGAGTGTGCCGCTCTTGGGGGCTTTTCCCCAAGGAGGAAGAAGGGACTGACTGGCCGAGTCAGTCCCTTCTCCCTCCTGTGGGCTTTTGTGGGAGATGGCGGAATTCCCCCACCTCCTGCAAAAGCACGCAAAAGCCCCGCGCTCTTTAAAGGCTGCGCAGCTTCTGCAGGCTTTTCTACGAGGTGGGGGAATTCCCTCACCTCGTAGAAAAGCCTGCAGGAGCCGCGCAGCCTTTAAAGAGGGCACCGCTTTTGGGGGCTTTTCCCCAAGGAGGAAGAAGGGACTGATTGGCCAAGTCAGTCCCTTCACCCTCCTGTGGGCTTTTGCGGGAGATGGGGGAATTCCCCCACCTCCCGCAATAGCAGGGAGGAGGTCTGGGAGAAGGGCACAGGCTGTGTGCAGCCTGTCCGCTGCTCCCAGAGCTGGGGGGGGGGAATCATATTTTTCCCCTTGATTTTCCCCTCTGAGAACTAGGTGCACCCTATGGTCAGGTGCGCCCTATAGAGCGAAAAATACGATAATTTATAGGTTCAGTTTCACCCATGTTGTCAGTTTACACTTCACTGTACTGTAGAAGTAGCCAAGACTTTTGATAGCACAGGTCATGCACTGAATTTGGGCAAAGCATGCCTGTGTGCGTATAATTACATAATTTGGCCCAACATTAACGGTCTCTGTCTAATAGCCGACCAATTCTGTCTACTCCATTTGCTTCTACACTCCTTCCCACTGGCAGCCCATGTTCCCACTTGCCCTGGGCTTTGTATGCTTCTGAGAAGTTGGAAGGTTAATAAACATACCATAATATTTTAGCAGCTGAGGTAGTGACTTTTGAGGGTTCGTTTCAAGGTACACCTATGGAGATTTCAAAATCTACAGTCTGCATTCAGTCTGGCAAAACTGCTATTCTTTTTCTCATATCCACAAATTCTGTACCTTAGTTTGATACCACAGTCACCTCTGTATTGTCACATGTCCAAATTAGTCAGGGCTGGCTTTGACTTTGCAAGCAGACAGCTCGGTAAGTCGTGATTCCCAAGCAATAAGAAGTAGATTATGTTGCATTCCGTCTCTGCCAACCGTAGGGGGACTTATTTGACATTACAGTGAACACACCCTATGCAAGTTTCACAGAGAACACTAGAAAAGTGTTTTAAGTATGTCAAGGTCCCCTCCCTTTTTTACCTGTTATTTCCTAACAAAAGGACACGGAGGGACCTTAGTGTAGTAAGGCCGCTGATTTCCTCTATCTGATTATCATACAGATCTAAGAAAACAAGATGCTGCAAATTAGAGATATTCTGGATCCGTGTTATGCAGTTATGCTGGAAGCTAAGCAGACGAAGGTGCTCTTCTCCATCAATAATTGGGCAAACAGTCAGCTTTTGTCTAGGAGGGGGAAAGTTTTAAGAAATGTTTAGTACAGGTGACAACAAACACAGGGAATCACTTCTAATAGCAAACTCAAGCAAAGTGTTGGCATGACTGAAGCAGTGAGAAAAAAGGTAGAGGTATCAGCATACTCAGGGGAAGTCCAAGGTTTTCAAAACCACAAAAATATCAGGAAGTCAAAAAGATTGCAATGAGGACAGAGCATGCACTGTAGCCATGAGTACCCATTAAAAGAGAAAACCAGAAAACCAGGGGGAAGTGGCAATGCAAAGGACCTGATTTCCCAAACAGGTAAACTGTTCTGAGGGAACATTTTGCCCTCAAATATTCCATAGTACTTTATTCAAACTTCCGCTGTTGTTTAAATCCATGATTTTTCTATCAGCTTTCTCCATCCCTGCTTTATTCAACCTTCTGCGGTTATTTTAACCACTACTTTTCCCCACCCCTCGATGTTTCTCCCTTCTCACTCCCATGCCGTGTCCACTGCTGTTGTGCAACCTTCCTTCTCTTTTGTTTCCCTCCACCACCCCAACTTCATGGAAATCCAGGATTGTGATATGGCACTACAAATGCTCCTATGGGGGTTGTGCAGCCTTACCTTTTTATGTACATAGGAATAAAACCATTGAAGTTCTTAATACTAGCCACTGCTCATTATTTTCCCAGACAGACTAACAGTGCAATTCTATTCTAGTCAGAAATAAGTACCACTGAATTCAAATGGGGCTTACTCCCAGGTAAATGGGATTATGACTGTGGCCTAAGGCTGCAATCCTATGAGTATGTGTGATATGATATCATAACACCTTCTATGCAAACATGTACATTACTGTGAAAAGCATCACCCACCAATTCTATTTTTACCTTTCAAGGGTCAGCCTGTCAGAATGCTGCATTTTCTCTTCTGCAGTTCGGTGCACTAGGGGAAAAGCAGTGTTCCCATAAGTGATATTATCTAATAGAAAAATAAACATTTAAAGGAATTTAACTTTAAAAAAACACACATATTACCATTTTACTGTCCAATGATGCACGTGCCTAACTAGCTCTAGCAACAAACACGAGAGACTTGATGCCAAGGTTGCAATGCCAGAGTTAAGGAAGGGGATGTGCTCCTTATGTGCCAGTCGGAAGCAGTTTTGTTGGGAAATGCTTGTAAGTGACATGGCAATATGGCACATGGAAGGCAAGTATGTATATTCTAATTTCATATATATGCTTATAAGGTCCAAATTAGCCATGACTATACAGGAAAGAGAAGTCAGGGTTATTGTGGAAATACTATTCCTCTTGTTGGGCAGGGCAAACTATGCATCTAAGTGTATAGCTACAATCAGCAAGTAGGCCCTGTTGGTAGTTCTGCCTCTAACTGCTGCCCAGCTCACATGGACCCATGACAGGGCCTTCTTGGTGGTGGTTCCATCTGTGGAATACCCTCCCTGGTGAGGCGCATCTGTCTGTCTCACTCCCCAGGCATTTGAAGGCTTATAGGCACTGGCCAAAGCAACCATGAAATTAATAACTGTGAGGGTATGTATGTTACATTTATGATATGTGGGGTTGTGTTTCCAGTATAACATTAAATAAAAACATTGATGATGATGATGATAAAAATAATAATAATGTGAACCAGCATGGTATAACTCCATAGCCTTCCCCAACCTTAGGATGTTTTGCACTATAGTTTCCATTATCCCTGGTCACTGGTGACACTGGCTGGGGCTAATGCAAGCATAGGCAAACTCAACCACCCAGATGTTTTGAGATTACAATTCCCACCATCCCTGACCACTGGTCCTGTTAGCTAGGGACAGTGGGAGTTGTAGTCCCAACACATCTGGAGGGCCAAGTTTGCCTATGCCTGGGCTAATGGGAGTTTGTGCCTTCTGTTTCAGACTACAAGTTAGGGAAGGCTGGATTAAGAGTGCCAGACTGGGGAGCTGCAGGTTCAAATCCCTGCTTGGTCATGAATCTTACTGACCAATCACAATTTATCAGTCTAACCTGCATCATGGGATTGTTCTAAGGATAAAGCATGACTGGGGTGGGGAGATCCATGGAAGACTTGAATATATTACTTAACTATAATAATTAAATATAATACTGATGAATATAAATATTATATGAACTGGAATAAACAAGCATTGGAAGATATGAGAAAGGTGGAAAGGAAGATGCAGTGCCCATTATGCGAAGAGGAGCAGAGGCACAGAACAGGGCTGAGATCTTTACACAGATGCCCAACGTTCAACCCAGCTTCATACCTAGCATGACACCTAGCAATAATAATTGTATTATTATTATTTGTTTGTTTGTTTATTCATTCATTCAATTTATCAGAAGATCCAAAGGTAGTGGGATACAACTAATAATTGTACTTATTAGTTACTGCCTCAGATAATGAAGGTAGTACACAGGTATCGTGGCTAGTTACCAATGACAGCCTTACCATCCATGTATTTGTCTAATCCCCCTTTAATGCCATCCAAATTGGTCACCCTCACAACGTCTTGCAATAGCAAAATTCCTTCTGTCCAGCCTAAATTTACCACCATTCACTTTCACTGGATGCCCCTACTGGGTTCTAGTTCTACTGGGTTTTAGTTCTATGTAACATAGAAACTTTTCTGTTTCTCCATATCAGCCACATCATGCTCACCTCTATCATGTCCTCCTTTACCTGTCTTTCAACAGACGCCAAATGTTTGGAGGCCTGCTTTATCCACCACATCAGTGCTCATCACTTACCTGAAATATTTGGACTAGCATTATGACAGCCCTGTTGAAGTCTGTATTTTGAAGGGTTAGGAAAGGAGGAATCTCCAAATGTTGCCAGAGAGCCTGCACCATATTTCACCTCCATGCCGGGAATATCTGCAAAATTTGGTGCTACAGGGACATACAACTTTTTACTGCGTGATAAAGGACTTAATCTTCCATCGGCTGGGGGGAAAATATATATATAAGGGTTATGACAGTGCTGCTCATCAAAATACAGAACTACAGTTGCAGTCCTTTGCACTCCTTGGCACACTAACTTGGGATGAAGTCCCTTTGAAATCAGCAGGTATGCTATAATTTATCAGCTATACGTGAGAATTTCACAAACTATCATACTTGCTATGACCACAGTCTCCCTCCATGTGTTATAGACTTAACTTCTACATGCATAGGAGAGAGCCTACATGAGTAGAAAAGGCTCCACAGTATGGAAGTTACCCCTCCAACTCATGGAAAGAAACAGAGACTGCAGTCAGGGGCAGAGCTAGAATGATCATCTCCTATCCCCCTCATCAAGCAGATCATTATTATTATTATTACAGTTGTTCACTGCTTACTACATCCAGTGACTCAAAGCGGCATACATATGTAAAAAGTATATACAAATACAAACGCTTAACACAACACCAAAATAATAAAACACCAGTATTTCCTAGAACATGCATGTCAAATGTGGATGACCTGTGACTTTGGAAGCCCCTGCAAAAGTTTTAAGAACCTGTTTGGACTGGGGCTCCCCAACACATCCCCACTGGGTGTGTCAGCCACCCTTTTATGTGTTTGCTGCAGGCAACATCAATGCAACAGCAGTAAATTCACAGTAACTGTATCTGCCGTGTGGATCTCAAAGTGGTCCTAAACTAGAAAAAAATCTATGGTTTGCCTGCAGACAGCTTTGCTACCTATTTCAAGAAACAGTGAGAAATTAAATTACAAATAATGAAAATATGCTACAGCTGTAAAAACATTTATTCTTTTCATGGTTGGCATGCAAACTTTAAGAAAGAGGAGTCAGTCTCACAATGTTACCTTGTTTTCCTGAATAGTTCTTTTCAAGATCATGCTGCAAGAATCTGTTATGAAGATACGGCTGCTCTTTGTGTAATCTGAACTCAAGCTGCAACAGAAATTATTACAACAAACCATTATACGTCAATGCAAACAAATGAGAAAGTAAGAAAAACGTGGATCTGCATGTATTGGGACTGCAATAAGGCTGCAATCATACACACATTTTTCTGGAAATAAGTTCCACTTAAGTCAGTAGGACTTACTTCTGAACATACAGGTATAGATAGGATTGCACTGTGACCTTGGTTTCAGATGTAGACTGGAAATTTCATATAGCAGCCCAATGATATGTTGGTGTGGTTGGGAAGTTCAGTCCAGGCACAGGAAACTGGATACAGAGAACTACTTCCATATGTGGAAGGGCCATCACTCAGTGGTAGAGCTTTGCAGGCAAAATGCCCCAGGTTCAACCCAGGGAGGGGTGGAAAAGTCCCCTGCATGAGATCCTGGAGAGCCGCTGGTGGTGGTCTATGTAGACCAGGGGTGGCCAACTCCCAAGAGACTACAATCTACTCATAGAGTTAAAAACTGGCAGTGATCTACCCCCTTTGGGGGGATTCAGGTCAAAGTTGTTGAACTTTTCTTAGGGAGGAGGAAAGCCCAGTTTTTTAGGGGTTCAGGTCAAGAATGCTGAGCTTTTTTCAGGGGACCCAAACTTGTTGAGCTTCTTTGGGGGGAGCCACTGATCTACCAGTGATCTACCACAGACGTCCAGTGATCTACCGGTAGATCACGATCTACCTGTTGGACGTGCCTGATGTAGACAATACACACAAAGACAATATAAATGGACCAATCTGTTCCAGTATAAGGCAGCTTCCTATTGTCCTATCCATAGTTCCATTAAGTTGTACCCCTTCCCCTCACCACACATATAACCAACCATGTGTATGATGTAGAATACCAATGTACACTTCTATGTCAGTATCACATTTCATAATATTCACAACAGGGGGCAGTCAATGCCTCACTGTGCATGTGGGATTCCCTTACAGTTTGAGACAGAGAAGGAGATGTACAGTAAATCTGCAATTTGCACTCACTTTACATGCGCAATCGCAACATTATCTGGAGGGAATAAATAAGCAACAGAGAGCAGAGTCTCTTTGTTTATTTATTTCCACAGACACACATGTACACCCAGAGGATTTCCCTTGCTTACCATGCTTTGGGGAGATCGTGGCAGGGCCCTGGGAAGCTCCTAGAACCCTGGCACCTCCTTCCCAGAGGCTGGGAAGCAAGGTGGCACCTCACCTACTGGGCTTTGGGAAGGAGACGAAAGGTTCTGGGATGCTGCCAGTTCTGGGGGGCAGTTCCTGGGTTTCCTGAATTTGGTTTTTTTTTTAAATGCTATTTATTCAGAATTTCATCAATACAACAACAAAAACAAAACAGAAAAAATCAGAAAAATACAACAAAAAGTAAAACAAAAAGAAAAAACCAAAAAAAGAAGACAGAAAAATACAAATCTCAAATTTACAACTTTCCACTTGCTTATTTCTTGAACCTCCTCACACCTCCCTTTTTGTATTCTAGTTTAATTCGTTATTTCAGCAAATTCTTCCCATGTTTCTCAATTTTAATTTAAATTATTAATCTTCACAATCTATCTTATCAATTAATTCAACATTGCCTTTCCATCTTTTAATATAATCTGTTATTCAATTTACCTTAATCTTTTTAAACCTTATCTTATCTTAAAAATCTTAAAATTTCAAAATTTACATCATATTCATTCATATCTCCTTAGATCTTTTCTGCTAAAGCCAATTTGGTTCCTTTCCAGCATGTTCCCTAATATTTCATTAATGTTACACTAATTCCAAAATTAACAAAAGAATTTCCCTTTATATCTCTAGTTTTTATCCAACGTCCCTTCTTCCTGGTATCGGGTCATGTCAGCCCTTTCTGTCCATTACATCGAGTCCATCAATCTGGTGTTCTTATGTCCGAGGCCCTTAAG
The DNA here is from genome assembly GCF_964270895.1 of Podarcis filfolensis. Taxonomy (NCBI): domain Eukaryota; kingdom Metazoa; phylum Chordata; class Lepidosauria; order Squamata; family Lacertidae; genus Podarcis; species Podarcis filfolensis. Next base: position 1,951,332 of record NC_139616.1, read on the forward strand.
TCTCTTCTTGGCCCCCTCTGCACATTTTCTTGTCCTTGTTTGTGCTTGCGCACTTCTTTGTCTATTGTTAGCTTCTTGGGGAGTGGGTCTCCGGAGGGTTCCGTCCAGTAATAATTTCCATTTTCCTTCATCAGGCAAGTCCCTTCCCCCCAGTCCCACTCCCTGTCATCATCTTTGTAATCCAAAAAGTATTTATCCAAAAGATAGTTGTTCGCCTGTTTCATAGTCCCACTAGAGTTAAGAACTTCCTTGACTTCAAACACTTCCCAACACATTCCAAGTTCAATCAGTAACTTTTGTTCCTGCCGGACTTTGGATGTCTCCATTCGTGTTGTTTTAGGGGGAATCACTGCCTCTTCCTTCTTCATCTGCCCTTGGACCTGCCTTATCAAACCAGATTCTTGAGTTGGTCGCTGTATAACTTCTTTATCCTTATTCCCTGTTAAGTCATATTCACTAGCCACAGCGCTCATCAAATCCAATTTTTCATGCATCAAATTCATTTTTTCATGCAGCTGCTCCAGCAAGCCAAGGGTAGACACTAAACCTTCCTTCCAACACATTTCTGCTCAAGGTCAAACGGCAGGTCCCACGATCCAAATCTTGCAGCTGTGAGCTACAACAACAAACTGACAAGCTCCCTCTAGGGGACACAGTTTCTTTTTGTATCCATTTTTAAAATCTATCCAACAAAGGAAATTACTTTCGATTTCAAATCCTTTCGATTTTCTTTAAAATACAGAAATGCAGAAGGTGGCGTTGAAGTTAATTTGTTTCTCTTCTTTTTTAATACTATCTGTGTTATGTACTGAGTTGAATAGGATCCAAACTGCAGCAGTCTGATTGGTCCTAGAACAATAGGATCCAAAAGGCAGCAGTCTGATTGGTCCTAGAACAATAGGATTCAGAATGCAGCAGTCTGATTGGTCCTAGAACAATGCAGCAGTATGATTGGTTGGCAGGAACCACCCAATCATGCTCCAGATAGAAGTGAATCCACAACCTGATTGGCTTACAGTAGAATTCCGGAATTAGCCAATCATGTGCAGCCCATTGTGTAAATAATGTATATAAAGCAGATACTTTGAGGGGACTTTCATTCATTCCTCCTCACCACTATGAGCTGAATAAAGAGCATGAAATCACTTTGCGACTCTGAGTATATTTCACTGGCGACGAAGGTGGGATCCCGCTGAGCTGACTGCCACACACAGCACCGCAGCACCGCCACCTGCTGCACCGCTGCCTCGCACCGTGTATCCAGGCTTCTGCTCCGGGACACAAGGAACTCAGAATGGCAACCGACAGCAGCTTCTCGCCGTTCAACCCAGCATCTGGAGACTGGGAAGCGTACGCCTCCCGTTTCACCTTCCTCCTAGAAGCCAAAGGGGTCACCGATGAAGAAGACGCCAAGAAGAGGGCAATATTCTTCAGCGTCTGCGGAGAGGAGACGTTTGAAATCGCCCGGGCTCTCCTTGCGCCTGAAGACGTCGCTACTGTTCCATACAAAACAATAATGGAACAGCTGAAGGGGCACTTTTCGCCACAGCCCTCAGTGATGGCTCGTCGAAATGCCTTCTACGCAAAGCGGCAAGCCCCTGGGGAAACCATAACTGGGTTTGTGACCTCTCCCCGCCAAGCTGCCCAGTTCTGCAACTTCTCAGAGCTGGAGAACATGCTTCGTGACCGCCTCGTCGGTGGCCTGAAGGATGAGAAGCTGCAACGACACCTCTACGCTAAGAAGAACCTAACGTTCCAGGTCGCTCTGGAGGAGGCCCTGGCAACAGAAGCTGCCGAGAGGTCGACGCAAGAGGCATGGCCGAGCCAGCCGTCCCAACCGAGGGTCCACCACGAAGACCTCACCGACGACTCAGGATCCAACAGGGAGGAGGTGCACCGAGTACAGCAGCGCACTCAAGCAGCCCACATACCACAGCTGCCTCGACGAGAAGGAGGGAACTGCGCAAGCTGTGGAGAAAGTCACGAGAGGAGGACCTGCCGTTCCGCAACGCAGAGTGCAGGCAGTGCAGAAAATTGGGACACATCGCCCAGGTGTATCGGGCTCGGCCCACCCGACGCCAGGCATCAGATGACCAATCCAAGAGCCCCAGGTCCCGGGGCCCAACGCACCAAGGCAACTCGACGGAGCTCACGGACTTCCAGGTATGCCAGTTGCCCCACCCCAACAGAGAAAATTTATGTAGAGGTACAGATAGAGGGGGCCCCATGCCGCATGGTGCTTGACACGGGTTCAACTCTATCTATAATTTCGGCAAGGACCTTAAGGAAACTGTGTCCTACTGGGGGTCCCAAACTCAGGCCGGCCCCATTCACCCTCCAGGACTTCCAGAAACGTAAGGTCCCCACAACGGGGGTGGGGACCTTCAGGGTGCGGTACCGAGGGCGGACGCGGCAACTGGACTTGCTTGTGGTCAAGGGCCCCTACATTAGCTTACTGGGATTGGCATGGTTTGGACCACTGGGGCTAGCCGTCACCGGGGTGAACCACACTACCTTACAAGTGGACGTGGATGCCATATGCAAGGAATTTCCAGGGGTTTTCGATGGGAAATTGGGACAGTATACGGGCCCCCCCATTGCTCTACAGCTTGACCCCGCAGTACGACCGGTCAGGCTCAAGGCCCGCCGGGTCCCGTTCACCCTGAAACCCCTGAAACCCCGAGGAATTGGACCGACTCGTGGAGCAAGGAGTGCTGGAGCCGGTGCCTAATGCCCCCTGGGAAACCCCAATCGTCACACCCGTCAAGCCTAATGGTTCGGTCCGCATCTGCACAGACTACAAATGTACCATAAACAAGGCCCTCACGGCCCATGCGTACCCAGTGCCAGTGGTCAGCCATGTCCTTGCTACTCTGGCTGGGTCGAAAATTTTTGGCAAGCTGGACCTGGCCCAAGCATATCAACAGCTGTCAGTACATGAGGCCACAGCAGAGGCACAGACGATTGTGACACACAGAGGAGCGTTCAGGGTAAAGCGACTGCAATTCAGTGTCAGCGTGGCACCAGGCATATTCCAGAATCTAATGGACTCGCTCCTTAAAGGGATTCCTGGTGTCACCCCCTTCTTCGATGATGTGTTGATTGCCGGGCCCACACCCGAGGAGTTTGAGGACCGCCTCCGCACCGTTTCCAGACGGCGGGTCTCAAGGTGAAGCGGGAAAAAATGTCTACTAGGAGTGCCTCAGGTGGACTTTCTGGGATTTATGGTGGATGCAGCAGGGGTCCACCCGACTGGGGACAAGGTACGGGCCATTTGTGATGCCCCAGCGCCCAAGAACAAGACTGAACTTCAGGCCTTCTTGGGACTATTGAACTTTTACCATTCCTTCCTTCCCCACAAGGCGGCGGTAGCGGAGCCCCTACACAGACTCCTGGACAAGCGGGCCCCTTGGGTGTGGGGCCAGCACCAGGAGGCCGCATTCCAGGCAGTCAAGGACTTGCTTGTCTCAAACTCGGTCTTGGCACACTTCGACGAGAGGCTGCCGGTGGTGCTAGCATGCGACGCCTCACCCTATGGCATTGGCGCTGTCCTGGGACACCAACTCCCGGATGGAAGAGAGGTACCGGTGGCATACTTTTCCCAGAAACTCAACGCAACCGAACGGAACTACTCGCAAATCGACAAGGAGGGTCTGGCAATCGTGAAGGGAGTAAAAAAATTCCATGATTTCTTGTACGGGCGGCTCTTCACCGTGGTGACTGACCACAAGCCGTTGCTTGGCTTGTTTGCCCCCGAAAAGCAGACCCCCCAAGTGCTGTCTCCTCGTGTCCTCAGGTGGTCAATTTTCCTTGCCAGCTACCAGTATGCACTGATTCACCACCCTGGGAAGGCGATGGGCCATGCGGACGCCCTCAGCAGGCTACCACTACCGGAAACAGGCCCCGACCCAGCACCTGCACAAGAGGTTATGAGCCTGGAGCTGCTTCCCGAGCGCCCCATTCAGGCACAAGAAGTTGCACACCATTCCAAGAAAGATAGGGTCATCTCCCAGGTCCTGGACTGGGTGTGGAGGGGATGGCCCAGCAGCAGCCCCGGGCCAGAATTCGCCGGCTACACAACCCGCAAACATGAACTGTCGGCCCACAAGGGGTGCCTGTTATGGGGAAGCAGGGTCGTTGTTCCCCAGCCCCTCCGCAAAAGGGTCCTCACAGCCCTACACGAGACACACCCAGGGGTAGTAAGAATGAAGGCCCTTGCCAGGAGTTATGTGTGGTGGCCGGGGATCGACGGAGAGATAGAGGCCTGGGTCAAACACTGCCAGGCCTGCCAAGAATCCCACCCAGATCCCCCAAGGGCCCCAGTCCAGTCCTGGGAGTCCGCCCAAGCACCATGGTCACGCCTGCATGTGGACTTCACTGGCCCCTTTCAGGGGAAAACATTCTTCATAGTGGTGGACTCCTACACCAAATGGCTGGAAGTCGCACTGGTACCGTCCACTTCTACATCCGCAGCCATCCGGGTACTACGCAGGCTGTTTGCAACCCACGGGCTCCCTGACACTCTCGTCTCAGACAACAGGACTGCATTTACGTCAGGAGAATTCCAAACCTTCACAGCGCAGAACGCCATCCGCCACATCCGTTCGGCGCCATTCCACCCTGCCACCAATGGCCAAGCAGAACGCATGGTGCGGACCACCAAGGACACCCTTCGCCGCATGACACAAGGGGAATGGGAGTACCGCCTTGCCACATTCCTTCTAGCACAGCACAGCACCCCCAGCTCAACGACTGGCCGGAGCCCCGCTGAACTACTAATGGGTTGGCGCCTTGCAATCAGATTTGACCGCCTTCACCCCGATAGAGCTCAGGATGAGGTAGTGGTGGGGGAAGGCAGGAACCCCCGGACCTTCGAGGCCCAGGACCCAGTGTACACAAAGAATTTTGGGGCAGGCCCTGCATGGGTACCCACCACTGTCACCAGGGTCACTGGCCCCGTGTCGTACGAGGTGCTAACAGATGGGGGGCAATGCTGGCGCCGCCACTGCGACCAGATACGGCGATGATTCCCGGGAGAAAACCAGGAGGAGGAGGACAGGTCAGAGGAGTCCCAAGGGAACAGTGGGGCAGTGAGGCCCATAGAGCAACAGGGGCAAGCAGGAGAGGCAGAATCAGTAAATACAGAGAGGACCCGTGAGGCCGAAAGGACACCGGAACCAGAACCACGACTGAGCGAGCCGGTTGCGCCAGACCATACAGCCCCATCACAGCCAGCATCCTTGGAACACGAGCCAGAACCTGAACCCCGGACCAGGAAACACAGGCCGCAACGCACATGTAGGCCGCCGGCGTACCTTGAGGACTATGAATGCAACCTCCCGGGCAGGACTGGAACTTAGAGGGGAGGGGTGTTATGTACTGAGTTGAATAGGATCCAAACTGCAGCAGTCTGATTGGTCCTAGAACAATAGGATCCAAAAGGCAGCAGTCTGATTGGTCCTAGAACAATAGGATTCAGAATGCAGCAGTCTGATTGGTCCTAGAACAATGCAGCAGTATGATTGGTTGGCAGGAACCACCCAATCATGCTCCAGATAGAAGTGAATCCACAACCTGATTGGCTTATAGTAGAATTCCGGAATTAGCCAATCATGTGCAGCCCATTGTGTAAATAATGTATATAAAGCAGATACTTTGAGGGGACTTTCATTCATTCCTCCTCACCACTATGAGCTGAATAAAGAGCATGAAATCACTTTGCGACTCTGAGTATATTTCAATCTGTCAAAGCACTCCACTTTCAATCGATGGACGTCTCAAAGAATTTCTGTCCCGACACCCCGTCCCCAGGTTTGGGACGATGGAAACTTAAATTCCTTTACTCTCCTCCTGCAGGATTAAACAGTCAAATCTCCCCCCCCCCCTTTTCTCCTGCTTTCAAGGGGGGTTTTATTAGTTGTAGATGCAGGAAATTTCCAACTTTAAAGCAGTTTTCCAGGCTGTTAGTTTGCAAGGTCTTTGCTTCAGTCTATATACAAAAAGCGGAAGGCGGACTTCCTGTTTAAACCTTCCCGCTTGTGCCTAATTCATAAATTTTACAAGTTTCTTGATCCAACTCTCCGTTTTTACTCACGGGTACTTGATTTAGAGTCCAAATCTCATCAGGAAAAAGTCAGTGCTCTCCGGCGATGGCTGCGCGGCTTCCCTCCATAGAAATAGCAATCGGTTCGCAGCACCGCGCTGCTCACCCCACTTCACTCCGGAGCCCGAAAAGGGGTTTCCTCGTGAGTAGGGGAGGCGCTCTTGGTGCTCTGCCGAACCCCACGTTCCCAGGCTTCTCTGCCTGGGATTTCTAGCGGGGCCCCGCCTTCGCTGCGGCAGGAAGACCCAATTTCCACGGAGCCCGTTCCTCCGGTCGGAGGAACTCCGCCATTCGTCGTTCACGCTGACCCGGAAGCCCTCCCTGGGTTTCCTGAATTTGAGCAATTTTGCAATTCAGCACAGACCCCTAGAATTGAACCCCCACATAAGTTGTAGGCCCACTGTATATTAACCAGCTGCTTTAATGCTATGCCTCATGCTGCTCAGATAGACCATTAGTGCATTGCATTTGAATGCTTCTTTTTAAAGACATGCAGACAGGATATCTTTATAATATCTATTAAGCTGTTCCCAGATAGGTAACTGAAAGAAAGGAGTGATTTACTGGAGCACGCGTTTAATATGAGGCTGTGTACTCGTAGATACAGTATACATTTAAAAGACAACCAAGTGGTGCCAGTAAAGAAATTGAAAAAGGAGTTGGCAGCAATGTGCCCTGCCTGGATCACCTACCAAGGCAATAAAAATCAGTAGCCAAGTGAAGTGCTGCTGGCTATTCTCACCAGTGATGTAGCGTATATAGATATGTGTGTTTTCATGTCCTGGATCACTATTATTATTACTATTACTATTATTATATTTATATGCTGCCCATCTGACTGGACTGCCCCAGCCACTCAGGGTAACTCACAGGGTGACAACAAAATATATAAAATACAATAAAACATCAAACATTTGATCAGCCATTGTCAACCTGGAGCCCTCCAGATGTTTTGGACTACAATACTCATCAGCTCCAATCACTACTGCCAAACTTGCTGGGGCTAATGATTGTTGTAGTCCAAAACATCTGGAGGACACTAGATTGACAAAGGCTACATTAGATCATATGCACAGTTACAAATCATATGGGAAATTTCATTGAAAGCATTGTACTCTATCATTTGATGACACAAAACATCAAATACACTGGACACCTGTGTACATCTGTATTTCAATAATAAAAAATCAGGTCTCACAGGCTTGGTTCTTTCTGCTGCTGATGTACTCTGGAGAACCAGCTGAAGCCCATAATTGTTGGCCTGGAAATTGAAGAGGTATTAATAACTTTCAGGAATATATAATTTAAATAACAGAAGGTGAAGAATGCTAGAAAATCAGAAACACCCTATAATCTAATAATCTGAAATAAGAGATGGAAGATCGCTAATGAATCTGCCACCACATCCAGTGACCAGTTTTTGACCACATGTCATATAACAAACATTCCAATGTATGCTAAAGATTAAAACCTCATATAGATATATATGAATTTAAAAGCAATGGAAATAAAAATTGGAACATAAATAATGATCTGTATGTGGTCACTATATGCATTTTACTGTTTAATTGTTTTTAATGATTTTTTAAAAATACGTTTCTATTTTAGTTGTAAGCTGGCTTGAGTCCCTATTAGGAAAAAAGGTGGGATATACTAATAATAATAATACAGTAATAATAATAATAGTAATTACAGATGAAGGTGATAACATACACTAGTGGTCAAAATTGTGGAAACCTTTTGGAAAAAGTGTATTTCCAAGGTTTAATGGCTCATAACACCACATATTTTTGGAGTAATACCATAAAATTATATAATCAATGGAAAGATAATTTAATGAAGAATGTAATGCAACAAAGTTTGTTCAATTTTCTGTATTCTATCAAAAGTTATAGCCAAGTAACCAGAAAAAAGGAAGCACAACTTGCTTAGGTTGATATGCAGTAGCTTTCCTTCATTTGAATGTAGCTAATGAGCAGGAGTGTTTAGAGAGCCAATCAGGTATCATCTTGTTTTGGCAATGATTCAATCAATGTCAGAGTAGGATTCAGCTACTGATGCTATGTACTGGAGATGAATCATAGAATCATAGAGTTGGAAGAGACCACAAGGGCCATCGAGTCCAACCCCCTGCCAAGCAGGAAACACCATCAGAGCACTCCTGACATATGGTTGTCAAGCCTCTGCTTAAAGACCTCGAAAGAAGGAGACTCCACCACACTCCTTGGCAGCAAATTCCACTGTCGAACAGTGGAACTGGACACAATACTCCAGGTGAGGTCTGACCAGAGCAGAATACAGTGGCTCTGGTATGAGATGAGAGGAGGACATTTTCAGTTGGTTGATTCTTGTGTGTTATTTCATTTAGTGAGCTAGTAAAACGTAATAAAATTAAAGAAATGGCACAAAGAGTTGACTGATCACCCAGAAAGCGATGTGAAATAGTACTATTAAGTGAACAAGGCTACAGTTATGAAGAAATTAGAAGAAAAATTGGTGGAAACTTAACCAAAGGTGGCATTTCTAATTTTTTGAAGAGGTATCAGGAGACTCAGCCACTACAAAATCAGGCTGGTAAAGGCAGGAAAAGGTGCACAGCAGCAAGTGATGATAGAAGAAATGAGAGACTGTGCCTATGTGACAGAAGAAAATCATCTGGGTGTATACAAGATGACATGGTGCAAGGTAATGTGAAGTTGAGTGCAAGGACTGTTCAACACAGACTGCAGGAATATTGTCTAAATGCTAGAATTCCAAGGAAAAGGTCATCGTTATCTCTCAAACAAAGATTCAGAAAATGAAACTGGGCATGTTAACTGGACAGCGGAACAATGGGACAGTGTTACTTGGAATGATGAGACCCAAATCTCCTTGCTTGGTAGTGATGGCATGAAATACGTGAGGAGAAGAATTGGAGAAGATTTACATCCTACTTGCATTACATCTACCGTGAAACACTCAGTTAGCGTTATGATCTGGGGTTGTAGGACAGCAAAAGGTGTGGGCAGAATTTGCGTCATTAATGGGAATATAAATGCCCAGAAATACATGGCCCAGACCTTAACCCAACTGAAAATCTATGGAGCCGACTAAATAAACTTGTTAGTCAGAACCAACCCAGCAATAAAACCCAATTAATACAGGCAATAATTCAATCTTGGTTTAACATTATTACAGCTGCAGAACTAAAAAACTTGATTCACTGCATGGGAAGGCATTGTAAGGCCGTAATTAAAGCTAAAGGTTACCAAACTAAATATTAACTGACATGGTGAAAAATTTTGTATATCTCATTTTTTCTATGTGTTTCACATTTCTTTTTTATGACTGCTGTTGTAATAAATAATCCTTCATAAAAGTTATTGCATTACATTCTTCATTAAATTCAAACAAATAGCCAGCACGTGTAGACACAAAGTCAGAAAAGCTAAAGCACAGAATGAACTCAGGCTTGCTAGAGAGGTTAAAAGCAACAAAAAAGGCTTTTATGGGTATGTTCGTAGCAAAAGGAAGAACAAAGAAACAGTGGGGTCACTCAGAGGAGAAGATGGTGAAATGCAAACAGGGGACACAGAAAGGGCTGAACTCCTCAATGCCATCTTTGCCTCAGTCTTCTCCGATAAAGAAAACAATGCCCGACCTGAAGAATTTGGAGCAAATGATTCAGCAGAGGAAACACAGCCCAGAATAACTAAGGAGATAGTACAAGAATACTTGGCTAGTTTAGATGTATTCAAGTCTCCAGGGCCAGATGAACTGCATCCAAGAGTATTAAAAGAACTGGCAGGTGTGATCTCAGAACCACTGGCAGTCTTCTTTGAGAATTCCTGGAGAACAGGCGAAGTCCCGGCAGACTGGAGGAGGGCAAATGTTGTCCCTATTTTCAAAAAGGGGAAAAGAGAGGACCCAAATAATTACCGCCCAGTCAGTCTGATATCAATACCAGGGAAGATTCTGGAGCAGATCATTAAGCAAACAGTCTGTGAGCACCTAGAAAGGAATGCTGTGATCACCAATAGTCAGCATGGATTTCTGAAAAATAAGTCATGTCAGACTAACCTGATCTCGTTTTTTGACAGAATTACAAGCCTGGTAGATGAAGGAAACGCAGTGGATGTAGCCTACCTTGATTTCAGCAAGGCATTTGACAAGGTGCCTCATGATATTCTTGTAAAGAAGCTGGTAAAATGCGGTCTTGACTATGCTACCACTCAGTGGATTTGTAACTGGCTGACTGACCGAACCCAAAGGGTCCTCATCAATGGTTCCTCTTCATCCTGGAGAAGAGTGACTAGTGGGGTGCCACAGGGTTCTGTCTTGGGCCCGGTCTTATTCAACATCTTTATCAACGACTTGGATGATGGACTCAAGGGCATCCTGATCAAATTTGCAGATGACACCAAACTGGGAGGGGTGGCTAACACCCCAGAGGACAGGATCACACTTCAAAACGACCTTGACAGATTAGAGAACTGGGCCAAAACAAACAAGGTGAATTTTAACAGGGAGAAATGTAAAGTATTGCACTTGGGCAAAAAAAATGAGAGGCACAAATACAAGATGGGTGACACCTGGCTTGAGAGCAGTACATGTGAAAAGGATCTAGGAGTCTTGGTTGACCACAAACTTGACATGAGCCAACAGTGTGACGCGGCAGCTAAAAAAGCCAATGCAATTCTGGGCTGCATCAATAGGAGTATAGCATCTAGATCAAGGGAAGTAATAGTGCCACTGTATTCTGCTCTGGTCAGACCTCACCTGGAGTACTGTGTCCAGTTCTGGGCACCACAGTTCAAGAAGGACACTGACAAACTGGAACGTGTCCGGAGGAGGGCAACCAAAATGGTCAAAGGCCTGGAAACGATGCCTTATGAGGAACGGCTAAGGGAGCTGGGCATGTTTAGCCTGGAGAAGAGGAGGTTAAGGGGTGATATGATAGCCATGTTCAAATATATAAAAGGATGTCACATAGAGGAGGGAGAAAGGTTGTTTTCTGCTGCTCCAGAGAAGCGGACACGGAGCAATGGTTCCAACTACAAGAAAGAAGATTCCACCTAAACATTAGGAAGAACTTCCTGACAGTAAGAGCTGTTTGACAGTGGAATTTGCTGCCAAGGAGTGTGGTGGAGTCTCCTTCCTTGGAGGTCTTTAAGCAGAGGCTTGACAACCATATGTCAGGAGTGCTCTGATGGTGTTTCCTGCTTGGCAGGGGGTTGGACTCGATGGCCCTTGTGGTCTCTTCCAACTCTATGATTCTATGATTCTATGATTCTAGGTCTTCAATGCCAAAGTTATAGCTCAGTTGCTCTACGGAATTCCAGTCTGGCTGCCAGGGTTTACCCAGCTGGTAGAACAAGTGCAGGCAGCTTTCCATTTTAAGATTTTCGCTGTCCCACGTTGTGTACCCTATGCGGCCTTGTGTCTAGAGGGAGGTCAACACAAGGTAGAGACCATAGCCTGGGCGAGATTTCTCACATGCTGGTTAAACATCTGCCTCACAACAGATAGAGATCCTCTCCCTAGTGAAGTTTTGCTAGATTCCTTTCTTTCCCCAGGGCTACAGCGGTTTAACATAAAGGTACAGCAACTTGGGCTGTCAGTGGAATCTTTGCGATCAATGTCCCCACCATCTGCCAAGGCTACAATAAAAACTTAGGTTGTGGGACATTGAACGCCAGGAACTAACAGCAGCAGCAGAGAAAACATGTTCCCCTCTTAACTTTCAACTTTCTTGGGCACATGAAATTAACCACAATTATCTTGAATTTTTGCTTAATCCTCAAGAAAGAAGGGCATTTTAATTCAGATCCTTCAAACCTCCTATGGAGAAGGTTCTCGGGAATGGTGGAAGGAGAAGAATTTGCCCATGTGAAGACCATCAGGTGGAAACTCTTACACATATGGTTCTTAAATGTAAACTATATGTTGATCTCTGCCCGCAGTTCCAAATGGAAACCAGAGTTAGAGTTACATTTTCTATTATTGGGGAATAATCAGGAGCTCACCAAGTTAGTGGCTAAATATCTTTATCTGGTTTTTTGTCGTCGAAACACATTGCAGACGTCTGATCTCCCTGGAGACCTAGAGATGTAATGTTAGACTGCATTGCCTCTTTCATTTGACAAATGTTTTGTGTCACTGAGAAGGCGGTAATTCTGTACTGATTTGTATGGATGTTTGTATGTGATGCCAATAAAAGGTTTGATGATGATGATGATATAAAAACATAATAAAACATCAAACATTAAAAACTTCCCAATACAGGACTGCAGTCAGATGTCTTCTAAAGGTTATATAATGAGAGGCACAAATACAAGATGGGTGACACCTGGCTTGAGAGCAGTACATGTGAAAAGGATCTAGGAGTCTTGGTTGACCATAAACTTGACATGAGCCAACAGTGTGACGCGGCAGCTAAAAAAGCCAATGCAATTCTGGGCTGCATCAATAGGAGTATAGCATCTAGATCAAGGGAAGTAATAGTGCCACTGTATTCTGCTCTGGTCAGACCTCACCTGGAGTACTGTGTCCAGTTCTGGGCACCACAGTTCAAGAAGGACACTGACAAACTGGAACGTGTCCAGAGGAGGGCAACCAAAATGGTCAAAGGCCTGGAAACGATGCCTTATGAGGAACGGCTAAGGGAGCTGGGCATGTTTAGCCTGGAGAAGAGGAGGTTAAGGGGTGATATGATAGCCATGTACAAATATATAAAAGGATGTCACATAGAGGAGGGAGAAAGGTTGTTTTCTGCTGCTCCAGAAAAGCGGACACGGAGCAATGGATCCAAACTACAAGAAAGAAGATTCCACCTAAACATTAGGAAGAACTTCCTGACAGTAAGAGCTGTTTGACAGTGGAATTTGCTGCCAAGGAGTGTGGTGGAGTCTCCTTCTTTGGAGGTCTTTAAGCAGAGGCTTGACAACCATATGTCAGGAGTGCTCTGATGGTGTTTCCTGCTTGGCAGGGGGTTGGACTCGATGGCCCTTGTGGTCTCTTCCAACTCTATGATTCTATGAAATTATCTTTCCATTGATATATAATTTTATGGTACTACTCCAAAAATAAGTGGTGTTATATGCCATCAAACCTCGGAAATACACTTTTCCCAAATGGTTTGCACAATTTTGGCCACTAGTGCACACATAATAACAATAAATACAGATGTATGTGTATCTATTATTACATTCATTTGCATTATTATTATTATTATTATTATTATTATTATTATTCTATTTATATCCTGCCTTTTTCCAGCACCTTACTTGTTTTTGCATCCATATAAATAAGGATGAGAAAACGTTATATAGGTAGATGAATATTAAATATATGGATTCAAAAGCGTTAAATACACAAATGCAGGAGGGCCCGTGAGGCGAACCCCCCCCCCCCGCAGGCGCGGCTCTGCCTCTCCCTTTGTGTCTCCTCCGAGCGGGCTCTGGAGAGGGAGGCCCCCCCCCCCCGCTTACCGAGACGGCGTGTCCCGGTCGGGCCCCGGCGACGGCCGGCCGGCACTTGCTGGGCACCATGGCAACGGGCTCCTCCTCCTCCTCCTCCCGCGGCGGCGGCGGCGCCCAAACCCCTCCGGGCGACGGACGCCTCCTCCCGCTCCCCTTCGGCCGGAAGCCACCCGGCAGTCGCCATAGCAACCGCGGCGCTTCCGGACAAGCCCCCGCCCTCCCGCTCCCTCCTTTCTCTCAAGGCTTCGAAGCGAACTTGCCGGGGCGGGACCTCTCGACTTTCCTGGACTCCAACTCCCATCAGCCCTCAGCGCCGGCACCGCTTGGCTGAGGCTGATGGGAGTTGGAGTCCATCAGCATCCTGGAGGGCTACGCGCCGCCTTTAAAGACATCGGCCTTCACGGGGACGCTCTCAGTGGGAGCACAGGGCTTTCTTTCGGTTTTGTAAAGGCGCCCCGAGAATCATAGACCCGTAGAGTTGGAGGGGATCCCGAGGGTCATCTAGTCCAACCCCCTGCAATGCAGGAATACTGACATGTGCCAGTCTCCCATCTAATTCAAAAGCATGCTGCACCCTGCTTAGCTTGGAAAATATGCTAGCAGTTTTGTTGCCCGCTGCAAGAGAAAGAGGCCATTAAACTTAATAAATTGTTGTTGTTGGCATCCATCTGTCTCAGGAGATAAAGGAGGAGCGCACTTGGAAGGTTACAGCACCAGCTTTGACTGGAGAGACCGATACAGGAGAGACATGTTTTGTTGCAGCTGGGGCAGATGAAGGTATCTGCTTGTGCCGCTGCAGATGCACCAGGGAATTTCTTCTCTCTACACTCCTCTCAGTGGTCATTCCTCCTGTGGTCACTGCTGTGGATACACAACATGTCTGTCTCCAGGTGCTGCCAGGGATTCCCACATGACAGGGTTAATGCTGCCTGCCCTCTTGTCATGTTGGCAGACATCTTTGCCTGAAGCCATCTCCCCTCCCAGAACGGGTCCTTGAGGATCCTGCCATCTTCCATTCTGCGGACATGACCAACCCAGCATAGATGTCTCTGAGACAGAAGTGCAAGCATGCTGGTAACATGAGCTTGGAACAGCACATCTTTGTTTGTAGTTCTGTCCTGCCATGTGATGCCCAGAATCTTCCTGATGTAGCGCATGTGGAAGAGGTCGAGGCATTGCTCCTGCGGCCAAATGTCAGGTGCAACCATCTAGGTCACAAAGGGAGTGAGGTGACACCTCCTGACTACCCTTTTAGCAACATTCACATGGAAGCTGGAGGTGTGGGTTGCATGAGGCAACCCCTATGGCAAGGGCTGGGGAACATGTGGCCCGCCAGATGTTGCCGGATTCCTATCAGGCCCTGGCCTCCGTGGCCAATACTCAGGGATGGGGGAGCTGGGCTTCAGCAGCATCTGGAGAAGATGCCATTGCGTTATTTAAGGACATTGGAAGAATCTGCTGGATTTAGTTGAGATTCCTGCACTGCAGGAGGTTGAACTAGATGAGCTTTGGAGTCCCTTCCAACTCTACTATTCTATTATCTAGTCCAGCATCCTCTTCTCCCAGTAGCTGACCAGATGCCTGTGGGAAACAACAAGGAGGACCTGAGCACAAGAACTGCTTCCCCTCCTGTAGTTTCCAGCAAGGAGTACTCAGAAGCATTGCTTCCTTCAGTTTTGGAGGCAGAGCACAGCCATCGCTGCTACCAACCATGGATAGACCTCTCCTCCATGAATTGGTCCAGGCCTTTCCAAGTTGGTGACCATCACTGCCTTTTCTGGGAGGGAGTTCCATAGTTTAAATATGCACTACATGAAAAAGTACTATCTTTTATCAGTCCTGAATCTTTCAACATTCAACTTAATTGAAAGTCCACAAGTTGTAGGTAAAGGTAAAGGACCCCTGGACAGTTAAATCTAGTCAAATTTGACTATGGGGTACAGCGCTCATCTCCGGTGTTCGTCTGCAGACAGCTTTCCAAGTCATCAAAAACATCAAGCCTCTTGAGCTTGATGATCCTAAGGTCAGCAATTCAAATCCACACAATGGGGTGAGCTCCTGTGGCTTTGTCCCAACTCCTGCCAGCCTAGCAGTTCAAAAGCATACCATCGCGAGTAGATAAGTAGGTACCGAAATTGTAGCGCTATGAGAGGCAGAAAAACTTTTCTCCATCCCTGTTCTTCCTGCCAGGCATAATTTTATAAACTTCTATCATGTCATCTCTTTCTTGTCTTTTCTCTGAACAAAAATGTCCCACTTGATCGTTTTCACTGCCCTTTTCTGAACCAAGTTTGCCAGCTCTACAATATCCAAATGCGACTGTACAATCAACTTGTGTAATAGCATCAGCAGTTGCATTTTCCGTTCCTTTCCTATGATAGCATGGAATTTGCCTTTCTCACAGCTAGATCAACATCTTCAGATGTCCACTATGACCCTAAGTCAGTCAGTTGCTGCCAGTTCAGACCCTTGAGCATTTATATGAAGTTGAGGGGCTTTGCCCCAATATGTTATCACTTGACACTGGTTTAGATTGAATCACATCACCATTTTACTGCCTTTTCACTCCATTTGGATAGATCATTTTGGAGTTCTTCACAATATCTTTTTGTTTCAACCTGAACATTTTATTATTGAAGACTTGGCCACCTCACTGCTCACCCCAAAGCTCTCTCCGTTCCAATATCTGACAAACTGTTCCTGCTTCCAGCTTCTTAACCAATTCCTGATCCCCAAGAGGACCTCTCCTCTTATTCCATGGTTACTGCTAATCTTACTCATCAGTGAAAGCTTATTGAAAGTCCAAGGACACTATGTCAACCAGATCACAGCTGTCTGTATGCTGGTTGATGCCCTCAAACACCTGGACTAGGTTCCTGAGACTTGCTTCAGATAGACTATAAAGGAGACCGGTGGGGTTTGGAGGGGGGCTGAATTGTGGGGACCTGACCATCTGCCTGCCCCTAGAGCCACCATTGCTAGTTCCGTCCCTGGTCAGCCCGGTGTGGTGTAGGGGTTAGACTCGGACGTGAGAGAGACCAGGAGTCGCCTCTCCACTTGGCCCTGAAGCTGCCTAGGGGACCTGGCTCCAGTCCCGGCCTCGCCGGGTTGTGGCGGGGATTAAACCCGAGGAGCGGGGAGAGCCCTGGGCTCCAGGCCAGCGGGACGACCTCGGACGCGCCCGGCTTTGCGCGGCTGGAGGAGGCGGGCAGCGGCGGCTGGAGGGCGGCTCCTCCGGCGGCGGCGAGGAGGCGGAGGGGGGCGCGGCGCCTCCCGGCTCAGCTGGCGCTTGGGGCCGCGGCAGGCGGAGGCTCCGGGCGCGGCATGGCGGAGGCGGGCGGGCGGCGGGCCGGGGGCGCCGGCCCCGTGGAGATCCGCGTCGCCGCGGCGCCTGATGCCCGGCTCGACGGCCAGGACGCGGACGCGCGCCTGAGTCTCGAGCCCGCGGGCAGCGGCAGCTGCAGCGACGACGAGGCCGGGCGGGACGGCGGCTTCGGCGGCGGGAGGTCCAGGTAGGGACGGGGCGCCGGGCGGGGGAGCCCCGCTTGCCCGGGCCTGGCCTCCTCGGCGCCCTTCGCCATCCATCTCCCGCTTCGGGCTGGCTTGGCCTGTCTTGACTCCGCATTCAGCGGGGCTGGAAGTGAGCTGCGCGTCCCGGAGCTGAAAAGGTCCCCGGGCAGCGCCTGGCGGGGTCCCTCGCTTCAAGGCTGCTATTTGGCAATTGCAGAGCGAGTGGCATGTGGTGCCAGGCGGGAGTCCGCTCCTAAACCTGCTCCCGGTCTTTCCGCTCCAGCCCCGGGCAGAGGTGGGGTTTGGCTGCGCTAGAGCAACGCGGTTCTTTTCTTCTTCTTTCGTGAAGCCGTTTAGCGAGGCTTGACTCGCGGTATTTGGTGGATGATCCAAACGGCGCTATTAGTCCGCAATAGTGAATAAGGCTCACAATCCACCCGCGAAGTCTCCCGCTCCTGCTGGGGAGGTAGGACTCGAAGTCTAGGATTTCTGCATTTGGGGAATGGAGAGGTGTCAGCCCTTGTGATGGGCTTTTGCAAAAGAAAAAGCCCGATGGCAAGGGGAAAGTCGCAAACTCTCCTTTACAGAAAGTGGGCGAGGAGGCAAAGAAAGATAGACGTTTTTCCCCCACGAGCTTCCATAGGAAGTTCTGCGGTTTCCATCTATGATGGAGGGGAGCTCGCCCCGGAGAGAAGGCGGGTGACTCGGTGGAGCCGCTGGCTAAGCCTCCAGACCTGTGTTAGCTACAAGGAGGCAGTTTGGATCCAGCTCAGAGTGACCAGGTAACGTGCGCAGTCACCCTTTTAGGCACGCGTGGCCGGGTGTCTGTGATTGCATTTGCTATAATGCACTTCAGCTCATATTCCATCCACACAGTAACTAGCACTAATTCAATGCACAAAGAAGACATTTCTATTTTTGGTATCTTTGGACCAAAGAGATGCGATGCTGAGTGGTATCAGGATTCTTTAAAAAAAAAAATGGTGGCAGGTGTGTGCGTGTGTGTGTGGTACTCCATCAGGTCCACAGAATATCAAGAGAGCAGGCTTAAGTCTTTCCTCCCCTTCCATGAACCCCCCACCCCCAACTCGAAGTGTCAAAATTTGCTCACCTGCTACTGTCTGTCTGTCTGTCTGTCTGTCTATCTATCTATCTATCTATCTATCTATCTATCTATCTACGGTATCTATCCATGACCATAGGAAACTGTCTTATTAAACCAAGCTCCCCTAGCTCCTTACTTAGGGGCTTCAACCCGAGACCTCCTGCATGGAGAGCATGGGCTCTGCCGCTGAACTATGCCCTTCTCCGACAAACTCCACCGTGATTGCTAAAGATGCATTTGGTATCACATCCAGTTTGGCTCTGCCAAGATGTGAAGAGAATGAGGTCCATAAAAAACCAAAACCCAGTCCTCCTTATAGCTGCCCTTTGGGCATGGGGGCGCCCTTTCCGTGAAAACGTTTCTACCCCAATTCCTCCCTATCCTGTCCCCTCACATTTGCCCCTCTCCAATTGCGCAGTCTGGGAACTCCCAGCATTCCCTTCCCTCTGCTGTGCAGAAAACAACTGTTTAGCCAACATTGGAACTGTTCACCTTGGCAAAACTGCTGCCACCTGCCTTCCACCACCAAGGAAGGAACAGAATCTCAGCCCTTAGTTCAGAACCCGTTCTGTCAGCGACGGGGAATCCGTGACTGTCGAGATGTTGCGGGACTCCCCCTCCCATTGACATCCCACCCAGCCTGGCCAATTGTCAGGGGTGGTGGGCAGAGGGCCGCCCCCACAGTTCCGTTGACTCTGCATGCAGTTGGGGAAGCGGTGCGCACGTAGCTTTTGCCACAATCCTTATGCACCCTGGTGCTCTGCTTTGATGTGTTTCCTTCCCAAAGCAGCTTTGATTCGAATTGAGGAAAAGTACGACCTCGCGTTTTAAGCAGGCCATGTGTGCACAGCCTCAGAGTGTTGCAGCATCTGGAAGAGAGAATAACCTCCTCCTCCCCGCCCGCCCCCCGTCGGGCCCGCCTTCCCTTGCCCCCTCCTTGCATGATGTTTTGCTATTGCTCCATATTCTCTCCTGCTATAGATGCTGTTAAAACACCCCCTTCCATAAACAACGCAGAGGCTCCCCTGCCAAGGGGCACGCGGGCTAGCTTCTCCCCCCGGCAAGGAGCGGACGGGTGCCCCGCATCCTCAAGGGGACCCTAGCGCAGTAGCTGACGCAGGCGCCGCGTGACGCGACCCAAGAGGCTCCCAAATCCTGCAGGAAGCTGCGCGCAACTGGAGCCGGATGTTGCACCAAGCGGCGCTCGCCCTGTCCTCCTCCTCCGGTCCAGCCCATGCGATGCTGCAAAGTCGCCTTTGGCCGGGAGCCTGGGAGACGAGGTTCCCCCCACCCCGCCCCAGGGGAGAGGAAGGGATCTCCTGCTGACCTGGCACTGGCACTGGCGGGGGGGGGGGGGGAGCTGCGCTGCGCTGTAATCTGATGCCCCCGAGGGGGAGCGGATGAGCAGAAGGAGGTGACCTCCGTTACTTTTCCATCCCGCGAAATCCGTCTGGCTCTGCTCCCTGGTGCGCTGGGAGGGTGTCAGCAAGCCACCTTCGGAAGCGCTTACAAGTTCGGGGTGGGCAGCCGGTGGCCCCTCCAGATGGTGCGGGGCTTGAACTCTCCGGTGAGGAGGGTTGATATTCAGCAACATCTGGCTGCACCTTCGCCAGCCTTATTACCGATGTTGTCCTCGGGGGGGGGGGGCGGTTAATGCCGCCAGCTAAGGATGTGCCAAATGGGTTTTTCTCCACCACCCATAAAGTTTCTGCTTTCATGAAGAACGTGAGGGGGGGTGGCTTGGAGGTCCTTTAGTCCTACCAGCTGCTCAATGCAGGATCCACAGTTACAGCCTCCCTGACAGATGAACCTCCCGCCTCTACCTCCAGTGAACTATCTGGTTAGATATTCTAAGATAACATAAGTAGAATTATTTGTAAGTACCAAATTGGCCTAGGAGTTAAATATGATAAATTGTGTAACATTATGGATAGAGAACACTATGAAGAGAGAGACAGGTGTTAGTTGAATAAGTTAATTTTATTCGAAATTAGATATTGGAAAACTGCTACAATGAGTTATATGGAAACTCAGCTAGGGAGACTTGAGGAAATCATCCAATAATGATAATTAAAGTGGGATGTTAACAGTTAGGATATATGTTTGTTCATTTGTCTTTTTTATATTGTAATGTTTTTCTTTTATGTTTCTTATAAATTTGGAAAATTAATTTAAAAAATTGTGGGGGGGGGGATTAAATACCTCTAGTGAAGGGAGTTTGCCCCACTGTCAAACATCACCACTGAGATGCTCTGCCTCATGTTGAGCCCAGATTTGGTTCCCTGCCTTTCCCATACACTGAACATATCTGTATTGTCTACATAACAGATGTTTGAAGTCAGATGTTTGAAGTCAGCTTATCCTCTGTGCCCTTAATGTTCTCTTCTCCAGGTTAGATATACCCATTCCTTGTAAGGCTTTGCTTCCAGGAACCCCTCTGGACCAGGAACCCTGTGGCCCATCTAGTCTAGCCCAGCATCCTGCTTACCATGGTGCCAAACCAAATGCCTCTAGGAAGCCCATAATCGGGCCCCAGAGTGAACCCCTCTGTTACTTCCTAGCACTTCATCTTCCCTTGCTAGATGTGCAGGTTCCACTCCTCCCTGAATTTGCCTGATTCACTTTTAAAGCTATCTAAGCTAATAGCCAGCACCACCGCTTGGAACAGTGAACACAGAAACCTTTTCCTAAGAGAAAGTAGCTTCCTTGATGAAATGTTATGGAAGAAATACAGTAAGATGAATGAATCAAGAAAGGAAAGTCATAGATTTAGGGAAATTGTGTCATAACAAGGTGATCTAAAGTACATAACAAACGGCAGACACAACCACTTCTAGTTCTATTGCAAATTCAGTTCAGGGTCATTAATCTTGAGAAGTGAATTTATGATTCTCCTGTGCAAGAGAGGGATGGGCAGTGGTGCCAGGGCAGGACTTGGGGGCAGATGCACAGTGCCCCACCTGTCCAAATGAGCAGGAGGACTCCCAAGGGCAGTAGGACCAGCTTATCACATTTTGAAGAGGGGGAGGGGGGAGGGAGAGAGACTGAAACCATTAAGTTCAAATTCTAAAATCACCTAACTGCACCACTGGGGACACCAAGACCTGTCACCTTCCACACCCTTTAACTGGAGATTGCACTGGACTACACTTTACAAATCCACTTCAGACCACGGGTTCTTTAACTGAAACTCACATCAATGTGGCTATGACTTTCATTTCAGGGAGTGTATGAGTCTCTGCTTGCTATCTCCAAATGACACTTGGAGAATGGGGGTGTTTTGGCTGTGCTGGATGTATGGGTGTGTGTTGCAGTCTTATGCAGGCACGCACGCACGCACGCACGCATATGAACGAGTGACCTGCTGGGCACCTGTTTCCATCAAGACTCTGGAGCAGTGGGCAGGTGGTTGTTTTCATGGTGGAGGAAAAAAGATTAGGGTGGCTGCATCACTCAGAGATTAGTGAAATAGGGCAGGACGGCCTGTTAGGAAGCTGCTGTTAATTAGTGTGATTGGCTTGTTGAAGTCTCCCTCTGGACTGTGACGCACTACTGGCTGCTTGCAAGGAGTCACCTAGAAATAAATGGATCTGGAAGATCCTAGGCATAATCTTGGATTGCCGCTGTCTTAATGAGCTGACGCTGGGCATCCCCCATAGCAGTGGCGTAGAATAGTAGCTCTGCAGCATTCTGTGCCTGTCTCTCCCTTCTTCCCCTACTACTGGTTTCACTTGACTTTTGAATAGGTTTCAATAATGCATACATTTAGAGGGTGTGTAGCATTGCGGGGGGAGGGACAGGGAGAGATCTAAATGAACTCTGGATAATGTTTACCCAGTAACCAGGACTCTGGGGTCCGAAGCAGAATAGCTTTTGCTCAGTAGGTAGGAAGCACATCCAGAAGTCCCACCTGGGCTTGCTAACATGGGCCAGCATAGAACTAACTGATAGCCGTAACCCAAATCAAAATGGTGTGTGTGACCTGAAAAACTTTCTGGTAGGCGACAGAATTGTTGCGAGGGGGTGCCAGAAGAAAGGGTCTCTCTCATTCTTGTCCCACCAGCATCCAAATCATATTTGGTTAGAAAATAAAGAGGAGCCTCCACACAGTGGCTCTCCCACCCAAGAGAGTCCCTCCTTTTCCATAGTTCAAACCATGTTCAAGGTGGCTTTCAGCATGAAAAATATATATGTAATTACAACATAACAAAAGTAGTCATAAGGAATAAATAAAACATCAGCAAAACACACAAACAAATCCAACAATTTACACATACAAAAATTGTATATCAATAAAAAACATGCTAACAGGGTGAGATTGGATGCCCCATCGACCTCACCACCCCATGACCACCTTAGTGCCTGCAGGAAACTACACGCAACATTTTCTATCCTGAATTCTGCTTAATTCAGTAAATAAGCTATACTGGTGTATGTTGCATGTGTGTAGAAACTAGGCTTGGGTACCATCGTGGTAACTTTGTGAACCTGGACGCTAATGGGATTTCATTAACTTATTTTATTTTTGGTATTTCTTACCCACTCTTCACCCTAAGGTCCCAGAGTGGGTCATGTTAGCTAAATTACAACCACAAATTAGTGAATAATCAGCAAACTATAAAACAACATCTATATATCTATATCATCTATATCTATATCTATATCTATATCTATATCTATATCTATATCTATATCTAAGGTAAAGGGCCCCTGGATGGTTAAGACCAGTCAAGGACGACTATGGGGTTGTGGCTCTCATCTCGCTTTCAGGCCAAGGGAGCCGGTGTTTTTCCACAGAAAGCTTTCCAGGTCGTGTGGCCAGCAGGACTAAACTGCTTCTGGCTCAACAGAACACTGTGCCAAGTGCCAGAGCGCACGGAAACGCCATTTACCTTTCCACCCCAGCAGTACCTATTTATCTACTTGCACTGGTGTGCTTTCAAACTGCTAGGTTGGCAGGAGCTGGGACAGAGCAAAGAGAGCTCACTCCGTCACAGGGATTCAAACTACCAACCTTCCGATTGGCAAGCCCAAGAAGCTCAGTGGTTTAGACCACAGCGCCACTCACGTCACTATCTATATCAGATATAGATAGATTTCTAGAAGAAAAGGTGCCAGAACTCACAATGAATGCGAGTTCCTGCTGGAAAAAAGCCATACACACATAAAAAATTCCACTGTTGAAAGGAACGACAACTAGAGAACATTTTTCCTGCTCTTTTACCCTGATCCCTTAAGACCCTCCTGTGTCTCTTTCCACTCTTGGAAGGAAAAAGGAAATGCTTGTGACTTTTACATTTGCTTTGGAGAAGGACATGACACCAGTGTTTCCAGCCCAGTTGAGCAGGGAAGTGTTATACACGTGTGGTCTGCACTTCCCTCTCTTGAAAAATAAAATAACAGCTGTTTCTAACCTCCTTTACCAAGTCAAGGTGTTGCTTTCGCTTCCGGCTGCCACCCTTGCAGAGCTGTCATTTGCAAAATGCAGCTGTTAATTCCCAAATTATATTTTGGCTGTTTTAGAAATGAGTACGCAACTACTGATATAAAGTTGAAGTGTGTGTGTGTTTCTCTCTCATTGGCTGAGGCAAACAAAATTGTCTCAAACCTTTTAAACCAAAGTTGAGAAGGAATCCTAGTGACTCAATGGCAGAGCACCAGACAGCTTCTGGTTCAATCTCAAGAAGCTCCGCAACTTGAAAGGGCCAGGCAGCTGGTGATGAGAGAGGACTGTTTCTTCCTCACCCCCAGGAAAGTCAGCTGTCAATCAGAGTGGAAAATCCCAGGCTAGAAAAACAGTCTAAACTGGCAAGAGGCAACTTCCTAGTGCATAGCACACAAGTGTCCCGTTTTAGGTGGGACATCCCAGATGGACAGAAGCCGCCCAATCCTGGATGTCCCATTTTGACTTCTGTGCTCTGGCCACACCAGCGTGTGGGACCCAAAGACAGGCGTTTTTTTGTCCTTCCCTGTGGTGTGAGTCAGTTGGCTCACACCAGAGTGAGGAGGGCGGGAGGGTAGCAGCTTCTCCCTTGGGTGCCAGTTGACGCAACTTTGGTCAAGGCCTTGGAGGAGGAAGAGGAGGCCACAGAGGAGGAGGTTGCAGGTGAAGGTGTGGGGGAAGGAAGGGTGGCGGTGGGGTGGCAGTGGCAGCGAAGGAGCAAGTGGGTGAAGGAGCCGGCAGCTGGAGGGGGGCAATGGAGGGGGGTGCCCTGATTTGCCCTCCTGAAATGTGGGGGCGGTTATGCTAATGTTTCTTTAAGAAACAAAGCAGTGAAGCAGGCCTTGAGAGTCCATGGCATTAAAGGTTTCCATTCTTTTGAAGTCCAGGCGTAACAGCTCACTCAGCTGTTTCTTCACTGGATTGGGCAGGTTATACATATATGAAAAATAAAAAGAATAGTTGCACCCAGTATAAAATTATGAGTGCAAAAGGTAATACAAGACATGAAAAAATAACAATTGTTAAGATACACCCGTGTAAAAAAGATAAAAGAGTAAAAAGAATTTTTAAAAAGACAAAAGAGGAAAAGAAGAAGAAAACATAAACATTACAAGATCATTATTTCACTTATCCTAAACCTAACCTAATACAGTATATAAAAATGATTTCCAAATATGATTAAATTTGTCCATGGCAAGTCTATGTTTGTACGCAACTTGTTCATGTGTTGCAAGTTTATACTGTACATATTTTTTTCCCCATTCGTTGAAGGGAACCTCATTTTTTTCTTCCAGTTCATCAATACCTGTATTTTTGCCATAGTAAGGGTGCAGAGAGTCCATTCATATTGTCCCTTTGTTAGGTTCCATGTATTTGGTATATAATTCAAAATGATATTTTCTTCTGCAAATCTAAGAGTTTTCCACACAGTCACATTAATCCTTTCTATTACCCTCTGCCAATGTAGAACATTGTAAGAACATATATTTTAAAGAAGCATTGTCCTTGTTACATCTCCAGCAGCTCAATGTCTTAGATAACACTTTCATGAACAAATGTAATGGAATCCAGTAAATTCTAAATATTATTTTTTTGTTGTATGAGTCTTAGTTTAAGGTCTAGAGACACCCCTGTTAGAGAATACAGTTTCCCATTGCTTTGTTGAGATTGAGACTTCAAGTTCTTTCTTACACTTCCTCCCTTAATATCTGTATTTCAAACTGGTTTACTGCTAAAAAACATTTGTATAAGGTGATAGTGGGGTGTATTTGTTACATAAGAGTTAATCAGCTGTTTTAAGCTACTGGTCCATAAGTGGTAGTTAGCCAATCCTTTATCTGAACATATTGCCATTGAGCATTTAAGGGTAATTCATATTACCCTTAACATAACTCTTAACAAAGAGTATACTTAAAATTCATCCTTCTCGTCTATCAATTGGCCTGACGTTAATATGGCTGAATTTATTCAGCTCTTCCATATCCCCATTTATTTCCCTATTTTTAGAGTCTGCTCTCCCCACAAAGTCATTTTAGTGTGGGAGAAAAGGTCAAATTATTTTTTTGGACATGTGTTGCCATATTATTCAAATTGATGAAAATGTTTCAATAGCATCTCAGGTATTATTAATGTGTTTTGATCCAACTGCTCCCCTCTTTCTAGAGGGTATACATAGCAGTATTCCAAAATAACCTAGTTTGGACAGTTATTATCAGTTATGGGTCTCCAGAATCAAAAGCGAGGATTCCTGTTCTGAATCTCAGTTGGAAGGGACCAGTGCCACCAAACGTCCAGCTTCTAGTTGAAGCCAGCTGGGCCTCTGTAACATGGGGGACAACCTCCAGAAGATCTCCATCGTAGAGCTGGGATACAAGGGCTCAGGCAACCCAAGCCCCTCTGTATTCTGCTTCTGCCCAGTGTGAATGATGGAGCCTCCCTTTTGAAATGGCAGGAATGCATCTGCTATTGAATCCATGTGTGTATGTGAGCAGTGGAGCAGGTGGAGAAGGAGAACCCCCAATGCCTCCACAGAGCCTAGCAATCTGCATTTGAAATATCCAGTGGGGGGTGGTAAGGGAAGAGGAGGGGTGCAAAATTATGGAGACGGTGAAATCCAAAAAAGAAATGATCAAGGAGCCAGAAAAACAACCACATTAGATTGTGACTCATCTGCCTGTGAGTCATCAGACAATCCAAACACAGGCACACGTCAAGGCTAATCCTATGTTCTTTGCCTCTCCAAAGCTGCTGAGGCACAAGAGTAAATTGCACTCTTCAGTGTGATATATTCGAAAAACACAATCTATGTTTTTAAATTGGGGGGAGGGGAGAGCAGTATTCAGCATCTTTGCTCTCTTTTTTTCAAGACCAAGTGACACTTGTAAGACAACAGCACTTGATGAATCATATCTCTGGTGGGCCATCCGTTTATCAAGACCTGGCATAATTCCATCACTTAACAAAGTAGTTTTTACTGCCCTTGAGGACTAGAGATAGGTGACTAAAACATGTGGTTTTTGTTTGCAGAAGATGTAGTGATGGATAAGGCTGTCAGTGGGTACTGTTAATATTAGGAAGGGGCTTTCTCTGCACTCTTTCTGATGCCTGCTTAAAAACTTTTATGTTTGGGCAAGCCTACCCAGACATGTAATTCATATATATATATATATATATATATATATATGTATTTGTTTTTAAATGGTTGAATGGTTGACTCTGACTGAGACCCTCTCTCTGTCTCTCTCCTTCTATTTATATATATGGGGGGAGACACCTACATGTCTCCTGTTTTAAAAGCACACTTCCATGTATCTGGGGATTTTATCAGTATTTTCTTTGGAATATTTCATATTGTTTTATGTAAAGCACTTAGAGACTTTTGTTGATTAAAAGGTATATAAGTAGCCACAAAAATAGCCACGATGGCCGTATGCCCCCTCCAGTCTTGGGCCTGCTTAGGGGCACAAGAGGGGAGAGGGCTGGTCCTCTTAAATCCTGCCTGTGGGCTCTCCAAAGGGAGAGGCTTGTTCACTGTGAGAACAGATGGGCCTGTGGTCTAATCCAGTCCTAGGGCTCTTATTGGGTTCTTATATAGGATTGGTAATTGGTGCCTTAAACTGTTCTACATAAGTTGCAGGATTTAGTGTTTCATGGCTTTGGATTTCTGCAAAGTAAAAATGTGTTTTTCTGGGCCTGACATCAGTAAGTCAAACAAGCTTGTCAACCCTGTGAAGTGCACAGATTTTATTATTATTACCAGTACGTCATCATTCCCAGGGCTGGCAATCATGTCCAGTTCTCCCTCTAATACATGGATTTCACATGCTTTCTTTCCTGCTCAGTCACATTGTGACACGTGAATGAAAACGGACAACCTCATAAGACTTTGGTTACCATCTAGAATTGCTACTGTTCATTAATGTTCTACATACCGTACTTGATACTTACAGACTTTATTCTTGGCAACCCATTACATTTCATTGATTTTGTTTTCCTTTGGGCCTGATTCATGGCGCCTTGTTTTCTTCTTTTAATTTTAAAATATGGTTGCAGCGCCACTCAAACAGGTGTAGAATAGCAAAGTGCTATTGAAGCTTTTCAGTGCTAGCATTGCCTTTGAATTAGAAGCTTCCGCTTGTGGATTTTAGAAGTACAAAGGTTTAGAAGTACAAAATCAGTCACTTCTAGTTCCCTGCAGGAGAGTCATAATGGCTGCTCTCCTACCACTTTTATTTTTTATTTTTTTATTGTGAAATAGTTATTTTGGAATAGCAAAAAGACAGTATATCACAGTAAAGATAAAGAAAAACAAAACCAGTAATTAATCTGGATCAGGAACCGACAGGCGAAGGAGCAATTAATCGGTAACAGCACTGTCACACTAAACAGGAAGCAACAGCAAATAGAAGCTACAAATGGGAAAATAATAATTAACATTTCTCAGAACATTGCTTGAACAAGGCTTAATTCTGAGGAAACATCATAGTAGGACCATTGTTGCATAGCTGCATATTAAGTGTCACATGAAACCATCATTTTAGTTTCCTATTCAGGTGATTCCATTAGAAGAAATGCTTCTGTAGGTCAGAAGGACTCTCTTCTGAAAGTAGCCTTGCAAGAATGATTCCACCTTGCAGCAATATTTCCCTTGGAAGAAGCAGAAATGCAGGTGTAAAATTGTAATAAGACATCAAGGTGTGTTGAGCAATATCGTCTTCTTTTCTCTCTCTTCCTAGTGGTGGTGAGAATGACGGGGATGACTTTGGCCACAATTGGAAACCTCCGGAGCAGGAGCTGATCGTGAAGCTGGTGGCCCAGATTGAGTATTACTTCTCAGATGAAAACCTTGAAAAAGATGCCTTTCTCCTGAAGCATGTTCGGAGGAACAAGATGGGATACGTCAGTGTCAAGCTCCTGACATCTTTCAAAAAGGTGAGCTTTGTTGCATGGTGGCTGCAACCAGAGGGGCCAGCAGAGTCCATTCAGGCTATGCTCCTATATGCATATGGTTTTCCCTTCCTGTCCCTTTTCCCTTGTGTGTCAGCCCAGAACTTGGATACCAGAGGGCATTTCCACAATAAGAAAGCTTTGCTGTCTTTCAATTACATGGGCCATGCAGGCAGCCTAAAGCTGCAGGAGGCAGTCATAGAATCATAGAGTTGGAAGGGACCCCAAGGGTCATCTAATCCAACCCCCTGCAATGCAAGAATGCAGTCCTGGCTGTCTTGCAGGATATGCAGCTGGCCCAGCACAGAGCCACTGAGTGTCCTGCTGCTCCCTCCAGCAGCCTGAAGTAGGTTGTGTGTGCCTGTGTCCCTTGGTCTGCCAGGCTAATGGCAAATTATGCAAGTGAACGAAAGCTTTGTTTGTTTGTTTGTTTGTTTGTTTGTTTGTTTGAATTTCTATAGTACCCTTGACCTGAGGATCACAGGGCTGTTTACAATATAAAACCACAAAAGACATAACATAGAAAGAAACGAAAACAATACCCTCAACAGTTTAAAAGACCATAGATAGTTCAAGTAGCCAAAGGCCTGGGAGAAGAGGAATGTTTTTGCCTTTTCTCAATGAGCTACCTTTCCCTTACAGGTAAAACACTTGACCCGTGACTGGAGAACCACATCTTATGCCCTGAAATATTCTGATGTTTTGGAGCTGAATGAAGACAACAGGAAGGTCCGTCGTAACACTCCTGTCCCCGTCTTCCCTAGCGAGAATCTCCCAAGCAAGATGCTGCTTGTCTATGACATCTGCTTGGTTTCTGATCTCCATCCTCCAGATGGAGGACAAGAGAATGGATGTGTTCAAGAGAAGATAATGGAGCATCTCCTCAAAGCCTTTGTCAGGTTTGGTGTCATCTCGTCGGTTCGCATCCTCAAGCCTGGTCGGGATCTTCCACCAGATATCAAGAGATTCAGCAGCCGATACAGCCAAGTGGGAACCAAAGAATGTGCGATCATCGAGTTTGAAGAGGTAGATGCTGCTATCAAAGCTCACGAGTCTATGTGCATCAGGGACAACGAAACTGCCATGAAGGTTATCCTCATTGGAATGAAGCCTCCAAAAAAGAAGGTCCTCAGAGACAAGAACCGTGAAGAAGACTCCAGCAAGGCTCTCAGCAAAACGCGTTCAGTGAACAAGAGGGTTGAAGAACTTCAGTTCATTGGTGATGAATCTTCAGCCAACAGCTCCTCCGAGCCTGAGAGCAACCCAGCATCACCCATGTCTGGGCGCAGAAGCAACTCTTCCAACAAATTGAGTCTTTCTGCCTACCAGAACAATCATCTTAGCCCAAACGTGTCTCCAAGATCCAGCCCTTGGAGCAGCCCTTCTGCACTGCGTAAAGTGTCCAGGATGTCCCCACTTGCTGGAGAAGGAAGGCTTAGCCTGAGTACCAGCCCTGAGACATCAAGGAGATGCATGGATTATTCATCGGACAGTAGTGTTACTCCTTCCAGCAGCCCGTGGGTCCAGAGGCGGCGGCAAGCTCAGACTCTGACACAAGAGAAAAGTCCTGTAGGCAGCCCAATGCAGAGTCCCAAAATACCGACTGCAGTTGGGTTACCCGTTGGCGTTCTGCGTCTGCCCAGGGGCCCTGATGGTACGAAGGGATTCTATAACTGCCACGAAAGGAACAGGCTCACAAAGAACGAAGAAGCTTCGTGTGGTGCATTGAACTGATGGACTGTTCCAGTGCTGTCCTCCTCAAGGACTTGCATTGCTGTAGTATTTTCCTTTTTTTAAAAAAAGCTTTTCTATCTGTGTAGCTTTGTATGTTTATATTCGCACTTAAATCTATATGTTGTCTTCATTTTATTTTATTTTGGCTGAAATCTCAGCTATGCTGCATTTTACTTCTCTTTTTTATACCAGGAATAACCAAACATTTTAGGGGGGAAACCTTTTTATTTTGCAAAGTGCAAATATATTTTAGTGTGTGCAATGGTCAGAGTTGTACCCATTATTTTAACAGTATGTCGAAGCCTCTCTTGTATGTAATCCTTGAAAGGAACTCTGGAGTTTCTGATATATTGCTAGCGTTGACTGTCAAAAAGACAATTCGGAGTGTTTTTTTAGACAAAAAGTGTATTGGTATGAATAAAAAGCCACAAACATAAAAAAATGTTTTATCTCCTGGCTCATCAGGCTTCAAGCCAAGCAGGTGTGGATTGGATTGTGGAATGTATAAAACTGTTTTCAGACATGGGTTTGCTTTGTCTTCTCCTGCTCCGCAGGACCCTTGAGTGTTGCAAAGAATACTGGGTTCAGCGAAACTAATATGAAGTGAATTTTGGGGCCCTGCTATGATGGAAAATATTTACACAAATTCTGAGGGAATCTGTAAACACTTGAACCAAAATTTGCTACATTCATCTAGGTTGGAGGTGGGGGAAGTTATTGGATCACTGTGGCACATTCTAGGGTAGGCCATTAGTTTGTGTGGGGTGTCCCGGTTATTTGGACCTAGACATCGCCCACCTGCATAATCTGAGAATGCCTCTGAGTGGGCATGGTTGTGTATTTCAGAGAGAAACCAGCAACAGTGGGGTTGTTTTTATTCAGGTAAGCTGTTCATGATCCTTGATAAGATTTTGTTCTGAGGAATCTAAAGGTTAATGGGAAATACAGTTGGGGAAAGTGATGTGGCAGACTGCAGGACCTGAGATGCTTATGTGTCAGACTTTGGGGAATTAGATCCCTTCCCCGGTGGCAGTGATTGCAAGATCAAACAAAAGGAGCGTTCTTATCAGAGTTTCTTTAATAATCACAGCAGGAGACAAAGGAATGGATATCTCCCTAAAAAATGGTGTTGCTCCCAGTGAAGGTTCATCCCCCCCCCCCGTCTCCATTAATCTATGCCACTCCTACGTCGGGTAATCTGAGCTTGCTGCTGTTGCGCTTTTTGTTCTATCACTCTCAAAGCCCATCTAGTCTTAGGCGAAGGGGGGTCAGGAATGCTGTCCAAGGACACTGAATCTGCCAGCTGTCTCTCTCCTGGTGTTTCCTCTTCTAGCTGCTCCTCACCCACACTAGTTCCCAGCTTTCCCCCTCTAGACTATGCCCTTCTGCAAACCACTGTTCTGCATCAGTGCTGTCCTCCTGCCCTTGGGAAGGTTCA
The DNA here is from genome assembly GCF_964270895.1 of Podarcis filfolensis. NCBI lineage: Eukaryota > Metazoa > Chordata > Lepidosauria > Squamata > Lacertidae > Podarcis > Podarcis filfolensis. Next base: position 1,983,072 of record NC_139616.1, read on the forward strand.
GGAGAAGGGGGTGGGGCTCCCACCATTCCTCCTCAATCCACTCCCTGACACCATGCAGGAAAAACAACTACCCTGCCCCACTACGGAATGGATGGCAGGGCCAGCCAAGGAAGTTTTGCTGCTAGAGGCAAAGCAGAAAATGCTGCCCCCGCTGCTCTTATGTGTGCACCTGCCACCCCCAACTCCTCTACTGCCATGAACCCACTGCCAATGGTTTTTTTCCAGCCGGAACACACTGCATTCGGAACTCAGTTCCGGCACCTCTCTGGTGGGTGCCATTGCCATTCTAAGAGAACAAGGGAGGGTGTTCATGGTGAATTCTGGCACCTCTTTTTCTAGAAAAATAGCACTGCCCGCTGCCATCAGAGCACAGCAGAGAAGCCAGCAAGCAGAGGAGGCTCTCCACGAAGGCTGGATCTGCCAGCTGCCTGCAGCAACAGCCTCACCTCATGAGCAGGCGACCTTAGAGATGCCTTCCCATTCTGATTCTAGAGCAAGGGAGGGGAGCCCTTTTCAGCCCAGGACCACCTTCCCTCATGGGAAGCCTTCTGGGGGCCACATGCCAGGAGCAGCAGGGCCAGAGGCAACAGTGGGCAAAACAACAGATGCAGCTCTTAGCCGTTGGTAAGGCCAGTTGCATTCCAGCTACGTCTGAGGTTTTCCTGTGCCCACCTCTCCATCCAGGCAAGGGAGAGGCAGGGCTGGCGAGGGGGGTGGCCTGGAGGGGGGCTTAGGGAAGGTCGGGGGGGCAGATAGTGAGGTCTGGGCCCACAGGCTTCTGTGTTCTGCTGCTTGTGAATAAACAGCTTTTCTTCTGCTCCAGCCTCCTAATAAGTCTTGGTACCCCATGGGTCCAGCCTGGCAGTGAAGCCACACAGCACAATGGCCAATCAGCTTCAGGCAGGAGCCATTGTGAGATCATGGGTAATACGTATGTAGGGTAATAGTGGTATTAATAATAATAATAATCAGACCTAGGGCCAGCCAAGTGCTGGGATGAACACAATATGGCTTTCCCCTACAGGTAAGTGTCATCTGCTCAGATGAGGTGCCTTCACACTGAGGACCTCCCTGCTTCTGGGACTGTGATAGAGGATCTCTAAAGCAGGGTGGGGGACCTGCCAGGGTCATTCAGATGTTGCAGGATGACAGCTCCCATCCCTGCTGACCACTGGCCATGCTGGCTGAGGCTCAGGGCCGTCTTACCCATAGGTGCTAGAGGTGCGGGACACCCGGGCGTGGGCTCTCAGGGGCACCAGGCCAAGAGTTCGGGGCCCGAGGGTTGAGTCTGGGGAACAGCCCGCCCGTTGTTCGGAGCGCCGCAGCAGGCTCTTCTACTGTGGGTGGCTCTGCAGGTGGAGGAAACTGCCCTGCTGGTTGGGCACAGCCTTTCTGGATTTCTATTGTAGTAGGTGTAGGATTCATTTGTCAGAAAAGAACAGGAAAGCTAAGCCCTGCTTGTCCTCTGTCATGCCTTTTTCACAGAGCTTACCTGCCTCCCTATGCCATTGCCCCAGAATATGGCATCCACAGGCCCGCCTGCCTCTACGTTCCTAGTCCTGTAAGTATGGATTCCCCTCCCCCTATTTGTTTGTTGCCTTGGCCTTGGTGTAGCTCCAAGCCTAGACAACTGCATTATGAGCTCAATGTAGGGCTGCCCTTGAAGAGTGTTTGGGAGACAATCTGTTTCCTGGCTGAGTTGGGCGACCAAAAGTGCACATTGCCCATGGCTGAAATTATTATTTCCCTCTGCCATATACAGGGAATGACCATCTTGCTCTCAACCAAAACACGCGAAACTGCTGATGCACACAGCTCTTTTGGCCCCAGAAGGGGGCGGAATGGGCTTCATGGAACTGGTGACACATACGATAACCCAGAACACAACCCCCGTACTGCACTTGACATGGTCAGCTCTATGGTTTGGGGCTCTGAATGTTTAAAGGACTGTCCCTGCCCTGTGTCCCATTTGCAATTTATTTGAACAGCTGAGACTGTCTCCTTGTGTCTACAAGTCTAATGGCTTTGAAATGTTTTTCCTGACTCAGCCGGGACCCAATTTGCAAGACAAGCTTCCAATGTAGGAACCTCTTGGCATAACTGCAAACTTCAATGTGTGTTTTCCTGAAAATGCGTAATCAACTTGGATATCTTTTATAAGCTTGGTTTGTTCTCTCGCTCTTTCTCTCTCTCTCACCCCAACAAGTACTGATAATTTATTCTGTTTTCCTCAAAGTAAGCTTGTATATAAAGCTGCCATTGATCCACCCACCTCAGTACAGTATTGTCTACTCTGACTGGCAGTGGCTCTCCAGAAATGGGAAGCTATTTAGGTGGTGATGCTGGCAGGGACTGACCCTGACACCTTCTATGTGCAAAGTCAGTTGTTACCACTGATGTAGCTATAGACCCTCTCCATAATGGAGGTGATTATGATGAACACAGCAGTGCAATTTTTGAAAATTAATTACATGTTAAAAAGAACAACACAAAAGATTATTACTGAAGGAGTGTGGGGAAAGCATGTTGGTTGGGGGAGGCCCGTGGCTCAGTGGCAGAGCTTCCGCCCACCATGCATGCGGAAGGTTCCTGGTTCAATCCCTGGCATTACCATGGAGGCCGAGAGAGAGTCCTGCCTGAAACCCTGGAGAGCTGTTGCCAGCCAGTGTAGACATTAGTGAGCTAGATGGGGAGATGGGCCAACTTGGTACAAGGCAGCTTCCTATATTCCTAATTTTATTTTATTGTCTCCTTGAAGATTGTAGACTACCGTGGATTCATGAGAGAATGCATTAAACACCGGGGAGCCATGATCATTGATCTGAGTGAGGCTACAGGTAAAAGCCTTATTAGGGTTAAGCTGATGTCTTGAAGGTGCCTTCATCCCTTGTTGCCACCCAAAAGCCATAGCATACGATTCCCACGAACTCCTTGCCAAGGTTTCTGCAAACATCTTGTACTTAAGGCATGTTTGTTTGGATTGAAACTGGAAACACAGTTCACTCTCCGCTACAAATTGCCCTGGAGATTTGAAAACAGGATAATGCACCTTGATATAAGTTCATAGTGTTTTGTGCTAAACAAAGTAATGTATGTTTATTATGCTCTAATAGGAATATGTTCTGTTTTTTAAAACCCTAATTACTGATTTAATTACTCATTTTAAAGAGTAGTGATTTTTAATGATGCAAGTTTATGTGAATTCTGTTAGCTTAAATTTTGTTCTCTCGCTTTGTGCTGCTGAGTCTGAAGACCAATGTAATAAAAGATACTTTATTCTGCTCTCCCAGTTTTCAGACATGGAGTCTTTCCAAGCCCAGGGAGGCCAGGGATTGAACCCGAAGCCTTCTGCACACACTGACCTGCAGCCACTTGTTGTTGTTGGCATCTGTCTGTCTCAAGAGACAATGGAGTGCACCTCCAGGGGTGAAGTCATGCTGCTGTCATTAGTGACCTCCCTGGGGTGCAAGCCTGAGCAGTGTGTAGGGAGGTTCTGGGCTGCCCAGACGACAAGATCCCCTCTTGGCCTCGATGATGTGATCCCAAGGAAAGCAGAACAATGCCTTTGGCACCAGCTTGTGTTGCCAGTGTGATATTTGCTTTGTTGACAAGTATGCAGGCAGTGCATGAGTAGAGGCAGGCAAATGGCAAGGTAACAGGTCTCCCCAGGTTCTGACCGCAGTTTCCACCACATCCAGCAAGAGAGCTTAACTGCTTTGGAGGAAGAGCTGCAGCCAAGTAGAAGGTCCCAGGTTCCACCCCTGGCACCTCCAGAGAGGGTTGTGAGAGTCCCCTGCTTGAAATCCTGGAAAGCAGGCCCCTGTCCTGATGGGCAGTGCCGCCCCTGGGTCTCACTTGTATAAGGCAGTCATTTCTGTATTGCTCTGTGCGGGACCCAAAGCTGCGACTAATGTCCTCAGGTGCTGACTCTGCGAGCCCCTCCATCCTGTGCTCAGGCTGCACATAGGGATAAATAAACCATCTATCCTAAAGACACTGCGGTCTCTCTTGACCTTCATTCCAAGGAAAGTGAACCCCAAGTAAAGCGCTTGGAACCCTTGGAGTCTCTTGTTGTTTGGAGATTGGGGGGCATGTATTATGAAGATCAGAGTACAGCACCCTCAATTCATTCCTAAGAAGAATATTTTTTCTTCCATACATGGGAAACTATGCTAAACTCATCACTTTCCTTTCTTCAGGACCTGGCCTTACGTGGGAACAAAAGTGGATCAATTATGTCAATGTTGTCAACTCCGTCAAGCCCTGGAGAGCAGCTGGCAAACCCTTTGGTCAGTGCCTGGGTCTCTCCCTCCTTTCTCACCTTCTTTACTTTCTTTCAGATGACACAGCGTGTGGTTTTCAATGCTAGCTCTGCCTGCACAAAACAGCCCCCTTCAAGATGTGACTGGCTTGGTTTTATTAATTTCAGCAGAGCTACTTTGAGTAGGATTAGCTGAATACCACCTGCAGGTTCTTGGAGTGGGTTTGGGCCAGTTCACACATGCATGCCCAACACTCAAGCAATGCCTCCGCCTGTGCAAATGTGGTCACAGGACTTCCTCTGCGTGAAGGATCATGACTAGCTTGGACTAGGGAGGCCTGGGTTCAAGCACATGAAGGCTATGCTTTGCCTCCACAGCCAGAGGCAGCAATGCTTCTGAGTATCAGTCACTGGAGAGGAGGCTCTTGTGCTCAGACCTGCTTGCGGGTTTCCCCCAGGCATCTGGTTGGCCCCTGGGCAGCAGGCTCTTCTTAGGTGACTTTGGGCAAGTCATGCGCTCCCCTGACAGGGTTGTTGCAAGGATAAAGAGTGATATAAGCCACATGTGCACCATCTTGAGTTCCTTGCAGGCAGGTGGGATAGAAGTGTGAAAAACAAAGAATGAAATGTGATATCTTTCATAGGAACAGAGGGGGCTGCCTTATACGAAATCAGGCTATTTTGGCTGCATAGCCCAGTATTATTGACTCTGACTGGCAGCAGCTTTCCAGAGTCTGAGACAGAGATAGGTCTATCTCCGTTACCTGGTGTTTGGTTACTTTCATTCAGGACTGAATGGTTGGGGGTGGGGGGGGGGAGATGTCCCTGAGAAGGGGAGTGAAGGTGGACAAGGATCTGGAAAGCAAATTCTATCAGTAAAAGCTGTTAGGAATACTATTGCAGGGGTGTTGGAGTAGATGACTTCTAAGGCCCCATCTAGCATGACACCCTTGCAAAGCTTGCAGACCTAAGTCAAGGGCAAGGAAACTGGCAGCTGCATACGTCCTCAGTATGCCCTCCTTGCCCCAAATTTAAGCTTGAACAAAGCCTTTATAAAAGGCTGCTTGAGTGCCTACTGGCAGTGCTGATGGCTATTTCCAGAGAGGTAACAGTGGGCTGGGAGCAGTATCCCTTTCTGGGCACCTGCAACCCTCTGCTGGAAGGATGAAGTCAGGTAAGAAGCCTCCCTAGCTTTTGTCCAGGGATACCTTGCACTGTGAGATGTTCCACCTGCTACATCTGCCACCTGGGAAGGCAAGATGCCCATCTTCTCTTGGGGCTTTGGCTGTGAATTATTTCATACAATTTGCAACTCTCTTTGGTATTTTGTAGTGTGTGACCGACTCTGGCTCTGGACCAGTTAAAAGGCAAGAAAGCAAGATAAGGAAGAAAGAAAAGACCTAGACGGCTTCTAAGCTCTTTGTGCTTTTATTAAACTTGCCAGCACCAAATGAGAATGTTTTGCTGGGGTTAAGCTTGAACCTGCAAGTGGTAAAATGAAAACAAACCAGAGCAAGAGCAGTCATTTGACAAGAGTGGATCAATGTTTACCGTAAACGCAGCCCTCTTAAGCATTCCTGAATGGGCCTTTGCTCTTTGGAATATTCTCTGCTCTGGCATTTACTCATTCACTTTTCAGGGAGATGTCACTCATAAGGTTATTACAACAAGCTGAGTTTACAAAAGCAAAAGGTTACAATAGGATGGAAAAGACAACCTCTCTGTTTAGAAAAAGCTGTTGCTGCTTCTCCTCCTCCACCCTTTCAACAGAAAACGATGGCTCTAGGAGGGAGGGGCCACCAGGGGAGTGGGATGCCATGAATTTATTTCTCTCCACAAAGGGCAAAGGTGGTCCTTCCATCTGCATATCAATCTGGCTGCTTCCACTGCAGCCTTTAAAATGGCCATTCACAGCTCCCATTATTTCCTTTGGGCCTCACTGTTACACAACGGGTATTCTTATCCTGCATTTTAATGCCACCTGCTTAAGCGCCTCTTAGACGTCTCTCTTTGCTGACACTTCTCTTCTTTAGCATCTGGGACTGGGATTTTGCACAATAAGCTCGGAAGAGGGGTGGGGGTGGGGACACTCTAGAAATAACAAATCTCCAACCTGACAGAGGCAGCTCACACTTTTAACATGCTTCTGATCTCATTGCCCTCCCTATAGCAGAGAACAGAACGGAACCTCACCCACCCTGCTTGCTTTAAGAACATTCCATCCCAGGATAAGGTCTGCTAAATTTTCCAGTCATGCAAAACTAGCATATCAACTTTTCCCGTGACACATTCATTTTCTACAGGCAGGGAGCTTTAACATCTGGGCCATTCAAAGACATGAGCTGCATACAGACTGGCTTCACCAGCTAATCCTTCTGAATGTATAAACTGACTCAGAAAACACTCTGCACTCTTTGCACATGACCTAATGGTGCCAACACCAGACCCCATAAACACAGCAACCTCCCTAATCAGAGAACTCATTACATTTGCAATGGTGTCGGGCCAACAGGTGAATTTTGCAAAGTTGGAAGCTATGTGCTTCAGCACCGCTCCTCACATCCAAAAAGAACTCGCTAACGCAGGCATAGTCAAACTTGGCCTTCCAGGTGTTTTGGGACTACAACTCAATCAATTATACTCCACAACTACAACCTCTTGTGGCGACAAATTAACAAAGACCTAAAGAGATGGAACAACATGAACTTCACTCTCTCAGACAAAATAGCCATGATCAAAACGATCACCCTCCCAAAACTAACCTACCTATTCCAAACCCTCCCAACCTGAATTCCCCCAGCCCAACTCCATAAATGGCCCCGAATACCTGCACCTCCCCTCCTCAGAAGGATGATGGGAAATCCCCAACATAGCAGCATATTATATTGCCAACCAAGTACGTCAAATAATCCCATCATCCCTAGCTGACAGGACCCATGGTCAGGGATGATGGGAGTTGTAGTCCCAAAACATCTGGAGGGCCTATGCCTGTGCTAACGTCACCAAGGTAAAACTTTGTCACACCAAGTTCAGATACCTAGGGGTACAAATAACCAGAAACCTCAATAAATTATAGCTCCACAACTACAACCCCTTGTGGTGACAAATTAACAAAGACCTAAAGAGATGGAACAACATGAACTTCACTCTCTCAGACAAAATAGCCATGATCAAAACGATCACCCTCCCAAAACTAACCTACCTATTCCAAACCCTCCCAACCTGGATTCCCCCAGCCCAACTCCGTAAATGGCAGAAAAACCTACACATATTTATTTTCTCACACAAAAAACCAAGAATAAGCCCCAAATACCTGCACCTCCCCTCAGAAGGACGATGGGAAATCCCCAACATGGAAGCATGTTATAATGCCAACCAAGTACGTCACATAATCCAATATATACTAGAAGATGAGACAAAACAATGAATACACCTGGAGAGGGACCGAATTGAAAATACCTGCACCACAGCATACCCATTCCTCCCAAACGGAGGAAAATTCCCACAACACTAAACAGGTGCACACAGACCATGCTTAAAGCATGGAAAGGTAAACTGTCCCCAGCCCCAGCCCCACTAATTCCCCTGGCGTACCACCCATTATTCCATCACACAGCACAAAACCTCCAGATAAAAACCTGGCAAACCAAAGGCTTATATCGCCTAACAGACTTCTATCAAAATAACAAACCCTTATCAACACAAGAAATACAAGACAAACTAGAAGACACCCAAATGCCCTGGCTGACACACCACCAATTACATGCCCTTGTAAACAATCCAGTAGTAAAATCAGCAGCAACTAGGCCCCTGACAACCTTCGAAAACCTTCTCCTAACGACAAAGGGAAACGGCAAAGGGATGGTATCCGCAATATACAAAATACTACTACAAAATCCCACAAACCCCCTAGACGTAATAAAAAAACAATGGGAAGACGACATAGGCTATGAGATTAACCCCACTCAGTGGACCAGAATGTGGTCTAAACCTCCCATTAAATCCATATCAACAAAAAGGAAAGAACTCACTCTGAAACTCACTTACAGGTGGTACCTAACACCGAGGAAATTAGCACTAATACACCCAGGAACCTCATCAAAATGCTGGAGAGGGTGCACCTCCACAGGCACATACCTCCACATGTGGTGGAATGCCCCAAAATCCAACTATTCTGGACAACAACCATACGAGAAATATGTAAAATAACCAAGCAAGTATTAGAAATCACCCCAGAACTGGTCCTACTAAACATCTTCCAAGACAATAATTCCCGCTCACATCACAAAGAACTCATCACCCACCTACTCTCAGCAGCCAGAAACATCATAACCAGACACTGGAGAAACCTGTCAGGAGTAAGCATGGACCAATGGTACCAAATAATATGGGAAACAGCCTTACGAGAAAAACTACCCAATAAACTGAAACTGACACGGGGACAAATAGAAGAAGACGCCTTCACCCCGGTGTGGCTCCCTTTTATCACATATACAGCCCAACAAGACAATGACAAGAATCCACCAATAGCATATGAATCAATATGGCTAACCTGATCCAAAAACACCCAGCCACCCCACTCACACATGGAAACAACGACCACCACAGCCAACCACAAACCCCAACCTCTCACCACCAAAGGAACACAAGTGAATAGTAAAGAGAACCTGCACAAGCGACGCTGACACAAAACCCCGCACATACATTAAGTAAAACAGAAACATCGCCACCTGACCCCACCCCACTTACCGTTCCCCCCACCTCTTTCCCCCTTTTCTTCCTAATGTAACACTAATGTCTCAACAAATGAAACTGATCTGTAGAAAATGTAACTTGGAAAAAGAGATGTTGCACATACTTTTGTAAACCAATAAATCTTTAATAAAAAATATGTTTTTTTAAAAAAAGAAAACACCCTGCGCATGCAGCGTGAGTGCCATAGTTGTTGGTGGTCTGATATTGCTATTCAAGCACAGATGCTTTCAGTTGATGCCACTGCTCCTTCAGTTTCGTCTTTGTATGACTGGAAGCAAAAATGCAGTTGATGGCATTGTAGGAGATTTCCCAGATCTGTGCTTTGGACAGTTGGAATGTGTCCGCAAGCAGCTGGTACTCCTGGCTCAGGTCAGTCGCAAAAACCCCCTTGTCGTCCGTCTGGCAGTAAAAGAAAATGGTAAAAGGGTTGATTTTATAGGCTTTGGGCACTTAAAGGACTGCATCACAGAATATTTTCCTAGCCAACAATGTAGACTGCCTTCCAAAAATACTTTTTATATAAACTTTCTGTTCCTGATGTCCCTGCTGAGGGCTGTCGCTTGTGAGGCCGGAAGGGCGTGGGGTGTGGGAGGTGCCAGAAAGGCCATGATGAGATGGCTCAACCAGCAGCCATCCACCACGAGGGAAGCAGAACTTCCATGCCCAGGGGCAGCAGACCTGGGAATGCTGCTTGCTAGATACAAAGTAGAGGGAAGGCTGTTCATGGACTTCCTGGAGGTAGCATGGTGTAAAGGTTGGAGTCTTGGGCTAGGACCTGGGAGATCAGGGTTTGAATCCCCGCTCGGCCATGAAGCGCACTGGGTGATCTTGGGCCTTTCAGCCTAGCCTAACTCACAGGGTTGTTGTGCGGAGTAAAAATGAGGATGCCACCTTGAGCTTATTGGAGAGGAAAAGTGGGCTATCAGTGTAATAAATAAATATCATTTGATTGGCTATTGTGGGAAATCAGAATGCTGCAACAGATGGCTCCTCCTGATCTGGCAAGGCTATTACAACATGTCAGTGGGGGGGGGGGGCTCCTCCCTATGCAGTGGTGTCCAAACTTTTTTTCAAAGAGGGCCAGATTTGATGAAGTGAAGGGCCTTGAGCTTTTTTTAGGATTGAAGTTGTTGAGGTTTTTTACCCCAGGAAATAAACTGCCACAGGGGCCAGATTAAACCGACCGGCAGGCAGATTAGGCCCCCAAAACAGACTTTGGACATGCCTGCCCTATTGTTTTTGAAGAGGTTCTCCACCCTGACATCTTTGTGTGTCTGGATAACGCAGAGTGCCTTACGCAAAGCACGATGGGATGACCCAGGTTGTACCAGAATCCGAAGTGGTGTTGGTCGCTAGAAGGCACCGTCTGGCTTTTGAGGTTTGACGTCAGGCAGAGTTCTGAGGAAGACGAGAGAAGTCTGGTTCAGAAGGGGTCAAACGGGGAGAGCAAGCATGGGAAGGCCAGCCAAAGCACTTGCCCTAAAGCGGACGTGGTCACCTCGCATGAGCAAAGCCTCATTCCAGCGGAAGTATAGCAGTGAAGACAAAGACGCAGACCCTAGTGTGAAGGCCTTGGCGTTACTCTGGTTGTGTCTGCGGACTCAACATGAGATGGTGTCAGTAGTGGCATGTGGCACAGCCCACCTGAGACCTCCTGGGAGGAAGCACGGGCTTGAGGGGGCTTCCACATGGAAACTGGCCCTGCATTAAGGAAAGGCTTTTCCCAGTGGAAGTGCCCCCAAATCCCCTTGTGAAGCTAGAAACAGAATGTTTGATGTGGACGTTGTGAAGAAGGAAGAAGAGGACCAACGGTGCTCAGCACCAGCCACCTTCCTCCCCTCCTTGACCAGGGACTGGCCTCCACCGGGCCTGAAAAAATGCTGCTGCAGCCACAGTTGTCTTGGTAACCTCAGTTGAGCTCTGCCAACCAAGGGCGAAATGGCAAAGGAAAGTGAATCCCAGGGACCCTCCATCTTTCCTTCAATGCCTTTCCTTACCTAGGGGTGTGCGATTTTGCCGAACCAGCTGCACAAGATCCCCTGAGGCCAATGATGAAGAATGAAGAAATGTACCGTGTCCAATTCTGTCAGGTGGCAGGCCCAGAAGAAGCCTGGTCTCCTCTTCCTGGTTTGGGATCTGAGAGAAGACACACAGATTAACTATGCACTGTCTTTTGACCGTCCTGAACCCACCCTTCACCTTTGCTGGAGGACCCGCTTTGGGTTTCAGTATCACGAGGAAGGAAGAAAACCCCCACCGTGTTGCCCTTCTGCCCACTGTGCATAATCGGATGGGCCTCTGCTGTGATGCCCCCGCGCTCACCTTCATCCCCTCAATGCATTTGGTCACCCACTGCGCACCTTTTCAAGTTCTATGAGCTGAAATAACCAGACCAACCAACCAAAACAAGAGTCCCATAAGATCTATTGCAGGTTTTTTGGAAACAGTATGTAGTATATAAATGTTTGTTTTATTAAAACACAAAATCAAGTGTACAACAAAATCATCACAGAAAACGTGTGAAATGTTTAAGCAGAGATGGGTACAGAGACATCAGTCAATACATTCCAGAGTTTTGGCAAAAGAGAAATTCTAACAAGTCTGTAAAAACACCATAAAAATGGATATCCCTTATTTTCCAGAGGGATGAGGTGCCTTTCCAGCAAAGCTCAGTTTGTGAAGCTCTACATGTATTCTTCTATTTCACTGCATTATTCACAGCTATTTATAGGGGAGGCAGGGAAAGCTACGTGCTCTGGTCCCAATCCTGATCAATATTGCATCCATCACTACTATTTAAAAAAGCCTAGACATATTAAATGCAATCGCACACTGAATGCAAATAATTGTCTGTCCCTCTTCAAAATCAATTAGGATCCATCACCTCTCAGTTGAAGGTACACCAGCCCTCTTGGTTAGCCTATTCTGCTAAGTTCCATTTGTCCCTCACATCTCCCTTTGAACACAGAAATATCAGCAGGGAAATGATAAGGGGGGGGGGGGAGTAGGGACAAAAACTGCAGCTTGAAAAAGGGAGGGGAGGAATGCCTAACTGGAGGTATAGAACAACAACAGCAACAAAAAGACAAATTATGAAATCAGTTGTGTACAGCTGATGAACATGATTGCGAAAATGTATAAATTATTGTCGAAATTTCAAATGCAAGAAGAACAAATTAAAGTAGGCATGATCAAATGGGTGAGAAATTGTGGGTATAACATACAAATGGAACAGTGGGAAAATGTGTGGACTAAAGGGTTAAAATATACACTGTGTTATAAAAGGGAACTTTAATAAAACGATGTACCATTGATATTTAACACCTGAGAAACTATTTAGAATGTATAAAATATCCCCAATACTTGTTGGAAATGTAAAGAACATGAAGGGACAGTCTATCATGCTTGGTGGACAAGTGAAAAAGCCAATAACTTTAGATACACATAAACAATGATATGGAGAATTTTGAAGGCTAACTTTCAATTGAACCCAGAACCTCTTCCTGCTGGGACTTATGGATAGACAAAAAAGAAAAAGGAAAAAAAAGACTATGGAACGTTGTTCCAATATATGATTAGGACAGTGAAACTTATATACACGAAGATTGAAAGATAAATCATTACCAACAATGGAGGAATGGTTATTAAAATTATTAGACTTAGCTGAGGGGGCAAAATTGACATGCTTAATCAGAGAAAAGTCACTGTTAAGTTATTAAAGATTGGAAAGCTCTCATAGACCTTTTGCATGAAATAATGGCATTTTGGTTTGAAGGCTGAAGATAATGTTGGTTTATAGAAAGTAGTCATGCTGGGGATTATATTGGAGTGGATGAGTTGAATAATGTTTATATAGTTTGCTGACAGATGAAGAATTGTAAGTTCCTTAGTTTCTTAACTTTAATTTTTTTGTTCTCTCTCTCTTCCTTTCTTTTGTATCTGTGTTTTTATCTAAAGTAATGTTTTAGTCTGGATAAAAAAGATATGTGATAATAAACTTTGTATCTCTCTTTTTAAATTCCAATAAAATTTATTCAAACAAGAAGTAGACGATATACCCACAGACAGGTACTCCAGCTTGCCGTTTCAAGCTGCCAGCTTGAAGAAGGAAATATAAAGGTTTGGGAAAAGATCAAGGATCCCTCCCCTGCCTCCTCCTCTTCGCCCCACTGTTACCTGGGGGCAGCCACATCCGCAGACCATGGGTAGGCAAACTAAGGCCTGGGGACCAGATCCGGCCCAACAGCCTTCTAAATCCGGCCCACGGACGGTCAGGGAATCAGCATGTTTTTACATGAATAGAATGTGTGCTTTTATTTAAAATGCATCTCTGGGTTATTTGTGTGGCATAGGAATTCGTTCACCCCCCCCCCAATATAGTCCACCCCCTCAAGGTCTGCGGGACAGTGGACCGGCCCCCTGCTGAAAAAGTTTGCTGACCCCTGCCTCAGACTGTCCCAGTGGGAGAGACAGGAAGCAGGGCTAACTGCATCAGGGGCCTCATTCCCTGAACCAGGCCGGCTGGCCAATACAGGAACTGCTATTTAGAAACTGGTGCCTCCGCATTGATTTTCCTCTTCCCTCCCTGTCCCTTTCCCCTTGCGTGTTGTGTTTTTTTAGATTGTAAGCCTTGTAGTAAGCCACTTACAGGTACTACTAATTTATTTATTGCCCATGCACAGTTGCCATGTGGCCAGTGCAAACTGAACAAGTGGCCCCTACACAGGCGGGACTGTCACACTGCAGCTTTGCACCATGGTGGCCTGCCAGTGCTGCGCTGATGGCAAAGACAACCTGCCTTCCAGGTGACGCAGGGAACCCTACACACATCACTTAAAATAAACAAATCCTGGTGCCACATTTAGCCTGAGAAGCTGCTCAGTGAGCAAGTCCCGGCAGTAGAATGTTACCTCCGAAAGATGCAAGGCCAGCTTCAGCCCGGCTTTTTTCGCTTCTAAGAGAGGCTCCAGAAAGTCCTTGCCATGACCTGCCTTGAAGGTAAAGCAAAAATATAGCTTAGGAAAGAAGTTTACATAATTATGCAAGTCGTGGAGAATGTGGAGAAAGAAAAGTCCCCTCCCCCCCCCCTTCGTAAGGCTAGAACTCGTGGGCAGCCAGAGAAACCGAATGCTGGAAGGATTCAGGACAAAGCACCTCTTCAAGCAGCACAGAGTTGAACTATGGAAATTAAAGGTAAAGGGGCCCCTGACCATTAGGTCCAGTCGCCGCCGACTCTGGGGTTGCAGCGCTCATCTTGCTTTATTGGCCGAGGGAGCCGGCATACAGCTTCTGTGTCATGTGGCCAGCATGACTAAGCCGCTTCTGGCGAACCAGAGCAGCGCACGGAAACGCCGTTTACCTTCCCGCCGGAGTGGTACCTATTTATCTACTTGCACTTTGAGGTGCTTTCGAACTGCTAAGTTGGCAGGAGCTGGGACCGAGCAACGGGAGCTCACCCCATCGTGGGGATTCGAACCGCCGACCTTCTGATCAGCAAGTCCTAGGCTCTGTGGTTTAACCCACAGCGCCACCCGCGTCCCTAAACTATGGAACTTGGGTGGCTTTAAAAAAGGGGTTGGACAAATTCATGGAGGAGGAGGGGGCTCTGGAGGGCTCCTGGCCATGAGGGCTCTGCTCTGCCTCCAGAGCCAAGAGGCAGCAATGCTTCCGAATGCCAGTTCCTGGAGGCGAGTCTTGTGCTCAAATCCTGCTTGCAGGTTTGGCACAGGCACCTGGTTGGCCACTGTGAGAACAGGATGCTGGGCTAAATGGGCCATTGGCCTGATCCTGCAGGCTCTTCTTAGGTTCTTAAGATACAGGTGAACAGAAGTCTTAACACAGCCTCCACCCACCTGGTGCCCTCCAGCTGTTTTGCATTACTACTCTGCTCAGCTTGAGCCAGCACAGTCCCAGCATCCACTTATTTGTTTATTTCCCGCCATTCACCCGAAGGTCCCAAGGCAGGTCACAACACTCATGGTTTAAAGCAGGTTGACGAATGCTGGCTTGAATCATGATAGAAACATATGATAGTTTGGGTGATGGCAGAGGTGTTTCTTTCTTCTTTTTAAAGGAAGCTTACTGAAGGGTTTCCACTGAGGTCCAAGCCTACCACCACTCCATCTGTGGAAAGCAGGAAATCTTCGGCCAGTTTGACTGTTTCCTTGGCAGCTGTTTGTCCTCCTCTTCTATCCACAGATAACAGAAACCTAGAATATAGATAGCCATATTATTGCAGAAGTAACAACCATTAGCTCACAAATGAGGACTGTGGTGTAGGGACTGGTCCAGGTTGAAAACTGTACAGCGGCGGCTTCCGGAGGCGGCGCCAACGGCAATGGCGGTCTCCTTCTAATCTAGAGGGAGAAGCTCCGCGGAAAGTGGGTCTGTCCGCTACGGCGACAGGAGAAGCCTGTGAGCGTGGGACTCGGCGCCCCCCGAATTGGCAAAGGAACCCCGCAAGGGGCTCCGGAGCGTAACGGGAGGCGCGGTGCTGAGAGTCAATTGCTCCTTCCGTGGGGCAAAGCCGCACAGCTGTTGCCGGAGAGCGCTGACCTTTTTCCTGTGACAATTCGGCTGCTAAACAACTACCCGTGAGTAGGTGAAGCTTAAGAAATTGGGACTAAAGGAAGAAAAAAAGGATTAATTTGGCACTGAAGCGGGAAGGCGTAAACAGGAAGTCCGCCTTCCGTTTCTGTACACAGATCAAAGCAAAGACGCTTCTAAGCTAAGACCTGGAGAGCAGTGCTTTTAAAGCTCTAAATCCGAACATTAAAGCGAAAGAACTCCCCCCCCCCCGGGTTAGTGGAGGGGGGGAGAGGGAAAAGTGAATTTATTTCTTCTGGGGAAAATAGAGACAATTATTTAACTCCTGGGACGGATTGCCAGGCTTATTAGAACTGTTGCATTGAGAGTTGCACTATTTATAGACATTGTAACTTTTTAATGGTTAACTCTGCAAAGGAGATACTTGTTGAAGGTCTTCTCTGGACTTGAAACTGTTGCTTGTATTTTTTTTGAGGGGACTTAAGAAAGTTGGAAAAGATTTTTTATTGTAAATTGAATGACTGCTACAGTGTCCCCCTAGAGGAACATTAAAGTTGTACATCCAGCTGGGGGATTTTTCCACTCTGGACTTTGGGGATTTTCCACGGCAAGATTTGACCGTGGGAACGACCTTGATTCATAGACAGAAGTGTGATGACGGATACGACAACAAGATCGGGCAAGGCCAGAGTGCAGCAGCCCAGTATAGTTTCCCAGCAACGCAGACCATCTGTTCCTGGCCCTCCTGTGATACAGGGGGAAGATTTCACACAAGTTGAGTCAAAAGGAATGGCATCAGAAGGGGATTTTACTTCTGTGTTAAATAAAATTTTTGAAAAATTGGAAGGCCTAAGTAAACAAGTTACGGAACAATCAACTAAAATAGATAATCTGGGACAGAAGGTGAATTCCAATACAGAATCTATTGAAAAACTGCTGGAAGAATCTGCGTCTAACCGAAAAATAGCTGAGGAAGCAAGAGAAAAAGCAGTGGCTGTAGAGGAAGAAATAAAACCTATGCGTAAACAGATTGGGGATCATCAGTCACTTCTGTCTATGATTGAACTGAGGGAGAAACAGACCAATCTGAGGATCAGGGCAGTACCAGAACTTGAAAAAGATAACCTAAGTGACTATCTTACGCAGGAATTTGGAAAATTTTGGAATTTGGAGCTGGAGAAAGACTTTAAGATAGTAAGTGTGTTTAGACTTGGAAGAGGAGAAAGAAAAAACAGGGTGAGAGACTGTTTGGTTACCCTTTGAACGAAAGAAGAGAGAGATAAAATACTGAGTGCGCACTTCCAGAAGACTTTGGAGATTAACGACTCGAGAGTAGAGATTTTTAAGGATATACCGAAACATCTATTGGATCTTAGATCTAACTACGGAGATCTGGTGGCCCTACTGAGAAAAAACAGAATTGTTTTCAGGTGGGAATTCCCCCAGGGCCTATCTTTTACCTTTAAAGGGAAAAAGTTCAAAATAAGATCATTGGAAGATAAGGAAAAATTTTTGAGAGACCACGAAGAAGACCTGCAAAAAGAAGTACTAGAAGAGCTAAGAGCTTTAAGATCAGGAGTACTAGACATAGCACCACCACCTTTGGGACTGGACAAACAAAAAAAAAGTGATACCACCGTCAGAACAAGAAGAACTTTTGGGAGCAGTTGGAGGAAAATAGAATAATCACACCATGTCTCTGCAATTATTAAGTTGGAACATTCATGGATTTAATTCCCCGGAGAAGAGGAAGAAAGTCTTTCATTTATTGAAAAAGGAACAATTGGACTTAATTTGTTTATAGGAAACTCATGTGATAAGGCTTCACAGGAAAGTATTGATTAATAAAAGATTGGGTCAAGAGTTTATTTCATCGGACAAGGTTAAAAAGAGAGGAGTTGTTATTTATGCCAAAGAGAGCCTATCACCGAAATTTGTTTTTAAAGATGAACAAGGAAGATTTGTGGCAATTGAGATTCAATCACAAGGAGAAAAATTTCTGATTGTAGGAGTTTATGCACCAAATGAGGGGAAATCTGAATTCTTCAGGAAATTGCATGAGACATTGCTTGACTACATGGACTACAACATTATTATGATGGGAGATATGAATGGAGTGGTATCTACAAATATGGATAAGTCGCAGAGACAGGTTGTAACTAAAGATGGCAGACTACCAAAAACCTTTTTTGAACTGACTGACAATATGGACTTGATTGACATCTGGAGAACTAAGAACCCCCTTGGAAGAGAGGGAACATTCTTCTCTGAAGCCAAAATGACATGGACAAGAATTGACCAAATATGGATAACTAGAGGACTGGCACCTAAGACTCGAAAAGTGGAAATTTGCCCAAAAACTTGCTCCGACCATAATGCGGTGAAGATGGAGATGAAACTAACACCAATCAGTTCCTTCAGATGGAGGATGAATGACACCTTATTTAGAGATCAAGAGGTTACCAAGAAGGCCCAAAAAATCTTGAGAGATTACTTTGAGATAAATTTGAATACCACGGTTGAAAAAAGAGTAATCTGGAACGCAAGCAAAGCGGTCATGAGAGGGTTTCTGATTCAACAGAACGCAATAAAGAAGAGAATTCAAAACGAGAAAAAAGATAAAATCTTGGGAAAGTGCTTCCAGAGATATTTTAAACAACTATACACACAAGGGCCACAGAAAGAGACTGATTTAGACCAATTTTTAAGAACAAATGGATTACAAAAAAATCTCTCAAGAAAATAAGATAATGTTGAATCACAAAATTACAGAACAGGAGGTTGAAGGTGCCATCCAGAACATGCAGTTGGGCAAATCTCCAGGGCCGGACGGTCTTACCTCCAAATACTATAGATCTCTGAAAGACTAGTTAATTCAGCCACTAAAGGAGGTCTGCAATGAAATTCTGGAGGGGAAAAAGGCGCCAGAGTCGTGGAAGGAAGCTTACATTACACTTATACCGAAAACTGAGCCTGAAAAGACACAACTTAAGAACTACCGCCCCATATCCCTGCTTAATGTGGATTACAAAATTTTTGCTGATATTTTGGCTAATAGATTAAAAAAGGTATTAATTGAAGAGATACATAAAGATCAAGCCGGCTTTCTCCCAGGTAGACATTTGTCTGACAATACGAGGAACATAATTAACATCTTGGAGAAGCTGCAAGTGAACATTAATACCAAAGCAGTTTTAATTTTTATAGATGCGGAAAAAGCTTTTGATAATATTTCTTGGAATTTTATGAAGAAAAATCTTCAGGGAATGGGGGTGGGCCAAGGGTTTGAAAATGGTATAAGTGCAATTTATTCAGAACAAAAGGCTAAGCTAATAGTCAATAATGTGATGACAGAGGAATTTAAGATAGAGAAAGGGACACGACAAGGCTGCCCAATTTCCCCATTGCTTTTTATTTCGGTCCTGGAGTTTTTGTTAAATATGATTAGAAGGGACCGTCTGATTAAAGGTATTCAGGTCGGAGCCAAACAATACAAATTGAAGGCTTTTGCAGATGACCTAGTTTTGATGTTACAGGAGCCAGAATCTAGTACGAAAAGAGTATTAGAATTGATTCAAGAATTTGGTCATGTGGCAGGATTTAAACTGAACAAGTCAAAAACTAAAGTTCTTGAGAAAAACCTAACACCGATTGAGAAAGAGAGGTTTCAGAAGGAGACTGACATTAGCTAAGAAAGTAAAATATTTGGGGGTTAACATGACTGCTAAGAACTTAAACTTATTTAAAGATAACTATGAGAAATGTTGGTCAGAAGTGAAAAAAGACTTAGAAATATGGTCAAATTTGAAGCTTTCCTTGTTGGGTCGAATTGCAGCTATAAAGATGAATGTATTGCCAAAAATGTTATTTTTATTTCAATCATTGCAAATCTTGGACAAGATGGACTGTTTCAAGAAGTAGCAGAGAGATATTTCTAGATTTGTCTGGCAGGGCAAGAAGCCCAGAATAAAATTCAAAATATTAACTGATGCAAAGGAAAGAGGCGGATTTGCCTTAAACTTTACTATGAATCAGCAGCATTCTGCTGGTTGAAAGACTGGCTGCTTCTTGAGAACACGGACATTTTGGACCTAGAAGGTTTTAACAATGTTTTTGGGTGGCATGCATATTTGTGGTACGACAAGGTTAAAGCACATAAAGCATTTAAAAACCATATTGTCAGGAAAGCATTGTTCAATGTCTGGATAAGATACAAAGACTTATTGGAAAATAAAACCCCAAGGTGGTTGTCACCAATGGAAGCGAAGGCTCAGAAAAAGCTCAATATGGAGGCCAAATGGCCGAAATATTGGGAAATACTGGAACAAGAAGGAGATAAATTGAAATTGCAGAGTTTTGAGAAATTAAAAGATAAAGTGCGAGACTGGCTTCATAATTATCAAATAAGGGAGGCCTACAATTTGGACAAAAAAATTGGCTTCCAGGTGGAAAAATCAAAATTGGAAACAGAACTATTAGAACCCAAAACTAAGATACTATCAAGAATGTATAACTTGCTGTTGAAATGGAATACTCAGGATGAAACGGTTAAATCTGCTATGATTAAATGGGCACAAGATGTTGGACATAACATTATGTTTGCTGACTGGGAACAGTTGTGGACCACAGGTATGAAATTTACGGCATGTAATGCCTTAAGAGAGAATATTATGAAAATGATATACAGGTGGTACATGACACCAGTCAAGCTTGCAAAAATATATCATTTGCCCGATAATAAATGCTGGAAATGTAAAGAAACTGAAGGTATATTCTTTCACCTTTGGTGGACGTGCCCAAAGATTAAGGCTTTCTGGGAGATGATATATAATGAAATGAAAAAGGTATTTAAATATACCTTCCTGAAGAAACCAGAGGCCTTCCTTCTGGGCATAGTCGGCCAAATGGTGCTAAAGAAGGATAGAACTTTCTTTATGTATGCAACAACAGCAGCAAGAATACTTATTGCAAAGTATTGGAAGACACAAGAGCTACCCACCCTGGAAGAGTGGCAGATGAAGGTGACGGATTATATGGAATTGGCGGAAATGACTGGCAGAATCCGAGACCTGGGAGAAGAGTTGGTGGAAGAAGACTGGAAGAAATTTAAAGACTATCTTCAGAAATACTGTAAAATTAATGAATGTTAAAATGATGTTGGATTGAAAATAAGTGGCATTAGCAACAAAGTTAACAAGGGTATGCAAAATTGAATCGATAATGGATGAAAATATAGAGTTATAATATGTTAAGATACAGAGTTAAGATAAACGAAAGAGGGTAAGGATTTGCTGATTTGATTACTTAAATGGGAATACAAAAAGGGGAGGTGTGAGGAGGCCAAGGAAATAAGATAATGAGTTAGGGTTACAAAAATGGATTTGTTTTTATTCTTTTTTTTTCTTTTTAATGTATTTTTCTATTTTTTTTGTATTTCTTTCTTTTTATATGACCTTTTTAAATTTATGTTTTTGTAAAACTTCAATAAATATCTTAAAAAAAAAAAAGAAAACTGTACAGCGGCAGCCAACTTCTTTTCCTGCTCAAGTGAATGCAATTAGCTCCTCTCACAGAAAAGGCCAGGGAGACAGGGCAAACACCAGATAAGCTCGGGGAATCCTTTGCTGGAGATTCAGCACTAGAATCAGTGGCATTTAAAACAAAAGGAGTCTGGCTAACAAACTTAAGTAAAGGTAAAGGTACCCCTGACCATTAGGTCCAGTCGCGGACGACTCTGAGGATGCGCACTCATCTCGTTCTATAGGCTGAGGGAGACGGTGTTTGTCCGCAGACAGCTTCCGGGTCATGTCACCAGAATGACTAAGCCGCTTCTGGCGAACCAGAGCAGCGCACGGAAACGCTGGAGCTGTAGCTATTTATCTACTTGCACTTGACGTGCTTTTGAACTGCTAGGTGGGCAGGAGCAGGGACCAAGCAATGGGAGCTCACCCCGTCGCGGGGATTCGAACTGCTGACCTTCCAATCGGCAAGCCCAAGGCTCTGTGGTTTAGACCACAGCGCCACCCGTGTATCGCTTGCAAACTTACCTAACATCTATATCCAAGCCATCTTCCTTGCATTGTCTTACACCCTCAAGTACAGCTTCCACATAGGTCCTTTTGGTCATTCCTATGAAGAGAAGATCTGCATTCCTTTCAAACAGAAGGTATAAAGTGTTTTTGACACACACACACATACACAAAACCCTAGGGTTTTGTTTCCTGGTATGCCGTGACCTCAGTCATACCCCAATCCATATATCACTAAAGGTCAGGTCACAACTGACCGCCCCCCCCCGGCTTTCGTTTCACAGCACTCAAGTGCAGACATTTGCCAAGCCAGGGTTGCACTACTGCAGAAAGCCACTGGGGTCAAAAAATGGCGGGGCTTTAGCTCCATCCTGAAAGCCAGGAGGTTCCAGGAAAGGGCACGAGATGAGGCTATTCATACCCAGCCCAGTCCAGTCCGGCCCACTGCACCAAAAACTTCTCCATGCCATTTAGTTATTAAGATGTGTGCTCTCGTATAGTCTCGTTTCTTCAGCTTGTAAGCTGCCTTGTGTATAGCAATGTAGAAAGCTGGTCTATCCCAATTAAAAAGGGAAATGAAATGAAATAAATAAAATCTATTCCCAATAGTTATGGACTGCTTTTCACCCTAGAGGAGGAATCTAGGTGGGGAACCTCCACCAGCCCTGGCCTCCCCTTTGGCCCCCAAGGGCTCCCCCCCCCCGCCTTATGATGTCAGCTGTCGAGCAGGTAAGGGAGGGTCTTCAAGGCAAGACCTGGAGCTTGAAGTGAGCTGAAGCAAGAAGTGCTCCCCCCTGACCTCAGCTGGTGGGGGGGTGGTGGAGAACATGCCTTGCTCAAGAAGGGGGGGGGAGCACTTCTCCCTCACACAGCTGCCTTTTTCAACTGATGTTCTATAATAATTTATTTTATTTGTAGTTTTGCTGAGTGTTTTTTTTAAATGCAAGCAACCTTGAGTATGTTTTCTGTAAAGTGAAAAATAAATTGTTTCACTGAATGTATGTCTGTGGAAAGCAATGTCCCATCTTGGAAGGGAGTGGCTGTTGTGAGGTATTTGGATGTTCCACTCTCCCCAAATCCTGGCGAGGGGAGAGCATTTCTTCTTGGAGGAGAACTTGGGGGCGGGGGTGCTTAGTGGCAAAGAGCAGGCAATTATAAATTGAAAGGGAAATTGTCACCCGTGGCCGGCTCATCTCTGGGCGTGCTCCTTAGCTCTAGGTACTTGACTCCATCAGCAGCAAATTCCTGGACAACATCTTTCATTACCTGAAATTATAGCGGTGTTTTGAACCTAAAGGATATTCACAAAGCACACTGCCATCATTTCAAATCTCAAATTCACTCACATACCTGGTTCTATTTTTCAGAAATAATTCTTATATCATCATGAAATATAAATATATGCAAAATCTAGGATATAAAAGTTATGCTTCATATACAATTCATTTACAACCCTAACACTTCAAAAATACTGTAATGTGAATTGTGAAATAGTAAGACATGAGTTTGTATTCATCTCTGTGCCTCTAAAAAGACTCCATCCATTAAGAATTCTTTTTATTAATGATTGGAATTCAGCTACCTACCACTTCACCAATTTTTAATAATTGCTCCAGCTGCCAAACCTTATTTAACCACACCTTACATGCTAATATTTTTCTGTTTCTTCAGTTCTTTGCAATGATCAGCTGTCCATCAGTCTCAAAACAGCACACACAAGCCAGCCTCAAATCCTGTTCAGCCAGTAAGCTCACTGGGTGATCTTTGGCCAGTGATGATCACTGAGTCTAAACCTGCTCTGCTCCAAGGAGAACGTCTGAGCTGGGAAGGGCAAGAGATGGCTGTGTGCCCCACTCCGAGCTCCTTAAAGGGAAGGGTGGAAGAAAAGCAGAGATATATGTAAGTAATACACCCAGAATAAAAAACAAAAAACAACCCTGAGTTTGGCCAGTGATTGATTCCTTTTCATCATCAGCAAAAGACTGATTCTATTCTATTCTTTGTATTTACTTACTGCATTTCTATTCCACCTTCTTTCCTCCAAAGAGCTCACGGTGGTCGGGCTAGTTCTCCCCACCCCATTTCATCCCCCCAACATCCCTGTGCTACGCAAGGCTGAGAGGCAGCAACTGGCCAAAGGTCACACACCAGGCTTCATGGCTGAGTAGAGATTTGAACCCTGGTCCAACACTCGAAGCACCACACCAGGGGTTGGCAACCTAAGGCCCACAGGCCACAAGCGGCCCATGGGGATCATTTAACTGGCCCATGGATCCCCCCCACCCGCTCAGTTGGCTCCTGTACGCCATGCTAAACCAGCACGGAGCAGAGCAGGGACCACCTTCTGCGATGCTGGCCGGCTTCCCATTGGCTGCAGGAAGCTCCATGCTATGAGAACACACATTAAAATTAAGTTTGAGTTAGCTTACCATTAATATGTCTTCAGTCCTATTGGTAATCTGATGGATGATCTGGAACATCTGAAAACACCTAAAGAAAGAAAAGAGAATTGCAATGAATAGGCATTCATCAAAACAAAGGGAAAAGTGGCACACTCCCCCGAAATCAGCTTTTTGAACTCGTTTCCAGAGATCACCTTTGTTTCAAATAGATTTCTGCATTTATCATGCATCCCTTCCCACACGCATGCACCTCTGAATTGAATGTACACATAAAAGGAATATTAAATATATAAATGATATAAATATAAATAAACATAAAATATAAAAAGGAAGACAACTTGTCCTCAGCATTATAACCTAAAAAGACTCAGCACAAAAGAAAAATGGATAGGGAGGGAGGAGGAAAGAAACAAACCTAAAGTTCAAGCTCTTATAAGTTGTTCTAAAGACCAGCTGGGATGAAAGCATTCAAGGAAGAGAGGCATCAAAAGAGCTGGTCCCTTGGATGCTGAAGCAGAGGTCCTCATCCCTTCTCTGCTGCAGCCTGACGCTGCCAATTAAGAGCATATGGAGGAGTTAATTATGCAGCGCAGGAGGAACAGGAGTGCCAAACAAAGAGTTTGGTTGGGAATTAGGGGGTGAGGATGCAGCATCAGGTCTGTGCTTCATCTGAAGGTCAGCTGCTGATGCTAACACATTCAACCATGCACAAGGCCGAAGTTGCAGTACAGGGATTTCTCCTTGCATCTAAAGAGCAGCACACATCCATCTGACCAACAGGTGCAGAGGGTGGGATTGGGATATGTTGTGGGGAGGCAGCCAGGCAGATGCTTCACCTAATAAATTCCAGCATGGGCCCTTAAGGCTCAGACTTGAGACATACTCACTCTTCCAGGCTTCTTCTCTTGCCCTTGTCAATCATGGTCATTCCATGAGGAACCTGAAGGTCTGGTTTCTGGGCCATCAATTTCTTCATGGTAGCAGAACTGATGGAGCCATTCAGGTGGGCATGCAGCTCCTAATTCAGAAGCAAATACGTGCTCAACGCTCCCCAAATTTCATTAGAAACATTTCAAAAACACCCCCTTTCCCCCTCCCAGTTCCCTCTCTTCCTTAACCTTAAGCTGTCAGTTCTTATTTCTGGCCGCCTACACAACACAAGAGCAGGGGACTTTTTTTCAGGGCCGCATTCTCCTCTTGACAGCCTTCTGGGGGCCACAAGAAGTAGAAGTGGTTGGATCAACAACAGTTGATAGCTTCAAGATGCTTCACAGGAAGAAATTCCTCAGTGGGATATATAAATTCTCTCTCATCATCCATCGGAACTGACTGGCAATAGGTTCATGAAAGACCAAAATAGTTCTTTTTTACAGAACAAACCATTCACTTACAGAATTAACTGCATGCCGTGATGGTCGGGCTAGCAAGTGTAAGAGGCTCTTGATCCACCCGGCTCAGCCAAGGGCTTGGGAACAGGACTCGCCGGAGCTCCTTTCAGGCGGGAGACCCGCTCAGCCCGGGAACCCCGCCCCGGGACCCGGGACCCTTGGCCCGCGAGACAGGCGCGCTGCCCAGATGCTCTCTGGAAGGCGGCAGGCGACTCTTCGGCCTCGCCCGCTCTTTCTCGGCCTGCCGCCTCCTCCCGCCCCGCGACGCAACCCCCCAGGAGCTCCGGCCTCTCCCTCCCCGCCACGCCGCTTAGCTGCCGCTCTCCGCAGGCCCCTGGCCGTGTGGGGAAGGCCTGGGCCCCGGCGCCCCTCTCCCGCCCCGGCCTCACCACTTTGGGCAGCTCCCGGTAGAAGCCGCGCGCTCCCGGGGGCTCCGCCGCCATCGCGGCGCCTCTGCCGGGCTGCCCTCGCGGGGCCCGCCCAGGAGGAGGCCGCCCTCGTCCGGCCCCGCGACGCCCAGTCCCACGGCGCCTCCTCGGAGGCGGGAGCAGCCCGCGGTGCCATCCAAGGCAGGCTCGCCGAAGGAGCCGGATCCTAGAAGCAACCATTCTGCAAAGGATCCTCTTGCACTTGCATTCTTTTGCAAAGTGACTGTCAGGTCACATATCCGCTTTGCTGTGCGACTACGGCACCAAAATATGGGTCAGTCCCACAGATGCTCTGGGTTTTTTACAGCCCCGCCCCCGTGCATCATTACACCAGAAAGACCAAGGCCAGAGGTTTGCTGCATCACCACTGCACACAAAAACCGAGAATCCATGTGGCTTTACAGGTTGCCAGGCAGGGCTGCTGCTTTGGTTCTCAGCATGAGAGGAGAAAAGGCCTGCAGTCTCCGTCCTCAGTAATGGCTGGGAGAGGTAAAGGTAAGACTCCTGGAGAGCTAAGGCCTGGCGTGATATTGGGGTGTGGGGCCCACTCAGTTTTCAGGCCGAGGGAGCCCCTAATGGCTGGGAGAAGAGAGCTGCAAGTGCAGTTGGGAAAGACATGGGAGTCTTCCGTCCCTTTCTCCCATCAGCCTTAGAAGGTTTTTGCCCCACCGATTCTTATTCTTATAGGATACAGTGGTACCTTGGGTTACATACGCTTCGGGTTACAAACTCCGCTAACCCAGAAATAGTACCTCAGGTTAAGAACTTTGCTTCAGGATGAGAACAGAAATCGTGCTCTGACGGCGCAGCAGCAGCGGAAGGCTCCATTAGCTAAAGTGGTGCTTCAGGTTAAGAACAGTTTCAGGTTAAGAACGGACCTCCGGAACGAATTAAGTTCTTAACCCGAGGTACCACTGTAAGGGAGTTTGAATGTTAACTTTGGGTCCTCCCAGGTTTTATATCTGAGGACAAAGAAGCAGAAGTGGCCCTACCTTTGATCAGCATTGCTGTGGCCAATCAATTGGGGCAGGCGTCTGGTGGGCCATAAATAAAAGGTGCGTGCCCCTCCACTATACAAATGGCAGATTGAGCAGATGAGACCAATGGGTCCAGTAGTAAAAAAGGTGCCGTACACGGAAGTGAGCCCATTAGGAAAAGGAAAAGCATTAAAGGAAATATGTGTGGTGAAAGAAAATTTTATTACAGTCATTATATTAGAAGACTCAACTTCTAAGGTTATCTAGCAATAACAATGTAACATTCAGTCCTGCAGGAGCCAAAGTATCAAGTTAAATTAACACATACACTGCATGTACCGTTCTCGGAAATAAAAAACAACTGAATGCAGGAGATAAACACATGTAATAAAAATTTAAAATCTGCTGCTCAATGGATTTACTCAGGGGGTAGCAGAAAGATACTTTCTCTCCTTTTCTTCCTCTTCTTTATTTTCTTCCTTTTTTCTTATTTCTCTCCTCTTTAGTTTGGCTTTTATTGTATTTTATGTTGAAAACATTTAATAAAAATTGATGGTAAAAAGGGAACTTGCTAGACATGTAGTGAATTAGTTTACATCTGTCCAAGAAACAGAACTGCACAACTTAAAACACCTTTTTTCATAGAAAAAAAATTAAGTGCATTTAAAAAGCCAAAAGGAAACAAACTCCAGAAAAAGCCCCATCATCCAATGATCCATTCATTTATTTCACCTTAAGTTAAAGGCAGTCTAAGTACAGATGCTGTACATTAAATATATGTGAAATATGGAACAAGTTCTCCTAGGTGTATTTTTGAAGTCCGGTTTGTGTGTTTCCAAGTGCAATCCATCTCTGACGTTTCTTGCATTGATGGTTAGATGTAAAGTGAGCCGTCAGCAGGTCCCACGTAACCAACGCCTATGAGCAGTACATCTATGAGAGTCCAGATTCCCAGGCCTCCAAAGCTGAAAAGTTTGCCCAGACCTTCTCTCCACTGGCCCAAGTAGAAACGATCAGCTCCAAAACCGCCAAGTGTGATGCTGCAAATACAACACAATTATGTCTTAGAAGCTGTCTCAATCCAGACATCCATTACTGATGCCAGCAGCAAAGCATTTAAATTATTTGTACCTGACAAATAGCATAATGAAGTCGATTAACACTGACTTAAAAAATCATCTACCTTAAATGAGCCTACTAGTGATATAATTTTTTTAAAAAATGAAAACTTTGCACTTATTTTTACAGTTTAACACAAAATACTGGTAGAATCCCATTCTGCTTTCAAGACTCGGGACAGGCAGCATGCTTCAGAACTGCCTGAAGACAAAATAAAGTAACCAGGCTCCCTTGACCAGCTTAACCAAACATCAAGTCCAAAAAAGAAAGTATTTTATTTAGAAATTTAGAAAGCAGGTAATCCTATTCCTACCTTAAAGCCAAGGCAGTTGACCATTTATAGCCTCCTGTCCAGTTACAATAAAGCATCTTGGGGAAAGTACGGTTACCTTAAAATAAGCAGACATTGAAATCATAAAGCCAAGACCACAAACAGGAATAGTGCTGCATAATGAATCCTGTTAGGTTGGCAGTGTGTGCTTTGAAATTATCTTAATTGATCTTATTGCAAAAACTGTGACAAATACTTTACAGCCCTGATTTAAGAGTGATATAGGCTGATCTGTTATCAGTGTTGCATCTTTCCCCTTTTTACTCATTAGTATTATTTTTTGCGGGACGCGGGTGGCGCTGTGGGTAAAACCTCAGTGCCTAGGGCTTGCCAATCGTATGGTTGGCGGTTCGAATCCCCGCGGCGGGGTGAGCTCCCGTCGTTTGGTCCCAGCTCCTGCCCACCTAGCAGTTCGAAAGCACCCCTAAGTGCAAGTAGATAAATAGGTACCGCTTTATAGCGGGAAGGTAAACGGCGTTTCCGTGTGCGGCACTGGTGCTGGCTCACCAGTGCAGCTTCGTCACGCTGGCCACGTGACCCGGAAGTGTCTTCGGACGGCGCCGGCTCCCGGCCTCTTGAGTGAGATGAGCGCACAACCCTAGAGTCGGTCACGACTGGCCCATACGGGCAGGGGTACCTTTACCTTTTACTATTATTTTTTGCATTTCTCCCAAGTCTGGTATTTTTGCCCCCAAAACATCTGTTAGAGTTTTATAGAATTCTTCAGGGACACCATCTTACTCAGGAGCCTTTTAGAGATCTTATCTCTTGTTGAACTTCAAGTGTGGTCAAAGAGGTACTTTCATAACTGATCAATTTTGGTCATAAGGACAAGATCCCGGATCAGAATCCTTTTCATGTTGAGGTGGCTCACCCATCATTTTCAACAGCAAGGTAAAGGGACCCCTGACCATTAGGTCCAGTCATGACCAACTCTGGGGTTGCGGCGTTCATCTCGCTTTATTGGTCGAGGGAGCCGGCATACAGCTTCCGGTTCATGTGACCAGCAGGACTAAGCCGCTTCTGGCAAACCAGAGCAGCGCATGGAAGCTACTTACACTCAACAGCTACTTACCACTAAATTAGATGCCAACACACATAACTGATACCCTGCAAGGCTTTCCCCTCTGCCTAGTGTCTGCACAAGTTGATTGTGATTATTTATTGCAGTAAGGTCCAGCAATCATCTAATAACCAGAAACTTTTAGGAAGGTAGACAGTTACTGCACTGTCTAACACCAAATGACCATCATGGTATCATATTACTATAATTGTGGGCCAATAGGAATCCCCTGGGGTGTGAGAGAGAAAACCTTTACCAGGAAAAATGGGATTGGTGATTTGCATTACAATACCCTCTTGCTCCAAAGTGGTGGGCATGGGCAGGGATGGTTAGAACATCTATGCCTAGACCAATGTATATTACTTCATTTAATAAGCTGGATACCACACAGCTTAGTCATAACCTAAGATCCCAAACTTTTTCTTTGTATATCCCTACTGCAAAATTATCAGCCATTGCCCGTAACAATAACTTGGTCCGAACAAGATGCTCTGGAAGTAGTGAATAATATTGTTCAGAAAGACGCCTTTCTTCTCCCCACCACGTCAAACACCCACACTAAGGCGTTGCTTACCCAGACAATGAATATGATCCCGCACCGTGCAATTGGCACTATATCGTTCTCGTGGACAAGAGACCGTTTTGCAGTTTGTAGGATTGGAACAGACATAATCTGATGGAGGGAGCTGCCAGCAAAGCTGGCAAGTCATGTTGATTGTGAAAGTTTCTGGGCGATTGTTTTTCTCATCCTGCATGAGAATCAGAAATCTTAACTCACCCTTCCAGAAATAATACACAGGTTAACCAGAGAGCACTTATTGGAGTGTGACAGAATCACCAAATACACTTGATTTTTTGGAAGCTGAGAGCACCTAAGTTCTAGATACTTTTACTAAATTAAGCAAGCACAAAGTCAAACACATGAGCTGTTATGTGCCAAAAAAGAAAAGTCCTGTGGGAATATACTGAAGCATAAGCTTTCCTGGATTAGACTTCAACAGGTGCATGAAGGTTCACCCTCAACTGGTGTAGCTGCATGCATTATTTGAGGAAACTGATTGTCTAGGCTCATTCCAATCTGGGTTAGTGACTGACTCTACCTTGGGTGCCCTAATGGACGACCCTTATTGAGGGAAGGACCTGGCTGCTTCTGCTTGATCTCTCACCTGCTTCTGATACAAGGGAGCATGGCATCTGCCTATACTCTCTGAAAGAAATGAGTATCAGGGGCATTGCTCTGGTCTCCTCTTCAGGGACAGTTCCAGCAGACAGCATTTAATAGTGTTTCTCAGCCCCTAGGCTCTTGAGCTGTGAGGTGCCACAGTGCACTATGTAGTCCCCAATGCTATTTAACATCTATATGAAGCCATTAGGAGATATGGAGCAAGGTGTCATCAGTACACTGGTAAATCCAGCTCTCTTTCGCCGTAACATCTGAATCAGCAGAGGCTGTGCAAGCCCTGGGTCAGTGCCTGGGTGCAGTGGTGGGCTGGATAGCAGTCAAAAGACTGAGTCTGAATCTTGACAAGACCAATGCACAATTTGTGAACACTTATTGAGTCCATGTAATTGGTCAATTGCCTGCTTTGGGTGCAGAATGTACTTCCTCTGAAGGAGTGGGCTTGTTGTCCAGGGGTCTCCTGGATCCATCTGTCACTAAGGTCCCAGGTGACCTTAGTGGCTAGGAGTGCCTTCTAACAGCTTTGGCCATTTCTAGACTGTGGCAGCTGGACCATTGTAGGTCATGCACCAAGGACCTCCCAATTGGTTTAGACCAGGGGTGGCCAACTCTCAAAAAGCTGCGATCTACTTTCAGAATTAAAAACTACCCCCGTTTTTTTGAGGTTCAGCTCAAAGTTGTTGAGCTATTTTTAGGGAGGAAGAAAGCCCTGTTTTGGGGCTGGGGTTAAAGGCAGGACACAAAGGGGTAAAGTAACTCACAAAAAGATCGCTATGGATGAAAACAGCAGCACAGAGGAAGCTCCGTCTTCCCTTCCAGAGATCAAACAATAGAGGGCGGGGCAAGGCAGGAGTCAGTTTTAGCGACGCTAAGGAAAGGGAGCCAGAGATCTACCAAAACCTCACTGGGATCTACCAGCAGATCACGATTGACCTGTTGACATCCCTGGTTGAGACCATCTATATAATCTTTTCAGCACTTGTTAACAACCTTCTTCTGCTTTCAACAAAACTTTGAAGTAGAGATTTTTATTCCAGTCTTTATCCGCACTGGATCAGAAACCGTATTTGTTTTCCTTCCAGTAGCACCTTAAAGACCAACTACCGTATTTTTCGCTCCATAGGACGCACCGGCCCATAGGATGCATCAAGTTTTTTGGGGGGGAAATAAAGGAAAAAAAAATTATTTCCCCCCCAGGCGCTTGTGGTGCCGGCAGCGGGGAGAAGCGCTCTTCTCCCCGCAGCCCGCCTTCAGACCAGGTCCGGGGACAGCGGGAAGACGCGCTGCGCCTCCCAGCTGTCCCCGGAGCTTGCGGGGCAGGCAGCGGGGAGAAGCGCTCTTCTCCCTGCCGCCCGCCCTCAGACCAGGTCCGGGAACAGCGGGGAGACGCGCTGCGCCTCCCCGCTGTCCCCGGAGCTTGCGAGGCAGGCAGCGGGGAGAAGCGCTCTTCTCCCTGCCGCCCGCCCTCAGACCAGGTCCGGGGACAGCGGGGAGACGCGCTGCGCCTCCCCGCTGTCCCCGGAGCTTGCGGGGCAGGCAGCGGGGAGAAGCGCTCTTCTCCCTGCCGCCCGCCCTCAGACCAGGTCCGGGGACAGCGGGGAGACGCGCTGCGCCTCCCCGCTGTCCCCGGAGCTTGCGGGGCAGGCAGCGGGGAGAAGCGCTCTTCTCCCCACCGCCCGCCTTGAGATCAGGTCCGGGGACAGCGGGAAGACGCGCTGCGCCTCCCCGCTGTCCCCGGAGCTTGCGGGGCAGGCAGCGGGGAGAAGCGCTCTTCTCCCTGCCGCCCGCCTTCAGATCAGGTCCGGGGACAGCGGGGCTGTCCCCAGAGCTTGCGGGGCTGGCGGCGGGGTCTCCCCTCTCACTCTGCAGGCTTCAGCGAAAGCCTGCATTCGCCCTATAGGACGCACACACATTTCCCCTTCATTTTTGGAGGGGAAAAAGTGCGTCCTATAGAGCGAAAAATACGGTAAGTTAGTTCTTGGTATGAGCTTTCGTGTGCATGCACACTTCTTCAGATACACTGAAACAGAAGTTGCCAGACTGGAAAGAGAAGCTGCTGAATTGCAACTCATTACCAAACTTAAAACCATGGAGAGACCTGGTCTGAACAAAGACATTGGATTCTTATCTCATTATACATGACAAAGCCATTTTTCACCTTCTCACCCCTTGCTTTTTCCTGTAAGACCTATTGCAGTCGTTAAGAGTCGTCAACAGGCTCATCACAGCTATCTGCCAATCACCCATTTCCACCACCCTTCTGAGTAATACCCCTCCCCACCTTCTCACTATATAGAAGGATCTGGCAACTTCTGTTTCAGTGTATCTGAAGAAGTGTGCATGCACACGAAAGCTCATACCAAGAACTAACTTAGTTGGTCTTTAAGGTGCTACTGGAAGGAAAACAATTTTTTGTTTTGACTATGGCAGACCAACACGGCTACCTATCTGTAACTGTATTTGTTTTGACTGCTGGTGCTTTTACTGTTTATCGCTTTGGGAAGAGTCTGTAAAACAGGATATGTCTTTTGGGAAAAAAATAATCTATAAATGCACATATGAAATGTTATAAGGGGTCATAGCAGCCAAACCCTACTGCTAACCACAAGCTGAGGTCTCTGTAATTAAAGTACAGAATTGAATCTTCCCCCTTTCAGATAGAAAGCAAATGTCTAGGCCCAACAGAATATCCCTTTCATCTATATCCAGCATCTCCTGAATAAGGTATCTATTCAATTACATATTTTACAAAGTAATTATTCTCCTTCAAACAAGTAAGGTGTAGTATTTCCGCAAGATTCATGTTCATATTACAAATGAACAAGCATTCTACTTACAACACAGTGGACCTGGGATCTGGCTTTACATTCAAAAACAGCAGTTTTGCCATAGATACAGGAGCAATTTGTTTCACAGTCCATACATCCTGGAGGCAGTCGGCTGCACAGTCCATTACTAGGGCACTGGGTCATATACGATGGGGTCGCTGTGGCTTCTGAAGAATTAAAATCTGGTGAGAACAAAAGTTTCAGTATGCCCCACAAAAAAAGCTAGGGAACAAAATATCTGAAATTCCTAGGTTGCTGAACACGAATGCCTAAGCAACTACTTTTTCCTAACCTGCTCCATTTACATTTCACCTATTTTAGTAATGTGCAGCCTATGCATGTTTACCCAGGAGTAAGATCCACTATAAGGCCCAAAGAATTTAATGGGTCTCCCTTATATGTAAGTTATTTTTAGGATTAGGAAGATATGACTGTCTTAAACTGAGCCAGAACCTTAGACCATCTAGCTCAGTATTGTCTACACTAGAATGCCCTGTGGCCTTCTAAATATGGTTGGAATCCAATCCTGATTAGTCCCAACCAGCAAGCCTAATGGTCCAGCAATATCTGGAGGGTCTACAGTGACAGGTGTCTTTCCCAGCCTTGCATGAAGAAGAAGAAGAATTTGGATTTGATATCCCGCCTTTCACTCCCTTTAAGGTGTCTCAAAGCGGCTAACATTCTCCTTTCCCTTCCTCCTCCCCAACAAACACTCTGTGAGGTGAGTGGGGCTGAGAGACTTCAAGGAAGTGTGACTAGCCCAAGGTCACCCAGCAGCTGCATGTGGAGGAGCGGAGACGCGAACCCGGTTCCCCAGATTACGAGACTACTGCTCTTAACCACTACACCACACTGGCTCTCTGATGGGCACAGAACTGGGGACCTTTTGCATAACCCCAGCATTTTTCACAATTCAGATACATTTCTATGGGGAAAGTTATGAGTCACATTCAAATGAAAAGGCAAGTGACTGACTCACAGGCTATATAGAATTGAGTATATTACCGTATTTTTCGCTCGATAACACGCACCTGACCATAACACGCACATAGTTTTTAGAGGAGGAAAACAAGAAAAAAAAAATCTGAATGAAACAGTGGATGTATCATTTTTGTGCTTCATGCTGCGGCCACAGACATGTGATTTGACGGTGAGTTTGGGGTAGCCCAATGCAAAGATCCTGAGGATCCATGCTTTGTAACCACGTTTTTGCACCATTGCAGCCCCAGGCAACAGTGGGTGCGTGATTTTTTTGGTGCAGGCTGTAGCCATGGACATGCTATGTGATCTGATGGTGAATTTGGGGTGACCCAATGCAAAGATCCTAAGGATCCATGTGGATCCATGCTTTGTAACCACGTTTTTGCACCATTGCAGCCCCAGGCAACAGTGGGTGCGTGATTTTTTTGGTGCAGGCTGTAGCCATGGACATGCTATGTGATCTGATGGTGAATTTGGGGTGACCCAATGCAAAGATCCTAAGGATCCATGTGGATCCATGCTTTGTAACCATGTTTTTGCACTATTGCAGCCCTGTTTTTGCATCAGATCATTGCTATGTGATCTGATGGTGAATTTGGGGTGACTCAATGCAAAGATCCTGAGGATCCATGTGGATCCGTGATTGGAACCACGTTTTAAGTAGGGAGGGAAGGAAAAACATAGAAGCGACAAGGAGAGGGGTGTGCAGAGAAGCAGCTGGCTAAGAATGCAGGAGAGGGGTTTTACCGGAGGGAGGAAAGGAAGGCAAAAGTCCCCCCCCCCCACAAGCCAACCAGCTCTCTCTCTCCCCCCCCCCCAACCTGCATGTTGCCTTCGAGTCCCAGACGCACGGAGAGGAATTGGACGCTCTGCTTTCCACTCTGCTTGCCTGGAGGGGAGGGGTTTTCTCTGCTCTTTGTTCCGTTTGAGCAAACACAGTAAGGAAACAGAAGCCGGTGGGCAGTAAGACCCTGAGGCAGAATGCAGGAAAGCAGCAGCTTCCTCTTTCCTCCCTTCTCCGGACGATTTGATATTTGCCTGATTTTTGCCTTCACTCGCGCTTGCCAGCTCCAGGGACCACACATTCGCTCGATAACACGCACAGACATTTCCCCTTACTTTTTAGGAGAAAAAATCTGCGTGTAATAGAGGGAAAAATACGGTAATACTCAAACAAACAAAAAAGTCAGGTAAGCATTGAGAAATATTACTGGATCATCATTTTGAAACACAAAGCGTATTTAAGTACCATAGCTACTACACAAATAGGAGCTGCATCCATGGAGAGGGATGGACTCACACAAGGGAAAGTGAAAAGAGAAAGTACTCTGGCATTTATCAATGCCATATGGTAATAGTATTTGTAATCACATGCATGAGTATTTATTCAGACCTGCTCACAATAATTCATGCTGGTTCCTTTGCTCAATTGGTGGCAACACCATTCAGTTTCATTAGTGTTCTTTGGCTCTTAGTAGGAGATAATCAACAGCTTCTTTATCTGCAGGGTACAATTGTTTTGTTTCCAAATGAAAGACCTCCTTCATTTTTAAGTTCAAGAAAATTATTTTTGTTTCCTTGAGCCACTCAATGGGCTTTATCCACAGAAAAAGCTTTTGCTTCTAGTGTTAGAAATGCCTCCGAGTAAGTGCTTTCGGGAAACAACAACAGGAGTGGTTCCTGCCCTCCTTGTGGGCGTCCCAGAGGCATCTGGTTGGTCACTGCGGGAAACAGGATGCTGGACTAGATGAACCCTTGATCAGATCCAGCAGGGCTCTTCTTATGTTTTTGTTTCCTGTACAGGGGACCAAACAGTCCATTTCCCTCCCATTAAGGGCCACATTATATAGTATGCACAAGTGGAACACGCCCATGTGGAACAGATTGTTTGTGGCAGCTTGGGGCAGTGTTCACAAGAGAGACTCTGAGTTGCAAAATACTATGATCTTAAGGATCAAGATATAACAGAACGGTGTGTCTTCTCTCATTAGCAAATGTAAAGCCCTAATTTCCTAGCTATTTCTTACAATTGAGAATTTGTTTCTAGAAATTAGGGGGGTTTTTTTACATGGAGGAAGTGGGATGGAGAGTCCTTCAGAAATAAGCTGTTCTGTAGGCAAATATATCTCACAAACCTCTAAAGATCTGTGCAGAGTAAGGTTTACAAAGACATACATTTTCATTCTAAGAAGTACAAGATGGAATGGAAAAAAAAATACATACCTGATACTTTAGACACTGGAATGTGTGTGCTTGTTGGTACTATTGCAACCTTTGCCAGCTGAGCTTGTGGATGAGAGTGTTCTAAGCTCAGTGATCCTGGGGGTGGGGTGGGGGGAAAGAAACACAAAATACTAACAGGATTCAAAGCATGTTTAGTTACGACTTGGAAGCAACAGTGTGGTCCAGAGCATCAGGCTTGGGTTCAAATCCCTTGTGTGTTCAAAAGAAAGTGGTGCTGGTAAGATAAAGTGGCTTGAATTGCTCAGTACACTCCTCCTCTAGAGGCTAGTTGCCAACGCTGTACTGAGTGACTTTCTCTGCCCAGGGAACTATTACTCTGTAATAGTGCTGTCCCTCAGAATGTATTTCTCACCTTCCTCACCCTAACCCAGGACCTCCAGTCCAAGGAGTAGCACTGTGATCTTTCCACGCTTATTTCAATTGCATTTTAAAAGTGTGGGTAGTTCAGACCCATGAGCCGGTAAGTTAAATTACACAACACCATCACTACTTTGAATTAAGGTGCTGAGTTGCGGAGAAGAGAGAGAAGAAACACTGCCTGGTATTTGCACCTTTGACAACAGGTGTCTCAGATCTTTCAAGGCCTCTTAATGATGCACAGCGCAACAACTGAGACGTTTGTCTGTGTTGGACATTACTTGTTTAAAAAAGTCCTACAGTAGCAAGACTGGATAAGACCTTGTGGCGTTCCTCAGACCTTGTGGCGGGGCCGCACTATATTTTGGGCAAAAAAAATAATGAACAAATTCCTATGCCCTACGGATAACGCAGAGATGCATTTTAAATAAAAGCACACATTCTACTCATGTAAAAACACGCTGATTCCTGGACCATCCGCAGGTCAGATTGAGAAGGCAACTGGGCCGCATCCGGCCCCCGGGCCTTAGGTTGCCTATCCCTGTCCTAAAGCAACACTGCCAATCACAGCAAAGGATAGCAGTGAGAAGCTCCAAAGACTGACTTGAATATAATAGGTTTGCAGGTCCTCATAACCAGATTCGGGAATAAGGTAAGAAGAGCCCTGACGGATCACAAGAAAGACCCATCTGGTCCAGCATCCTGTTCTTGGAGTGGTGAACCAGATGCCTATGGGAAGCCTGGAAACAGGATCTGAGCACAGCATTCTCCCCAACCGCAGTTCCCAGCAACGGGTATTCAGAGGCATACCCTTTAACCTAGCTTTGTAAATTAGCCCCCTCACTCCCTGCATGCAATTCCTGGTCACCTATGGCGACCAGGTAATACTTAAACACAAGAAAGGCTGTGTCTGCCCCATATCCTGAAGTAACAAAACCCAAGTATATATTAACAAAATAAAAACATTACTCCCCCCTACTTCAGTTCGCTCTCCTTTCTTGGTTGTTTCTCCACCCCAATGCCAATTCTATAGTGTAAGCCTGTTGGGGCAGAGACCTGTTTTCTTAAGGTTTCGAGAGAATGACACAGCACCAGGCACGAGGCTGAAAGAGGCTGTTCTGCCCCGGGGAAGCGAGCCAAGGATGGCGGGACAGGTTCCCCCTCTCTCGGCTTCTGGGCAAACGCCAATGCAGCACCGCGACCAGCGGGAGAGACCCCGGGGCCAGGCCCGGCCGCCCCCTGAGCGCGTGCAGAGTGCAAGGGCCCCGCCACCCCGGAGCCCCAGCGCCTCTTCGGCGTGAATTGGTGGGTCTACGAAGCGGCGCGGCCTGGCACTCACCCCGCCCGGAGAGGACGTAGAGCTGCGAGAGGAAGAGGGCGACGCGGCACAGCCTCTCCAGCGCCGCCGCCATCTTGGCCTCATCCGGGGACTCAGCTCGGCTCCGCCCCCGCCGGCACGTCCCGCCTCCGCGGCGCTCTACGCAGGCGCGAACCCCAAGAGCCCGCGGGGCAGGCCGGGCCGTGCTCTCTGCTGCCACCACGAGGCCGGGAGCAGCGTGGCCTGTCTTAGCAGCGGGCGCCAGAGGGCGAGAAGCCAAGGACTGGAGAGTGGGAAGAGACCCCTGGGGTCATCTAGTCCGACCCCATGCAATGCCCAACGTGGGGCTCCAGCCCACGACTCTGAGACTGAGAGATGCTCTACACACCCAGAAGACACATCCAGGCACCCAGTTATCATTTATATCCCTCCTGTCCTCTAAGGAGCAGGGGAGAAATCCCTTAAAAACCTCCTGTCTGCGTCTCAGAGGCAGAAGTCAAGGACAAAGGCCTTGATAGAGAGGAAAGCTTTTGCCTTGCGCCTATAAATATAACGATGGCGCCTGGCGAGGCTTCCTGAGGAGCGCATCCCACAAACGGAGCCGCCACCACTCTCCCCCACCCCCTTCCTCCTTCTTGTCCTGCAGGGACCCCGTGAGACAGACGGGGAGGGCAGGAAGGAAGCCCACCAAGGAGGCGCTGGAAGGCAACAGGGACTGTGGGGAATGGAAGGTGGCTCTGGCACAGGCCGGGCTGCTCCCTTAGTCTGTGGAGAACGTCAACAAGGGAGGGAGAGACCAGCCTGGCCCCATCCGTTGGCAAAAGAAACAAGTCGCCAATTAATTGCCTTTTCAAGCAAGGGCAGCGTCAAGGGGAGATTGGCCTGGCCAGAACTGAACATAAACATCCCCTTATAGCTCCCCACTTTGTTCTGGGCCTGTGGAACTGATACCCCACCTCCTCTACCTTTCCTCTCCCCTTGTGCGTATTGTCCTTTTAGTTTGAAAGTCAGACCTGATTCAAGCAGGACCCTTTTTTAAAAAAAACATGAGCCACTTGGGGAGACAACTGCTTGAGAAACAGGATAAAAATCTAGGAAACAGGCACTTCACCTCCTCTTGCTCCCAAGTGTACTGATTTGAACTTTGAATTCCATTTAAGCCAACATGACTAGCAACCATGGGAACTCCTCTTCCCATGTTTTGTCTGATCCTCTAAAGCCATTTAAATTAGGATGTTTACCACATCTTGATGCAGCAGATTCAGTAAGTAATTGGGCATGTTGTGTGAAATAGTACTGTGAAATAGTACTGAAATAGTACTGTTGTCTTTCTGGACACTGTCCACTAATTGAAAACCTCGAGGAGTTCAAGCACTGAGGGGAGCAGAAGGCCCTAACTGCTTTTTTGTACTATGCATAATAGTACAAACTTCAGTTAATTAGGTTTTTCACCCCAGGCATCAAAGCTAAGGCCAGCCCACACTGGTTCAGGGGCTACACATAAAGAAACACTTCAATAATTTGTCTAGAGGAATTGTGTCTTTGTAAAGTGCCACCATTTTTTAAAAGCCAAGCAAACAAACACGTCCATATTTTAAAAGATGTTGGAGCAATCATGATTATAATTTTCTCAAATATGAAGCATGAAGTGCTGGTTTTCCTTTTGCCCCTGTGCAAGGCACTGACATATCAAATCAGTATTGTAGCTTTCTCTATGCAGGAACACTGCACATTTTAATAATAATAATAATAATAATAATAATAATAATAATAATGTATACTTTAAGGTACAATAGTGATAATTCTGACTTGAATGCATTATTTCAAATAAGAAAATTATTTATAGAAAAAAGAGGCAACTCATGCTGATTATAATGTAATTTTATTCAAAAGCTTCTATGTGGGCTTATTCATTGCTCTAAAGTGGGGGAAGCAACTCTAATTTGTCAGGAGTTTGCTTTTTAAAAAATAAGAACATGTTATAAGGCTCAATCCATCAGGAAGGTGCACACCCAATGACGTGGACCAAACAACCTGTTCCGTTTCAATGAGGCTCCAGCAGGACTTCCTGATGGATTGTGCCCGCAAAGTGACAATGCTACGTAAATATGGAGATCTCCCATTTGTGCTACACAGAACTGTAGCATAACCTTACATATAAGCCAGTTCTTGGCACAATGTAGAACTTGACACCAGTGAAAGGCTATTCGAGTTCCACGCTTTGGAGTCACTCTTCACTTGACTGATGCATCATGGACTCTTTTCCTTTCAACACAGACACTATTGTTTTGCAACATGACCTCTAAACATAAAGACAACTCCAACATATTGATGAGACAATCTAATATGAACAGGTGAGGTTGCCACAAATAAGATTGCTCAGACAGGCTCAAAATAACTTGCACACTAGCTCACAAAAAGTTGCATTTTGAGGATATGTTAACTCTCCTCAGAAAGCAGTAGCAGTAACAGAACTTCTGTATGAACCTCCCAAGGGCTTTCATTCTATGAAAGGGAGATTTGCTGTGTAATTTTGAAGTGTTTTTTTAAAGCAAGATGCCTGTGGTATCTAATAATGCTGCTGCTTCTTTTTTTTTACAGTTTACACAACAGCTTCAAGGAGTTTTGTGTCACCTTAAAGAATAACAAATTTATTAGACTATAAACTTTCATGGACTACCATCAACGTCTGCAGATGCATGAAGCTGATAACTTGAGTAACAGGTGTTGAGTTATGGTTCAACTTGTGCCTAAATAAATAAATAAATAAATAAATAAAATTGTTAGGGATGCATTCAACTAAATTATATTCAGAGGAGACCCCTTGAAATTAATTGGCCTGTTAGTTTGTCCATTATTTTCACTGCATCTACTCTGAGTATTTACAGCATTTATATACTGTCTTTTTGTCAGTTTACAATTTTAAAGCACTAAAACAAATAATATAAAATGTAAACTGTGGAGAAGGCTCTGAAGTTGTCTTTGCCTGCTCCCATCACATGATTCTTTCTTCCTGTAAGACTAACCCTGAACCCAACCCTAAGTCTCTAAGGTAACACAAGCCTCTTGGTTGTCTTTGCTACCCATCTGGAAATTGTTTCAAAAGAACCTGCATCACCTACATGTTTAGTTTTCTGAATGTCATGATGTACTATAGCATCAAACTACTGCCTTGATGGAGGGCTGCAGTCCTAAATGTACTTGCCAGGAAGTAAAGCCCACCAAGCATAGTGGAGCTAAATTCAAGGTGAACACGTTTATGATAGAGCCAATATTTCACCTTTCAGTACACTCTCCATTAGCAATAACTAGAATTCCTCTTCTGCATGTAAAGTGTGTGATGCTTTCAACGCCTTTAGCTTTTCAATGGCAGATGTGACTGAAACTTCTCCATGGACCTTGTTGTCTCTTGTTCGCACATTCACAGCATTATTAGTTTTCTCCTTTTCTCCAACCACTGCAAGAAACAACGCAGAGCAATGTTACTTGGCACACAGCCACAATGCCTTGTACTGCGACAATGCTACACACTTACTCAATAAGATGTCCTACTGGATTCAGTAGGGTAATTTCTGAGCAATGCTGTGGCTCACACGAAGATTTATGAGGCCCATGAAAATCCACAGATGTACTTTTTCAGAATATATCCTGTGCCTATAATTTATTTACTCACATGAACTATCAATTCATGTACTTCTCTCTCAAACATATATAATTTATACACACATTGTGTGCTGCCTTCTATTGTGATGATTCTATGGTCTCCCTTTTCTACTCTCGCCAACCCACAAAGGCCTTGTGCACTGACAGATTGTTACCCTGCTGAATGGTTCAATTGTTACGAACATTCTATATCACCACTGGAGCTCAACAAATGCCTAGCAAGTTCTTATATCAATCTACTAAACTCAGAGAACTTACAGCCAATAGTGGTTTCTACTGGCCAGTACTTACTTTGGAGAAAAAATTAGCAAAGCCACTGTTTTCCTACAAATTTACATGTTTCTGTGCTTTAATTAAAATCTCTGACCAAAAAAAGAAAAGCTAAATTCACAAGAAAACATTCAGATTCAAGAAGCATTTGTCAGTGTAGTTTTTCCCTAGGCTATGTGCTTTGCTCTTATATGTTTAGAAGCGCACCTTGCAAATAAACTATTAAGTAGCCCAATGAAGTCAGAGAAGAGCTAAATAGCCCCTGAACCTATTAAGACTTAGTATGTTATCCAAACATTAAAACTGGGGCAAGCTACCCTGAAACTGGCAGTAAATGAGGGACAGAACCTTTCCCTCTACCCAACAAGAACAACATTCTCTACTTGTGTCAACCATATTGGGTTTTTCATTCTAAGTAAGGTGGGAGGCAAGAATGATGAACGCAAAGTCATAGATACCAAAAATAAAATTATACTGAGCCAGTTGTGCGTTTCTTATCTTCTTGTTTAAGGTGCAGCTTTGATCTAGATCAACATCAGCCATGAATCCAGCTGCAAAGAAGTCACTGCAAATCTTAAAAAAAAAAAGACAATGTAAAAATGTGTTAAATTTTACAATTTGGTAACATTCTGTGCCAAATGATATATTCTGACATATCTTGAGAAGCAGACTTTTCAAAGCTCCAAGGCTAGAAAAGCCTTTTCATGGCAATCTGTACACTGAGAAACCTCTGCGTGTCTGCCACAAAAACCCCTGAGTTGCAAGGTATATTTCTGGGGGATGTGTTCTAAATGGGCCCTCTCCATTCAAATAGGGCACCAACCATGTTATGTTGGGCCACATCATTGGCCTAGGTCTAGTGAGAGTACATTTGAGAAGCCTCCCTGTGGTGGTTCGTTGGCAGGGAAACTCTCTAAAGGCAAAGAAGCTGACCTGGGAAGCTTGGCCATTATGATCAAACATCTCAGTGCAGAAGGGTCATCAGCCCCCAAAGAATCCCAGAGTTCCTTGCAACACAGTTTAAAAACAGCTGCTGGGTAACACGCCTAGGTCTAAGTAACAATACTTACAGGCTTATGCTGACTCAGACCACTGACCCACCTAGCTCAGTGTTGTCTACCCAGAGTAACAACAGCTCTACAGACAAGGGTCTTTCCCAGAGCTACACAGTGATGCTGCTGATTTAACCGGGGGCCTTCTGCAAGCAAAGCACATGCTCTGCTAGAAGGAAATTCCACAGAGTTCAAGGCAGAAGAATGCCAAGGGTTGTATACATGCAGCCTCTATTCCTGAAGTTCTAAACATCACAACAGTGAACAATTATCTCCTTTACATAATATACTTTTTAAAATTCTATTTAAAACAACAACAACAACAAAATACATCTAGGAAACAAAGTACAATTGCACAGCAGAGAGGCTGGAAACAGTAGGAGGGATAAAAATACTAGCAGCAAAGATTCCCAAGCCATATTCAAGTCTTCGGAAATGTCATTAAAGTTTAGCAGAGTGAACACTCTTGCAGATCTGAACCAACTTTTAAAAAGGGTACAACTCGGCTGAAAATTACGGCAATTCAGGATTTTATAACTATATATAACTACACTTGACCTTGGCCAAAATGCTGAGAAGCTCAGTAGTAGAGGATCTGCCTTGCAAGCAGAAGGTCCCGGGTTCAATTTCCAGCATCTCCAGATAAGACTGGGAGAGACGAAGGCCTGAAAGGCT
Source organism: Podarcis filfolensis (assembly GCF_964270895.1). Classification (NCBI taxonomy): domain Eukaryota; kingdom Metazoa; phylum Chordata; class Lepidosauria; order Squamata; family Lacertidae; genus Podarcis; species Podarcis filfolensis. The sequence continues at coordinate 2,026,939 of NC_139616.1, forward strand.
GGAGAGCTGCTGCCAGCCAGTGTAGAGAATCCTGAGCTAGATGGATTAATGGTTTGATTAAATACAAGGCAGCTTCCTATGTTATACCTGAACAAAACCAAAAAACTTCAGGTGTTGTGCAGTTGACACTTCTGCTCTTACCTGTTGAGCATATTCTTCACAGGTGTGACCAACAGGAACTACCATGACCTGCCGAGGAGAAAGCCAAAAGGGCCTGGCCAAAATAAGAACCTCAGTGAATATGCAGCTATTATAAACTTTTTTTCCACACAGCGTTAATCACAGTTGCTTATACGTCACACGCATACAGGCAGACATACTTTACATTATGGAAACGTTAAGTTCGTATTGTGTCATGTGCTCATGTTTGCACTACAAACTTTGTAGTGTGTTTCTCAGACTCAATTTATATAAAATGCGGATCACAGGTAAGTAATTACTTGTGCAAGTAGTCTATACACCCCTGTCAGGGAACTGCCATCGGAGCCAAGAGTGGAGGTAAGGCTCCCCAACGATGCAGGAGAAGGGACCAGCAGGGAGAGAGAGAACACTTCCTTTGGGGAAGGAAATCGGCGTGACACCAGGAAGAAAGGGGAGCAGGGAAGGACTTCAGAGAGATGGCTCCAAGACTCTTCCACAGAGACCAGCGGGGAGAGCCCAGGACCTCCGCTGGCCACGCCCACTCTGCACAGAAGACTTCCATGCAGGGAAGCTAGGCGGAGACTTGGCATCAAGGAGCTTTTATGTTGGAAGAAGTTCAGGAAACACCCACTGACGGATTCTGCCAGTGACTGACACAGCCACGGAGAAAGGGCTGTCCAGCCAAGGAAAGGTTTAGCCAGACAATGTTGCCTAGAGCAGCAGCACCCTTATGCACGAGCAACCCCCAATTCCCTTTACAGCAATCCATCAGTCCTTGACGTTGCTTGTGCACAACAACAGGACAGGCAGCATCATGAGTCAAACCGGAGGAGCAGGCGCCAGAGAGGGAGCAACGGCAGCGCCAAATCTGGAGAAGAGAAACCGAGATTTGGAACAGCAGGTGGCTCTGTTAGCGGCGCGGCTAGATGAAAGGAGGACTCAGGATGCCCAGGGTAAGCCCACCCCCATCGCAAGGAAGGTACCGGGACTGGTGCATAAGTTTGGGGAAAACCCCAGAGATTACAATGCATTCAGGACGGAGGTACAGTACGCGCTGGAACTGCAGTATGATGACTTTGCTGACGATGGGGAGAGGGTCGCTTATGTGATAGGGCATCTTCAGGACGCTGCCAGGGAATGGATCCGGCCATTAATGGCAACGCAGAATGATGCCCTAAAGGACATTAGGAATTTTTTTGGCGCCATGGATGCCATGTTCTCAAGTCAAGTGGAGCAGAGTGTGACTCGCAGGGAACTGATGGCATGCAAGCAAGGGGGCCAGTCAGTTAGAAAGTACTGGTCGCGTTTTGCGATGATTATCCATAGACTTGGTTGGGAACTGGGCTCAGAACCAGTGCAAATGCTTTTTGAGGAAGGCTTATCCCCCTCAGTGAAGGATGAACTTTCCCGCGTGCCCCGCCCTAAATTGATGGATCAGCTGACTAAGGCTGTGCTTGCGATAGTACGCCAAGAAGCGCGCGCTCTAGAGAAGCGGGAGGGGAGAGGAGAGCGTTGGCATGACAACCGCATTCCTGAAATACCGGAGCAATCTTCCCAGCCAGTGGAACCAATGGAGATTGGGGGAGCGCGCGTGCGGGGTTTCAAACTCCAGCGAAGTTCCAAAGAAGGAGGGAAAGGAGGGGAAAACAGTCAAGAAGTGTTTCCTCTGCCAACAGCCAGGACATTTTGCCAGGGTCTGCCCTCAAAGGAAGGCATGGCAAGGAATGGTGGGGGCTGCTGGCTGTGAGGAGGGGGGAGATAAGGAGCAGGGAAAAGCCAACGCTTGGCTGCCGATCAGCGGGCACAGCAGCCAGGCCAGCAACCAGTAAAAGTGGCCAAGCCAGACCCCCCCCAAGCAGCCATAGCCATAGAGGTGGTGCTAGAACTCCCTAATGGGCACCCAATCAAGGTTAAGGCACTGCTGGATTCAGGCAGTTCCTGCAATTTTTTCAGCAAGGATTTCGCGCTGGAGCACCAGCTACACCTCCTGCCTCTAGAGTGTCCCTTACAAGTAACGACCATTGATGGCAGAGAACTCCTGGGAGGGGAAGTGACGCACCAGACTCTCCCCATGAGAATGAGGGTCTCCAGACACACAGAAACCATTGCCTTTCACGTAGCCACACTGGCAGGACCACCAATCATACTGGGAATGAGCTGGCTGGCACTACACAATCCAGTAGTGGCATGGCACCAGCGGACAGTTGCTTTTGGGTCAGCTCACTGCTTGGAACACTGTCACGGGGGGGAAGCTCCGAGGATGGCCGTAGCCAGGGTGGCAGGGATGGTGGTGGGGGAAAAGGGGAAGGTACCATCACAATACGCTGACCTGCAGGATGTCTTCAGCGAGAAGGAAGCGGATAAACTACCCCCCCCCCCATAGGCCCTTCGACTGTCAAATCAACCTACTCCCAGGAGCTCAGCTACCAGTGGGTAAACTGTATGCCATGTCAGACAGGGAGATGCAGGAGTTGCGGGAGTTTATTGACAAGAACCTGAAAAGAGGTTTCATAAGAGAATCAAGGGCAGTGGGAGGCAGTCCGGTGTTCTTTGTGGACAAAAAAGACACTAAACAGCCCAGATTGGTCGTAGATTTCAGGGCATTGAACCTTGTATCGGAACCCATGACCTTCCCAATGCCCAGGATTGACGATATTTTAACTAGGGTGAGGAAGGGGAAAATTTTTACCAAGCTGGACCTTCGGGGAGCGTACAATTTGATTAGGATGAGGGAGGGGGATGAATGGAAAACCACCATGTTCACCCCTCTGGGGGCCTTTGAGTACCTCGTTATGCCTTTTGGATTACAATCAGGCTCCGCCTGTTTTCAATCTTTCATGCACCACGTGTTGGGATCCCTGCTGTACAAGAATTGCGTGGCCTTTTTAGATGACGTGTTAATCTATTCGGACAACGAGGAGCAGCATGTCAGAGACGTCCGGGAAGTGCTAAAGAGGCTACAGGAACACCAGTTGTGGGTCAAACTGGAGAAGTGCCAATTCCACGCCCTAGAAGTCGAGTTCCTGGGATACAGGTTGTCGGACAAGGGCCTAGCTATGGACCCAGGCAAGGTGCAGGCGGTGCTGGAATGGAAGACCCCCAAGACCCGGAAGGATGTGCAGAGGTTCCTGGGGTTTGGGAACTTCTACCGGAAGTTCATCAAGAACTTCGCCCACTTAACCGCACCCATCACAGATTGTCTCAGTAGCAAAAAGAAGTTCGTCTGGACAGAAGAGGCACAGCAATCTTTTGAAAGGCTAAAGAGGGTGTTCGCTTCGGAAGAGCAGCTCTTGCACGTGGATCTGCAGAAGCCAATGAGGCTGGAGACAGACGCGTCAGACCAAGCCGTAGGGGCGGTGCTGCTCCAGCCTGGAGACCAGTCCAGCTGGAGGCCGTGCGCGTTCTTCTCGAGGAAGCTGAGCAAGTCGGAGCAAAACTACACGGTGTATGACCGGGAACTGCTTGCAATTTATGAAGCCTTTCGACGCTAGAGACATTTGTTAATAGGGGCGCGGCACAAGATCCAGGTGTGCACGGACCATAAGAACCTGGAATACTAAAGGACTGCACGAGTACTCAACCAGCGACAGGTGCGATGGGCTCAGGAGTTCTCCAAGTTTTTCTTCGAGATTCGGTACGTGCCGGGAGAGGAAAACGTCAGAGCAGACGCCCTCTCCCGGAAGCCGGAGTACATGGAAGGAGAAGGACCACCAGAAGCCCGACATGTGATCCCCGAGGACCGATGGGTGTGTGGGGGAGTATTAGTAGGGAGACGAGAACTAACCGGGCTGACGAGGGACGATGAGTTCGCCCAAACCAAAATCAGGGAACTCAGGGGCACGGGGGAAAACCATGGGGGTTTTGAGGAGAAAGAAGGGGTACTGTATTACAGGGGAGCACTGTACGTACCAGGGGATGACTTGAGGAGAAGGGTACTCAAACAACTCCATGATAACCCGACGGCGGGGCATTTCGGTCAACACAAAACCATGTTGCTTGTCACCAGGCAGTTCTGGTGGCCAAGAGTGAGGGAAGATGTACGGGAGTATGTACGAGGGTGCGACTGCTGCCAGAGAGCGAAGGGGGAGAGGGCGGCGCCCGCGGGGTTACTGGAACCCTTACCCACACCGGGAAGACCATGGGAGGTAGTATCCATAGATTTTATGACCGATTTGCCCAAGTCAAGGGGCAAAACAGCCGTCATGGTGGTTTTTGACCTGTTAACAAAAATGTGCCATTTTATCGCTTGCTCGCATGCGGTGACGGCAGAGGAAACTGCCAGGCTGTTTGTGGATCACATCCTCAGGCTGCATGGCGCCCCCTTGAGGGTTTTGTCCGACCGAGGGAAGCAATTTACTTCCAGGTTCTGGAGGAAGCTCATGAGCTTGCTGCAAGTCGAGGTGAGCTTCTCGACGGCCAGACACCCGGAGACCAACGGGCAAGCGGAAAGAGCGAACAGTATACTCCAACAATACCTACGCTGCTATGTCAGCGAGAGGCAGAACGATTGGGTGGAGAAACTAGCGCTGGCCAAATTTGCGTACAATAACGCGGAACATGTGTCCACGGGAATGAGCCCGTTCATGGCCAATTATGGGTGTCACCCCAGGGCCTTCCCAGGGGAAGGGGAGGAGAGGTGGAGTGTACCGGCAGCGGAGCAGTTTGTGGAAGAAATGGAGGCCTTACACCAACAACTTAAGATGAACTTGGAACGGGCCAAGGAAGTGTACAAGAGGCAGGCAGACAAGCACCGTAGGGAAGGGGAAACCATATGGGTTGGGGACCGGGTGTGGTTGTCAACCCAAGGGTTACCATTCAAGGGAGGTAGCAAGAAGTTGCGGCCAAGGCGGCTGGGACCTTTCGAGGTGACACAGCAGGTTAATCCAGTGGCCTTTAGGCTCAAGTTGCCGACCAGTATGAAACTACACCCGGTGTTCCATAGGTCTTTACTCTCACCATATAGGGAGGGACTGGAATTTCCAGGGCAAGAGAGAGAGGTCCCCACACACCCACACGTAGAGGAGAGGGAACTTAGCAGTCAAGCCACGGAAATACTCGATTCAAGATGGCGAGGGGGACAGGTGGAGTATTTGGTGGCTTGGGAGGGGGAACCCGAGTCGGAAAACACGTGGGTTCCTGCGGAAACCATCAGGGATGAGTATCTCAGGGGGGAGTTTCACAGCAGGTTCCCAAGGAAGCCCAAACCAGCAGCGAGGTTCTGGGAGGAGCAATTTGGCACCACAGATGAGGAAGAAGATTTTATGGGGTTTCCGGCCTCCGAAGAGGAGGGAGGAGAGGTATCTGAGGGTGAGGAATTGGACTGGGAAGATTACCCTGTGCGAAGAGATAGCAGCAGGTGGAGAGCAATGTTTGAATCTTCAGAGGATGGGGATAGCTCCTTCCGGGGATTCCCCGCATCACCGTCAGAGGAAAGGGAGGAATTTAGGCCAAAGGAACGGGACGGAGGTGAGGGGGGTCCTGGGGGGGAGGTGGATGTCAGGGAACTGCCATCGGAGCCAAGAGTGGAGGTAAGGCTCCCCAACGATGCAGGAGAAGGGACCAGCAGGGAGAGAGAGAACACTTCCTTTGGGGAAGGAAATCGGCGTGACACCAGGAAGAAAGGGGAGCAGGGAAGGACTTCAGAGAGATGGCTCCAAGACTCTTCCACAGAGACCAGCGGGGAGAGCCCAGGACCTCCGCTGGCCACGCCCACTCTGCGCAGAAGACTTCCACGCAGGGAAGCTAGGCGGAGACTTGGCGTCAAGGAGCTTTTATGTTGGAAGAAGTTCAGGAAACACCCACTGACGGATTCTGCCAGTGACTGACACAGCCACGGAGAAAGGGCTGTCCAGCCAGGGAAAGGTTTAGCCAGACAACGTTGCCTAGAGCAGCAGCACCCTTACGCACGAGCAACCCCCAATTCCCTTACAACCCCCAACCATCTTGCATAAAAAATGCTTACCCTCTATGCAAACCCATGCTCATGCAGCACTCGCTTGCCAGCAGCCAGTGTTCTGGCAGAGTGTGCTGCTGGCGTGCAAACATCCACTGTGACAAAAGCATTTCTCGGGGGGGGGGGGGGAGGGGATGCTCAGACAGATGGATGTTTTACTGCTGGCTAACACCATAGGAACATGGGCCTTACTGTTTTATGTTTGGAGTAGCTGAAATGCTGCTCAGGAGCTTCTGCTCTATCATCCAGCAGGGAAGCCTTCCCCAGCCGGGCACTTGGGGGGGGGGTTAGACTACAACTCCCACCAACTCCAGGAAGGGAGGGAGCTTTAGTCCAAAGCATCTGGAGGGCACCAGGGTAGCAAAGGCCACACTGTGACAAGATGAAATTGTTCTAAAAATGGTATTTCTGCGGAAATTAAACTTTGTGTTCAAGACCACAGGGTGCTTTCTACTCTCTGCAACTTTCAAAACTGCTTCCAGTGACTGCTACGCACCATTTTCCACCATAGTTTTCCGCCAGAATGGCAATCATTCGCTCCACCGAGCCCAAAATAGCTCTATGGATTATCACTGGCCTCTTCTTGTCGTCTCCATCTTTTCTGTGAAAGAATGGAAGTTAAAAAGTGGAAAAATTTAATACAAGCTTATCTTGATTTGAATCTGGTTTCATCCCTCTTTTACCAGAGTTAATTCTAGCACATTAAAAGGCATGGCTTCTAATTACATTATATTACTGAACTGCAACTTCTCACAAGGAAGGAGTTGGGAAGAGTGCCATTTCAACAAGTTGCATCCCACTGACAGATCATACAATACTTTGCATCACCAATCTATTCTGAAAACCTTGAGGCTCTCCTGAGCCTGCTGAAAACTCTTCCCTTGTTCATGATTAGTTCTGTTTTGGCTAAATAAGGATTGGCACTCAGATAATTTAGTTTACTGTTAGTACATACTATATTGCTTTAAGGTATTCACAGGTCTTTATTTACGTACTTCAGATTGTTGCAATCCTTACAATAATCCTCTGAAATAAGAGAGCAATTTTATCTCCTTGTAGCACATGTGGTAGTCAGTGCTGATGTGGCTGACCTCAAATCAGACTTTGGGCTCGTCCACACAGGCCCTTGTCCTGTGCTTTCTAACCATGGGCCTCGGCCCCATCATTTTCCCCCAGAAAACCCCCACTTTGGTGATAAATCAGAACAAACAGCAACCTCTGGAAAACATGATTCAGTGCTAAACCATGGGTTTTCCTGGGGGAAATAAGTGGGGCAAACGGAAGTGTGGATGAGCCCTTACTGTGCTCAGTTACTATGCCACACCAATGCTCCAGACATCTAAGCATTTCTTCAGCTTGTCACCTAGTACCTCCTTGTCCATTTACAGCCTCCTCTGATGCCTTGTTTCCTTGTTTTAGGCTCTACATATTTAAGCAGATCAGCTCAAGTCCTAAAAGACTCTTATGAAAACTTACCCCACATAAGTAAGATTAAATCTGATAGGTAGCTGGAAGTCAAGCTGGATAGTAGCACACTGATGGTACCGACCAATAGCATCTCTGATGTTAATATCAATCTGCAAAGGACGACAATGGCAAAATTATAGTTTGAGCTTTGCCATTTATCCTCCACCTGTAGGCTTCAGTAAGAGCATGAGTACAAAAGCATGAATATTTACTAACCTTGGGACCATAAAATGCTCCATCTCCCAGATTTAGCTTCCAGGGCTCCCCCAAGTCATCCAGGCTGTTCTGGAGTTGCTAAGAATAAACCAGAAGAGCAGTTCTTCATTTACATTATCTTGTTTTATTCCTTACAACGATCCTCCAAAATAAATTAGTATTATTATCCCCCTATTGCAGATGGGAAGCGGATAGTACTGACTGCGGCTCACCTGAAGTTAGACTTCTTACAGCTTAGCCCCCATGGCACACCAATGCTTAAAACATCTAACCATCTTCCGATCCATGTGTCCTCATGCTCTTCCTTGCTAGTTTAAATGCCAGAAATATAAGAACTATTGCTATGACTGCTTCCACTTCTACTTCTTATTTCTTACTTGTCCTTTACCATATGGTCCCAAGGCAGGTTAAAGCAATTTAACAGTTCAAAACAAATTAGTCGGTCATTCACACACACACACACACAAACACACACACACACACACACACACACAGAGAGAGAGAGAGAGAGAGGGGGGGGGATTGACCAATTTGTGCAGGGGTTATGTCCCTCACCCGTTTCTGCCCCCCTTTCTGGCCATTTCCGAGTCGCCATGATCATGCATCCATCAGATATTCATAAATACATAAACACATAGAGGGAGAGACGTCTTCAGCATACAATGGAAACTGCATAATAAAGGTGCCACACATGCCTGTGGTGAAGGTGAAGGACAACTTAGGGGCTGCCACAAAGAATACCCTCTCTCAGGCTGTTGGCCTCCCAAATTGTGAGGGTGGTAGGACTACCAAGAACACCCCCCACCCCCCGCTGATCTTAACACCTGAGGGAAGGAAGTGGTTATTCAAGTCAAAGTTGTTGTGTTCTCTTTTTAGAGTGGCAGAATTAAATTACCCTCTCTGCCTGGTCCCAGATCTCCTTTTCCCCTAGAAAGTTGACGGGCCTTGTGGAAAGATGCAGTTGGAAGGTAAAACCGAAGACAGCATATACAGACTGCAAGAAGTTCAAGCAGCCTTTCATCTCTTCTTCAATCTGAAATTTAAAATGCAAATAAATTTACAGTGGAGATGTGTGTGGGATGGGATTTAATGGGTAGGAGATGATGTAGTAATTGCAATTTATCCCTCCAGGTGCCCACACGTGTGGGCTGAACAGAGTTTTAAAATCCCATCCTTGGCAGCAAAATTAAAAGCATAGGAATTAGGCTGAAAAACCTTGATTTGAGCAAGTCCAGCTATGAAGTACGGAGGGTTCCCCCTTCTTACCCTGCTTAGGAATGCATCATGCTACAACTTGTAAAAGTAGTTTAAAAATATTATTTACTTACTTTGTATGCACTGGTTTACAGCAAAGGCAGCGGTTAAAACTATGCAGGCACTTTTATTTACAGTATAACCAGCTAGCTTTGGGTATGTGCATAGCCAGCTTTAGAGCTGGAATGAGCTGAGGCATGTCTGCATCTATCATTGGTCAAAGGAAGAGAAGGGGAGGAACAGGGAGTACTATGTGCTCCTTCTTCTCTAGCAAAGGAGGGGAAATGACATCACACAGAGCCATCTCTGCTAATTGTAGTTCTATGGTCTGAATGTTTACCTATCAGCAATAAAAGTCTGTGGATTTAGTCCCTTCTCATGCTAACAAGCAAGAACATGCACAGGTTTGGTTTGGTTAGGTTAGGAAGCCCTTTCACAACAGCTGCCGTCTATTTAGCGCTCAGACCACACAGGGACTAGTTTATCATGAACTCTTTTATCATTAAAAAAACAGTGAAGGCGTCCCTCTACTGTGGCAACCCCAACATAAGTGCACTACCTGCTCCATTGTGCAAAAGATATGGGCGTCGTCCTGTTGGAAGCGCCTGACCCGAGTCAACCCGCTTAGGGTCCCTGAAAGCTCGTTTCGGTGAAGAACTCCAAAGTCAGCAAGTCTTAAAGGCATCTCCCTCCAGGACCGGGGACGATGGGCAAACATCAAGCTAGAGACGTGAAATAGTTATTAGATCCAAGCATGGTTACTTGACCTATTTATTCACATGCCTCCTTTGTGTCCTGCCCTTTGTGCAGATGGGTTTTCCCACATTTTATCCTCACAATAATCTTGTGAGAAGGACAAGCCAAGAGATGGTGATTGTCTCAGGGTCACCCAGTGGGTTTCATGCCATAGGGTCAAAATACCTATGATATGGAGATATGCAGTCAGTTCTCCTGACATTTTTAATTTTTTTATTACAGTTGCTAAACCAAACAATCCACTAGAAGACTTTTTGTGTGTAAAGCAAGAGTAAAAGACTCCAGATTTGATTGACCTAGTGGTGAAGGGAGAGGTTTGGTGGGATTTTTTAAAAAATGCTTCCCCCGTGCCATTTTCCCTGCCTAAATCCTGCGCCCACCTGTCATTAAACCTTGCAGGCATGTATGTTTTTGTAATGGCTTTAGGGGTTGCTTGTGCGTAAGTTACCGCTGCTCTGGGCTAGGTTGCCTGGTTAAACTGTTTCTCTCTGGACAGCCATCCCCTCCGTGGCTGTTCAGTCGCTGGCAGAATCCGTCAGTGGGCGTTTCTTGAACCTCTTCCAGCAAAGAAGTTCTTTGACGCCAAGTCGCCGCCTACTTTCCCTGCGCGGAAGTCTTCTGCGCAGGGTGGGTGTGGGCAGCGGAGGACCTGTGCTCTCCTCGCTGGTCTCCTGCGAAGAGTCCTGGAGCCTCCTCTCTGCTTCCCCCATCGGCCCCCCTCTATCCCTGGTGTTGCGCTGATTTTCTTCCCCAGCCGGAGACCTGCCTCTCGCCCTGCTTGGCCCCTCTCCAGTATCGCTGTGGAGCCTCGCCTCCTCCTCTAGTCCCGATGGCAGTTCCCTGACAGTTTTCTCCATTGCAGAGCAATACTGGGGGGGGGGGCAGGGGAGAGGAAGGCACACCAGTGAAAGGTCAACCCCTGTAACAACACGGCCGCTCTGAAGAAAAGTCCACCGCCGCTATTTCTGTTTTAATACAGAAGTGAATATGTTGATATGCTGATACTTCCGAGTAAAGGGTTGGTGACCTTCTGGCAGCCTGCTGCCGTCCATTACCCAAAGAATGGCTCTGGGCCCCACTTGCATTATCTGGGTGGAATTCAATGTCACTCTAACAGGATTGTTCCGTCAGCAGGAGCATATCTGCTAGCCAGATGAAACAAGTTTGCCTCTCCTCCCTTTGTACACTGGGGTTTGGTGGTTCTTCCAACCCTCCAGAGCAGTGCTAGAAACAGAGATATGAAAGCTAGGAGCTAAATGGCACCTTAAACCTAGGTTATGGGCCCCACAATGGAGTATCAAGGTGTGCTTTTTTATAACAAGAATACAAAGCTGAAAATGAATGAACTGCAGCTAAAAACCTATGTTCATTTATTACATAGTCTAGTCCTCATCTGAAGACTGCAAAAAAGAAAGCCATACTTCCTATGCCCACCCCCCTTATATTCTTATGAGGGTCCCTTCTTCTTCAGTCTTCAGACAGTGGCTGGAAGTGGGGAGGCAGAAAAAGGTCCTCCTTTTCTTCCAGCAGTGGTGGTTTTAATCTGAAATCTTAAGTTGAATACTGCACCCAGAGCTCAGAAACTGCTTGCATTAATGAAATTCCATCTCAAAACATGCCTACAACAAGGGGAGTTACAAACGCTACTCCACAGCAAATCTGGGGAGAAGCAGGGGTACTGACTAGAGGGAGCCAGCAGTAAATCACATTGAGCCAGTTGGAGTTAACTATTAGGAAAAACAGGATCTGCCTAGGAGTGTCAGGCCTAATGCGCACAGCAATTCAAGTCTGGCAGGTCTTACCCCCATGCAGCAATTGCTGAGACTGAAGGTCCCTGCCTCCCCACAGCTGCCTGTCCCCTCTGTCCCCCAAGTAATCTAAGACGGTGCCTACGTGAAGCTAACTTCTCTGCCACCCTCTTCATGCCTCTCCTGGTTCTTGGAGACTAGGGGGGAGAGGAGCTGGTTGTAGCAGAAGGGAGAGACACCCGTGCCTCTTTACCAGCCTGACTCCTCTCTGCCTCTTGGCCTCCCTCCTCTCCAGCTTCAGCTTCTGCCTCTGATTCTGGACTTCTTCTCACAAACTCCGCCCCCCCCCAATCACTAAGCCTTGTTACCTCTTCTGCTTCTAACACCTCCTCCTTCCTCTGACCACCCATCACTGTCCCACCACCCCTTTCCGGGCTCTGAACCTTCTTCCCTTGGGGGTTCCCCTGCTGGCACCTCCCACCACCCCTCTGCATCCAGCCAGTCTGTAGCAGGTACGTGGGGGGGAGGGGGAGCCCCGTTGTGCTAGTGGGAATCCTGGTACTGGTTTCCACTAGCACATCTGGCTTGTTGAAATTGGCCCTCTAAAAAACCAAGATGCTGGAGAGCTGGAGCCTCACTCACAGCCTGTTTTGAAGTGCACTCAACCAAGCAGAAAGGGGGGGGTGTAGGGTGATCTGGGTGTAACGTGGGGGAATTAGAAAGGGGGACAGCTAGCAAGGAGACAGAAGAAAGCAAGAGGGCACAGGGGCCAGGAGAGAGAGAAGGCACACCCTCATAGAAGTTTGGCCCAGCAAGAGATCTTCTTGAACAGAGGTGGAGAGTATTTTCAGCCCAAGGGGTCACATTCCCTTCTGGGGGCCACATAACAGTGGTGGGTGTGGCCAGAGTAATATGTAAGTTACATTTGCACAGTAGTTCCTGCGCATGTGTGCACACACACACCTATCCTACAGGGGAGCCAAAGTGTTTATTAGAGTTCAAGGGCCCAATCCAGGCAGGAAAAAACACTCAAGCAGGGTGTGAAGCAGGGCCTGTAGCAGATGTGGCTGAGGAAGGGCTGTGGCCTGAGGAAGAGTCCCAAAGGCCAGAGAGACTTGGAGGGGCCTCCCCCCTGCTCTTGAATGCACATGTCCCCCCATTGTGACTTATTTTTATTTAATCCAAACTAAAATAAATTTCCAATAGTTCAAAATAATTGGGAGTAATAATGAAAAGAACCACAAACCAGTGTCCAGGGCAGTTCATTGGCTTAAGGGCAAACATTTCCTTCTCAGCCTCAAAAGAGAACATGTTGTCACTGTAGTGCTGCCAGTGGCCAGAAGCCTCCCACAGTTTACTGTTGTAGATATTAGGAGACACAACCTCTGTGAAGTTACGCCGGTGATATTCTTCCTGCACAAGGAAACCAAATTCTTAATAAGCAGTAGGCAAACACACACAAACCAATTCTTGCTCTTTAAAGTATTTGCATTATTAATGATTTGATTTATTCCCAGCCTTCACCCTAAGGTCCCAAGTCAGGTCACAATTTAAAGTACAGTACTAAAAACGCTACTAAAAAACTAAATGAAAAACTAAAATGGTACTAAAAACCACATCAAATGCCTGGCAAAGAGGTACATCCTTGTCACCTTAATTTATTCCACACTTGCAAACAGGAATAGCCTTGCTGATCAGACCATTTAATAAGCATGTCGATACTTCTACACTCAAAGCTCATACCTGCTTGGAATTTATAACACTTTTATCCTACCCTTCCTCAAAAAGTGTTGAGAGGGTGGTGTACACACACTCCAAATTTCATCCTCACAGTAACCCTGTGAGGCAGTGAGATGGGATGGTGAGCTGCTTGTGCGTAAAATCCTGATCCCTCAGAGTTTGGCTAAGTCCCCAAACCTCTGTCTGTGATGGAGCTCCTTAAGCATGGCTCCATCAATCGCTCGTTGAATCGGACAGTGGGCGTTTACGGAACTTCTTCCAGCACAAAAGCTCCTTAACGGAAACGCGTCTTCTGGACTCTCGGCGTGACAGTTTCCGCCGAGGAGTGGGTGTCCCTACGGGAGGTCCTGAAACCTCCCCACTGTTCTCGCTTGAAGTGTCTCTGAGCCCTCCCTCCGACTCACTTTCCCTTGGAACTCCACTTCTCCCCCTGCTGGTCCCCTCCTCCGCTGAGTGGTCTCTCTCACCCTCCATGAGCCCTTTCACCTCCTTCGTCTCAGATGACAGTTCCCTGACATCCACCTCCCCTCCAGGGCCCCCTTCACCCCCTTCCCTCCCCTCCTCTGCGGGAGGCGAGGGAGCAAAACCCCTGAAGGAACCTCCCTCATCTTCCGAAGTTTCGAACACTTCCCTCCACCTTTTGCTGTTTCCGGTTTCCAAGTACTCCTCCTCCTCGGAGTCTGTACATCCTTCCAACTCCGATTCCCTGAATCCCTCCAGTTCCTCCTCATCGTCGGTGGTGCCAAAGTACCGTATTTTTCGCACCATAGGGCGCACCGGACCATAGGGCGCACCCAGTTTTTTGGGGGGGAAATAAAGGGGGAAAATTATTTCCCCCCCAGGCGCGGGGCTGGGGCGGGGGAAGCTCGAGCTTCCCCCGACCCCAGCCCCCAAACAGGCAGCTCTCTGCAAGCCGTGGGAGCGCTCCCACTGCTTGCGGAGAGGTCCGCGAAGCCTGGGCGCGCTGATCTCAGCGCGCGCAGGCTTCGGCATGCTGGCAACTCTCTGCAAGCAGCGGGACCGCTCCCGCTGTTTGCGGAGAGGTCCGCGAAGCCTGGGCGCGCTGATTTCAGCGCGCGCAGGCTTCGGTATGCTGGCAACTCTCCGCAAGCAGCGGGACCGCTCCCGCTGTTTGCGGAGAGGTCCGCAAGCAGCGGGACCGCTCCCGCTGTTTGCGGAGAGGTCCGCGAAGCCTGGGCGCGCTGATCTCAGTGCGCGCAGGCTTCGGCATGCTGGCAACTCTCCGCAAGCAGCGGGAGCGCTCCCGCTGTTTGCGGAGAGGTCCGCGAAGCCTGGGCGCGCTGATCTCAGCGCGCGCAGGCTTCGGCATGCAGGCAAGTCTCCGCAAGCAGCGGGAGCCCAGCGCTGGGCTCCCGCTTCTTGCAGAGAGCTGTGCGAAGCCTGGAGAGCGTGAGGGGTCGGTGCGCACCGACCTCTCTCACTCTCCAGGCTTCAGCGAAAGCCTGCATTCGCACCATAGGACGCACTCACATTTCCCCTTCATTTTTGGAGGGGAAAAAGTGCGTCCTATGGTGCGAAAAATACGGTACTCCCTCCGGAACCTCGCTACTGGCTGAGGTTTCCTGGGGAACCTTTGGTGGAACGTTTCGATCAAGACCTCGTCATGGACCTCCTCTGCCTTCACCCAGGTGTTTTCCGACTCCGGTTCCCCTTCCCACGCGACCAAATACTCCACCTGATTACCCTTCCACCTGGAGTCGATGATTTCCGCCACATAGTTGCGGCTTTCCCTTTCTTCTATGGCTGGCCCCCGTGTGGATACCCCTTCACCTTCCCCCCTGTATGGTGACAGTAATGACCTGTGGAATACTGGGTGCAGTTTCATGTGGTTCGGTAACCGGAGTCTGAAAGCCACTGGGTTGACCTGTTGGATGACCTCAAATGGTCCCAATCTTTTGGGTCTCAATTTCTTGCAACCCCCCTTGAACGGCAATCCTTGGGTAGATAGCCAGACCCGACTCCCCACCCTAATTGTTTCACCTTCCCTTCTGCTCTTGTCTGCCTGCCTCTTATATTCTTCTTTGGCCCTTTCTAAGTTGTGTTGGAGTTGACGATGGATCGCTTCCATTTCTTCTACAAAAAGTTCAGCGGCCGGAACACGCCATCTCTTTCCTCCTTCCCCTGGAAACGCCCTGGGGTGGCACCCATAATTAGCCAAAAAGGGGCTCATCCCGGTGGACACATTCTCTGCATTATTGTAAGCAAATTCCGCTAGTGCCAACTTTTCGACCCAATCGTTTTCTCTGTCATTGACATAACACCTCAGGTATTGTTGAAGGATACCGTTTGCCCTCTCCGCCTGCCCATTGGTCTCAGGGTGCCTGGCAGTCGAAAAGTTGACCTCTACGTGCAACAAGCTCATAAGCTTCCTCCAGAATCTGGACGTGAACTGTTTCCCTCTGTCGGAAACCAGCCTCAAGGGGGCGCCATGCAGCCTAAAAATATGTTCTACAAACAATTTCGCTGTCTCTTCCGCCGTGACTGCATGTGAGCAAGCTACAAAGTGACCCATCTTAGTTAACTGGTCTACTACGACTAGTATGGCGGTTTTCCCCTGGGATTTGGGCAGATCAGTCATAAAATCTATCGACACCGCCTCCCACGGTCGTTCTGGTGTGGGTAACGGTTCTAATAACCCCGCTGGTGCCCGCCTTTCTCCTTTGGCTCTCTGGCATTGGTCACACCTTCTCACATACTCCCGTACATCCTCCCTCACCTTGGGCCACCAAAACTCCCTGGTCACCAACCACATGGTCTTGTGTTGCCCAAAATGCCCCGCTGTGGGATTGTCGTGCAGCTGTTTGAGTACTCTCCCCCTCAATTCCCCTTCGGGTATATATAGCGCCCCTTTGTAATACAATGCCCCGTTTCTTTCTTCAAAACCTCCGGGGTCTTCTCCCTCTCTCCTTAAACCTCTGAGCTTATCCTGGGCGTACTCATCATTTACCGTTCCCTCTACCAGTTCTCTTTGCCCCACCCAGGCCGCACCACACACCCAGTGGTCCTCTGGGATAATATGTCTCTCTTCTGGCGCTCCCTCCCCCTCCAAATATTCAGGTTTGCGAGAGAGAGCGTCCGCTCTGATGTTTTCTGGACCTGGCACATAGCAGATTTCAAAATGGAATTTGGAGAACTCCTGGGCCCATCTCACTTGGCGTTGGTTGAGCACTCGTGCCGTTCTCCAATACTCCAAATTCTTGTGGTCCGTACACACTTGCACCTTATGCTGTGCGCCAATTAGTAAGTGTCTCCATCTCCGGAACGCTTCGTGAATGGCGAGTAGTTCTCGGTCATATACCGTGTAGTTCCTCTCGGATTTGTTCAGCTTACGCGAAAAGAAGGCACACGGTCTCCATTCCGACTCATTGCTCCCTGGCTGAAGCAGCACCGCCCCCACCGCCCGGTCTGAGGCATCAGTTTCCACTCTCATGGGTTTTTGTAAATCCACATGCAGGAGCTGTTCTTCCGAAGCGAATGCCTTTTTCAATTCCTCAAAAGCGTGCTCCGCCTCCGCCCTCCAAACGAATTTCTTCTTGCTGCTTAGACAGTCCGTGATGGGAGCCGTTAAGTGGGCAAAGTTCTTGATGAATTTACGGTAAAAGTTCCCAAACCCTAAGAACCTTTGCACATCTTTTTTCGTTTTCGGTGTCTTCCATTCCAGCACCGCCTGGACCTTGCCTGGATCCATGGCTAATCCCTTGTCTGATAGGCGGTACCCCAGGAATTCCACCTCCTTGGTGTGGAACTGACACTTCTCCAATTTCACCCACAACTGGTTTGCTTGCAGCTGGCTCAGCACTTCCCTGACATCCTTTACATGCTGCTCCTCATTCTCTGAATATATCAGCACGTCATCGAGGAATGCCACGCAATTCTTGTAGAGCAAAGGTCCCAGTACATGGTTCATGAGCGATTGAAAACAGGCGGAGCCTGCTTGTAATCCAAAGGGCATAACAAGATATTCGAAAGCCCCTAGGGGGGTGAACATCGTTGTCTTCCATTCATCCCCCTTCTTTATTCGTATCAGGTTGTACGCTCCTCTCAGGTCCAGTTTCGTGAATATCTTTCCCTTCCTCACCCTGGTCAAAATGTCATCAATCCTGGGCATGGGGAAAGTCACTGGTTCTGACACGGCATTCAGCCGCCGGTAGTCCACGACCAATCTCGGTTTATCCGTGTTTTTTTTGTCCACAAAAAACACTGGGCTGCCCCCCACCGCTCTGGACTCTCTGATGAAACCTCTCTTCAGGTTTTTGTCAATAAACTCCCTCAACTCCTGCATTTCCCTGTCTGACATGGCGTACAGCTTGCCCACGGGGAGCTGGGCCCCAGGGACCAGGTTAATTTGGCAGTCAAAGTCTCTATGCGGTGGTAGTTTATCTGCTTCCCTTTCGCTGAAGACCTTGCTCAGGTCAGCGTATTGTTTGGGCACCTTCCCTTTGTCCGCCACTTCCGTCCCTGCTAGGGAGGCTTTTGCCCCTTCTGGCACCTTTCCCTCTTTGCAGTGTTCCAGGCAATGTGCTGACCCAAAGGAGACCACTCTCTGATGCCAGCCCACTAGCGGGTCATGCAACGCTAGCCAGCTCATTCCCAAAATGACTGGCGCCCCTCCCAGGGTGGCTACATTGAACGCTATCCTTTCGGTGTGCCTTGCCACCCTCATAACCATTGGGACGGTCTGTAGGCTAACTTCTCCCCCCAACAGCTCCCTCCCATCGATCGTGGTGACCTGCAGGGGGTTGCTTAAAGGGAGTGTCTGTATCTGGTGTTCAGCTGCAAACTCCTTGCTCATAAAATTACAGGAGCTGCCTGAGTCCAACAGCGCTTTGGTCTTTAGTGGGTATCCGTTTGCCAGCTCTAGCAACACCTCTATTACTAGGGCTGGTCTTGGAGGTTCCGGAGTGGGCACTTTTACTGCTCCTTGGCCTGTCTGCAGTGCCCTGACAGTGGCAGACAGGCGTTGGCTTTTACTGGCTCCTGGACTTCCTCCTCCTTCCCCCCAACAGCTCCCGCCATCCCTTGCCATTCCTTTCTTTGCGGGCAGACTCTGGCAAAGTGACCTGGCTGCTGGCAGAGATAACATTTCTTGGCGCTCTTTCCCTCCTTCTTCCTCCCTTCACTGGGATTTGAAACTGCGCGCGCGCTGTTCCAACTTCCATCGGCTCTCCAGGCGGGAAACTTGCTTCTGGAATCTCTGGAATGCGGAAATCCCTCCAACGCTCTCCTTTCCCCTCCCGCTTCTCCAAGGCTCTTGCCTCCTGGCGGGCTCCAATGGTCAGCGCTGATTTGGTCAGCTGGTCCATAGACTCCGCCCTGGGCGCCCGGGAAAGTTCGTCTTTCACCGCCGAAGAAAGCCCCTCTTCAAAGAGCATTTGAATGGGTTCCGCCGATAAGTCCCACCCCAATTTATGTATCAACATTGTAAACTCAGTCCAGTACTCACGAACCGATCGGCTCCCCTGTTTGCAAGCCATCAATTGCCTGCGCACCAGTCCCTGTTCAATCTCGCTGGAAAACATCAAATCCATGGCGCGAAAAAACTTCCTCGCGTCCTTCAGCATGTCACTATTCCCTGCCATCAGGGGCCTCACCCAGTCTCTCGCCCCCCCTTCGAGATGGCCAATCACAAACGCCACTCGCGATGCCTCATCGGGAAAGTCGTTAAACTGCAGTTCGAGAGCATACTGCATCTCTGTCCTAAAGGCTTGGTAGTTCCTGGGGTCCCCCCCAAACTTCTGCACCATTCCTGGCATCTTTCTTGCTAGTGTAGCGCCTTTTGCCTTTTCTGCATCCTGCGCCCTCCTTTCTTCTAGCCTCGCCGTTTGCATTGCTAGCTGGAGTTCCAACACTCTGTACCTTTCTTCCAGACTTGGACTTTCTCCAGCTCCTGCTGCTCCTCCGGCTCCGGCTGGGTTGCTCATGATGCCTCTCTGCACAAGCTGCTTTCAGGGACTGTCCGATTGCTGAGATGGGATGGTGAGCTGCTTGTGCGTAAAATCCTGATCCCTCAGAGTTTGGCTAAGTCCCCAAACCTCTGTCTGTGATGGAGCTCCTTAAGCATGGCTCCATCAATCGCTCGTTGAATCGGACAGTGGGCGTTTACGGAACTTCTTCCAGCATAAAAGCTCCTTAACGGAAACGCGTCTTCTGGACTCTCGGCGTGACAGTTTCCGCCGAGGAGTGGGTGTCCCTACGGGAGGTCCTGAAACCTCCCCACTGTTCTCGCTTTAAGTGTCTCTGAGCCCTCCCTCCGACTCACTTTCCCTTGGAACTCCACTTCTCCCCCTGCTGGTCCCCTCCTCCGCTGAGTGGTCTCTCTCACCCTCCATGAGCCCTTTCACCTCCTTCGTCTCAGATGACAGTTCCCTGACAGGCAGGTTAGGTGAACAGATGGTGACTGAGCCAGTATTACGCACTAAGCTTCATGGCAGAGTGGGAATTTAAAGCTGGGCCACTCTAATCCCTACCCACTGCTCTTCAGTGGCACCACCTACAAAATGTCACGGTTTGTAGAGTTCCTGCTCTGGGCTCAAGCCCATCAGCCATACCACTTTCTAGAATACTCCATTCCGCACTCCAGCAGCCAGCCAGTATCTTGTAGCCTCTGAGCCTGCTCAGGCCTTACTGGGCTGTTCTTTGGAGTCCCCCTCTTTAGGGTTTCTTTTCTCCTATAGGTTGTTTTGTACTTCTGAAAGCCTCAAGCCAGCTGGTATTTGCTTCTTCCAGGTGGGCAACACTGTTTGGGTTAAATAAAGATCCAGGCCATAACAACCATATAATTAAATAAGTAAGTAGCAACCAATGTCCATTTCTCTGCAGGGAAAAAAATATTTTATAACAATTTCAAATTAGTAAATGTCACTTACTTTGATAAAATCCATGAGTATATTATAAATAAAGGCACCTCTGGGCAGAAAGAAACAACTTCCTGGACTCAGTTCATGGAAGAAGAAGAGTTCTTGTTCCTGTATCCGCACAATCAAACATCAGAAGTTACAAGAAGACAGAAATAAGGCTTCTGGTCTCTGCAAGATGGCGAACGGAGCACAGATCTGATCGCTCCGACAGATCTGAGCCCCATGGAGAGTCAGGGGGAAACGCCAAGGCGAGGCGTACCCCCACAAAAAGTCTTGAGAGGGTCCTCAAAACGTCGAGGGGTCCAGCAGATTGCAAAGAGCTCTCCTGCAATTCCCAGACCCCTGCGCCAACAGGCTCGGGAGAGTGGGTGAAAGAGGCGGGACTGAGTGCAGCCATGGCAGCAATGCATCTCCGCGGGAGCGAAGCCTTAACGCTTTGGCCACCAGCAGAGATTTTCCATAACCAACATTCAAGCCGATGGAAATGTAAGAAGATTCACTATTGAAATTAATTAAGCTTAATTCAGTGCCAGACGAAGGATTAAAAAGGAAGTCCGTTCTTCACCTTCTGGGTAATTAACTGTACATGGAAAAAATGGCAAGTGGAAAACTTTATCTTATTTGATATTTACGGTGTGGGCCTGCTGATGGGAGAATTCAAAGCAACTGAAACCCATTCTTTATTGTTTGACATTGCTACGGGATTTTAGAGACTTGGTATTTGTGTATGGAAAAGGGAAGGTAGTGCCAGGACTCTGACAACACCTGAGAGCCCTTACGCAGCCCTTCCAAAGCTTTTCCTCAGTTGCAGGGAGGAAAGGTTAAGGCAACTGAAATCCATTCTTCTTGGCTTGTTATCGATACTGGAGTATAAAAGAGGAGACTGGATTTTGAACGGCAGCTGCCGTTAAAACTGAACTCAGCAGAGGAAATTTGGATTAAGACAATTAAAGTACTCTGTTGGGGGAATATAAGATAGACATATGTTGGCTGGAGGGATTTACAGAGCACTGAACTCGGTTTCCTGTATATAAATTGGAATTTTAAGGAGAAAAATATCTGGAAAGGGAGGTTGATATGCCTATTTATAAGGATCTTCAAGTGCTGCAACTCTACATTCTACCCTGAGACATTTTAGAAAATTGGATACTGAGTTTAGTACTCTCTCTCCTGGACAATTAAGTGGTAATTCTTATGGATATATTGTTTCAGTCTCTTCTTTAAGGTAGATATTTGTTATATATGAATATCAACTTTAAATTTAGTTTTTATGTTAAATTGCATATGTGTATAAACGGGTCTAAAGAAGGGGGGTAGTGGGAAAGCACAGAAACTGTTTATTGGGAACTTACACTGAATGGCCTTGAAACTGATAAGGTGGTGGTGAGAACAACAGAAAGACAAAAATGTGACAGTGATTAAACAGTCAGAGTTGAGTCTGAATAGAAGGGCCCAAGTACAGGACCCGGGGGATAAACCTCAATCTGAATTGGAAAAAGATTTCATGAAAGAGATGAGGGAAATTATGGCTAAAATAACAGAGGAGTTTACAACCTGAATGGATCAAATCATTAAAAGGGTGACAGAACCGATTGAAACAATAGAGTCTTGGACAGGGAGAATTGAGGAAGGGGATATTCCTAGGCAAAAGTTGGAAGCCTGAACACTGGGAAAAGATGACTGATATGAAGTCCAAAAGAACAGGGTAGATTTGGAAGTTTTGTGGTTTAGGCAGAAAACCCTTGAGGAGGCCTTGGTGAAAGTACCACCTCTGAGACTGAGAGAAGTTTGGAGGGAAGGCGAGCTGGAACTTGCCTCAACTGACAGATGTTTTCTGATGAAATTTAAGTACGCCAAAGTTAGGAAAAAGAATGGGAAATGGTCTTGGAAAAAGTTATTGCTTATGTGCAAAATATTGTAGATATTGGTACATTACCAGGCTTTGATTAAACGCTTGCAATTATTAGATATGGGGATAAAATTAGAAGAAAAAATAATAGTTAAACACAGATGTGGAATGCGGAAAGTTGGTTTAAATGAAACTCTAGACGCTTAAATAACACGTGTTAATGATTTGAAGTGTAAATGATTTGAAGTGTTAGTAAGTTTTGATTAACTACGGGTAATTATTAGAAAATTGGATAAATGGATATGAAAATGTAAGAGAATTTTGTTTATATAAAGAACCAGAAGAGGGGGTGGAGGGAAGTCCAGAGATTCCTGGAATCTCGGAAAAAAAGGTTTTGAAAAGATACTGCTGTACATGGGGATTGGGCGGGGGGGGGGGGAATGTTCTTTTTTACTAATGTTAATGTGGAATTAAATTGTGAAAAAGAATAAAAAATTATTTAACAAAAAGAAGAAGACAAATAATCATTATTCTGTGCAGTCATGCAATGCAAACATGTCATTCAACTGACTTATTTTTCTACAGTGAAATCAAGCTGGCATGGAGGTGGATTTCCACTCTCTGCTGTCAAAAACTTTCCCTTTCAGCAGCACCTTGCAAGGTGCTTTGAAATCCCTACTTCAAGACTTCAATATATATTGCATAGGGGGTCAAATTTGGCCCTCAAGACAGATCTGGATAAGAGAGCCAAAAAGGTTCCTCCACCTTGCTTCTCTTTTAACCCTCATGTCAGAAAGCTGCTTCACACTTGAACACAGCTGCACAATGCTGGACTACCCATTGTTGTTTTTAAATGACAGCACACCTAGAGTTGCAATAGTCCTGAGTTTCAGTCTTGAGTCAACCCCCACTCCTGAAAACACGGCAACTGTTCTGCAGTGTACACTTTTAACACTTCTAGGGAGCCAAAACAATAAAAGGACTCATATGTCACATTAAAAACCAATATTTATTGCTGCATTTGTTCCATATGTATTGCATCTGACAAAGAAACTAGTCCACAAAGGCTTCTGCTGCAATAAATCTGTTAGTCTTAGATAAAAAATGTTTCTAAGCCAAGAGAATGCATACAAACCATACTTTGCCAATTTTCCTGTGATCACGATTTTTGGCTTCCTCCTGGACCTTCTCCCACTCTTTCATCATTTTGTTTTCCGGAAAAGATATTCCATAAATTCTCTGCAGTGTTTCCATGTCAGCCTTTCCCTCCCAATAAGTGGAGGAATTCTGTTGTTGAAAGAGTTACCCCAAATGTAAGTACATTGCAAGAAAAAAATGTAATCTGAGCCATTTGTAGGAAATAAACCATCTCAGATTGCCCAGCAATTCTTTATGAAACTAAGCCTGCAATCCTGTGCATTATTTACTTCTGCTTAAACCCCACTGAATACAGTCTGACAGTGATATTCATTCCTATAGGTCTCCTGCTGCCCCCATATGCTTGGAACTTCCTCTGAAAGCTCCTGTGAGATGCACCCCCTCTCCCTCCAAACCCACCTTTTCTGCAGGGAAGCTCAAAGAAGCGCTAGGAGCGACCAAGTCACCAGGGATCCCATCTGCCCAAATAAATTAGTGGCTCCCACCTACTGAGGTGACAGATGTCCCAAAGGTTACAAGAATACCTAGAAGAAACCCTCTGCAGCAGACACTAGGTAAAGGTTTACAGAGAAATTTGTCACTTGAAGGGTTAGAAATAATCATTTAAAAGGTTTGATTTCTTTATTACATAAAATGTTAATAAATATTTCATTTCAGTCTGCTCAGAATCTGAGACTCTGGTGAGAACTCAATTGAGATACTCCAGTGGAAGAGGAGTGGTGGAAAGAATTTTGGCTTAAATCACCTTCTAAGTCTGTCTGCTCAAACAAGAGAAATCTCACTGAAGCCAGTTCATGGCTGGTACTTTATGCCTAGGCAGCTTTAATTTACCTTGCGTGGCCAGCAGCTCACCCATGTGCTGGAGGGGTGTTAAATTACTGGCACTAAAGAGACATGTGGGACGCGGGTGGCGCTGTGGGTTAAATCACAGAGCCTAAGACTTGCCGATCAGAAGGTTGGCGGTTCGAATCCCCACGACGGGGTGAGCTCCCGTTGCTTGCTCCCAGCTCCTGCCAACCTAGCAGTTCGAAAGCACGTCAAAGTGCAAGTAGATAAATAGGTACCGCTCCGGCGGGAAGGTAAACGGCATTTCCGTGCGCTGCTCTGGTTCGCCAGAAGCGGCTTAGTCATGCTGGCCACAAACCCGGAAGCTGTACGCCGGCTCCCTCGGCCAATTAAGCGAGATGAGCGCGTAACCCCAGAGTCGGTCATGACTGGACCTAATGGTCAGGGGTCCCTTTACCTTTATAGAGACATGTGGCGGGACTGCCCTAAGGTTGCAGAATTTTGGTGTAAATTCTTCAGTGACCATTTCTTTAATTACAAACCAGACAGTAACTCCATCGCCTTATTTATATTATTGAATCAAAGAGAAGGAAGCAGATTTACAAAGTAAAGAGCTTACTTTACATTTATTAACGCTACACAGGCAGCTTTCGCAAAATTTTGGAAGACATTTGGTTTGCCTACTTTAGAATACTGGTTTACAAAAGTATGGCAGACAGTCCTCCTCAAAAAGATTTCTCATTAAACTAAAAGTACCCAGAGGACCAACTACAAATAACTTTTCTTTTGCCAAATGGTATCATTTTATTTCATATACAAATTAGGAAGCTCGTGGCCAGATGGTTCCTTCGGCATATGCCAAGATATGAATCTTGTGATTCCAAGAACAGAAAGTGGGGTTCTTATATTTGTTTTTCATAACAAGCCAGCAAACATAATGATAAATGTATATATATCATAACTCTGCTATGACCAACCGTTTATACAAATATACACTGCAAGTTTCCCCCCTCCTGTTTGTGAAGGTACTGGTTATTATTTGCTTCACCCCGCCCCCGCCCCGGTTTCTCTTTGACCCTGTGTCTTGTTTCTTTCTATTTTCCTTAAAAAAGTCAACAAAAGTATTTTGAAAATAACAATTCAGTGGTTTACACATCAACCACCACATTCAATTCTATCAATACGAAAAGTCCCCACCTCAAAAAACCAATGTTTAATATACAGTGGTACCTTGGGTTAAGAACTTAATTCGTGGGGCTCCGCTAGGGGCACCGCAAAAGATGGCTGACAATACCATCTCTCCAGCTCCTACGAGGCAATTTAGAGGCTGAAATGGGAGTAATCCCAAATTCTTCCCGGTGGAAGGGAAGATTCAGTCTCATCAGCGGATGCCCACAAACCACCCCCGAGTTCGTAAAGAAGGAGGGGTTGGGGGCACTGGATGGAAAGCCCTCAAGGGAGTTCGGATCTCCTGGACGCTGTCTTCGTGAGCGCTCCCAGTTCCATTTCTTAAGATAAAAAATTTGATTTAAGATCTTGGACATGCTTCGGGTGAAGAAAGGGTAATTAATCTGCCAATTAAGCCAGCCACTGAGGAGCCAAGCGTGATGGAGAGGAAGAAAGATAACATCAAAGAATAACATCTAAGCCGGTATGTTGGAACGGAATGGAAAGGAGGGGGGATAAAACTTTTTCTTTTTCTACTACGATAATACCTAACAACCCCCCCCCCCGAAGGACCATCTACATTACTTATAGCAAGTGAGACTGGAAAATATAAACTGTGTGGAAATAACAATACTAATTAAAGCCTTTGTTCTTTGAAATATTCGGAAGAAGATAATAGACTCTCCTGTGACGCACTATTTAATTGGGATCCGCCATTATTGGATAGACTGTATTGCAGAGATAAATCGTCATAGGGGGAGGCGAGCTCTTAATTTGTTGTTATATCTTTACTTTAAGTCCGATTTGGCAAACCTCCCCTGGAAAGACTAATGTTTGATGCAACCAGTCTGAGAAAATTAACGAGCAAACGCCTAGATTTTATTTCATCGGAACTAAGAGAAGATGGCATCTGCCACCAGAGAAGGACTTTTGGATTGATTTAGCATAAACATCAGCGTGTGAGGACATACTGCAAATAACAGACTTACCAGCTGCAAAAAAAAAAAAGGAGAGTCATAGAAAGTTCACACAGAAGTATATTATCGTTCACTTCAACTCGCCTGTGGAAATAACTCAGAGGCCATGAAAGGAGGAGGATTTAAACAACAGGAGGATTTAAACAAAGGACTATTGGAAACTCAAGGCAGTAAAAACATAATATGGTTGGACCCCACTGAACTTGAAGCACGGGAAGCCCCAACAAAAAAATTATAATTTGGCAAAATATTTGGACTTTATGATATGTATTTGTATAATTTGGAATATTTAATGTGATCTGATTGGATTGTTAAAATGGAAAACTTAATAAAAATTATTATATAAAAAAAGAACTTAATTTGTTCTGGAGGTCCATTCTTAACCTGAAACTGTTCTTAACCTGAGGCACCACTTTAGCTAATGGGGCTGTGCCACCATCGTTCAATTTCTGTTCTCATCCTGAAGCAAAGTTCTTAACCCGAGGTACTATTTCTGGGTTAGCGGAGTCTGTAACCTGAAGCATCTGTAACCTGAAGCGTCTCTAACCCGAGGTACCACTGTAGTTACAGGGATTGCAAAGCTGAGGCAATATTATTATTTGTTTGTTCTAAAATAGAAAAAAGTGTTTAAACAGCCAAGCAATACAACAGCCTTTGGAAGATGAGTGGACCGTCACACAGTACCATACAAACTGCATTCCATATTATTTGATGTACAGTCCAAGTTTACTACAAAGCAATCCCATTTCAACACAAGGGAGCTTACTCCCTGCTATAAAAGGGTGTTTCACTCTTGAAAATCCTAATCTTTAAAGGGCTTGCTTACCTTAAAAATCTTTAAGGCCTTAATTTTTCCAGTATGCCTCACATGAGGGCCTCTGCATAAGTCAATCAGCGGACCACACCTATTAGAAGATTATAAAGGTTAAGATGCAATTAGAAAAAATCAGGTTCCCAGTTCATTTAAGTCTATAGCCAATCAAAAGGTAATCCACTCTGAACTTTGTCAGACATGCAGTTGTGTTAATCTGAACTTCTTGCACTTAAAATGAACCTGAGGCATCACACCAAGCCATGGTTTGTGCTTCCAAAAATGTAACTGGGAACCAGGCTTTGTGGCTGCTTGTTTGCTTTTGTTTTGCATCCTTGCAGTGCTTGTTCTCAGGTGTGCCCCTCTCCATGGCGCAGCCGCTTCTAAGCTTATAACTACAGCTTTTCAATTCAGACATTCCAAAATACAGCTCAAAACCACTGTCTACAAAATCCACCTCAAACCATAGCTTCCATTTCTGATTGCATTGCACAAACTGTTGACGTAGGGATCATAATGAATCTTTGTTATGCTTCCCTTTAGCGTGATGTATGAACCTGTATGTGTATATTGTATATTACAGATTATATGTTTAATTGAAACAAAAGAACTTCACGAAACTGCATTTACAGTGGTACCTCAGGTTAAGTACTTAATTCGTTCCGGAGGTCCGTTCTTAACCTGAAACTGTTCTTAACCTGAAGCACCACTTTAGTTAATGGGGCCTCCTGCTGCCGCTGCGCTGCTGCTGCACCATTTCTGTTCTCATCCTGAAGCAAAGTTCTTAACCCGAGGTACTATTTCTGGGTTAGCGGAGTCTGTAACCTGAAGTGTCTGTAACCTGAAGCATACGTAACCCGAGGTACCACTATACTGATCCTTGCCTCACTTGAACCTCCTTTTGTAGAGTTTAGACTGTCAGATCTGTGCAGCAGCAACCTGCCTTTTGCTTACCATAATGCACCATGTACACTGATGGTGTGATCAAAGAAGCATCATAGAATTGTAGAGTTGGAAGGGACCTTGGGGGTCATCTAGTCCAACCCCCTGCGATGTGGGAATCTGAGTCAAAGCATCCATGTCAGATGGCCATTCTGCTTAAAAACCTCCAAGGAAGGGGAGTCCACAACCCCCTGAGGGAGACTGTTCCACTGCCAAACAGCTCTTACTATCAGAAAGTTTTCCCTGATGTTTAGTTGGAGCCACCTTTCATGTAACTTGAAGCCACTGGTTTGGGTACGGTAATACCCTCCAGATCAGGAGAAAACAAGCTTGTTCCCTCCTCCATGATGTATGTTATAAGCAATAATAATAAAGCAACTATGTTTTCATTATATATACAGTATATTTTTTTTCTAAATTTGAGCATATAATTTTCTCTCAAAATTTAAAATTACATACATCTTACAAATGCCTTCTTCCTAAGTATTTTAAAAAAATAGCACATCTGAAAGTTTGAGTCAAAACTGCGCATCCTTTTACCTGTACACTGTAGTTGTTGGTGTGTCAACCTTGTCATTCAAAATTCGGCATTTAAACTGGTTATACTATGCAGAAGAGAAGCAAAAAGGTAAGGGAGGAAACAAAATGAGAATTTGAATTTTCTTGAACAAGCATGAAGCCATATACTAGCCTTCTGCAACCTGGTGCCCTGGAGATGTCACAGACTACAACTCTTATCACCTCTACTGAGTGTGGCCAATGGTCAGGCATGATGGGAGTTGCAGTCTGGGCTACCTCACTTCCTATTCTGACAAGCAGAAACTCCAGGGTGTTACTGTTGAATCTTTGTGAGCATCTTTTCAAACTCACAAGGTGTCCTGCAAGTTCCTCTGCGTGCTCCACTCTGCAAGTTGTCAAGCCTTTTGCGGAGACAATCACTGATGCAATAAACTCACTTCATGCCCATGGTTCAGGCAGTAAGGTTTATTGCCCGTTTACAGCTTAATGGTTCTGTACATCATTGGCCCATAAATCAGTCACTGGCATGCTGCTAGGACGGTCTGCATCTGGAGATGGTTCTCCCCCTCCCAGCAGGGAAAAGAGAAGAGCGAGAGAAATGAACAAACTCAGCTCTATCTCAGTCTCTGTATCTAGAGCCAAAGAGACACTGTGCAGAACCTCATGCTTCTGAGCCTGAAGCCACCTGCTTCTAGATTCTTTACACTGCACTGTGCAGATAAGGAATGGCTACTAGTTTCCGTTTCACATATACCTTTCACATATACAGTTACTCCATATCCTTTTGTAATTGAAAATGTCAGAGATTGAGCCTAGGACCTTCTGCCTCTAGAGTACGGTCCCTCCTACATTCTTATTTAAAATGGGCACAGCAGCCGCCTTATTGTACAGCCCTTGCAAGATTTCTGGATGCCTTGCTAAGAACTTCTTGAGTCCTTTCTTCAGACATAGCCTGGGAAGATTGACATTCCTACCAGCCAGAGAGTATGTTACGAAACATGCAGGGGGAGCTAGACAGGGAAGAGATGGTTTGGCTGCATATTAGCTATATTAAGCACAGCTTCTTTCAGGACACAATTTCATCACGAATTAAAGAAGATGGCGAGGTCACCAGGGCCAAAGTAACTGCAGGCTAAAGCAGTCTCCTGCTTCTCAAACCAAAAACTGCTAACAGAAGCTGCTGCTCTGAAATAACTACAGGCTTAAGCTGCACACGGCCACTCACGCTGACTTTCTTTTCCTGCCCCAAGCAACATTTCAGGGAAAAAAGAGACTTTGTAGGACAGGGCTAGGGAAGAGTACTGTGGGCACGTACCTGATATGCGGAGCAAGGAGCATAAAAAATGGTTTGCAGCCTGTTGGGCAGGGAAGAGGAAACAGACAACTGAGAAGAAAACACTATTATCCCTAGAGTGGGATGGGGAACCTGTGGCCCTCCATAAGTTGTTGGGCTCAAACTCCCACCATCTCTGCCCACTGACTATGCTGGGAGGAGGGGGGTTATGTAAGCTAGAAGTCCAACAACGCTGGAAGAAGAGCCCCAGGTTCCCTATCTGTTAAGAAAGGAGAAAAGCAGCATTGAAAATATTTTCCCCTTTCCTGCCTGCTGTCTCCCTTGCACCCCTGACTGTGGAAAGTCAATGGTTTTGAGGGAGTATCTGCATTTACATGCTGTGGAAACAGCCAGCATGAGCAAGTACTAGTCTTCAGATTCCAAAGTTCAGAGCAACGTTTGCAGTGGATGATTTTGAACATTAGCAAACCCAGAGACTTACCTTAAACATATCCAGCAGGATTTCTTTGCGAACTTCTAGCCTTTCAAAAGGCTGCTTCTCTTTTATGATGTTTTTACACAGATTCTCCAGGGTTGGAAATTCTGTACTAGATACACCTCTAGAAAAAAGAAAGGCCAATGACCTTAAAGTAAAAGAGCATGTAGAGCAGCATGAAAGTTTATCATCCTCCATTACAAGCTGAAAATCCTATGCAGTTCTTTTTTTCACCATTGTATGGCAGTTTAAAGAAGATGGTCTTATTTATGACTAAAGTTCCTTTAAATTATAAACATGCAGCACAGCCCTAACTGTAGCACCCTGCTTGTGGTTAACGCTTAGCTGGAATGAAATATTCAACGCAGCAATAGAGAAATTAAAATAATAATTTATTTGTCAGACAAATAAATGATAGGCACAGTGGTATATGGTTACCAAAGCTCTGCCCACTCCAGCCCTGATGGCCAGCACTTATATTCCCTCAGCCCAGCCCCCTTGCTCCTCCTTTGGCTGCCTCTGTCCAATCAGCCTGGTTGAAATTCCTATTGGCTGTTTGCTAGAACCAATCATAAAAGATACACCCATTTCCTATTACCTTTTATGGGAGACAAAGAGCTATATTTCCTTCTATCCATAAATGGCAGACAAGTAGCCATATATCTTACATTTGCCTCAACAAGGCACCTTAATTACCAGATCACCTTTTGCCCCTGTTGCCCCTGCATTCCAAAACAAATGGCTAAAACAGATGGCTCATGGTATTACATTCTATCTAAACAGAGATCTTGGGTTCACATTCTCACACACCATCAATGAAATAAGAATCTAACATAAGAATCTAACATTTCTTACTTTCTAAATCCTTTGCATAATTACATTAAGCCAACGAATCTCATACATAACATAGATAGTTTTTTAGAAGAAAAGGCCTTTGCAAAGTAAAGAGGAACTCAGTAAAAACAGCTTCAAAGAAGCCTCTTCAGTTTACACCCCCCCTTTCCCAGCCAGCTGCTTTTCCCATTAGCTCTTGCCCTTTAACTTTAGGAAAATATGGCTAGAGTCTGATGGGAGGCACATGGTATTATTTTCTGTTAAACAATAAATCTTACTATTTACCAACTCTTAATTAGTGTTTTTGCAGCTTGATTGTATTCTGTAATATGTAGGGTCAGTATAACCTTTGCTCCCAGCCTGTAATTCCCTTTTACAACTTTGAGAAACTTGTCTCCTGTTACTGCTATAAATCAGGGGGGGGGGGCCTTTTCAGGAGGATAAACAATTGCCAAAGTACTTAGCCAGCTGCTTTCTGCCTGGCATGAAACATACAAACATTTGCAAATATTTAAGCTCATTTTAAAATATAGGCCTTGATCAGATGCCTCATAACCATGTCTACTCAGAAGTAAGTACTACTGAATGCAATGGGGCTTCCTCCCAGATAACTGGGGTTAAGGTGGCAGCCTTAGTTTCTATACATTTAAATATATAAATAATGATGCATTTAAAGGGCAAACAAACATTTTAATGAGCAATATAGACTTTTAATATTGATTTAATCATCTTGGATTTTGGGGACAGTGGCAAGGTTAATGTTTAGAAACCAGGAAAAAAAATTGTTTATTTCCACATCTGTATGACCATTTAGCTCGCTTAGCTTTGCTCTGCACACATTACTGTGGTATGTTGTATTTTTGTTCTGGAGTACCTTTGATCATTGTAAACCACCTTGGATACTATTGTTGGAAAAGCAAGGTATAAGGATTTTAATAAATAAAATACATTTTAAAATGTATGCAATCAAGACATTCAAGTGGCAAAGCTTTGCCTGGGCTATCATCTGAGCCTGCAGGTGGGGAGATTTTGCATGCGTCAATTTTCCCTGAAAATAAAAAAATAGTTCCCAACACATAGGGAAAAATAGCATGTCAGCAAAGAGTATAAGCTGGACCCTTTCCTTTTCCTTTTTAAAAATGGTGCCACATGGTTGGACAGAGTATGCAACTATTCCAACATCCCGCCTCCAGCCTCAACTGATACTCTCCACATCTGTACCACTTGATTTTGCTAAGTAAAGCTAATATTGTCTAAGATTTGCTATATAAAAATATTGGGTTCAGCCTGCTTTGGAGTATGAAATTCTATAACCAATGGTTCTTTCATTAAGAACAGTCATATTTTGCCTCTACATTTCCACTGGTGAAAGGAAATACAGGCACAAACACCTCCTTTGCAGAACACATTACTGCTACTGAGTACTGATGCTATGGTGAAGATAGTAAATATTCTAACGTAGTTTTAAGGAAGAGGTTACATTAAAACCCAAGTTTACACTTCAATTGTGCTATACCAACTTCAAAATGCCAACACTTGTTGACAAAACAATACCTGTTTTCAATGTACATGTCATAATAAAAACCATTCTCAATGGGAGGTCCATAGCACAAGCATCCACCATAATAATTTTCCATTGCTTCTCCAAGAACGTGAGCACTAGAATGCCAATAAACCTGCATGCAAAGATAAAAAATAGATCATGAGGCAATTAATTATTAGTAAGTTCCCTATTCCCCTCACAGATAGATTAGAGCTGAGCAACACACAATCAAATATTTACGTTTTCCAATATGAAACCTCTGCCTGCCCATCAGAGATGGGCAGATTTCACAATCTGTTCCCCCATGTTGAACCCTAAGGTCCATCAACTAGAGCCAGATGAAAAATGTTGACTCACAGAGTAGAGCCAATCACCTACTTGCCACCTTGAGCCAACTACGGGGATAACATGTAGATTTGTATATCTGAGTTGCTTCAGATCAGGGGTTCAAACACAGAATTAGCTAGCAAAAACATCTGATCAAAAGCAATCTCTTAGCATTCATGTGTTGTAGGTAAAGAACAACAAGGTTGAGATAGAAAATTATCACAGCAGATTATTATTTTTTGGTTAGTTTCAATTTTACTTGCTAAAATATTAGGGATCAAAAACTCCAATCAGCTGCACGTCACTCAGAGCTCTATTAGTTGGTCCTGATCTACCTGATCCATGCCATACATGATCACCTATACATGGTTAGATAAGGCTGGCTCACATCCTAGTCTACAATATATAACCTTTTACTTCCATCATCCCTTCTCTATTTCCACACTGCTGCTATGTGCCATCACCATACTAAATTCCACAGAGGGGACCTGGCTGCCACTGGCTGCTGGCATTTGGGTGAGGAGAGGAGCGGGCAGTATGCGGACTGTGCCTGCTGTTGTCCCCTGGCAAGCCCCAGCTCAGCCTCTCAGTGCCGGCCCCCGTCTGGGCAGCATTGCCTCTGAAGCTCGGCTGCCTGGGTCTCAAAAGCACCAGGTGAGGGAGGAAGGTGGTGTAGCCTCGATTGACTCTGGCTTCCCTCTAATCGCCCACCCTCCTGGAGACATACTAGTGAGGGGCAGCCTCCCCCAATATTTTACTGAAGTTGGTGCCATTGCCAGGCAGCCAGTGGGAAAGCCGGGGTGGGGTGCTGGCCTGCAATGGCACCCACCTCGTTCCAGCTGAAAAAAAGCCCTGCCTGTACAAGGATTTCCTTTGCTGGATCAGGACTTTTGTTTACAAATTATTTTACAAAGAGAGAGATAAAAAAAAAGTTTACGTACAGCTTGAGCTTCTTCACTATCAAAGGTGAGCAGCTCCAAGGAAGAGTCTCTTTCCATCGGCCGATCTAAATCCCACAGTTCCCCATTCACTTTGGCTATGATGGCATTATCAGCAAGTCCACGACTAAAGAGAGCAAAGGCATGCTAAAAATGTTACCTCTAAAAAACCTGCCAGAGAGGCCATCAAACTTTTAATTCTATAGTTGCTGAGAGATGGGCTTGATGGTAGGTCAGAGAGAAAGGTACAGATGTTAAAGCTTAATTGTACATAAAATAGATGTGCAAAAAAGATAGTTTAAGCTTTAACTTGCACACAAAGTATTTTTAGCACTTCCCCCTCTCTAATCACAGCTATTATATATTTCTCTCTACCTGCTTTTTTCTGTGTGTACATGCACACATAAAATAGTCATTAATCCAACCCCCTGCAACACAGGAATCCTGCCCTCCCCCGGGTGGGCTCAAAACACTATCCTTCTGGTTAACAGCCAGACCCACTGACCCACTGCGCCATCTGAGGATGACAAAAGCCCTGTCTGCAAGGGAAATTACCTAATTCGTAGAGCTAGCTGATGTGGAGTTGTTTTCCAGGATTCCCCCTCCATCTTCCTCCCATCAACAAGAGTGATTTTGATAGGTCTGCTTTGGCTGGATGCTCTGGAATCAAGGAGAGCATCGTGCTCTTTCTTCAGTGCTTCATATAACTTCAGCCTTTCTTTGATGAAGCTTGGTTCCTGCTGTAGCTGTTAAAAAGTGTGCAGGGCAGAATGTCAGTGCAGGCCTTCAACACAAATAGGGCATGGAGAACGCATGTGAAATATTAATATTAATATTAATATTATTAATAATAATATCTATATGTCACCCATCTGACTGGGTTGCACCAGTTACTCTGGGCGGCTTCCAGCAAACTATAAAAACAAACTAAAACATCAATCATTAATAACTTCCCTATACAGGGAAGTTCCAATGGGAGCTGCACAGTTGCATGGAAGCTCCCATTCACTGCAAATTCCCACCACCAATCACTTTCACACCTTTTCTAGACTGTATCAATAGTAGCTGTAAACACATGGGTCAGAATCGTGAACAGCTTGGACTTCATTTGACATTTCCAAATGACATTTTCAAACTGCTGTAGTTGAAAAGGAAAGTCATTATTTAGTCTAAAAGTGGCTTATATTGTTCCCTGTCAAATGGAAATGGCAAAGGCAAAAATACAAATGTGAGCTCCAGCCGTACATGCAGCTCCCATCCTCCTATATGTGTAGCTCCTCCGGACCATGATATAGAATCTCCTATAACTCTCATCCTAGCTAAGTGGTAACTCATGCCTTCCTTTTAGCTAGCTGGTCCTTATATTGGACAGTGCTGGACGTTCGTAAAGCTCATATGTTTTAGGGTTAAGTTCCACAGAATAGAGCAAATGCCATTTATTGCTGCTCATCTTCAAGACTACTTACTGAAAACTGGGAATCTGCAGATAATCATAGTCCACCTCTTGAAATCACAATTTGTATTGTAGTGGTATATCTGTGCCTGGGTTGCAACCACCTCAGGCTGTGCACGGAAACTACTCCAAGCAAAAGATCCAAGACTGGGGAAGAGGGTTTGATCCTTTCCTCTCAGCACTGTTTTCCTGATGACTTCTACCCACCCAGCAGTTATTCTTGAATCCTAAAATTGTAGAACTGGAAAGAACCACAAGGACCATTGCATCCAACCCTCTGCAGTGTCAGAATCCTTTTGCCCAACTTGGTGCTTGAACACACAACCTGAGATTAGAGCCTCATGAGCTAACAAGAGGAAAGTTAAGGTCAAGGATCCCCACTGTCCCATCTAGTCAGGCACCACAGAGACAAAGACAATACCAAGAGTGGCTACCTGGACACCCTAAAAAGTTCACATACCTCACTTCTACATCCATCAGCAGCTTGACTTTCCTTCTTCTCCCTTTTATGTTTACTCTGGTGAACAGCAAGGTTTGCATTGGGAGGATCCTAAGTAAAGAAAAGGTAGAACAACATTATATAAAAAATTTTTGCCAATCCAAATGCCAGAATTAAAGTCAAAGCAAAAAAAGTGGTCAGAATTAGTAATTAAAAACACAAAGACAGAGAGGGAGTCAAGGAAATTAATTTCCAAAGCTCAAAGCTCTGAACTGTAATGCCAATTACATTACTAAAGTACCATGTATTCTAGAGATACAGTGGTACCTCGCAAGACGAATGCCTCGGAAGACGAAAAACTCGCAAGATGAAAGAGTTTTTCGTTTTTTGAGTTGCTTCGCAAGACGAATTTCCCTATGGGCTTGCTTCGCAAGACGAAAACGTCTTGCAAGTTTGTTTCCTTTTTCTTAAAACCGCTTGAAGAGGTGCAGTTGCGACTTGACCGTGCTTCGCAAGATGAAAAATTCGCAAGACGAAAAGACTCGCAGAACGAATTAATTTCGTCTTGCGAGATACCACTGTACTGTACTTCAGATCAGTCATTAACCGTTACAGGGCCTGCTGTGCCTGTAGAGATCAATATGGAAGAGACATGTTATTGCAGCTGGGGAAGATGAAGGGGGTGGGGGTGGATATGTATATAATGTTATAGTTTTTTGGGGGGGCCCTAAACCCTAGAAATTAATAAATGGTAGGATTCTGATTATTTGGGATGTGGATGAAAGTACAAGCTGCAGAACACTGCCAGACAAGGAAACCCTGGGCTGGCCTAGCAAAGAGAAAATCTGTTAACATGACAAGATGACCTGGGGAGATAGAAGTTGCCAAGGTGTGTTGGAGATGACAGGAAAAGAGAGGTTTTGAGCAAAGTGTTCTGGGAAGAAGGAGGACTAAAGAGTGGGATCCATCTTGGGCAGGCTGGCTGCAGGCAGACTGGGAGCTAGGCCTTGGTCTCCAGGGCTGCCCTGCTGTGGGGGTCAAGCCCCTCTTGAGAGGACCATGCTGTAAGATCGGGACTCCCTCCATGCACACCAAAGGTGTAAATAGGGGAATAAACCATCATTCTTAAAGCCATGACAGTCTCCGCAGTGTCTCAATTCTCCAAAGGACTGCAGACCCCCAGGGAGCGCCCGGAAGCCCCAGGAATCTTGCCGCGGCTCGGCAGAGGGGGGGTGGCACCCCACTTTTGTAGCAATAATCCTGTCACTGTTGGTATGGGATTGCAGCTTGGCGCGCCCTTCCCTTGGACGCAGGTGCGCTGCCCCTTCCCAAACCTGCCCGCCGCTCCCGCTGAAGCAGCAGAAGGGAGGCGCCGCGAGGCCGCCCTCCTCTCCCCGATGCCCCCGCCGAGACGCCGGCCTCGCCGGGGGGCGCCAGGTGACCGGGGGGCCCCTTCCCGGCAGGTCCTCCGAGGGGAGCCCCGGCGGACCCAAGGCGCGCTTGACCCGAACGGGGCTCCGCTCTCTCCCGGGCTCGGACTGGCAGGCGAGGCCCCTGCCCGCCCCCGCCAGGCCGCCTTCTCCTCACCCACCTGCGCGGCCGCCCGAGGCGGCTCTGGCCGGGGCTCCGGCGGCGGAGGCCTGCTCCCGGCGCGGGCCAGCTCTGCTCCGAGGCTCCGCCGCAGGTGCCCCAGGCGGTAGCGGAGCTTCTCGTTCTCGGCCCGCAGCGCCTGCAGCCCCGGGCTCGCCTCCGGCAGCGGAGGCCCGGCCAGGCCGCCCACGCCGGGCCAGCGCTCCGGCTCCTTCAGGCGCGCGATCTCGGCCGCCAAGCAGCGGACCTCCTGCTCCTGCCGCGCCAGGCGGGACGCGACGCCCTCGGCCCAGGCGGGCGCCGCCATCGCCCTCGCCCGCTCCGCGCTCCGGCCTGGCGGGGAGGAGGAGAGGGGAGAAAGGGGCGGCGGCTTCGTCCTCCCTCTCGAAATGTATAATTCAGACACGTGGGGTTGAAATATACTCAGAGTCGCAAAGTGATTTCATGCTCTTTATTCAGCTCATAGTGGTGAGGAGGAATGAATGAAAGTCCCCTCAAAGTATCTGCTTTATATACATTATTTACACAATGGGCTGCACATGATTGGCTAATTCCAGAATTCTACTGTAAGCCAATCAGGTTGTGGATTCACTTCTATCTGGAGCATGATTGGGTGGATCCTGCCAACCAATCATACTGCTGCATTGTTCTAGGACCAATCAGACTGCTGCATTCTGAATCCTATTGTTCTAGGACCAATCAGACTGCTGCCTTTTGGATCCTATTGTTCTAGGACCAATCAGACTGCTGCAGTTTGGATCCTATTCAACTCAGTACATAACACCCCTCCCCTCTAAGTTCCAGTCCTGCCCGGGAGGTCGCATTCATAGTCCTCGAGGTACGCCGGCGGCCGACGTGTGCGTTGCGGCCTGGGGTGTTCCCTGGTCCGGGGTTCAGGTTCTGGCTCGTGTTCCAAGGATGCTGGCTGTGATAGGGCTGTTTGGTCTGGCGCAACCGGCTCGCTCAGTCGTGGTTCTGGTTCCGGTGTCCTTTCGGCCTCACGGGTCCCCTCTGTATTTACTGATTCTGCCTCT
The DNA here is from genome assembly GCF_964270895.1 of Podarcis filfolensis. Lineage (NCBI taxonomy): Eukaryota > Metazoa > Chordata > Lepidosauria > Squamata > Lacertidae > Podarcis > Podarcis filfolensis. The sequence continues at coordinate 2,065,228 of NC_139616.1, forward strand.
CCTGCTTGCCCCTGCTGCTCTATGGGCCTCCCTGCCCCACTGTTCCCTGACCTGTCCTCCTCCTCCTGGTTTTCTCCCGGGAATCGTCGCCGTATCTGGTCGCAGTGGCGGCGCCAGCATTGCCCCCCATCTGTTAGCACCTTGTACGACACGGGGCCAGTGACCCTGGTGACTGTGGCGGGTACCCATGCAGGGCCTGCCCCAAAATTCTTTGCGTACACTGGGTCCTGGGCCTCGAAGGTCCGGGGGTTCCTGCCTTCCCCCACCACTACCTCATCCTGAGCTCTATCGGGGTGAAGGCGGTCCAATCTGATTGCAAGGCGCCGACCCATTAGTAGTTCAGCGGGGCTCCGGCCAGTCGTTGAGCTGGGGGTGCTGTGCTGTGCTAGAAGGAATGTGGCAAGGCGGTACTCCCAATCCCCTTGCGTCATGCGGCGAAGGGTGTCCTTGGTGGTCCGCACCATGCGTTCTGCTTGGCCATTGGTGGCAGGGTGGAATGGCGCCGAACGGATGTGGCGGATGGCGTTCTGCGCTGTGAAGGTTTGGAATTCTCCTGACGTAAATGCAGTCCCGTTGTCTGAGACGAGAGTGTCAGGGAGCCCGTGGGTTGCAAACAGCCTGCGTAGTACTCGGATGGCTGCGGACGTAGAAGTGGACGGTACCAGTGCGACTTCCAGCCATTTGGTGTAGGAGTCCACCACGATGAAGAATGTTTTCCCCTGAAAGGGGCCAGCGAAGTCCACATGCAGGCGTGACCATGGTGCTCGGGCGGACTCCCAGGACTGGACTGGGGCCCTTGGGGGATCTGGGCGGGATTCTTGGCAGGCCTGGCAGTGTTTGACCCAGGCCTCTATCTCTCCGTCGATCCCCGGCCACCACACATAACTCCTGGCAAGGGCCTTCATTCTTACTACCCCTGGATGTGTCTCGTGTAGGGCTGTGAGGACCCTTTTGCGGAGGGGCTGGGGAACAACGACCCTGCTTCCCCATAACAGGCACCCCTTGTGGGCCGACAGTTCATGTTTGCGGGTTGTGTAGCCGGCGAATTCTGGCCCGGGGCTGCTGCTGGGCCATCCCCTCCACACCCAGTCCAGGACCCGGGAGATGACCCTATCTTTCTTGGAATGGTGTGCAACTTCTTGTGCCTGAATGGGGCGGTCAGGAAGCAGCTCCAGGCTCATAACTTCTTGTGCAGGTGCTGGGTCAGGGCCTGTTTCCGGTAGTGGTAGCCTGCTGAGGGCATCTGCATGGCCCATCGCCTTCCCAGGGCGGTGAATCAGTGCATACTGGTAGCTGGCAAGGAAAATTGACCACCTGAGGACGCGAGGAGACAGCACTTGGGGGGTCTGCTTTTCGGGGGCAAACAAGCCAAGCAACGGCTTGTGGTCAGTCACCACGGTGAAGGGCCGCCCGTACAAGAAATCACGGAATTTTTTTACTCCCTTCACGATTGCCAGACCCTCCTTGTTGATTTGCGAGTAGTTCCGCTCGGTTGCGTTGAGTGTCTGGGAAAAGTATGCCACCGGTACCTCTCTTCCATCCGGGAGTTGGTGTCCCAGGACAGCGCCAATGCCATAGGGCGAGGCGTCGCATGCTAGCACCACTGGCAGCCTCTCGTCGAAGTGTGCCAAGACCGAGTTTGAGACCAGCAAGTCCTTGACTGCCTGGAATGCGGCCTCCTGGCGCTGGCCCCACACCCAAGGGGCCCGCTTGTCCAGGAGTCTGTGTAGGGGCTCCGCTACCGCCGCCTTGTGGGGAAGGAAGGAATGGTAAAAGTTCAATAGTCCCAAGAAGGCCTGAAGTTCAGTCTTGTTCTTGGGCGCTGGGGCATCACAAATGGCCCGTACCTTGTCCCCAGTTGGGTGGACCCCTTCTGCGTCCACCATAAATCCCAGAAAGTCCACCTGAGGCACTCCTAGTAGACATTTTTCCCGCTTCACCTTGAGACCCGCCGTCTGGAAACGGTGCAGAACGGTGCGGAGGCGGTCCTCAAACTCCTCTGGTGTGGGCCCGGCAATCAACACATCATCGAAGAAGGGGGTGACACCAGGAATCCCTTTAAGGAGAGAGTCCATTAGATTCTGGAATATGCCTGGTGCCACGCTGACACCAAATTGCAGCCGCTTTACCCTGAACGCTCCTCTGTGCGTCACAATCGTCTGTGCCTCTGCTGTGGCCTCATCTACTGGCAGCTGTTGATATGCTTGGGCCAAGTCCAGCTTGCCAAAAATTTTCGACCCAGCCAGGGTGGCAAGGACATGGCTGACCACTGGCACTGGGTATGCATGGGCCGTGAGGGCCTTGTTTATGGTACATTTGTAGTCTGCGCAGATGCGGACCGAACCATTAGGCTTGACGGGTGTGACGATTGGGGTTTCCCAGGGGGCATTAGGCACCGGCTCCAGCACTCCTTGCTCCACGAGTCAGTCCAATTCCTCGTCTATACGGGGTTTCAGAGCGAACGGGACCCGGCGGGCCTTGAGCCTGACTGGTCGTACTGTGGGGTCAAGCTGTAGAGCAATGGGGGGGCCCGTATACTGTCCCAATTTCCCATCGAAAACCCCCGGAAATTCCTTGCATATGGCGTCCACGTCCACTTGTAAGCTTGTGTGGTTCACCCCGGTGACGGCTAGCCCCAGTGGTCCAAACCATGCCAATCCCAGTAAGCTAATGTAGGGGCCCTTGACCACAAGCAAGTCCAGTTGCCGCGTCCGCCCTCGGTATTGCACCCTGAAGGTCCCCACCCCCATTGTGGGGACCTTACGTTTCTGGAAGTCCCGGAGGGTGAATGGGGCCGGCCTGAGTTTGGGACCCCCAGTAGGACACAGTTTCCTTAAGGTCCTTGCCGAGATTATGGATAGAGTTGAACCCGTGTCAAGCTCCATGCGGCATGGGGCCCCCTCTATCTGTACCTCTACATAAATTTTCTCTACGTTGGGGTGGGGCAACTGGTATACCTGGAAGTCCGTGAGCTCCGTCGAGTTGCCTTGGTGCGTTGGGCCCCGGGACCTGGGGCTCTTGGATTGGTCATCTGATGCCTGGTGTCGGGCGGGCCGAGCTCGACACACCCGGGCGATGTGTCCCAATTTTCTGCACTGCCTGCACTCTGCGTTGCGGAAACGGCAGGTCCTCCTCTCGTGACCTTCCCCGCAGCTTGCGCAGTTCCCTCCTTCTCGTCGAGGCAGCTGTGGTATGTGGGCTGCTTGAGTGCGCTGCTGTACTCGGTGCACCTCCTCCTTGTCAGATCCTGAGTCGTCGGTGAGGTCTTCATGGTGGACCCTCTGTTGGGACGGCTGGCTCGGCCGTGCCTCTTGCGTCGACCTCTCGGCAGCTTCCGTTGCCAGGGCCTCCTCCAGAGCGACCTGGAACGTTAGGTCCTTCTTAGCGTAGAGGCGTCGTTGCAGCTTCTCATCCTTCAGGCCACCGACGAGGCGGTCACGAAGCATGTTCTCCAGCTCTGAGAAGTTGCAGAACCGGGCAGCTTGGCGGAGAGAGGTCACAAACCCAGTTATGGTTTCCCCAGGGGCTTGCCGCTTTGCGTAGAAGGCATTTCGACGAGCCACCACTGAGGGCTGTGGCGAAAAGTGCCCCTTCAGCTGTTCCATTATTGTTTTGTATGGAACAGTAGCAACGTCTTCAGGCGCAAGGAGAGCCCGGGCGATTTCCAACGTCTCCTCTCCGCAGACGCTGAAGAATATTGCCCTCTTCTTGGCGTCTTCTTCCTCGGTGACCCCTTTGGCTTCTAGGAGGAAGGTGAAACGGGAGGCGTACGCTTCCCAGTCTCCAGATGCTGGGTTGAACGGCGAGAAGCTGCTGTCGGTTGCCATTCTGAGTTCCTTGTGTCCCGGAGCTGAAGCCTGGATACACGGTGCGAGGCAGCGGTGCGGCAGGTGGCGGTGCTGCGGTGCTGTGTGTGGCAGTCAGCTCAGCGGGATCCCACCTTCGTCGCCAGTGAAATATACTCAGAGTCGCAAAGTGATTTCATGCTCTTTATTCAGCTCATAGTGGTGAGGAGGAATGAATGAAAGTCCCCTCAAAGTATCTGCTTTATATACATTATTTACACAATGGGCTGCACATGATTGGCTAATTCCAGAATTCTACTGTAAGCCAATCAGGTTGTGGATTCACTTCTATCTGGAGCATGATTGGGTGGATCCTGCCAACCAATCATACTGCTGCATTGTTCTAGGACCAATCAGACTGCTGCATTCTGAATCCTATTGTTCTAGGACCAATCAGACTGCTGCCTTTTGGATCCTATTGTTCTAGGACCAATCAGACTGCTGCAGTTTGGATCCTATTCAACTCAGTACATAACAGGGGTTAATAAATTCAGGACGGAAAATAGGCCAGGACGAAAAATAGAGAGAGATGGGAGTTCGTTGGGCAATTCTAATACATAGGACTATTATTATTAAAGAATACATTCATTATTTGAGGCTGATACCTGTTTCTCCCATGACCACAGGGACATCCTAAGGAAAAGTGGAACATTCCGGGTTCAAATCAGAAACTGGGATGATGTCTGTAAATCTGGAACTGTCCCTGGAAAATAGGGACCTATGGAGGGTCTGGAAACTTCAGCTGGTGCAAAAGGCAATGGCCAGATTGCTCACCAGAACAAGACGGTTGGAGCACCATCACACCAGTCCTGCCCAGCTGCTTCTGGGCCCAATTCAAAGGGCTGCCTTACGGGGCTGAGGACCTCCATGCCTTAAGAGCCGCCTCTCCCCAAACAGACCGACCTGGACCTGCGCTTGTCCTCGGAGGCCCTTCTCTATGTCTCCCCCCCTGAGACGTTCAGATGGCGGCAACATGAGGACGGGCCTTTTCTGTGGTGGCTCCCCGATTGTGGAACGCTCTCCCCAGAGAGGCTCACCTGGCGCCATCATTACATGTCTTTAGGTGCCAGGCAAAACCATTCCTCTTTACCCAGGCCTATGGCCATTAAGTAATCTGTGGCCTGCAAAAGTATGGGACAGTGGACTGTTAAGATGATTATTTTACAATTAGGCTATTTGTCAGTATGCTTATCACTGATGTTATGTGATGTGTTTTTAATGTTGTACACCACCCTGAGATCTTTTGATAAAGGGTGGTATACAAATTGAATAAGTAATAATAATAATAATAATTAATTGGAAGGTTGGCAGAGTTATATGAAGCAAACAAACAACTTTGGTCCATATAGAGGCATGTAATAGCAGTCACCAAGCACAAGATGGCGGAATTCTTGAACGTTTGGGTTTTTAAAAAAATAACACCAGCCCATAGTTTCTCAGCAATAGCAATGAACATACCTTTCTTGAACCAGTTATCTAGGGAATAGCATGAAGTCTCATCCCAGCCCTAAACAATCAGTAATTGAGCACTGCCCGGAGATACTGTAAAAATCAACTGTTTATGTATAAGATCCACATCACCTTTATAAAAAAATAGACTGAAGATCACATTTTTACCTATTAAGTGTACTGATTTCTCTGATTTCCAAAATTTATGAACTTTGGCACAACTCCACATCTGCCAATAAGATCCTCACTCCTTGCAGCCCCACATGATCTTGTAACGTGAGCCACACCTACCGGGATAATATACCACCAATTAGTAACATTTAAAGAGTTCTCCCTTATGCTGACAGAAACCAGTCTAAAGGGTTGGGTGGACCAGATCTTTGTGCATGGAGAGGCACCAAGATGTTCCTCAAGAACTGACTCCTTTTCCAATTTAAGTGAATCCTGGGGCAAAAATTGTAACTGCAAAAGTAGGGAGCATATGATTGATATCATTCCCTTCTGGATGCCCTGCTTAGTTTTCAGCAGGCATTTAAAAGCTGAAACAGAAGGCACCAGCTGAACCTTCAGCCATAGTCTGCTGCCATCCAGACCAATCGCACTGCATTTTCCTGATCCAGGCCCCACCTAAGGAAATCTTAAGCATCAGTCAGTCTCTCTCCCTCTCCCTCTCCCCTTGTCAGAGCCTGTCACCATGAATGACTGCTATGTAGGCTAGGCTTGTACTCATTTACAAAGCCCTGAGCAACTTAGGCTCAGGGAACCTCTGGGACCTCATTCGCTCAACGGCTGAGATCACCTGCAGGAGCATTGTTGGTAGTCCTTTGAGTTGGCAAGGCTTATTTGACAACAAGAAAATGAGCCTTTGGTGTCATTGGCCCAGTATTGTGGAACACTGCCAATTCAGCATGCACTTTCTGTGCCAACTTTTAAACACCAGGCCTATGCAGGCAATTAAGAACGCATCTTTCCATAATACTGTAATTAGCTGATTTCTGATTTTAACCTTTTCGTCTTTTTGGTTTTCTGGTTTTCTGTACAATTGTTGTAAACTGCTCTGATTTATTTTTTTATCACGAATAGCAGTATAAATATTTTTAGAAATAAAATATAAATATTGTAACATGACAAGGCCTCATGGCTCTGTCAAAGAGGTCACAGAACATTTTATTTTCATTCCAAATACAAACCTTTATACATCATGTCTTCACACATCTCAACAGTTATATGCACTGAGATCATTTTGTTCACATTAGACTCTGTTTCCAAGGGACAGAGCTATCCCAGCACCCTGACATGACGTTCCAAGCAAGATCAGAAGACATGGGAACCTGTAGGCCAGTCTTCACCAACCTGCTGCCCTCCAGAGTGTGCTGGTGCTGATTTGTAGCCTCAAATTTCTGGAGGACAGCAGGTTGCTGAAGTCTGCTGCAGGCTGTATCTCTGCAAGTTGTGATAGTAACAGCATATGCAGTGGGAAATGGCAGAAATATATGTGAAAGTATATCTTGTGCTGGGGGCTGAAGGTGACAGTCTGATGATGATTGAGGAAGGGAGCTGCCCTGGGCAATAGAGGCAGCATGAATGTCTCAGAAATCCTGGAGAAAGCAAGCAGATCAAAAAACAAAACAACACTGCTGCAGATTGCAGGAATTTACACGTTAAGAGGGGATGTTATACAAGCATGATCCACAGTGAATAATTACTGCTGGCAGCACACCTACATTGGAGCTGTAAGAATCTCTCTTAATCCTAATTCATTAAGTAGACACTATTTATGAGAGTTTTTTTGTATTTTATTTTATTATGGGAGTTGACCTAGTAACCAGCACACATGATAGCCATGCTCAGTGATGAAAGCTACGAATATCAGGCTTCAGGGAGAAAACAAATTCTTACCATAGGTCTTTCTGTTCATAAATGTGTTGCATAGAACATATTTCCTATGAAATGCTACTTAAAAGGAGCAATCACCAATCAATCATACTGTGATTTGGGTGGCAGTCCTCCCAGGGTCAAACTTGCTATAACCCTGAAGACACATCCTCTGGTCTTAACACCATTTTGTCATGGGTGATTCATCTGATATTTTGTCTTCTTGGAAAAAACATCCTTTTCATCTTAAAAAGAGGGTCTTTTAAAGATTGGTTACAGAATTAAAAAGTAACATTAGCCCAGCTATTTTCCTATCTCCTTCACTATGGTTGCAGAGATGCTTATTAACGCTTGTAAAGGGATAATTAGTGTAAAGTAATCCTCTTAGGGGACTGAAAGCCCTGGGCGTGGGCTTTCCCCCCTCCCTCTTATAATTTCGACATAGGCCTTTTCTATTCCAGCTGAATTGCAATAACCATAGGCAGGCAATACACCCTTGCACTCCGTCTATCCTTGCATTATGCGGCCATCGCCTGCTAAAGACTGCACAGCCCAGGCGGAGTTGGAATATCTGCATTTATTTTTAGCTTAAATGCAAACATGTTTGGATGGTCGGCTCGCTCTTGGTTTTATAACTGTACAAAACTGACAAAAAAAGATAGCAGAGAGAAGAACCGTTGGCTTGCTGATATCCTAAGCAACCACAGGGAGAGAATCGAAGCAGAGCTGGATGTGCAGAAAGTGCTGTCATATCTGGTTTATGAGAGAGTTTTTTCCTTGGAGGAGTACAAAGACATTTTGTCCCAGGAGTGCTGTGAGAAGCAAGCTGCGTATCTTTTTGAGAAACTGACTTGCAAGGGCCCCGGCGCCTTGTCCACTTTCTGTTCCGTGCTGGAGGAGGTCTGCCCCCAGTTGCTCCTTTCCATTCTCCTTGACTATCAAGGTAAGGTCATAGGTCCTGCTCTGAAATGTTCCAAGTTTGTTATTGGCAGCGCCCTCAAATCTTTCCACCCTAATGGTCTATAATTAGAGGCTACTTTCTCTGGTGCTAGGCGTTTGCTCCCTTTATAGCGCTTCGTTAAAGGGAAACCCAGGAGAAGAGATAAAACTGAGATGCAGAAAGAGAATGTGATATAGATGTAATATAAAGCAGTGTTTGTAATAGAAATAGAAGAAACAGAATTAAGAATAGAAATTCTTAAATGATTTACCTATTTATTATTACATTTATATCCCACCTTTTATCCAAGAAGCTGAAGAGGGCATGCACCATTCTTCCATTCTCCATTTTATTCTAATTAAATTGAGATGATCACTGATGCTGAATAACCCATCAGTTGATGAGAAACTTTCTCAAATTAAAAAAGGAAAAGAAAAAATCAATGATTAATCTGATTATATAGTGGCCATATGTTTAAGTGAGTGTAATTTGCAGTGTAATATTGCCTATGAGACAGGTAGACAGATGGATAGTCAAGTTACATTCATGATAGGTTCTACCACATTTTATTTATTTATTGCATTTATATCTCACCTTTGGCTTCAATGAGCTCAAGGAGGCTTACATGGTCCTACCCCTCCTCATTTAACCCTCACAACAGCCCTGTGAGGCAGGTTAGGCTGAGTGAGAGCTATTGACTGGCCCAAGGTCACTCACGGCTGGATGGGGATTTAAACCATGGTCTCCCCATTCCTAGTCGGATACCCTAACTGCGATGCCACACCGGCTTTGAGTCATAGGATCAGTACATGAAACTATCCTTGGTTGAGTCATTACATGAAACCATCCTGACAGCTATTACTGAAAAAGGGAATGGTCAGCAGACAGTGGAAGAACAACTGCTAAAAGCAGGCTGCCAGCTACAAGTAAATGCAACATAGCATCAGGGACAGCTCTATTACATATCATAAAGAGATTTTGCAGGTCAACCCACAACACCTAAATCGGAATAACTGGATTGCTGCATTTGACTGAAGTCTTAATCCCATTTTCATCAGGGAAACTGGATCAGTTTCTCCTGTGCATCTTTACTCAGAAGCATGTCCCATTGTATTCAGTGGTCTACTTCTAAGTGTGCTTCGAGTGCAGCCTCTTTTCGCTCAAGCAGGCTGGGGACATGTGGATTTTGGTTTCATGGCACTCATATTGCTTGGGGTTGGGAGGCTGATTTATCCCAAAATCGTACATAGCCTGTGAGTTTATTGTATTGATTGCACACATCTCAAACAGAAACTTAACCGACCCGCAAGGCTTTCTATAGTAACAGCTACATTTCAGTAACCAAATGCACACCAAGGTGTGCTGATTAAAAAATAACACACCAACATTAACTTCACTTCTGAAATAGCCACTGCTTGCTCTGCCATTATTTCACACTTGTAAACTTAATTACCTTTAAAACTGACAGTTGCAAATCCAATTATGCAATAAGGTGACGGGCCGTTTACCATAATTTATCTATGAACAGACCACTATGCATCTCTCTCTGTTTCCTTCTTATGATTTACTGGACAGTTTTATGATGCTGACAAGGATGCAAATGCAAGAAATTGTGTTTTCCAAATATCCAAGTGAATTCTCATAGGTGCTGATACAGTATGTTCCATGTTGCCCCTGGGGACAGAGTAGGGAATCACATTAAGGAGTAAATGGGGGTGGGGAGCCTCTAGAGCAACGCTAGAATAGTTTGCAGATCATGTTTCTATCCTTCATTCACTATTTCCTCACCATTGCCATTTTGCTTTCTAAATTTTGTCCAACCTTTGAATGAAGGCACTTTTTTGTGAGGGCATCTAGATAAAAATATTGTTGTGAATTCTTCACTTCCCTGAGCAGTGAGAAGTTCCAGGGTGGAGCTGCTCAGAGGAAGTTTACTTTGGACACTTACTGTGCCTGGACCAGCGTCCCATTCCCACAGCGCTCAGCCGGATGCCTCTGGAAAGCCCACAAGCAGCGCAGGAGGACAGCAGCACTCCTGCTTGTGTTCCAGATAATGGTATTCAGAGGCATACTGTGTCCAGTACGGGAGATAATATACAGTCATCATTTCAAATAGCCATTGATAACCACATCAGTGGAACCTGCATGCAGGCAAACGGGGCACTTCTACAGTGTTGGATATATTCTACACTGCTACAAATGAGGTCCCCCAATCCCAGCGCCTTACATCTCTCTGGGTGTCCTTATCTCTCCTAACATGTTATTTCTTCACACACACCCCTTAGGAGTGCATCATCCTCTGCCCCTCAGCTGTTTCTGTGTTTATGTCTGTGTTTATGATGGCAGGAGAGAGACACCCTCACCCAGTGTTGGATGGTTATTCCATAGGCCATAGCTTAGTGTTGGTGTGCTGCTTTGCATGCAGGAGAATCCAGGATCATCCCATGACTTCTCCAGGTAAAAATATCAGGTAGTAGAATGTGGGAAGCGCCTCTGTATTTCTCTGCCTCTGTCTACCTGAGACCCTGGATAACTGGTGTCAGAGGAGACAATATAGGGCTAGACAGCTCTTTGTTTCTCATTGCACTTCTCTGCTTGTTATTGGTATTGTTAAACATTTTTAATTGTACTCTATTTTGGGACTCGAACAGAGCTGAAAAGTGTGTGAAAAATGCATAATTGTCTAACAAATCTGCCATAACAAATCTACATGACTGGTTTTCCATTGAACTAGAGTGACTTTGAATCCAGCACCAGTAATCAAAGGAAACTCTTTGTTCTAATCCAGGTGTGCTGACCAGGAGTTTCACAGGCACATATTTCAATAATACAAAACTGAGGACAGTGCCAGATATGGACATTCATGGACCCAGCGAAGCCAGTGACCAGGAAGGAAACCCTTTGCCTGAGGATCACATAAATTTTTCCTTTGACAAACACAGGTAAAAAGTTCTACACTTGTTTCATTTTGTTCTGCTTTAGTCAATCACAGAATGCTTTCTTGCTGACCCCTGAATATTCACTGGATAGTAGTTTCTTACTCTTTTCCTCCCTACAATATGTCTAAGTAAAGGAAGATGTGGAAAAAGCAGCCTTGCATTGTGTGCATGCCTGTGTGCATTATGTGTGTGTGCATTATGCCAAGATACTGGATCTAAGAGACAGCTGTATCGCTTCTAGAGGGCCAGGTTGCCACTATGTCCAGAAATGTCCTTCAACAGCTTTGGCTGGTGCACGGTCTGTACCCTTGAAAAAGCAGGTCAGGCCCATGGGGGTGGGGGCTGGGGGTAGCTTTGAATAGTTGGTTGGTTGGGAGCACAGGACAAGGCCTTCCTTGTGATGGTGCCAACCCAATGCACCAGGAGGCTTGTCTCTACCCATGAGGTCTGCACCACTGAGAAGACATCTCTTTATAAACACACCGCTGAGATCTAACTGATTCCCTGTTTAAATGATTATTAGTCTCTGGTTGCTGTTTCAGTTCATTATGAATGTTTTATTTTACGTGATTGATTTGATCTTGTTCTTAATACACTGCTATTGATTGTAATATGCTTTGAGGTCCTTGAGCATGGTGAAAAAGGGGAATGACTGAATGTCATTACAAGCACACCCACCCACACCCACACATACACCCTTAGGGCCCAGATCCCCAGTAAATCATTTACACTAAGTCAGGGATGGTGCTGTCTGAGCCTCCAGACTGCAGGGGGCGGCATAGTGAGGCTGTGTTGCTCACCTAACCTCTGTCTGACTGAGTCTGTGTAGTATCCTGAACTGCAGAAGGCGAGGGTCGTAACAGCAGAGAGGCTGGCGCAGTGCAAACCCACCAGCGGAGCCAATCCATTGCTCCTGCCAATACATTTGCACTGTGCCCACCTCACCATCATGTCCTTCCCCGTCTCCATCCTAGGATGCAACAGCAGTTCGGCCAGATGCAGGTCAGGTGAGCAATGCAGCCCCACTACATTGTCCACTTTTGCCTCCCATCAGCCCCAGTCACTGTAGCCAACGACCAAACGTGATAGTCCTGGGTAGCTGCTGCCTGGAGTGCCACAGGTTACCCATCCCTCCCTTGACCGACCTGTGAATTCCCTTCTGTTTCAAGGTAGATTTGTGGATGTTCATATACAGTCATACCTCGGGTTACGAACGTTGCGGGTTGTGTGTTTTCGGGTTGTGGACCGTGCCAAACATGGAAGTACTGGAACGGGTTACTTCTGGGTTTCAGCGCTCACGCATGTGCAGAAACACAAAATGACACCACGCACATGCACAGAAGCACCAAATCGCGACGCGCGTGTGCGCAGATGCAGCACTTCAGGCTGCGAACGCTGCGGGTTGCTAACGTGCCTCCTGCACGGATCACGTTCACAACCCAATGTATAACTATATTCAAGTACTCTATTTTTGAGTCTCTACTCAAGCCAGGATTATTTTCATGCTTTAGTTGGTGATTTAAAAAAAGAAATAATTGAATTTGCCAATTTTGCATCTATACACATAAATATTCAATTTATATATTGTATTTTTAAAATAAATAAAAATCTATTCTCTTTTTTGCCACTGTAGACAGCCATCCTATAAACCATTTTTTTTTCAAAAAATATATATAGTGTGCTAGGCAAAATGTAGTGACTTGTGTGTATAAAGAACAGTATCTCCAACCAGTAACTGATCTGAACAGTCTCTGTTGTTGAAATTCTAACTTTTTGCTCACTGTGTTTAATTTCTTGTTCTTCATGTTGTGTGCAGCTGAGATGAAGACATATTCACTCTACAGGGCTGTGCTTATTATATCACAATGTAAGGTCACTTACAGAAGCAAACTAATTATAAAATGCCCAAATGCTTTCTTTAAAAGAAAAGAAATGGATAAATTGGGAGTCAACTGTCAAACTGATGTACGGTGGGAATGCTTAGTAGCACTAAAATAAATAAATTAAATTAAGCTACCACAACATACATTAGGCTGTGATCCAACCTTGCTTTTCAGTTGAGTTTGTGTTTCCATTGCATAGGGGTTTAATTGGAGGGTACACAATCTTGGTGTCCTTCTTTTGTCTATTGGCCCTGGTTCAGAGATTTGTGTAGGGAGACAAGCTCCTTCCACCACTTGCCCATTTGCAAGAGGCTTGTTAAAATTCACACGTACTTTGACGGTTAAAATGGGGGATGCAAAACTGATGAAACAATATTGTTAGGCATTCCCCACTTTTCCAAACAGTGAGATGTTCCAGGGGTAGTGCTCCTGGGTTCAGTTTCCTTTTGAGATGCCCTTGGAGCCTTGGGCTATCTTTGCAATATTTGTTTTATTTACAAATAAATAAATAGAACACAAGTGGAGGCAAAGAGACTTGTCTACTACAGGCAGAAGGTCTCCCAGAGAGTAATTTGGGTAATACCATCCTCAGACTGCACTCCCTAAGCTGGAGTGATGCCACTTCCAAACACCATTCCAAACTGCCCCCCTCAAAAACTCAGAGAGATTTCCAAATATCAGAGTATCCTGATCCACTGAAATGCCCGCCACTATGGATAGCTGAAGGAAGTGGGTCGGGCAGCACATTGGAGAGGGACCTAGGTGTGGATTGCAGGACCATGGCCCTGTAGTTAAGGCAGAACATAGAAGTTGTCTCAGCGGCATCCTGGTCTCATTGCATTCCCCTACGGTGTCCAGTGTGCCCCCCACCTTTGGATTCTTCTAAGCACTGCAGTTTCAGGCTGTGGGAATACCTCTGCAGTGCTGTCCTGATCCTCTGAGGAGGGTGTGTTCCATCATCCAAGTCTGGTGACAGAAGTGTCTCTGTGGGGGTTTATGGGAGGATAAACAGACTCCAGTGACTGTGTCTCCACATGGGATGGACCGGGGAGTAGATCCATTTCCTCCTTGGGATTGCCATCATCACAAGACTTTGCTTCTAAGAATTCCTGGTCTGAGGCCATAACGCCAGACACCAATAGCTATTACTTCCTTCCTATTGATAATACAGCACCCAGCTGACCTGAATATAAACCAGCAATCTGCGTAACACAGAGCTGATTTTTTCTGGTCTTGTTTTGAAGCTTCCTAAAGCCATGACCATTTCCAGGTCTTGTGTTGTGTATACTTTGTTTTGCCTGACCCAAAGCTACAGCTTATCAATTTAATTGTGTGTTTCCAAATTTTTAGCTGGGGGATGGGACATTCCAAAAATAATTATTAAAGCAAGCTTGTAAATTTAAACTATCCCAGTGACCACCTGTGAGTAAACTTTTCTCCCAGTAACCATGCAAGCCAGCTTTTCTAGACTAAGAGAGGGTTGGTTTGTCTCCTTCATCTATATTTTACGGAAAACCTTGAAGGCTAGTAACTTTGTAGGTTTTATTTGCAAGGCTAGGTTAAAGCATATCCCAGGACGACTCCATCCTTATATAATTATTTGTAAGCATACCTTCAGAATTCAATCATACAGTACCTGCTTCGCAATTCATCTTTATTGGTTTCTTTTGACAAACATTCATGAAATCACGTTGTAACATTTCAATTCTTCTGTAACTAAACATGTGATTCTAAAACATAATAAAGAAAACAAAAAATATATTCTTATTCATTTGATTCATTTGTACTCCATTTACACTTGACTTCCCTCCCTTTCTTACTTGGGTCCTCTATTTTACTTAGCTGAATGCCCCTCATAACAAATCTATATATTTGGTAACCTATTTTTCCACTATATTTTTATGTTTTTCCTTACAAGAGTTATTCTAAACCAGACCATTCTCCATACAGTGGTACCTCAGGTTACATATGCTTCAGGTTACATACACTTCAGGTTATAGACTCCGCTAACCCAGAAACAGTCCCTCGGGTTAAGAACTTTGCTTCAGGATGAGAACAGAAATTGTGCTCCGGCGGCACGGCAGCAGCAGGAGGCCCCATTAGCTAAAGTGGTGCTTCAGGTTAAGAACAGTTTCAGGTTAAGAACGGACCTCTGGAACGAATTAAGTACTTAACCCGAGGTATGACTGTAATGGTCTTTCAGATATTGTTTAAGTATATTCCAGTCATTTTTGAATTTTTGTTTTGTTTGATCTCTTATCTGCCCTGTCACCTTATCCATCTCAGCGTACTCCATCAATTTAATCAGCCAATCTTTCTTTGTCAATAAGATCTCCTTTTTCCAAAGGGAACAGAGTCAACAGTTGTTAAAAATTACAGACCCATCTCATTACTTAACAATGATTATAAAATCTTTGCAGACATCTTAGCGAGAAGACTGAAATGGACTCTGAAGAACCATATCCATGATGATCAAGCAGGATTTCTCCCAGGCAGCCATATGTGACAGATATCTTAGAGTATCTAGAAGCAAGAAATGATAAACAGGTGGCACTGCTGTTCATCGATGCAGAAAAGGCCTTTGATAATGTTTCTTGGGGATTTATGAAGAAAACCTTAAAAATTATCGGAGCAAGAAAAAATTTCTGCAAGGCATAAATGCAATAAACGTGCAGCAAAGAACCAAATTAAATACAGTCATACCTCGTTCTGCGTCCACTTCGGCGAACATCTGTGGCAAACCTGGAAGTACCAGGACGGGTTACTTCCGGGTTTGCCGCTTGCACATGCACAGAAGTGCTAAATTGTGCCGCTTGCGTACGCAGGCGCGGCACTTCGACATGTGTCATTTTTGGCTTGCGGACGGGCCTATGGAATGGATCCTGTAAAAGCATTCGCTGACGACTTGATAATAGCGACGAAGAACCCAAGAGAAAGTGTGCCAACAGTTATGAAGATTAATGAATTTGGGTCAGTTGCAGGCTTCAAATTAAATAAACATAAAACGAAAATGTTAGTCAAAAACATGAAAGAAGAGGATAAAAGAGAATTACAATAGTTTACAGGCCTTATGATTAGCAAGAAAATCAAATATTTTGGTATATGGATAACAGCTAAAAATATAAATTTGTACAAAGATAACTATATACCAATCTGGAAAGAGAGAAAAAGAAATTTGGAAATATGGGACAGGTTAAAATTATCATTCTGGGATAGGATCTCCACAATAAAAATGAATGTGTTGCCCAAAATACTGTCCCCCCCCCCCAAGCCATTCCAGTAGTAGGAAGCACAAGACATTTTAAAACCTGGCAGAAGGACATAAGAAAATTTATTTGGCAGGGCAAAAGACCTAGAATTAGTTATAAACTCCTGACGGATAGCAGAGAATGAGGAGGCTTTGCCCTGCCAAATCTTGAGCTGTATTATGAGGCTGCATGTCTATGTTGGATCAAGGAGTGGCTGATCTTAAAAAACACAGATACAGTGGTACCTTGGGTTAAGAACTTAATTCGTTCCAGAGGTCCGTTCTTAACCTGAAACCGTTCTTAACCTGAGGTACCACTTTAGCTAATGGGGCCTCCTGCTGCCACCGCACCACCAGAGCATGATTTCTGTTCTCATCCTGAAGCAAAGTTCTTAACCCGAGGTACTATTTTTAGGTTAGCGGAGTCTGTAACCTGAAGCATCTGTAACCTGAAGCATCTGTAACCCGAGGTACCACTGTATATTAGATCTAGAGGACTTCAACAACAGTTTTGGCTGGCACGCCTATCTCTGTTATGAGAAAGCAAGGGTTTATGCAGTCTGGGTAAAAAAAAAAGGGTATTTTGGAGCAAAAAAACACCATGGTGGTTGTCACCAATGGAGGCCATGACTGTATAAAAGGTTAACATGAGGAACGATTGGGTAACATATAAAGAAATTCTCTGGGACGAAGATAATAAATTAAAACTTAATTTTTTTGATGAGATAAAAAAATTAAGTGACAGGCTGGCTAGAGTACCATCAAATATTTGATCTATTTAAACAAGATAAAAAGAAGGGATTCAGTAAAGAGCTTTCAAGATTTGAGAAAGACCTGATATACAATGACCAGAAAACTCTCAAAAATGTACAAAATTTTACTAGAATGGTCGGTAAAGGACGAGGAGGTAAAGTCAGCTATGGTGAAGTGGGCAGTGGACTTAGGTCATACTATACAGTTGTCAGAGTGGGTGAAATCAATCATATTTGCTTCATCTGTTAAGAAAAGCTTTCACATATCTACTTATAAAATGAGAAACTCCAGATGGAATGATATCTTCAATAATATGTAGCCATTTACAAAAATATAAAAAAATGTCTTTTGAAGAAAATGTAACTCAGAGCCAAGCACATATGCCACCCCAACAGGCCTGCATAAATTTAAACAGTGAGGAAAACCAAGGTAACTGTTTCTCCTGCCAACCAGGCAACCAATTGGAAGCTACCAATCTTGTCTATAAATATAACTATAAGGTGACTATGGCATCAATAAAAATATGAGGAAATCTTGATGAAATTGCAACCTTATTTGGAAAAAAAAGCAAGTAACTGCTAATAACTTGTCTTTAACTCTCTATTTTTATGAGGGAAACAACTGATACTCTGGTCTTCATTGGTGAAAAATAACTTACCATCTTGGGTCTATTACTCCCCTCCCCCCTTTTTTTTTGGAGATGTGGAGGCTCATTTTGAACAGTTGATAGAATCTTCAGGTTGGATCCAACGTAGCACTGAGTTAGAATTACTTAGCAGCATAGTCATTCCACTGGGGAAATGTTTGGGGCTGGCAGAGCAAGAGTAGTGCAAGAGAATGTTCAAGCAGGTTGGTGGTAATTTTGTTGCATAATAGATTGTGCAATCTGTTGCGCAGCTACTTTCCGCTAGTGTAGCTCTTGCATTGGATCCCTTTGTTGCACAACAAGAGCCCTTGCGCTAGAAGACAGAGAGCGTTGAATGCAGCCCATGGGGTTGGAAGGGTCCCTGAAAGCCAGCTAGTCCAACCCCACTTGTCAGCAATGCATAACAGGGAGTTTGGGCAATAATCTTTGATTTGAGGCTAAGAGTGTCACAAGTGTACTGTTATCAGGGCCAGCCAGTCCAAGAGTGAAGCCTCGGGCTGCGGAATCGTGGGCACCTCACCCGCCCATGCCACTGCTGTCAGGTTTGTGCGGCTGGGCTGCCATCTCATGGGAGTTCCACAGCATCTCGCAGAACTCACTCAGAGTGACCATTATAGCTGTGTGACCTCAGTAAGCGAGGCAGTGGTGGTGGGGAGATGGCACTGGCAAGTTTCACCTCAGGTGGCAAAATGGGATGGGCCACCCATGAGCCTTATGTTCACCTGTGAAATGTTGTAAGGTATGTAATAAAGCTTTTCAAAAAATACTTTGAAGACTGAATCCAAGCAATAGAAGTAGGAAACTGTGTGGTGGTTAAAAACAAAGATGAAGAATGTTGGAGGGAGCAGGGCTGGAGTCCGGATAGTTTCTTTTTTAAGCGTGAGATATGCTCATGAGTTACCAATTGCCATAGTAACCTAATGCAGTTTACATAATTCTGCATTTGATTATTCCCTTCCTGACAGAGAGCAGCAAGCCTGCCACATTGCTCTTCTTCCTCTTACTTTGAACCAAGGCTAGTCTTGTGGGTGAATGACCCCCTCCTGCACAAACAGAGGCTCCACATAAGGGTTCAGTGTAACTTCCCCTTGCATGGTTGATTATCTCCCAATTAGCGACTCCCTTGCCAGTAGGGATGTCACAAGATGTTGAACGGGGATGCTCACCGAAGTGAACACTGCCTGCTTCATCCTGCAGGTAGATTCAGAGTGTGCCACACGGCCACCCCAAAAGAATACCTGCCCCAAATCTGTTTGCATGCATGCGCTCTCTTGCAGCTTTAGTGGTAGAGATTGTGCAAAGTGGCAGATCAGGCAGCATCATAATCCATGCCTTGGAGAGTGTTGTCAGGAGCTGCATTAAACAATTCTGTATGGAACTGTTATCAACTATTTTGGGCCAGTGTCCGAGGTCACTGCATTCTTTGAAATCACTGAATTTGCTTCCAGATTCATGTTTCTGCTCTGTCTCTGCTCGTTCCACGAAACTTTCATGTTGACCACTGTGATCATCATCTGTATCAAAAGTATTAACAGTGAGTTGAATATTGCTAGAAAGTGCACAAACTGTGGGAGCTCTATCACTGGTTTCAATGGTGTTTGCTTGACTTGTTTCAACTGTAGGTGTAGACAAACCTGTCATTACAAAATAGTTTGTTAGTTTTTGGCATTGATAATTTTCATCACATCACTTTTCCATTTAAGTACTTTTGTGAACTCAATTTATTCCTTTAGGGTCTTAACCTCTGTTAAAACTGAGGGAAAATCTGTGCTACGGACTCGCAAACTTTGAGATTGTTGAAATATATATGGGCCTTGCAGAGCCAGGCAGAGGCCCGGGCCAGGTAGATAATGTGCCCCCCTTTTTTTTACCCTGGGGATAACTGAAGTCTTATAAATAAGTAAGTATAAAATTTTTTTTCACAAAAGTTATGCTGACAAATAATTTTATTTCAAGGCTTGAACCGTATCTGCATATAAAGACAAAATGGAAAATATAGATATACAATAGTGCTTTTTAAAAATACATAGGGAAAAGGATTATTTTAAGTATTTACATTTAAAAATGCTTTCTTGGCTTTTTCTTTCTTCTCCAGTCTTTATGGAAAATTCATGAAAACCAAGAAAGCGCTCTTCAATTTCAAAACTTTTAAGCTTCCCTCCTCACATATCTGCTGATGAATGATAACTGTTCTTGGTGAGAGCAATCAGGGGTTACATCAACAGCCATCGCAAAATACTTAGCTTCTTGTATTTCTTGAATGATACTCCTCTGGACGAATGATCCACAAATTTCAATAAACTCATTTTGAATTCTACTTGATAGGTAGTGTACTTGGAGTCTTACACCATTCTTCTGTGCATTTTGTACTTGTGCAATATGTTCCTCTAATAATGAATCGTATTTACTGAGGAGCTCAACTAAACCCCAAAAGTTACCATTATGACTATCACCAAGTCGTTCAGAAGAATCAAGGAAAGGGAGAGAAAAACAGGATAATGTCAAGGATGCATTGAAGTATTTTCTTCCATTTAGTACTTTCAGCCTTGAGCTGGTCAACAACATAATTGTCAACTGCAGAACCACACAGAGCAGCTCTACTTGACATTTTCCACGTAATATAGTTTTCTTTATGTAAGTTAGAATTTTCATGGCTAGGAATGCGATCCTTTACTTTTCTCCATCCTTTCTAGAGTGACTAGTGGGGTGCCACAGGGTTCTGTCTTGGGCCCGGTCTTATTCAACATCTTTATCAACGACTTGGATGATGGACTCAAGGGCATCCTGATCAAATTTGCAGATGACACCAAACTGGGAGGGGTGGCTAACACCCCAGAGGACAGGATCACACTTCAAAACGACCTTGACAGATTAGAGAACTGGGCCAAAACAAACAAGGTGAATTTTAACAGGGAGAAATGTAAAGTATTGCACTTGGGCAAAAAAAATGAGAGGCACAAATACAAGATGGGTGACACCTGGCTTGAGAGCAGTACAGGTGAAAAGGATCTAGGAGTCTTGGTTGACCACAAACTTGACATGAGCCAACAGTGTGACGCGGCAGCTAAAAAAGCCAATGCAATTCTGGGCTGCATCAATAGGACTATAGCATCTAGATCAAGGGAAGTAATAGTGCCACTGTATTCTGCTCTGGTCAGACCTCACCTGGAGTACTGTGTCCAGTTCTGGGCACCACAGTTCAAGAAGGACACTGACAAACTGGAACGTGTCCAGAGGAGGGCAACCAAAATGGTCAAAGGCCTGGAAACGATGCCTTATGAGGAACGGCTAAGGGAGCTGGGCATGTTTAGCCTGGAGAAGAGGAGGTTAAGGGGTGATATGATAGCCATGTTCAAATATATAAAAGGATGTCACATAGAGGAGGGAGAAAGGTTGTTTTCTGCTGCTCCAGAGAAGCGGACACGGAGCAATGGATCCAAACTACAAGAAAGAAGATTCCACCTAAACATTAGGAAGAACTTCCTGACAGTAAGAGCTGTTTGACAGTGGAATTTGCTGCCAAGGAGTGTGGTGGAGTCTCCTTCCTTGGAGGTCTTTAAGCAGAGGCTTGACAACCATATGTCAGGAGTGCTCTGATGGTGTTTCCTGCTTGGCAGGGGGTTGGACTCGATGGCCCTTGTGGTCTCTTCCAACTCTATGATTCTATGATTCTATGAGACTCTTGAGAGTCCCATGGACTGCAAGAAGATCAAACGTATCCATTCTTAAGGAAATCAGACCTGAGTGCTCACTGGAAGGACAGATCCTGAAGCTGAGGCTCCAATACTTTGGCCACCTCATGAGAAGAGAAGACTCCCTGGAAAAGACCCTGATGTTGGGAAAGATTGAGGGCACAAGGAGAAGGGGACGACAGAGGATGAGATGGTTGGACAGTGTTCTCGAAGCTACAAACATGAGTCTGACCAAACTGCGGGAGGCAGTGGAAGACAGGAGTGCCTGGCGTGTTCTGGTCCATGGGGTCACGAAGAGTCGGACACGACTAAACGACTAAACAACAATCAAGAGTGGTATCAGTTTTGTTTGATGATTTGACCACTAGATGGTACTATATTAATATAATTAAGTAACTTGGATACTGTAGTAGTCATTCAAAGCATATCTTCAACACTCAGGGCTGGATCGAGGGAAGGGGGGCACCACATAAATTTTCCATTGGCAGATTTTTAACATCAATGGTCACAAATTGCTCAGCTGAACATTCATTTTCTCATTTGAAATATATTAAAAATCCCAACAGAACAACTATGCAGCAAGGAAGGCTGGATGCCTTATCTCCACTATGTGTAGAAGCAAATGCATTACATAAGATTAGTTTTGAGGATCTGATCAAGCACTTTGCAATTAGAAAAAGTCGCAGAAAAAGTTTAAAATATAAATAAAGTGGAAGTATACAAAAATAAACATTATTTTCCATCTTACTGTAGGTTTTATTTATTGTGGTTTATTATTGTTAATAAGTTGAATTAGATATATATGGGGGCACCGAAATCATTTAAGTGCTTAGGGCCTCTAAAGGTCGTAATCCAGCCCTGTTAACATTTGTTTTCTGCAAAAAAACTTTTTTTTATTCTTTGCTATGCTCCTACGTGACTTCCATCAGTGGTGTTTTGTTTCCACTTCCTTAAGCAGATTCTAAAGACTGGAGCACTGAGGAAGAGTGAGTGATATGTGCTTTTCCTTCCACTGCTTCTACTTTTCTTCCTGCATCACAGTGGGTTGGACTAGTTGACTCTCAGAGTCCCTTCCAGCTGTACAGTTCTGTGGTTCTATGATCACGTACAGGACAGAAGGAAGGGTGTGGATGTCTCAACCCAGGGAGGTGCATGTTCTGTCACTGCATCAGGGGAAAGTACATTGCCTTGTGGGGCTGATATGACACACACACACCCCACGCTCTCTCCATTCAATACA
The DNA here is from genome assembly GCF_964270895.1 of Podarcis filfolensis. NCBI lineage: Eukaryota > Metazoa > Chordata > Lepidosauria > Squamata > Lacertidae > Podarcis > Podarcis filfolensis. The sequence goes on from NC_139616.1 coordinate 2,087,737, forward strand.
CAGTAGGAAGGAATAGGGAGTGATGGGAAAGGAAGTGTTAGTCATGCTCCTTAGAAAAGGATGGGAACCTTTTCCAGTCCAAGGGGCTGCGTTCCCTCATGGGCCATCTTCCAAGGGCTACATGCCAGTGTTGGGCAGAACGGGCCAAAGTGGGTGGCTCTAGAGGACAAAGCGGGCAGAGCAATGGGTACGACTCTCATTTTTGTATAGGAGGCTACATTCTAACCAAGCAAAAATCAAAGGTTTATACTCACACCCACATCTCTTCATCCTTCCTCCAGGCAAGAAAGAGGCTTTATCACAGTTCTATCTTTATTTTGGAGGACAGAGTGTTAATAATGGAGAAGAAATTGCCATTTCTCACTTAAGGCAGGTTCTCTGTGTGTCCATTTGGTCATATCACTTGGCTTTTAAATGATGCAACTTGGACACATACATTAGGTGTACCTCTAATTTGCACTCCGAGGCAGTGGAGGACAGAGGTGCCTGGCGTTCTCTGGTCCATGGGGTCACGAAGAGTCGGACACGACTAAACGACTAAACAACAACAACAACAAAGCAAACAACGGGGGCAGGAGTACTTGCAAAAAAAAGAAAAAAGTCAAGCCTTGTCTTTCTGTTCAGAATGCATGGATGTATTTCTATGAGGATATCCTTGCGGTCTGTTCCTCGTCAAGATCCCTCTTGTGGGGTATCTCCCCACCCCACAGATAATATTCCAAGCCAATGTCATTCAGAATGGAAGAAGGTAGAAAAGCCTCTTCCTTGCCAAAAGCTAATAAAATACATTTTCTGCCTTTCTCTAAACAACTCCATCTCTATATGACCCATCTCTTCTGCCAGAGCAAGCATTGCACAATTACCAACATCCCTGATCTGTCCTGTTATTTGGGGGTTTAAATGCTGTGTGGTTCCTAGTGCAAAGTCAGCAGTTAAGATCAGCAGCTGGCAAGCCTGTCAGTGGTTTCTGGGGGGAAATTTGCATCTTCATTTTAGCTTCGTAAATATGCAATGACTGATGGCTGTAACACTGATCTGGAGTGTAGTAGTTTCCTTTCATAGCCTGAGACACGTGATGCACTTGCAGCAACAACGAAGGCTGTCCTTGCATTACCCAGTATGGATGTTGCTCTGGGGAAGGCGCTGGCTTCTGGTTTCACCCATGGTTAGGTCAAGGTGAATCGCTGAAAGAGGAAGGCATTTGTCTCTGTTTGCTACCTTGAACAGCTGTGCCAAGATTATGCTCAGCACTACAGAGGCAAAGAGGAGGGAGGAGCTGGTAATCCTATCAGGATGTATATCCTTCCCTGGATCTCTCCTGAAAGGAATACTCATCCTATCCTTTTGGGTTTCCTTCTATATGCCATGGATATACAAAACTGCTGCTATTTCATACTGTCTTCCCACATTTAAAAAAGTTTTCTTTAAATATTGTTTTCAACTACTGTAATTGTATTTAACAACAATTTTTAGAAAGGGATAGCTTAATTATACCTTATAGTGTCCCCTGAATTCAACTGGGCTCATGCCCATGTAAGTGTGTTTAATACTGTAGCCTGCCTTCCTTTCTTTCTTTCTTTCTTTCTTTCTTTCTTTCTTTCTTTCTTTCTTTCTTTCTTTCTTTCCCATCCTTCAATCTCAGGTCCTAGACCAGGTTACAAGATTAAAACACAGTATTAAAAATGGTTTAAAACAACTTACAATCACAGAAATAAGGTAGATCCTAAAAAATCATTTAATTCATTTTTATACCACTTTTCAAGAGAAAGCCTTTCCAAGGTGTCTAGCAATATTATTTTCTTTACCACTCCCACACCCACCCACACACCCTTTATTTATTTTTATTTGTTACATTTGTATCCCATTCTTTTCTCTAAGGAGTTCAAGGTGGCCTACATGGTTCTCCCCCCCCCCCTCCCCATTTAATCCTGGTGCACTAGGTTAGGCTGAGATTGGCCCAAGGTCACCCAGTGAGATTCATGGTCAAGCAGGAATTTGAGCCCTGGTCTCCTAGGTATTAATATGACACTCTAACCACTACACTACACTGTCTCTCATGTGATAATTGTGTGATTGTGGCCTGTTACAACACAATTTAAAACAATTCCAAGCAATAAAGAGTGGTTGAGAAGAAACATACTGCACTGAAGATCAATCATAAAAACACTGATGGAGCATCCCTTAACCTCCATTTGCGGTGGCAGCTACCATCTCAGAAGTACCAAGGCAAACAGATAGGTCTTTTGCTGGAACTGAAATGCCAAAAAGTGCCTCCAGTTGGATGGCATTTCACAGTCATGGCACCACCACAGAGAAGGCACCATTTATACCGCTACCCAGTATATCTCCTCTGGTGATGAGGCATTGAAAAGAGCCTCCCTCTGAGGACTTGGGCAGGTGGCCACACATAGAGGTCTTTCCAGGTTAACACCAGCACCTTAAATGCAGCCAATGTAGATATGAGTGATAAATGTGCAAGTAATAAATAGTTAAAACAGCAAAAAGGAAGGTAGTAAAATACACCATCATAAAACCTCTAAAGCAGAAATGACGAACCAGCTTGGAAGCAATAATTCCGACTCTTTGGTGAATGCAAATAGATATTGCATGCTTTTAACCAGGTTCCCTGTCCTCCTGCACACTTGCAACCACTGCCACACTGACAGATCTGTAAACATCATGAATCTGCTGCTTCCCAGTAGTGCATAAACATGGAGCCGGGGCATGAATCATTATGGGTCCTCCTAATTTTTACAAGAGAACCTCTCCAAACCACTATCAAAACCAGCAATGCCTCTATGTTTCCAGATGTAGTCTCTGATTTTTTATAACCTTAGTTTTAAAAAATCTTACATAGAAATCATGAAGATCTATGAGGACATGTGCCTTGTATTGTGTTTGTGTGATTTTCACTATATAGGCAATCACTGGGAGCTTGAATTTGATGGTGGTTTGGGGGGGCTCCATGTATTTTTTTTAAAAAAATAATTTTATTATTAAAATAATTCAACATTAATACATACATGTTATGAATATACAAACATACATTTCATACAATCCTTAAGAATATTCAGCAGTGGCGTAGCGTGGGGGGTGCAGGGGGGGCAGCCGCACCGGGCGCAACATCTGGGGGTTAGGGTTAGGGGGCGCAAATCCACGGGTTAGGGGGCACAAATTACTTGCCTTGCCCCGGGTGCTGACAACCCACGCTACGCCACTGATATTCAGACATATCCCCGCTCAATCCCATAAGTACTTCCTTTTCCCACCACCATCACTCCCCCTCCCCCCACCCTTGTGATAAACTTCCAATCTACTCAATTGCAATCTATTTCCACTTCTATTATTTTCTTTCACATACTTTTAAACCAATTTTCTGCTTCTTTTTCTGTTTCACATTGTTATCCACCTTATTTAGTATTTCAGTATTTATATCGGAACTTGTTTATTCTAATAGGAGTTCTGATTTTTCAATATAATTTTGCAAGTATCCTTTAAACACCTTCCAGTCCTTGTCTATTTTCTCTTTTAATATCCTTCCAATTTCTCTCATTGTTTAGGATATATTGTAATACTCCAATAATTTGGCAAGCCACTCTGTTTTTGTCGGTATAATACCACTTTTCCAATTTTTTGCAACCAATAGCCTTGTGGCTACTGTTGCGTATAAATATAATGTCTTGTCTTCTTTCTTTAGACTTCCTGGTACTATTCCCAATAGAAAACCTTCTGATGTTTTCCTAAATGAATATCTAAACATTTTTTTCATTTCATTGTGTATTCTTTCCCAAAATTGTTTGATTTTTAAACAATTCCACCATATATGCATCATAGTACCTTTTTCAGTGTTGCATCGCCAGCAGACATCGCTACAATTTTTATTCATTTTTGCTATTCTTTCAGGTGTTAAATACCATCAATGTTGTATTTTAAGGTAATTTTCTTTCAATAAATAACACATAGTGAATTTCATATCTTCTTTCCACAATTTTTCCCATTGTTCGAGCATAATATTTTCCCTAATATCTTGCGCCCATTTAATCATGGATGCTTTAACCAGTTCATCCTTGGTTTCCCACTCTAAAATCAGATTATATAATCTAGATGTATTTTTTATTTTTCTTGTGTTAAATATTTATTTTTTTGATATTTCTTTTTCAAATCCTATCTTTTTGTCTTTCACTAATCTATACTTAATTTGAATATATTGGAACCAATCACTAATATGAGCTTTAATTTCTGTATAATCCTTTAATTCCAATTCTCCGTTTTCTTCCTTTAATACAGTTTTATAAGTAGCCCAATGTTCTTTCATATTTAATTTTTTCACTGTGACAATTTCTGCCGGTGATGCCCACCAAGGAGTTTTCGGTTCTAGGAGTCTTTAATATTTCTCCCATATTTTGTGTTTAGACTTTCTGACTATATGCCCTAGGAAGCCTTTATGTACTTTGACTTTTTCATCTATTAGATAGGCATGCCATCCAAATCTCGTCTCTACTCCCTCTAAATACAATACATCCGAATTGTCTAATTTAATCCATTATTTTAGAGGGGGGGCTCCATGTAAAATAACCCAAATTAAAGATTTCACACTGGATCTAACTTTTACCCAAGCCCCTTGGAAGAACAAGGGCTGTGTCTGAGTGCCTACTTTCTCTCTGTTTGTCAGGGATGGGTGGGACCTACCAGGTAGGGTAGTGTCCACAACATTCTTTCAAAATCCCCCAGTGAGGAGGTAGATTTATGCCCATTCCCCCTGATTCCCATGCCCAATTGCAACTTGCCCTATAGCCAAGTCTGAGCATCCATAACTGAAACAATCACCTATAGTTTTTGTGATTTTTGTTGTTGTTATAGCACCCTTCAAGCGGAAGTCCCAGGCTGGCTTACACCAATTAGAATACAATGTCAAGATTAAAACACCTTACAATCACAGAACTAAGGTGGGTCCTGAAAATATACCTTTTGAGTGTTAAAAGCCAGTGTAAAGAGGTGCATCTGCAGCATTTGCAGAAACTGTACAATAAAGATGTTGGAAGCAGCTCTGCCGGGAGCAAGTTCTGCAAATTAGGGCTGAGCACATGTTTTCTCCGGGGCATCTCCACCCCGGAGTTTCTGAGGGCAGTGGGACAACTAGGAGCCTCCCCTCTGCCAATCTCAACACTGAGAGGAGGTCTTCAGGGAAGGAGGTGGTCTTCCCAGAACTGGGGACCGGAGTCTATTAGGGCTGGCTTTTCCCTGGCTCCCCTCCCTCTGTCCCTCACTCCACCCCATGCTGAATTTGAGATTGTAAACTCCTCAGGGCAGGGGCCTGCCCTCTTGTAAAGAGCTATGCAAACAAATAAATCCAAGATCTCCAAATCCACAAACAGATTATGCAAGGTATTAAATTTTGAAATGCTATATAATCCTTTTAAACATAATGTTTTTAATCTTTTTAAACAGGATACATTATAGAATCATAGAATCATAGAATCATAGAATCATAGAGTTGGAAGAGACCACAAGGGCCATCGAGTCCAACCCCCTGCCAAGCAGGAAACACCATCAGAGCACTCCTGACATATGGTTGTCAAGCCTCTGCTTAAAGACCTCCAAAGAAGGAGACTCCACCACACTCCTTGGCAGCAAATTCCACTGTCGAACAGCTCTCACTGTCAGGAAGTTCTTCCTAATGTTTAGGTGGAATCTTCTTTCTTGTAGTTTGGATCCATTGCTCCGTGTCCGCTTCTCTGGAGCAGCAGAAAACTGCTTTCCCCTGCACATACTCCTCTCTAGGCGTTACATGTAAGTGGGGTGTCAGATGAGGGGAGGGGGGAGAGAAGTGTTTATGTTCTAAATTAGTTCATTCTTATTGGGCTTTAACAAAGCCAGAGGGCAAAAGAAGTAGAATATATAACTAGTTCATTTGAAAAGCAAGGTGTGTGTGTGTCCCTGCGGATGCCTGTGCTTTAGTGGTGAAGATTTAACATCCTTAACTGAATGCTAATACCTGTCAGTTCACAAGAGAAATGTAACATTTCTTAAGCAGACCCAGCACTGGTTTGCATCAGAAATGCCATGCTATTCAAAAGTGACCTAAATAAATTTTCACCACCCGGCCTCCCTGTTGCCATCTTCTCCTGGTAGACTTTCCTTTGTCTACCGTTTGTCACAGATGGTGAATGTCAAGGTTCAAGCCATGCCAGGAGAGGGGGGCTGAGGGGGGAAAGGGCTGCCAGCAGCCACAGTGTAAATGCAGCCGCTGAAAAGGCTCTGAGCACAAGGCCCCTGGGCTGAATTGCAGGGTGAGGGGAGGAATCATACGCCAATCTATATTTATAGCTACAGATTGAAATCTCTGAGCAAATTAAGACGGTGGATGCCTGGCTGGGGCCTCAGTTGCTCTGTACTTTTGCGGAATGCCCAGCAGCTGTCAGCAAAGTGATGACCAAAATGAACCCTAGATTTAACAGAGATACAAGAGACATGAGGCCTAGTGGCTAGAGCAGGCATAGGCAACCTTCGGCCCTCCAGATGTTTTGAACTACAATTCCCATCATCCCTGACCACTGGTCCAGTTAGCTAGAGATCATGGGAGTTGTAGGCCAAAACTTCTGGAGGGCCGAAGGTTGCCTGTGCCTGGGCTAGAGTGAAATAAAAGGTCTGCCTGTGGTGTGTGGCGCTGTGGATTAAATGCTGTGGGACGCGGGTGGCGCTGTGGGTTAAACCACAGAGCTTAGGACTTGCCGATTAGAAGGTCGGTGGTTCGAATCCCCGCAACGGGGTGAGCTCCCGTTGCTTGCTCCCAGCTCCTGCCAACCTAGCAGTTCGAAAGCACGTCAAAGTGCAAGTAGATAAATAGGTGAAAAGGTAAACGGCCTTTCTGTGCGCTGCTTTGGTTTTCCAGAAGCAGCTTAGTCATGCTGGCCACATGAAGCTGTATGCCGGCTCCCTCAGCCAGTAAAGCGAGATGAGCGCCGCAACCCCAGAGTTGGCCACGACTGGACCTAATGGTCAGGGGTCCCTTTACCTTTAGCTGTGGTGTGTGATGCATAATGGCCCCTGTTTTACACATGTGAGTCATCTCTGAGCTGCTTCTCAGAGTACCTACGTGGTGCCACATCTTCCTTCAAATTGCTCCTCAAAATTCACTGTTCATTAAACCTTTGACACAACCCCCAGATGCCATCCTGGACTGTAACTCAGCCTATGAAGGAACCACATCTTGCTTCCATTATCATATATACTAATTTCAAATGCATTCACAGAGTGCCCATCCCCATAGCCCAGTGATGGCGAAACTTTTAGAGACCGAGTGCCCAAACTGCAACCCAAAACCCACTTATTTATTGCAAAGTGCCAACGCGGCAATTAAACCTGAATACTGACATTTTAGTTTAGAAAAAGCAACTCATACATTAACATCTTTTGTCTTAAAAGAAAAACACAACAATAGAGCTTTCAATGATACAAACAACTTTTTACTGAAAGGTAAAAGTTTGCATTTGGCATGCTTTTGAACAATTAATGTGATTTTTTGCTGTTGTACGCATGCTGATAGTTTGTCTAACCTTGCTGAACTCAAGGCGGCTTACTCCCGAGTAGGAACAACAGACTGGTGGGAGGCCCTAGCGCATCAAAAGTTGATGCCTGCTCAGCCCCTCGCTCGCCCACCAGGGTTACCAGGGCTCTCAATGCGCCCGAGAGCAGAGAAGGCGGGTCAGGCACAACCAGGCATCATGGTGGGGAGGTGGAGCCAGTCCAGAGGCGGCCGTCAGGGTTGGCTGTGGTGGCAGGTGGACTTGAGTAGCAGAGGCGCAGGCTTTGGGCGGAGTGGCAGTTTCCTGGCACAAGCCCGCCTCTTATCCCCCCCCCCGGCACAGCACCATGCTGGAAGCGGCCAGGAGCCTCCTGCAGTGCTGGAGCGCCAGTTTCACCCCCTGGCTACGGCCCTGCTGGGGAGACAGCATGCGTGCCCACAGAGAGGCCTCTGAGTGCCTCCCTGGCACGCGTGCCACAGGTTCGCCACCACTGCTATAGCCCAAATCACTGTGGTATCAAACCTGTCCTTTAATTTCTCAGACGTTTTCTTCCTCCACAACAGAGACTTCTGTTTTTCTGCCTCATTTGCAGGCCTCTTTATAATTTATTTGTAATTTTGATGGGTGCCAGGTTGGTCTTACCTTGGTAATCTTGTGAGGTGTCTTTGTTTGTGTTTTCTTTCCTGTTATGTACTGAGTTGAATAGGATCCAAACTGCAGCAGTCTGATTGGTCCTAGAACAATAGGATCCAAAAGGCAGCAGTCTGATTGGTCCTAGAACAATAGGATTCAGAATGCAGCAGTCTGATTGGTCCTAGAACATTGTGTAAATAATGTATATAAAGCAGATGCTTTGAGGGGACTTTCATTCATTCCTCCTCACCACTATGAGCTGAATAATCATTTCTTCTGAAATCTGCAGCTTCTCTGCCTGCCTCTGTGCTTCTGATTTGAAAAACAAGCCCCCCGTGGGAGGCACTACTTGGTAATATCTTTCCATGTGCTTCAGTTGAAGTGTGATGGGTGGAGGAAGAAGGGGATTAGAGTTAGAACTGGGCTGAGGAATGGGGGATAGATTACAGAAAGTAGCCTATATAGGTATTTGTTTGGGGTAACATGGACCATTTGATTCCTAGCCAGTTAGTCCTGGTCTCAGCTGGCCGGGGGCGGGGGTGGGGGCTTGTTTAAAAATAGGCCGTCCCTTCTGTCACTTGCGATAAGGGTGGGTCAGTGAGACAGTGTCAAGCGCCTTTCTGACGCTTGTGTTGGGGTGTAATCATATAAGGTCTATAAACAATGTTGTCAGTATTATTAACAACATTACTGGCTTGGTGGAGTGTTAGGATAGGGGTGTGGGTGTTGGTATGTTCTGGCACCACCTTTATGTTCGTAAGAACAAGACTTGCTGAAGCTTAACTGGCATGGCTTTTACTAGGGTACAACCCGTCTCCCTAACCTTTGGAGTTCTCTGAAATTTCTCTACAAGATTATACATAAAGGTCATCCAGTTTATATTGTATACTCAGACTTTCAAAACGCTTTTGATACAACCTCACCAAGGACGTCTGAGTAGTAAGCTTAGCACTCATGGAAGGAGATAGAAAGGCCTCTTATGGATCAGTATCTGGTTAAGAACAGAGAGCAGAGAGCAGGAATAAATGGACAATTCTCCCAATGGAAGGATGTGGAAAGTGGAGTCCCCAAGGATAAGTATTAGGACCTGAGATTTTTAACTTCTTTTTTAACATTTTTAAAATTCATTTTCACTTTTAACATTTACCATCATACATAAATCATAATTATTTAAAACAGGATTCTCAGAATCCTGGAACTCCCCCCCCCTCCATGGTTTCCCCAGATATTCTTTTCAAACGGCATCGTATCTTATTCTCCATATTTTCTTAAAACTCATTTTCTTATCATAGTTCTCGCTTCATTGCAAGTGTTTTCAAAATCCTGCCAATGTTTTCAGTTGTTTACAGAGTTCTTTCAAATAACTTAGAAAATTTCCCCATTCTTTGTTAAATTTATTGTCCTCTTGATCTCTGGTTTTCTGGGTCATTTTCGCCAGTTCGGCATAGTCCATCATCTTTATCTGCCATTCTTCTTTTGTAGGTAGATTGTCCTTCCATCTTTGGGCAAGCAGCATCTGTGCAGCTGTTGTAGCATACATAAATAGTCTCTTCTGATCATTAGGTATTTCTGGACCTAAAATACCTAGTAAGAAAGCTTCAGGGTTTTAGGTAATTTTAAACATTTTTTTTACAAAGGTAATTTTAAACTCATTATAAATAATTTCCCAATATACCCCCCCCCTTTTTTTGCATGTCCACCACATGTGGTAAAATGTGCCTTCTTTCTCTGTGATTATTAACTTTTTCATAGATGATCTAGAGATGGGGTGAGCAGTGAAGCAGCTAAGTTTGCTGATGATACCAAATTGTTCAGAGTGGTTAAAACAAGTAGAAATTGTGAGGAGTTCCAAAAGGATTTCTCCAAACTGGTGAATGGGCAGTAAAATGGCAAATATAATGCAAGCAAGTGTAACGTTGTGCATTGGGAAACAAATCCTAATTTCACATATATATGGAAATGAAATCGGAACGGGTGGTTACTATTCAGGCATGAGACTGATGGGTTATCTCGCTGAAGATATTGACCTAGCTGAGAAAAAAGGTGAATTCCATGTTAGGAATCATTATTAAAGGGGGATGAAAAATAAAACTGCCAATATCATAATGCCATTATACAAATCTGTGGTGTGACCATGTATGGAATAGTATGTACAGTTTTGGTTGCCTTTCCTCAAAAAGGGTACAGTGGTACCTCAGGTTGCAGATGCTTCAGGTTGCAGACGCTTCAGGTTACAGATTCCGCTAACCCAGAAATAGTACCTCAGGTTAAGAACTTTGCTTCAGGATGAGAACAGAAATCGTGCTCCGGCGGCGTGGCAGCAGTGGGAGGCCCCATTAGCTAAAGTGGTGTTTCAGGTTAAGAACAGTTTCAGGTTAAGAACGGACGTCTGGAACGAATTAAGTTCTTAACCCGAGGTACCACTGTATTGTAGAGTTGGAAAAGGTTCAGAAAAGGCCAACGGAAATGATCAAGAGGCTGGAGCAATGCTCTTGTGAAGAAAGGTTACAACATTTGGGACTTTTTAGGTATGGGGAGGACGCAATATGGGTGTACAAGAACATGTATGATGTGGCAAAAGTGGACATGGAAAAAGGTTAATTCCTCTCTCATAATCCTAGAACTGTGGCCATCCCATGAAGCTGCATGTTGGAAGAGAAAAGGCAGGGCAGATCAAAGAGCATCTCCTTCACAAGTGCATAGTTAAACTATGGAATCTGCTCTCACAGGTTGCAGTACTTGCCAGCAACGGGGATGTTTTAAAGAGGATTTAGGTAAATTCATAGTAGGCCTTTGTTCTTTTTTTTTTTTTAAATGATATTTATTGGACAAAAGGTGTTTTTTTAAAAAAGAAAATTTCACACACACAAAGAAAAAACAAGACAGAAAAATAAAAAATAAAAATAAAACCATCATTCTCAGATTCCCCACTTTCAATACCTTCTTTCTTTGACCTCCTCCTCCTCCCTTTTCTTCTTTCCTGATTAATAATAATCGCAGCAAATCCTTTCCTTAGTTCATAATATTCTGTCATTACATTACCTTAATTCTATTGTCATCTTATCATATAGAAACCTTAAAATTTAAAGCTTAAATCTTATTTTACCAACTTCTCCTAACCTTAACATTCTTACCTAATTCTTTAGACATTTTTACAAGAGCCAAGTAATTTCATTTCAACATTTTTCTAACATTCATTAATTTTCTAGAACAATCTTAATTATATATATAAAAAAGAGCAAAACAATCCAATCTTCATCCAGCGTCCCTTCCTCCTGGTCCCGGGCTTTGTCAGTCCTTTTTAACCTATTAATCTAGCACATTAACCTGGTAACCTTATATCCGAGGCCCTCAAGTCTCTTCCATGTCCCTTCCGCAGCTCTTCTTCATATTTTCCTTTCACTCTCGGGAACTCCAGCTTGGTAATGTTTTGGACCCTTTTCAACAAGTCAGCCCCTTTTCCATAGACCAGACTGGACTCCATATGGTATTTAAAAACATGTTCCAGATTCCCTCCAAAATTGAGAGCCCCCACAGCTCCAGACATCAGACGGCCCATTGCCAGACTCGAAAAGTCCAGATCTCCCTGTAAAGGGGGGGTCTATCCAGCCCCCCATTTCCAAACCTAACCAAACTTTATCTTTCCAAGTCTGGTTTTTTCCAAGTTCATTTGTCAACTCCAGAAAATTATGTTCCTGCTGGGCCGCTGCTCCCTCCGTCTCTGGCGCCCAAGATTCAACAACATCCTCTTCTTTCAGTTGTTTTGTCATGGCACACTCCTGTTTTAGTTCCTGGGTGGGCTCCATATAATTTCCCACTACCTGTTCAAGGGTTCTGGCCGCATTAGTCATTAAATCCATCTTCTGGCTTAACTGATCCAATAGGGCATTTATTTTACAGAAAGCACCCAACAGTGCTTCTGAAGACATTGTCCTGCAAGGTCACAAATCCTTTCCCACGGTTGTAATCTGAGACAGCTGCAAGCTCCCAGGAATTAGTTACAATTTCACACTCCCCCTCTAGGGGGAAAGCTTCTAGTTGTTCTTTCTTTTGATAACAATAGCAACAAAGTTCCTTTTTTGTGATATTTTGTCCATATTTGTTCTTTTAAAATGCGAAAGGAAACAATGGAATCACTATGTTTCTCTTCTCTTAACTATCTGTCAGAGTGCTCTGATGGTGTTTCCTGCTTGGCAGGGGGTTGGACTCGATGGCCCTTGTGGTCTCTTCCAACTCTATGATTCTATGATTCTATGACATTTGTTTCTGGTCAATGAGCTTCAAACGTCAATTCTGACACCCCGCTCCAGGATCAGGACGGTGGAAAATTACTTTGCTTTAAACTCACTTCTGCAGGTTTAAACAGCCCCAAAAAAAGATCCCCCTTCTTCTCCTGCTGCTGAAGGGGGGTTCAGCGATTTTAAATGATGAAAGCCAATCCTTTAAAAGTGATTTTCAAAGCTCTAGTTTACGTTGTCTTTGCTTTGTTCTGGCTACAAGGAAACGGAAGGCTGACTTCCTGTTTAGACCTTCCCGTTTCAGTACCAAATTAGTGTAAATTTTAAGTCCAAATTCCTTTCTATTTCGCCAGTTCTTAATTCAAGTCCAATTATTCAGTGCTTCAGTACTCACGGGTGGTTATTTTAGATGCCAAATTGTCCCAGGAAAAAGGCAGCGCTCTCCGATAACGGCTATACGGCTTCACTCCGCAGAAAAAGCAATTGACTCACAGCACCGCGCCACTTCCCCCTCGTCGCTTCGGAGCCTGTTAGTGGGTTCCTTTGCGGGTTGGGGGGGCGCTAAGGGTGCCCGCCGAGTCCCACGGTCACAGGCTTCATCCGCCTGTGATTTCCAGAAGGGTCCCCGCTTCGCCGTAGCGGAAAAGACCCGTTTCATGCGGAGCTGGTCCCTCCAATTCAGAGGGAGTCCGCCATTACCAATGGCGCCACCCCAGAAGTCCAATAGTAGGCCTTTGTTCTAGCTGACAACAAGAGTTGTGCGCTGGATGGCTGACCTGCATTCTTATTTCATCATGAAAATAAAATATTGCAGTAGCAATGCACAAAATCAAATGCATGTTAACAGCAAGCACATTGCAGAAACAGTGCATGAACTGGATCCTGTCTGGTGGGCTGGAACAAGAGAGCTGAGTCAACATTTGAAAGCTTTGCTTGCCTCGGCGCCTATAGCTAATGCTTGTTTGCCAATGAGCAGCTTTTCTCTCCCCCCCTGTGTCGCAAGCTGACCCAAAGAACTCCCCTGGCTCACTAGGTGTCAATTTAGTAAAGTGGAAGTACCAAGAATACCTAGAGTAAGATGTCAGCTGCTTTTGCACTTCCTCAAGATATTTTTGGTATATGATTCTGCAGCGAATATTTGGCACTTTTCCTTGCATTTTTTAAAAAAACTTTGCAGGTTGCATTCTATTCTTCTGCAAGTTACGTTTGTTAGGTTTTTCCATGAGGTGTTAGATAATGGTCCCTCTGCTGGCACCAGCCTTCCCCAATCTGGTGCCCTCCAAATGTTACTGGGCTCCAACTCCCATCAGCCCCAGGCAAGATGGAAGTTGTAGTCCAGCATTTGGAAGGTACTCAGCCTATACAAATATTGGAAGTTTATGGCGGCCGGGCTTTGGTTCACTTCTGCATAGAACTGGGCAATGACCTTACACTGAGCTTTCAGGGAGGGGGGAAAGATGAAATTACTGATTAAATATTAATAAGAATAAAATCTGCAGAGCAGGCTTACATGCAGGGTTTCTATTTTATCTACTCTGGCTGCATACATGTTACACTTGGGGGGGGGGGGAACCATGTACTGTACGAGTGTCTTCTTTCTTGTCTTGAAATGGAGACCACAAACAGTTTCCAGATGCATGCATTGAACTGCAGAAAGACACCTTCACAGCTGAACCTAGCTTCAGGAATAAGCATTCTACCTTTGTTTCAAATGGTGATAGAGTAGTGGACCCATGTTAGCTTTAATCATAATGATGGTTCGTAACAGTAAACCTTGGTTAACAGATACAGAGAAACGTGGGGGAGGGATTTGTGCACAAGGGAGCAGCAGGTGGAGAGAGAGGCAGTTCGTAAGATTAGGAACCTAGGAGCTGCATTGTATCAGATCACACTATTTGCGCATCTGGCCCAGGACCGTTCTCTCTCTCTGCCAGCAGCTCTTCAGGGTCTCTGGCAGAGGTACTGCCCACTACCTGCATCAGGGTCCTTTAGACGAGCTGCTGGGGGCTTAGCTATTGTTACGTACTGAGTTGAATAGGATCCAAACTGCAGCAGTCTGATTGGTCCTAGAACAATAGGATCCAAACTGCAGCAGTCTGATTGGTCCTAGAACAATGCAGCAGTATGATTGGTTGGCAGGAACCACCCAATCATGCTCCAGATAGAAGTGAATCCACAACCTGATTGGCTTACAGTAGAATTCCGGAATTAGCCAATCATGTGCAGCCCATTGTGTAAATAATGTATATAAAGCAGATACTTTGAGGGGACTTTCATTCATTCCTCCTCACCACTATGAGCTGAATAAAGAGCATGAAATCACTTTGCAACTCTGAGTATATTTCAGCTATAAAGCTGGCATCCCTGCCTGCAAAGCAAGTGTGCTACAGCTGAGCGACGGCCCCTCCTTTCCTCTAAGCTTCTGACAAAGCCAAGCCAGCCATTGCTGAAGACAAAATTCATGGTACTTTTGCCACTCAGCTATAGTTCCTGTTTATAGGTCTGCAGCCTATTGTTAACCCTTTCAAAATGACCCTTTCAGAGTCTCATTCTGGTATAAACACCAAGTCGGAGAGTAGCTGTGCAGAGATATTCTCCACCCCAGCCTTTTCCACATTCATGATAATGTCTGCAGAGAGTCCAGCTGCAGTGCTTTCTTCAGAACACATGGCTGTTCTCCTTCAGGTTGAATATGTAAAAAGAACCTTTGATGGTGGGTGGCAAGGGCCAGCTTGGCACTGACTCGCCATCTCCTATTTGTTCTTTTTTACTCTGAAGAAGTCCCATTGTGTTCAGTGGTGCCTATTCTTTTCTTCATAAGGAAGCCATTCCATAACTCTGACTGTCATCCATTTTGTTAGTTTCCCACTCGTTCATGCAATCCCCCTTTTCAAAACAAACATATCAGACTAGATTTCAGCTTATCTCCACAGGTGCAGTGCACCCAGGGAGTGCCATTTTAAGGATCTGATGTAAAAAAGACCTTAGTTTTGTGGATTTTAAAATCAACTTTTGAGTCTTCAAGATAATAGTCAATATTGACCCTTCCCCCTTTTACCCCAACGTTACTGAATAATAGCTTTTATTATGATTTAAATACCACCAAATATCTTAAATATGTTTTCTGATAGATCTGGGGCAGTAAATCCCTTCTGGACATCTATCTCTGGAATTACATTGAAAGGAATAAACAGCTGTCGGGAATATAAATGCTAAATCATCAGAATGCTGACTCAGTGCTGCAGAAATCACAATATGTTCGTACAGTGCGGAGGTAACATGTCAGATAGCGGCTACTCAAATTTCCCTGCTTTGGACAGCTGTAAACACCAAATAAAAAGCTGGAACCTGAGCATGGAATTAAAAGCAAACAGTGAAGTAAGCTTTTTAAAACTTTAGCTTCTGCTAAATGCAAATATAAATGGCTGACATGAATAATCATTCAATTTCCATAGCAATTCTACACTACATGTTAAATGTATTACAAGATTATATCATGGTTCCTCCTTCATCCCACATCATGGGAATTGTAGTTTGGTGAGGATGCTGAGAATTCTCTGGGTATATTCATACCTACAAATACCTTCCATTTCAGCACCAGTATTTTACTCCTCCAGAAGTAAAATACTTCATGTCAGGAGGTGAAGGCACACTAAAATAACAGTAGTTGTTTATTTTCCACTGCACTGGTACTGCAGAGCACACAAGAGAAATATTGTACTGCTGTTGGATTTTTTTTAAATAAAAAAACCTGTTGTCTGAGAGGCTAAGTGCAAATGCATCCTGGTGTAAGCCACCCAAGAGGAGCCATGAACTGGAAACCAGTAATTGCACCAGGGGATTAAATTTGAGATGAAGACAGAAGTCAGGGCCAGAGAGCAGGTTGGGATTGATGGGCAAAATAGGAGACTGGACCCAAAGTACAACCCAAGGATACAGGAACACATCAAAGCTGAAGAAGCTTGTGTTGCTTTTGCAAGGCTTTTTTTAAAAAAAAAAAATATTTTTTATTAAGTTTTCAATTTTACATTTCAAACTAAACATTTTACAAACTTTAAAATATCCAATGACTTCCCTTCTTCTCCTTCCATGGTTCATTTTATGTATCATACATTCCTGCATATTTTACTATAACCATTCAAATCAGTTTTCCACTTTTACATACATTAAAAAAAAATTACTCTGTTGAATTTATCTTAATGTTGTGGATGACAGCCGTCTTATGAATCACTGACCTGGCATTGCACAGCAGTACCTTCAGGTCATGTGGGTCTCCCTTCTTGATTCTTGTTTCCTTCTAGTCAAGACCCGGAGGCAGGGATAGTCTTCAAACAACGACTAAACCTGCCTCCTTGGTAATGACATGGTCTGGTCTTAGCGTAACTCCTCCTTCTTCCCGTGATCACTGAGAGCAGATGTCCCAGTGCATCCACCCCCCCCCCCCCGGAGGAACCTGCCCCAGCCATTCTGTTGGCTGGAGCACACTCCTTAAAATCATCCTTAAAATGTTTGAAGACAAGTTTAGAGTTCTGTGTGACCCTTGACATGAGAGCTGACAAAAGCAAGGCAAGATACAAGGTGAGCAGATGAGTGGAAGGAAACAAATGTCTGCGAACATTGACATGGTTGGTCAAACATGGATCAAACCATGGCAAACAAAAACCACCAAACCCTTGACCTGAACCCCCCCTCCCCCACAATGACTCTGCTTGAACCTCTCTTCAAGACCAGACAGCCACAGACACGACTTCTGGCATTTTAAAATGTGTCCCTCAACAGAAAAAAATGCCTAGCCCACCCCTGCCCTATGGAGTCATGTCTCACTGAAACTATTCCTCTCTATAGCTACAAAAGATGTATTGGGCAACGTCCTGATAGGACCTTAAAGTTTGACCAGAGTTAGTGCTGGGGGTGCTGCACACTGAAGTGAGTGCCCGTTTGTGAACCAAATCAGCTTCCCCTTAAGTCATCCATCAAACAACTTTTCCAAAGTCTCTGCATCCTCAAAACTGTTTTGCAAAGAAGAAACTGCTGATCTCTCCCTTCTGCATGTCTCGTCTCTGATCTCTGGGTAATTATTTGTGTAATATAGCTCCCTTGGGGACAGCAATCCAAACCTTGTCGAGGGGATGCTCGCTCGGCCTTTGAGATGAGGTGCTGCTGTCTGTGCCCTCAGCCCTTTGGCCTCGATGAAAAGGGAAGATGAGCCTGTATGTTTGGAACATTTGGCTTTGGGCATGTACTGAGCAAGGCTGGACATGTAAAGGAGATCAGTTTTTGTTTGTTTGCTTACAGGGACACACTCAGAATTAGGTAAGCTCTCTCTTTGCAAAATGGTAAAAATTCTGCTAGAAATTAGAAGTGCTGGTTCGCTGGTTTCAGGAAGTCAGTGGATCTGGAAATGAAAGATTAAAGAACACAATTTAGTGGCATAAATAAGTTTTCTTCAATCGAGAGAGGGCTGAAGGGTATTATAGGGATGCCCCAGGGGGCCTGAGCCCCTGTTCTTTTGCCCCTTCTTCCACTGCTTTTATTTTTTTAAACTAACTTTGCTTATGAAGTGGCATTCCCTTGCAAGTCATCCTAAATTTGCACCTACAAGTATAAATCAGCATATGAAACTGTTATGCAAATCTGTATCTACCCAGAGCCTTTTAAAGGACTAAGCAGCGTCCCTGGAGAGGACTGACACATTGAGCTTGCTTTGGCCATCTTTTTTTTAAAAAGATTTTTATTAAAGTTTCAAAAATTATATAAAAACAGAACAATACAAGAAAAAAAAGAAAAAAAATACACACAAACAAAAATAAGAACAAGTATACTTTCAATCCCTTGTTTTCTTATAACTTACTTCCCCGACTTCCTCATACCTCCCCTTTCTGTATTCCAATTTCTAATTTATTTGTTTCAACAAATCCTTTCCCTTCATTCTCATTCAAATTTTGACCTTTCTTTTTCTTTTACTTATCCATTACAGCTGAAAACCACATAAATTCTAAACCAGCGTCCTTCTAACATTCAATAATTTTACAATATTTCTTAAGATAGTCCTTAAATTTCTTCCAGTCTTCTTCCGCTGTCTCTCTCCCCTGGTCCCGGATTCTGCCAGTCATTTCTGCCAGTCCCATATAGTCTATCACCTTGATCTGCCATTCTTCCAGAGTGGGTAACTCTTGTGTCTTCCAATACATTGCGATGAGTATTCTTGCTGCTGTTGTAGCGTACATAAAGAAAGTTCTATCCTTCTTTGGCACCAATTGGCCGGACATGCCCAGGAGAAAGGCCTCTGGTTTCTTAGGGAAGGTGTACTTAAGTACGTTTTTCAGTTCATTATAGATCATCTCCCAAAAAGCCTTAATCTTTGGGCACGTCCACCAAAGGTGAAAGAATGTACCTTCATTTTCTTTACATTTCCAACATTTATTATCAGGCAAATGGTAAATTTTTGCAAGCTTGACTGGGGTCATGTACCACCTATAGATCATTTTCATAATATTCTCTCTTAAGGCATTACATGCCGTAAATTTCAAACCGGTGGTCCACAACTTTTCCCAGTCAGCAAACATGATGTTATGACCGATATCTTGTGCCCACTTAATCATGGCTGACTTCACCGTTTCATCCTGCGTATTCCATTTCAACAGCAAGTTATACATTTTTGACAGATTTTTAGTATTGGGTTCTAACAATTCTGTTTCCAATTTTGATTTTTCCACCTGGAAGCCAATTTTCCTGTCCAACTTATAAACCTCCAATATTTGATAATAATGAAGCCAGTCTCGCACTTTATCTTTTAGTTTCTCAAAGCTCTGCAATTTCTGTTTGTCACCTTCTTGTTCCAAGATTTCCCAATATTTCGGCCATTTGGACTCCATATTGAGCCTTTTCACAGCCTTTGCCTCCATTGGGGACAACCACCTTGGAGTTTTATTTTCCAACAAGTCTTTATATCTTATCCAGACATTATATAATGCTTTCCTGACAATATGATTTTTAAAGGCCTTATGAGCTTTCACCTTGTCATACCACAAATATGCATGCCATCCAAAAATATTATTAAAACCTTCCAAATCCAAAATGTCTGTATTCTCAAGAAGCAGCCAGTCCTTCAACCAGCAGAAAGCTGCCGATTCATAGTATAGTTTGAAGTCTGGCAGGGCAAATCCCCCCCTTTCCTTTGCATCAGTTAAAATCTTAAATTTTATTCTGGGTTTCTTGCCCTGCCAGACAAATTTAGAAATATCCTTCTGCCACTTCTTGAAACAATCCATCTTGTTGACGATTTGCAATGTTTGGAACAAAAACAGCATTCTAGGCAATACATTCATCTTTATAACTGCAATCCGACCAGACAAGGAGAGCTTCAAATTTGACCAGATTTCTAAATCTTTTTTCACTTCTATCCAACATTTTTCATAATTATCTTTAAATAAGTTCACATTTTTAGCTGTCATGTTAATGCCCACATATTTGACTTTCTTAACCACAGTTAAACCTGTCTCATTCTGAAACCTCTCTTTTTCAATAGCTGTTAAGTTTTTCTCTAATACCTTAGTTTTTGACTTATTCAATTTAAATCCTGCTACTTGACCAAACTCTTGTATTAGTTCCAAAACCCTTTTAGTACTAGATTCTGGCTCTTGTAATGTAAGTACCAAGTCATCTGCAAATGCTTTCAATTTGTATTGTTTAGCTCCGACCTGTACCCCTTTAACCAGCTGATCCCTTCTAATCATGTTCAGCAAAACCTCCAGGACTGATATAAAAAGTAATGGGGAGATTGGGCACCCCTGACGTGTCCCTTTTTCTATCTTAAATTCTTCCGTAACCACATTGTTAACAATTAGCTTTGCTTTTTGTTCAGAATATATTGCACCTATACCGTTTTCAAATCCTTGGCCTACCCCTCTTTGGCCATCTTATCTCCAAGCACAATTCCCCTCATCACTGGAACACCCCCAGCAACCTGTGTTCTGCTCCGGAGGCCTGATGTTTCCTTTTTCTTTGGGCTTCATTGATCCTGTGGTATCTTTGGCATGACTAAGCTGCCCTGGAAATCAGCAAAGGAGCTGGGAGATTTTCACATTTTAATCCAGAGGCAGTGTGGAACTCACTCTGAGAAAGGGTCATCTCCTTTTGTTAGCTGTCAGAAATAGCCCTTACACTGTTGTGCCAGAGTCTCCCGGCTTCAAGCCATTCAGCCATTAATTCACAATGTAGTTCCTGCCATCTCTGTGGCCAGCAAACCTTTGCTATGTTATTGCACCTCAAAGTAGAATGGATTTAATTTGATAGTCTTTCCTTCACAGCAGGGAACCCTGGAAACTGTAGTTTCTGTGGAGGTGGATGCTGATCTCTTCTCGGCATCCTCACCCAGCTACAGTTCTCAGAAGTTTTTCGGGAACCCATGACAGGTGAACTGAAATAAAACCAATATAGGTTTATGGTGCAAATTGCACAGCCCTGTGACCAGCTGTATAGTTAAGGCAGCTGGCTTTCACAGCACTGTATTCTTACAGTGTATTCAGACGCGGGTGGTGCTGTGGGTAAAACCTCAGTGCCTAGGACTTGCCGATCGTATGGTCGGCGGTTCGAATCCCTGCGACGGGGTGAGCTCCCATCTTTCGGTCCCAGCTCCTGCCCACCTAGCAGTTCAAAAGCACTCTTAAGTGCAAGTAAATAGGTACCGCTTTGGCGGGAAGGTAAACGGCGTTTCCGTGTGCTGCGCTGGTGCTGGCTCGCCAGTGCAGCTTTGTCACGCTGGCCACGTGACCCAGAAGTGTCTCTGGACAGCGCTGGCCCCCGGCCTCTTAAGTGAGATGGGCGCACAACCCTAGACTCAGACACGACTGGCCCGTACGGGCAGGGGTACCTTTATTCTTACATAGCCTGAGATTTTTCTTCATCATACATTCATGGACATTTTTGTCCTGGTAGCTTGAAATTTGGCATGGTTAATCTGTCTGAAGAAGGGCATAAGATGATAGATTTCAGAACATTCTGATGAAAGTTGCCTGAGTTGTAACAGTTTAAACATTTCCCCCCAAGTACTGATGGCATTTGTGTACCCCCCTCTTTCTTTCTTTCTTTCTCTCTCTCTCTCTCTCTCTCTCTCTCTCTCTCTCTCTCTGTGTGTGTGTGTGTGTCTGTGTGTGTCTGTGTGTGCATCTGCTCAAAACAGGCCTTAAATTTCTCCTTTTGGCAGTTCAGAATATGCCAAAAATTCAAGGTTATTACAAAGGTCTCCCTTTTGCTTTTTTGGTGAAAATCCAGAGTTTATTCCTAACATTACCAAGTTTCAAAGTACCTATTTTAATCCAGCACCAAATTAAGGGCAAGTTAAATAGCACATGCATGTCTGGCAAATTGAAGCTTACCTGGTGGAGCCTTCATCCTGAAAGAATAATTTCCATTGCAAGCATTGTCAAGCTGCAGTAGCAAATCCATTAGGTGGAGAAACAGGAGCTGTTCCCTTTGTGTGGGTGTGGGTGCTGCTGCCGCCTGTCTCTGCAATGGCTTGTGTAGGGCTGCTATGTGTGTTTGCAGATGTGTTGCTCAGCACTTACAAGATCCTAGACACAGGCCTTCAGCACAAAACTTTTTCTCCATATGTACTTTATTTGCATAGGTTTTCATATGCAGATTTAGGCTTTTGAGCAAATTAAGGTAATAGATGGTTGGCATCTCACTAGCTCTGCCCTTTGTAGCATACTCAGCTATCCTGTAAGCAACTTGCCTTTATTTTTTTACGTGTATAGGAGGGAGAGAAGATCCACTGCCCAGGACAAAAGACTTATGCTTTTGTGTGTTTGTGTGACATGCTTCATCTCTGGTTGCAATGCACACCTCCTGTTCTCTGCTCTCGCACGAATTTTCATGGATGGCTCAAAAAGCCTTAGAGACTCTCAAGGCTTTTCTGTTATAATGGTGTGGCCACTGCTTATTAAAGCAAGATAAAAAGCAGAAGAGAACCACTTTAAAACCAAATGTGTGTGTGTCAAGTGTGTGTTTTAATTTAACTCTCCTCCCTCCCAATTTTATTGACAAGACGGTAATGTGGGGATCTTGTGCAATGTGTTGAGTAGGTAACTGTGTCCAGGCTTTGACATCTGGCACTGGGATCAGCAGGATCCTGTGAGTTTGAATAATTTAACCTCTTGCCCTAATCTCAGTTTGCGCTGAGAAGCCTTTGTAGCTGCTGCAGTGCCTCAGAATTAGCCAAGGATTTCTTATGTGATGGTCACACTAATCCTTCCAGCCAGGGACATACCTTCCTGGAGATCAAGGGAATGTTCTAAATACAGAGAGTTCTTTCCCTCCCTCTCTCCTTGTAGTCCTTCCTAAGTCAAAAGATGTTTTCCCTTTTTGCTGTCATGACCCCACTGCCGTCTCGCAGTGACCAGGACATGGAGTGAGAAGCACAGTGTTGCCAGCTAAGGAGCCAGAACAGGTTCTTGGCTCTAAGGTGGATGCTGGTGATCAGGGGACCACCAAACCCAAGACAGAAAAAAGATCCCACAGCGCCAGGGCAAGTAGAAACAGAGTCAGCAGGATTCTCTCGTGACCTCCATCCCCACCAACGAGTAATTCATCACCAGCTCCCTCAAACCTGGCACCAACCCAACCCCAACACAATGCACCTCTTCATCCCTTCTGAGAGCTGGACAAGATCACATAGGGTTTGTGTTCATTACACTAACACAAACACAATAATTTCCAAGTGAGAGCAGGAGTGTGCCTGTGGCATGTAGGTTGAGCTAGTAAGTCATTTTCTGTGCTAATAAGTCATTTTCTGTTTTGCAGTCTTATTGTGTTCTCCACATTTCCACATCAGTTTGTGAGCAAAAGAAAAGTCCTCATGAAAATTCACTAATATGTTAGTGAAAATTTCTCTCTCTATATACGTATATTTTAATGCATTTTTTCTTATTAAAACACATTTTTGCAAAGCAATTCCCCTCAATATAATGCCTTTTGTATGTTACTTTCATAAACATATGCATTTATATGCACACTATAGAATATGAATTTTTGTATTACTTGTCCGGAGAAGAGCCCTCCAAAATTTGAAAAGTGTAAAGTTTGAAAGATGCTTGTGTTCAGAAAGTGTGAAGTCAGTAAGTTTGCCTTTGAATGTGAACTGAGTTGAATTTCCACCCCATTCCTAGTGGAAGATGGCTCCAAGACCAGGACTACATCAGGACCAAGTCCTCTCACTATGATTCTAGGGCCATTCCCTCAACTTTCAGTCCTCTTTTAAAAACGAAAGTGAACTTCTAGCCCTTTTTATTTCTGGGGTGTAGCGGATCACACCACTACTACCAATTGAGGTGGATCCCCCTCCCTATAATTCGATATTCTACTCTATAACCACCATGGTTTTTAACCATCTTGTGGTTTTTGTGTGAAGTAAAATTTGATACTTGGAGACTCAGGCAGAAGTTGAACAAATAAGAAAGATTTATTTTACAGAACAAAGTTGGTAGAACAAAAGATTTGTCAGGTAATAAAATTTTTCCAGGAAACAGTTTAACTCTTTTATAATTATACTAAATTTAGTGAATGTTACAGGCCTCTTGGGATGTGGGTGGCACTGTGGGTTAAACCACAGAGCCTAGGGCTTGCCGAATAGAAGGTTGGCGGTTCGAATCCCCACTACGGGGTGAGCTCCCGTTGCTTGGTCCCTGCTCCTGCCAACCTAGCAGTTTGAAAGCATGTCAAAGTGCCAGTAGATAAATAGGTACCGCTCCGGTGGGAAGGTAAACAGCGTTTCCGTGAGCTGCTCTGGTTCGACAGAAGTGGCTTAGTCATGCTGGCCACATGATCCGGAAAAACTGTCTGCGGACAAACACCAGCTCCCTTGGCCAGTAAAGCAAGATGAGCACCGCAACCCCAGAGTCGTCCATGACTGGACTTAATGGACTGGACTTAATGGTCAGGGGTCCCTTTACCTTTTCTTACAGGCCTCTAAACGAAGTAGTAAACACACAGCTTTTTTTAAACATCAGTTGCTTATGTTCAGTTATTACTCTTCTTCAGTTAGATCTTAAAAGTTTCTAGACTAGCTTAGTTTATTTCGAGTTATTTCACTTCTGTTCCTTAATTTAGTTCTTACATAGGTGTCACAGCTTAATACTTTTGACAAGCCCACTCCTGAGGTACTTCAAATAGCACAGCAGAGCCAGGGGGTCAACCACACCCTTCCTAACTGGTCTGGGAGTCTCATTTTTCCGGAAGATCTCTCCCCTCCCAACTGGAAGGAGAACCAAGGAGACACATGTCCACAGCTTCTGCCCTCCTGGCACTGGACTGGGTGGGAGGATTTTGACCTCTCTACCTTGATGTAATTCCTACTGCAGATCATTCTGCTGGTGGTGGCAAAATCTCGGAAGGTCCTTGGCAGGTCATTTAAATAGGTTTGGGGGCTGGACCCAGCAGATTAGCTGGCAGTTCATGATCACCCTTGGTTAAAAAGTTCACTGCCACAATCCAGGCAGAAATTCTGGTGAGGACGACTGGGCAAGCACCCCAAAAGCTATCATCAAGCATTTGAGCTAACTTCTAGGGGCCAAGGTCCCTTTGGCCCTGCCAATGAAATACTTGAGGGGGCTGCCCCCAAGTTTACGGGCATTCAGATGATATCTGTGTGCTGTGTCATGTGATCAGTTATGAGGGCTGGGGCATACTTGCCCCCCAAATATTTTATTCAAGTTGGCACCCCTGTCATCAAGCACTGCTGTCTGTTAACCAAGATCACATGTGATCATAAGAAGGTGGTTTCTGAAGCCCAAACTATTTCTGCCACAAATACTGAAAACATTTTTGAATGCCAGTGCTGCAGATTATTTTTTTTTAAAAAAAAGATTGGCACAGAGACATTTGCTGCTGTAGAGAAATTGTAGGCTGTTGCATTAACTAATAACAATAGGTGAATAAATCAGTTTGCTTGCTTCCTTTCCTGGCTGCCAGTCTGATAAACCTGCAATCAAGTTGGCAGCAGCTGGCTATGGCTACATTTTTATTTTCATCCTCCATTTTGACATCTCTGCATTTGCTCCCCGCCATAAAAATCCATGCTCAGTTCTAAGTTCTCTTTGCTGTTCCCCTATAAACTATATCCACATTCATAATTCACAGACTCCTCTGGGAAAAGGATCTCTTCTTTATCTGTCCCCCTCTGCTTTTAAAGAAAATTGAATAATATTTTCAAAAACCAGCTGCACCCAGATTCTAATGCTCTGCTTCTTTGTAAAACTCACTTCCAGGCAATAGATCAATAAAGGGGTTTTGCTTCTACTGTCTTGGCAGGTGGATGGAGGCAGTGGGGGAGGAGCCTGTGGGAGGCAGGCTCTGTTCACCCTTCATGTGTGCCCCCCCATTGCGTGCCTCCATACCAGCTGCCTAGTCTACTGGGAGGGCACAAGCACTTGCCCTGCCTTGGGCGCCTGCAACCTGTGCTATGCTGTGTTGTGGTATTTCTGATGTGTGTGAGCATGTCTGTGAATGGGATGTTTTAGCTCTGACCACTGCCAGTATGCAGACCCCCCCACTACTCCCCCCACATGGCATTTGGCTTGGTGTGTGTGTGCGGTTCTCCTTCCCTGCTTTAGCCCAGTATAGGCTGCTTTGGCTGACAGTAATTCTCTGAGGTGTACGACAGAACAGGTCTCTTTGCCTTGCTACATTTTAAATGGGAAATGCTGGAGAATTGACCTGCTTTGGCAAAGCATGATTCCCTGTGCTGTCTCTGCCCTCTGCTCCTCAGCGGGCTCACTGTGGTTGCATCCAAAAGGCTAAAATCTGCTACACAACTGAATGCACATAAGTTCCATTGATTTCACTAGGAAATAAACATGCCTAACCACACACTGGATTGCAGCCAAGTTCTGAATGGCTGGAGACAGAAATGTTGTCTTTAATGGCAAGAATGTGAAGAGCTAATGGGAAACTTCAAGGTCTCCTTAATAAAACCCCACACAACTCTCACACACATATACATAGCATCCAAATTAAAATGTAGAAAATAAATGTTTGGATTTTCTCCCTGCCCCCAATAAATGCCAACAGGGATCAAAAGTTTTAAAAATCTGATTACTAGAATAAAGTTTGCTAATGAGATTCAGAGAGACAGAAAGAGTATAAAGGTGTTAAGTGTATGTAGTGTGGATTAGAAGAGAAAAAAGAATAGAAAAGTTAAAAAGTGAAGTTAAATTCTGTTCAAGGAGAAAAAAACATTTTGAGAACCTTGCAAGGTTCATTGAGCACCAGCAAATACTTCACATATCTCTTGTAATTTTTGATTTGCATTTTTAATTGATTGACCAATTCATTAAATTTGTACCCAGCCATTCCACCAAATATTGCTCAAGGTGTCCAACAATAACATACCAAGTAAAATGCAAAAAACCAAAACAGATGGGTAGGTCATCAATAAAACCAATCAAAACAACCACCAATGGGATAATATTTCTCATTTATTCATACTCAGATCATGTGATTGTGCTGTGTGTCATGCAGTCTACAATGTCAGGCACCAGTTCTTTGCACCCCCAGGGAATATGGACACATCAGGCCAGAATCCACCTGTCCACTGTAAGCCAATCCTGTGCCATTGTCAGGTACGTGGTCTGCTGAGTTTTCTCAGTCTGTGTAAAATGCTGCTGAGAGAAGGCATACCCTCCAACATTTCTCCATTGAAAATTGAAATGTCCTAAATAATAATAATAATAATAATAATAATAATAATAATAATAATATACCCTGCCCAACTGACTAGGTTGCCCCAGCCACTCTGGGTGGCTTCCAACATACAATATATAAGAACATAATAAAATATTAAACATTTAAAAACTTCCCTATAGAGGGCTGCCCTCAGGGGTCGCATAACTCCATACCCTCCAACATTTCCCTGATGAAAATAGGGTTGCCCTAAGGAAAAGTGGGACATTCTGGGATCAAATCAGAAAACAGGATGGCTTCTGTTAATCTGGGACTGTCCCTGAAAAACAGGGGCACTTGGAGGGTCTGGAGAAGGTTCCAAGCCAGTCTGCCAGGTCTCAGCTAGGATCAAGCTCTAGACAGTGAGGGTCTAGGATCTGGGAGTGGAAAAAGAAGCAGGCTGGCGTCATGGGTTGCCACAGCTGCATGTCTGCCAAGGGAGCGCATCCCCACCCACGCAGGGGGACCACTAAGGAGAGCCTTCCAGACTTGCTGCAGGGAAGAGGTGGATTTATTAGGGAAAGGGGCTGCTGCAGAGGGAGCCTTGCCAAAGGACCTAGATGCAGTACTGTGGGGAAGGGAGAGACGGAGGAGTGGGTTCAAAATAGGAAGACTCCAAGGAAGGTGCAGGATCAGGCATTATTTATTTTAAGGTGTTTGAAAATTGTGCTGATTGTAATATACATAATTGTCTGGCATATTAACTGTCAATGATGGAAAAGCAGGATATAAATATTTTAAAGAAAGGAAAGAAATACAAATACAAAAAAAAATTTACGATGAAAATAACTGGCTCATCACAACGGTTCAGTAACAGCTTGCTCCTATGCAAGCACATTGATTTCAGGGGGGGGGGGGCTCTGCCTAGCTGGGGCTGCAGGAGAGATTTTAACCTCCTGACTTTTCTCCACTCTGCAGAACTATATACTCAAACACGCTGCTCCTTTATCCATGTCACCTTAAAAATCTCTGCATTTAATTGGATGCCAGGATTGGATACTCACCCTCCTATCTGTTCTGAACAGGGAAGAACTTCCTTCTGTGAGTAGGTGGGGGCTGTTAAGAGTCTCCCCACATTGATGGTGGGGCAGGGGAGAGGGGCAAAACCAGTCCATTCTGTGGCATTGCCTCTTTTTCTTCTATTAGGTGTGGCAACCATTTTTTGGTTTTGTGCTATGGCCTGTGGGAGCAGTCTTGCTAAAGGCTCCCATGACGCTTTCTCAAAATTGCAAATGTGTCTACTGATCCAAAAATAATAAATAAATAAATGCGCCAAATGTTTTTTTTTTAAATAGTTTGTGCTTCAACATGGCTCTTGTTCATCTCTTGTTCCTCCCTAGGAGTTTCCAAGAGATCATACCCTCAGTCATCTTTTGCTAATATTAAGGCAATTCCTCTCTTGCTCCTGATTATAACAAATCCTATTACATTAATGTTCATTGTAACTTTAATCTGATTAACTGTGGGACTCTTAACAGTCTACTGTTTTTAATGGAAGTGCTTTTCCTTACAATTTACAAGGTTTTTCAAGATGAATCAAGCATGCAAAACCAGAATCTGGCCTATCAGTGACCTGCAAATAGGATTTGGAAGTGGTTCTTTTTTCTCTGTGTTCAAATGGCATCAAAAACCACACTCTAGGTATTATAGAAAACTAGTAAAATCTACAACAAAATGTTGCTGTGTGGAAGATTCCTTCCATTCTCCCTCCATTCAGTTTTCCATCTCTTGCCATTCCATGACCGCTGAGCACACCCAGTTCTCATGGGGTAGTTTTTGAGGGATTCCCACTCCAAACCTTTTTGTTTTCTTCTTGCACTCCTGCAAACCATGCCAATACCTCTCTCTCTCTCTCTCTCTCTCTCTCTCTCTCTCTCTGTGTGTGTGTGTGTGTGTGTGTTGTGTTGTGTTGTGTTGTGTTGTGTTGTGTTGTGTTGTGTTGTGTTGTGTTGTGTCCTTTCATTTGCATAAGCAATGGCACTTTCCCCCTGAATTAGTATATGCCATCATGGGGTGTGAATCACCTTTCCATTAGAATTCAGTATGCAATATTGCTGATACAAACAATATTGTTGTTGGTATCCGTCAGTCTGAAGAGACAATGGAGTGTGCCTCCAGGGGTGAAGCTGAATCACTGCTTTGTAGCACCAAAGTGATCTCCCTGGGGCGCAAGCCAGGGCAGCATATATGGAGGTCCTGGGCTGCCCAAATGACAGGACCTCTTGGCCTCCTCTTGGCCTCACTGATGTGGTCCAAAGGAAAGCAGAGCAAGACGTTGGGCACCAGCTTGGCTGCAGAAGTTGCTGGAAGGAGGTGTACAAGGCACCATCCAAACATCTTAGGGACCCCACTCCAGATTTGTGTAGGGTTTACTCCTTAGCTTTTTCTTCTCCCGAAGATATCCTGCAAGGCAGCAGAAGTTCAGGATCAGAGTTTTTCTCCTCCTCAAAGAGCTCCCTTCCCAGGTTGACAAGCCCCATCTGCCCCTCACTTCCCTCTACAGCATGTGCAGAAACTGCCTTCCTGACCATTGGGCCCACCATTGGTCTTGTCGACTCAAACTGCTGGAGCCTGTCTTCACATGCAGGGGAAGCCCCTAACTCACTGAGGGTTTGAGACCCATCAGCTCCCCTCCCCTGGTTTAGCCAGCCCATTGAAGCCTTTCCTGGGGTGTATGGAGTGTTAGGGGAAGCGTGGGGGACACGTCTGGTGGGAGACACGTCCTGCTCCTTCTGGGGTAGTTTGCTACCTTTGGTTCCTTCCCTGCACTCAGCTCTCCCCTGTGGCTCCTAGGAGCTGTCATCATGCGACAGCAGCCACACACCAAGAGCTTGGTGTGGACAGAAAATAACTGAACACATTGAATCATATACTGTAGTTGGTGGAGTTTTGGGAGACCATATAGCCTAACGCCCTGCTCAATGCAGGAAATCCACAGCCAGAACAATCCCAGGAGGTGGTTGACACACTCACTAGGGATGTGTATAGATGCTAGGAGAGGAGATATTTATTAGATATTAGTCTTCCTTCTTCACATTTGTGAGTTTAGCAGAGTGCATCCTTTTGCAGCTTAAAAGGGAAGCTTTCATGGGCTAGTTTTAACCTTTTTTTTCTGAAGCAGTGAATCTTCAGAAAAGAAGAAGCTCAGATCAGAATGCACCCACCTCTTCAAGGGTGGCTAAATACTGAGGTTCCACATGTAAAACTCGCTGGGAACTAATGGTAGCAAACTTACAATTTTGCTTGCTGTGGCTGGCGTTCAATATTCATTAACTGTATCACTATGGTTCTCTGTTTTGCTTTGTTCAGTAACATTTTATACACTTCCACACAGCTCCTTGCTTTGAGTACTGGTCACTAACCATAATAAAAGGAATAGATTGACAGACGGATGATTATGATGTGTTATTTATGAAATGCCTCCCACACATATGTCTCAAGGCAATGTATAATGACGACAACAGCAAATGAATTTTAAAAGTAGCCACCCATGGCAGAGACCCGTTCACGTAGCTGGGGGAGCTACATACACCAAAGTGTTGTTTGGTTCCACATTCAGGTTATAGCTGCAAAGCACAGATGATCGTAGTGGCAGTGGAAGGATTACAATAATATGGGGCTATTCTCAGCGCTAATGAGATTTGGAGTGCTGAGGACAGAGACCCAGAGGGGAGAGGGCAGCGCCAGGCCTCAAAGGATGGCAGTGGCAAAGGTAGCTGCTCCCTCTGGTTCCTGGCACGGCTGTGGGACAGAGCTGCAGCATGGCTCTTCGCTAGCCGCAGCAGCACGAGAGCCCCAGCCTCATGGGACGGGGCCAAGGGAAGAGCCCAGCAGCCCCCTGCTGAGTGGGGGCAAAGGAGAACAGGTCCCAGGTAACGGGGGGGGGCAGCAGCTGTAAGGGTAGTGGGGACTTGGAAAGTTAGAGGGAGGGTGGCTGGGGTGGGGGTGGGGAGCAGAGCTGGAGGAGCTCCAGGCAGGCGCAGGGCAAGAAGAAGACGCATGGAGGACCAGCTCCTAGGGAAGCAATGACAGAGCTGTGTGTGTCTCTGTGTGCCTGCGTGCTTTAGAGAGCAGAGGAGAGAGAAATCCTGGGCACATAGGAGAAAGCTGCTGGAAGGGACTCTCCTGAAAGGACCTGCATGTGTAAGGTTCAGACCAAGGTCATGCTGAGATCTGTGGGGAAAGGTGTGTGTAGAAAACAAGCAGCCCTTGGGTAGCCTTTATGTGACCACCGGGGGGGGGGGCAGTGAGAGGAGAGCTTTGTTTCTGAACAGTGTGTGTGGGTTGTGTGGATGGGCAGTGAGTTGAAGGTAAGAGTTAAATGCCTGCATGAAAACACGGCTGGCCTGAGGCAGAGTCAGGCAGCTGCATAAGGCAGCCAATTTGGGGCTTAATGAAAGAGCAGCAAGCAGTGGGTTATTTTTACTATGTTCTACTCCAGGGTGAGATTTTCTGGCCACATTCACACGATACATGAAACGCCCTGTGGTGCCACTTTATACAGTCATGGCTTCCTCCAAAGAATCCTGGGAGCTATAGTTTGTTAAGGGTGCTGAGAGGGGTGTGGAGATTCCCATTCCCCTCCCAGAGCTACAGGTTGCAGAATCATAGAATGATAGAGTTGGAAGGGACCCTGGGGAAATCTAGTCCAGCCCCCTGCAATGCAGGAATCTTTCGCCCACCATGGGGCTGGAACCCACAGCCCTGAGACCAAGAGTCTCATGCTGTACAGAATGATCAATTCCTCTTCCCAGGGAACTCTGGTTACTGTGGCTCTGGGAGTGGAATGGGGGGGGGGGTCTCCTAGGAACTCT
The DNA here is from genome assembly GCF_964270895.1 of Podarcis filfolensis. Classification (NCBI taxonomy): domain Eukaryota; kingdom Metazoa; phylum Chordata; class Lepidosauria; order Squamata; family Lacertidae; genus Podarcis; species Podarcis filfolensis. The sequence goes on from NC_139616.1 coordinate 2,119,666, forward strand.
CAGCTCCCTTAACACACTATTATTCCCAGACCTATCTGTGGGAAGCCAAGGCTGTTTAAAGTGATATCATAGTGCTTTAAGTGTATGTTGTGAATGTGGCCTCAGTTTCAGGTGACAAAAATCACTTGGCCAGTCTTGGGTGTTATATACTTTGACTTGGGGAGCGGGACACTCTTTGATATTCCGCCTTGGGCAGCAAAGTATCTTGGGCTAGCCCTAAATTTATGCCTAGAGCTCCTGCTATCCATGTACAGATGTGTGGGGGGGTATGTTAGACTGTATTATTGCATTTTTATACCCCCTTTTCTCTAAGGACCTTAAAGTATGTGGTCCTCTCCCACACTTTATCCATACAACAACCCTATGAAAATGGTTAGGCTGAGAGCTATAGCGACTGGCCTAAGGTTATTCATTAAGACTTTCATGGCCGAATGAAGATTGAACCTGAGTCACACACCCACACACCCACACACCCGCTCAGGCTCTTGCTGTCCTCCTCCACCAGACCCACCCTCTGCCCACACAGTTTTGAAAAGCAGCAGCAGCAGGAGGAACTCGAATACATGAAAAAAGGCATCCTGTTTGAAGTCCAAACTTTTCTCCAAAAAAGGACAATCATGTTTTTTTTAGGGATGGATGGCAACCCTAGGCTTATGCAGACAATTAAGAAAACATTTTCAGAAGCAAGAAGGTGATCTGTGATTTTAATCTGACTAAACATGCATAGGATTGTACTCTGTATGTTTGTGGGGGGTCCTGTGTACACACCATAGATTTAGAGCACCCCCACGGAATATTGGGAACTGTAGTTTATGGAGGGTGTTAGGAATTGTAGCTCTGTGGGGCTAAATTACAGTCCCCATGATTCTTTGGGAGTTGTGTGTCTTAAATGTGCTTTAATTATATGGTGTGTACACAGCCTATGTGAGCAATTGGTTTTGGAGGGCAGAGGGAGATGCTACAAATGCAAAAGCAATGCAGGAGACCAGTTTGAGTTATGGAGGGGAAAAAGAGGACAAGAATATTTTTTTAAAAGGGAGTTTCTCTGAACAGGAACCATTCTTGAATTAGGGGTTGGGGTGTTTGAAGAACCCTTCATGAGTTGATGTGTATGAGTACATGTGTGTTTGGATGTGTATAGATATGTATATAGATATAGGAACCTTTAGTAAAACCCATAAACCTCACCTCTGGACCCTTAACAAAATCATGCTGCCTCCTCCTTAGTTTCCCTGTAATTTGAGCACAGAACCCCTTAGAATCCCTTCTCCTACTTTTTATAGAATATTTTTGTTTATTTAAACAAGATCATACAGTTCACTAACACACAATAACAAAAGATAGAAAGAAAAAAGAAACACAGAAAAAAAGAAAAACAAAACTGAATGCAATCAAAAAATAAACATACATATGTAATACAAATGTTGGTTGTTTCAGGCACATTCCTGTTGGAGTTATTATTATTGGTGTTGCGGGCTAGTAACATTTTTAAAAAGATTTGTTTTATTTATAAATATTAGGATATTGTCCTTGAGGTCTCATGATAGTCTCACATAACTTGCTCCAGGCTCTGAGATGGTTCCCACATACAGTGGTACCTTGGGTTACAGACACGTCAGGTTACAGACGCTTCAGGTTACAGACTCCGCTAACCCAGAAATAGTACCTCGGGTTAAGAACTTTGCTTCAGGATGAGAACAGAAATCGTGCAGTGGCGGTGCGGCAGCAGCAGGAGGCCCCATTAGCTAAAGTGGTGCTTCAGGTTAAGAACAGTTTCAGGTTAAGAACGGACCTCCGGAACGAATTAAGTACTTAACCCGAGGTACCACTGTATATGACTTTCACCTGCTTATTGCACACTCTTTGACTGGCAGCTGTGTAACTAGATTCTGTTAAATAGCATTGGACACGATAGGAAAATTCCACCAGGGTCTGCATCTGCAACAGTGGCCCATTCAAGCATGCTTGTCATCCATTGGTGATGCTCTAATTGAACAATGAGCATGTATTAGTGATCTGCAGCTAAAATGTCTGAACAAGTCCCCAGTTGTGTTGGAGGTGATGGGAGCCGATACAAAAGTGTGTGCGCTCTCTCCCTCTCTCTCTGTGTAGTGGTTTACCTGTATCTGCTCATTCACGTGTACAAAGAACCACTAAGACCACAGCCTTAATTACCTGGGAAGAAACAGGTGAGGTCCCTACAAACTGGAGGCAGGGAAATGTTGTCTCCATCTTCAAAAAGGGGGGAAAAGAAGACCCAGGTAACTACAGACCGGTGAGCTTGACATCGATACCAGCAAAGGTCCTAGAACAGATAATTCAACAGTCGTTCTGTGAGCACTTAGAAAAGGATGCTGTGATTACTAAGACCCAGCCTGGGTTTCTCTAAAACAAGTCATGCCAAACCAATCTGATTTATTTTTTGACAGAATTACAAACTTCATGGATCAGCAAGGCTTTTGACAAAGTCCCCCATGATATTCTCACAAGGAAGCTGAAAAATGTGGGATGAACAAGGTAGATTTAGGTGGATTTGTAGCTGGTTGACTGACCAAACCCAAAAATGGTTCCTTATCATCCTGGAAAAAAGTGGCAAGTGGGGTGCCACAGGGTTGTGTCCTGGACCCGTTGTTGTTCAACGTCTTTATAAACAATTTGGATGAAGGAATTGAGAGGATGCTCATCAAATTTGCAGATGACACCAAACTGGAAGGGATAGCTAATGCCACAGAAACAGAAACAGAATTCAAAATGTCCTTAACTGATTGGAGAACTGGGCGCAAGCTAACAAAATGAATTTCAATAGGGACAAATGTAAGGTTCTGCACTTAGGCAGGAAGAACCAGCTGTAAAAGTATAGGATGAAGGACACCTGGCTTACTAGCAGTACATGTGAAAAGCATCTAAGGGGTCTTGGTGGACCACAAGTTGATGCAGTGTGATGCAGCGGGGGGGGGGGCTAATGCTATTCTAGGCTGCATCAAGAGAAGTCTAGTGTCCAGATCAAGGGAAGTCACAGTCCCACTCTATTCTGCCTTAGTCAGACCACACCTGGAATACTGTGTCCAATTCTGGGCACAGAATTCGAGGAGGGAGACCAAGATGATCAAGGGTCTGCAAACAAAGCCTTATGAGGACAGCTTGAAGGAGCTGGAAAAGAGGAGACTCTGAGAAGATATGACAGCCACCTGCAAATATCTCAAGGGCTGTCACAGGGAAGAGGGAACAAGCTTGTTTTCTCCTGCTCTGGAAGGGAGAACTCAAATCAATGGCTTCAAGTTACAAGAAAGGAGATTCTCACTAAACATTCAGAAAAACTTTTTGACGATTAGAGCTGTTCTGCAGTGGAACAGTCTCTTGCAGGAGGGGGTGGACTCTCCTTCCTTGGAGGTTTTTAAACAGAGATTGGATGGTAATTTGTCATGGATGCTTTAGCTGAGATTCCTGCATTGCTGGGGGTTGGACTAGATGACCCTTGGAGTCCTTTCCAATTCTACCATTCTATGATTCCATGATTCTAAGGGGCTTTCCCCACATCAACACACAAATGTAAGAATGTAAGAAGAGCCTGCTGGACAAGACCAGTGGAGTGTTCTGTACTCGCAGGGTCCACCTAGATGCCCATAGGAAACCTGCAAGCAGGACCTGAGGACAAGAGCGCTTGCCCCTCCTGCAGTTCCCAGTGACTGGTATTCAGTAATGGAGGTGGAGCATGGCCCTCAGGGTTAGGGGCCACTGATTCATTCATCTACAACCATACTTTAAACACACCCACACAGTAGTGGTGCCTTGGGTTACAGACACGTCAGGTTACAGGCGCTTCAGGTTACAGACTCCGCTAACCCAGAAATAGTACCTCGGGTTAAGAACTTTGCTTCAGGATGAGAACAGAAATTGTGCGGCGGCAGCAGGAGGCCCCATTAGCTAAAGTGGTGCTTCAGGCTAAGAACAGTTTCAGATTAAGAGCAGACCTCCAGAACGAATTAAGATCTTAACTCGAGGTACCACTGTACTTCTGAATAACCGTGCCTAGGATTGCACTGCAGATGTGTAAGGAGCCCCTTCAATATGTTATTGCTGAAATGCCTCAACGCATTGTGTTGACATTCAGTGATATAAAAGTTTAGTGTTAATGGTGGTGAATCTGAGAGGGCCCATTCACATGTGCAAATAATCACAACAATGGATTGATGACCATGTGAGTGGCCTGTTCACAAATGCAAATAATCCCTCATTTTGCAACTTTAAACTTATTCACGAACAAGCAAGCCTCTTTGAACTCCGACCTACTTCTTCGAAATGGTGTTCAGGGTTGAACAGTGTATGGTGCAATTATGGAGCATTGCATGCGTGAATCAGCCTTTCCACTGCTGGCACCCAAAAAGCTCCAAAGCATCACACTGGAGGAGATATTAATGCCATCTCCCTCTTTGTACTTGCACACGTGTGTGTGTGTGTGTGTGTGTGTGTGAGAGAGAGAGAGAGAGAGAGAGAGAGATGCACTCCAATGGCCTGTTCACATGCAAAACCATTACTAAACCACCTTATGAAGGCATTTAGTGCCTATGTGTGTGAATCAGCACTTCTGCCCCTTAAATGATCCCAAAGCGTTGCACTGGAGACCACACCAATATTTTCTTCCTTTCTTTGAGTTTGTGTGTGTGTGTTGTAGCTGGGTTGGCCCATTCCCACGTGCAATCGGGCTAATCATGACGCGATAGGTACGCACGTGTGAATGAACCCGGGGGGGGGCGGAACAGGAGCAGGGATCGCAAAGGTGGGCAAGAGTGAAGGGGCGAGGAGGAGGAGGAGGAGAAAGAGGAGCTCCTGTCAAGTGAGGGAGAGCGAGCGAGAGAAAGAAAGAAAGAGCGAGGCAGCAGGAGGAGGAGGAGAAAGGAAGAGGCGAGCGCGAGCGGGAGGAGAGGGAGCTGCAGGAGGAGGCGGGGGCGGGGGGGCTGCCCGGCGCGAGCGAGCGGGAGCGCGAGGGAGCGAGGGAGCGCGGCAGGAGCAGGAGGAGGAGGCGGAGGAGGGAAGAAGCGCGACGCAGGGACGGCAGATGCCTGGAAATAAAAATTTGATGATTGCATGCAGCGGCTGGAGAGACTCTGTCGGTGGCGGCGGCGGGGACGCAGCAGGGACCGGGGGGGCGACGGCAAAATGAAGTATCAGAAATACCTGACTGTCTTGCAGATGGCCATCGGGGTGACCGCCTCCAACCGGGGCAGCCTCATGCCCTTAAAGAGGAAGCTCTGGTGAGTAGCGGGCGCCGCGCTGCGGGTTCTGGGCGCTGCGCCGGCCGGGATGGGGCGCCTGCCCCGCTTGGCTTCGGGGCCGGAGAGCCGCTGCGCGCCCACGCGCGCGACCCGGGCGAAGGAAGCTCTTCCCGCTGACCTGCTCTTCCACGGCCACGCAGCTCGGCTCCGCGGGGCCAGGAGTGCTGCATTAATTAAAATGCGAACCGTGGCAAATCGGCAGAATCGCCCGGTTTCTTTGCAGTGAAATCCTCCCTCTCTGTCATCTGGATGCTGGAAAGACACCAGCGCGCCAGGGGGGGTTTCCATGAATTATTTGCGGCAAAACAGCCCCCTTCCCCGCAGAGTCAGACCTTGATGCTGTGCTTAGTAGTTTTCTTTTTTCTTTTCTTTTCGCAAAAGCCGGCCAGTTTCCTCGCCCCTCCGTGTGTGTGTGCGGGGTGGGGGTGGGGGTGGAGGAACAGAGGCTTCGTTGCCATAACCAATTGGAAGCTGTTTTAGAGTTCAAAAGTGTCATGCTTTGCACTATCAAGCTCCCAATCTATTTCTTTTTTAACTGAGGATGTTGGTTAAATTTGATCTGAGATCATGGATGCTCTTCCAGAGAGATACAGAGGGGGAGTGATAAGGCAGGGCCTTTATGGATTTCAGAACATGGAACATAGTCTTTGATCTGCTTGGTAACAGCATTTTGATTTTTTTAAAAACCCTAGATGAATAAAGTGTGTTTTATCCTTGCCAAATAATTGGTGCTTATGATAGTTACTGGAGGGGGTGGGATGTGTGAGAGTGTGTGTGTAATGCATTGTGAGAATTTGACCTTAGCTGCTTGATTCAGAATTATATAGTGCATGTGTGCTTTTCTCTGTTTCCTTCAATGGCTTTTGCTCAGCTCCTCTCTGTGCACACGCACACACGGCATGTTGAGGGGGTAGACTGTCATATTGTGATTATGTACTGTGGGTGAGTAGGGTGCAAAGATGCATTGCAATAACTGGTGACTTGTGAAGGATCAGTTTGATTTCAAGCAATAGGACATGGGTAGTTTTTAGAAGGAAAAACCTGAAGGAGAATAAAATCTAAAATCAAACTGAATAGGCTGACATGGGGGGGGGGGGGACAGAGCATAGCAGAATTGCCTCAACTATTTGGTTTAACAATATAGCACTACAAGTTTCCATGGGGGAGGGGAATGGCAGAACCAAAATCCATTTACTTCTCATATGCAATTCTTCTTCTTTTGTATATGTGATTTTCTTTTTGATGTGCAAAATGAAATGTAGATACATAATGGATGCATCTTTCTCTCTCTTGCCCTGCCTGTCTCTGGCCAACAAGAGAGACATTCATCATATTGCTTAAATTGTATTAACTTATTTGAAGGTCCAGTCATGTACACAAGCTTAAAAAGCCACATCTGAGCAGTAACTTGCTCTCCTCCTGACCCTCGGTCAAAATGTCAGAGGGGAAAAGTGCTGATGGCACAGAAGGTAGCTGGAGCATCTTAGAACTACCAGCTAATAGTCTGCTCCTGTTTCCTGCACTTGATATGATTGATTCTCTCTCCATTCAGATAGATTAGCAGAATATATGACATGAGAAAGAGAATACAGTGGTTACTACTCTGCTCATCTGAAGCCTCGTAGTGAGTAAGGAATACTGCCTTGACTATATGTGAAATGCACGTTGCTCATTCTGTCCCATGGCTTGCCCTTTATTCCCTCTGGCAGATATTTTTTACAAGCTTTTTTTTACCAGCTTAGAACCAATTTAGCTGGTTTCAGGATCACAATATAAATATAATAATATTTAAGGAATATGCAAACACCTTGTATGCCTTTTCTAAAGAACTTCATATAGCATATCAACTTAACTTACCATAACTTAACTTAAAAAATCATTGCCAAGCCTATTATGTTACAGTAAAGAAGAGTTGAAACTTTTATTTAAAAACCAGTTGTTTGCAGGGGTTCCTATGGCCATGTTCTCATTTGTCTGGGACACATAAAATGATAATTTAGCTCACTCTCAGCAGAATCATCTCTCTTCATTTTGCTGATAGTGCATGTGAGTCATTGAGGTGTATACAGATGCTAATGATAAAACATTATTTGTCAGGAACAAAACTGAGCATTAAATAGGTTCTATTTTTATACTGTTTTGTGTGCTCTCTTCTAAGTACTCTCAGATCATTGTACAACCTTGCTGTAGAAGTTGGGAAAAAATCATTTACAGCTCCCATCTATCAGGCATGAGTGTATTGTACATAAGTTTCTCAATGATTGTTATGAAGGATCAAAACAAGGTTGCTCTGTGAGTGTGAAGTCTAATGGACACTTATAGACAAATTTGTTGTTAGGCTGCAGGACATGCTTAAGTTCTTTCTGTCATTATGTTTGCCTTGTGGCTTTAACATCCTTTTACATGACTATGTTTTATAAGAGCATCCTTACCCTGAATGACAGTACAACATAAAATCCAAAAGTAAGCAGATGTTCTTTAAAAAAAGATTAGCTGTGTTTTTGCTGAAGGGTAAGAATTCATCAGCATAAAAATTCTGGTCTTTGATTAAATAAATTTTATTATGTTGTTATTATTATTATTTAAAAAAATATTTTATTAGTATTAGAATGATGTGTGATTTTCATGTACACCATCCTGGAGTCCATAGTTTGGATGGAGTCCATAGTTTGGATGCTGTTGAGAAAATTACAAAATAATAAATGAATAAAAACTGACCTAAGAAATGTTTTCTGCCTACTTAGTAACAAGAAAAGTATACATTTGGCTATGTTACATTGGAAGTGCAGCTCACAATCCTTTTACAAACAAACAATGCACTGCATGTGAAAGAAAATGAGTCAATCTGATTTTTAATTAGATATTTCAGCTTTTATGAATTCAAGTATCATGCTTTGAAAAAAAGAATGAAAATCAGGTTTTACGTATTCTGGTTTGCTCTCAGGTCAATAACATCTGTGATATATGTTACATACAGTTACTGCAAGCAAAATAGACCGTTTAATAAAAATGGTTTAAAATACTCTTATCTTTTGCTGGGGGAGATAATCCACCTGAATCCACTGAATGAAAAAATGCAAAGGTAGTGGCGACTGTTTCCTTCCTTCATGGAACATCTGCCACTCTAATTTCTTCCACAATAAAAGGTCTTGTCCTATGGAACATTAAAAGCACAGCTTCATTACTATACGGCTTGTTTTTGTTTGTTTCTCGTGTTTCATCATCACACAGTGTTGGAGAATTTAATTTCTAGGGGCTAATTCAATTTCTAGGGCTCCAAGTGTCAAAACAGTGAGCTGTACAGAAGCCATTTAGAGTTATTAAGAAAATGAATGGGGTGGTCTTGAGATCGATTCTCAGGGACAGTCATCCAGATCACCACAATCCCTCTCCTGCTTGGCACCAGTCTAGCAGAGAGGCCACTAAGTGACTAAATTCTACTGTGATAAGATCTTCCAGCCACGTTAGATGTCATGCAGCACCAACCTGCCAACCAGTGTAAATTCAAAAGGAAAGGGTAGAGGCTTGCCCCACGCTGACTTTGACAGTTGCCAGCCCCATAGAAGTTGCCATACGTCCTGGTACAAATTCCAATAACATTAGCTTAGGTGTTTAAATATTTAGCAGCACCACAGGGAAGAACTGTAGCTCAATGGTCAGGCCTGCCCAGGCAAGGCTGGAAGGAATCCCAGAGTTGCTCCCTGTCAGTGGAGGCCACCCTGAGCTACGTGGGCCAAGGGTCTGACTTGGTGTCAGGCTCTGGGTTCCTAAGGGTTTATTCCATGTATTGCTTCAAATTATAGAGCAGCCTTTCCCAAGCTGGTGCTCCCCAAATGTTGGACTGCCATCGGCCCTGCCAAGCTAACAGGGCCCATAGTCAGGGATGATAGGAGAGGAAGCCCAAAACACCTGGAGGGCACCAGATTGGGGGAAGTTGGTTTAGAGGCTCAGTGGGTTAAAAACCCCGTACATTGGTACCCTATGCATGTAGGGTTTGTAGGGTTTATGTAGGGTTGTAGCCAACTAAGTTCTACTCAGAGTAGCCCCATTAAAATTGCAGAACCTAAATTAGTCAGATCTATTAATAGATCTTTCCTTCCTTGGTGGTTTTTAAGTGGAGGTCAGATGACCACCTGTCATGGATGCTTTAGCTGAGATTCCTGCATTGCAGGGGGTTGGACTAGATGACCCTTGGGGTCCCCTCCAACTCTACAGTTCTATTATTCTAATGGCTGTACTCTGAGTAGGAATAACATGGGATACAACCCACTGACTTACCTGTCCCCTGCTGCCAGCTCTGCTAGATGTCCCTCTACCAGATGAGGTGTTGCAGGTGGAAACAAGGGACAAGACCTTCTTTGCAGCAATGCCCAGGGTGTGGAACTCGCTGTCCTGAGATATTGGGTCTTCAGTCACCGGTCCCAAGTTTTGGGGGCTTGTCTCCCTGTGCTATTTTGAGAGCAAGCCTGTCACTTAGCTTGTTCAGTCAGAGATGGTTCAGTCCAGTTGATGAATGTTGTGGGTGGGTGTTCTCTTGTTAATAAAATACCCATTCTAAATTACCTAATTGAATCTGAAACTACATGTTGAAGACAAGACATATTACCCCAATGCAAGACATCATGTGAGTCTATGGAATATTTGAGGGCTCTGTATCTTTCTTCTCTCTCGTATGAGGCAGCTGAGAAATGGATGAGGGAGAAGTTTCAGGATAGCAAGAAAAGAGTGCCAATGAGGGAACCCCTGGTTTTAAACAATAGCAGAGGTTTGATGAAAGCAAGCCAAGGTGGGAGACACTGAGAAAAAGAGGTGGCTTAAAACAAGGTTTCAATACAGCAAAAAAGGAATTGGGAGGCGTTCTGTTGTGTTAGCTTTTGGTGTTAGTTTCTATTTTGTTCCCATCTCTGCCATTTCTCCTTCCTGGTTAAAACACCTTTTTAAAAAGACAACAGCCCTCCTTTCCCAGGCCATTCAGACCTCTCTCATGACTTTTGTCCTCAGTGTCTTTCCCCCCTAGTGCCTATGCCATGGCTGCTGCTGTGGTGCAACCTGCCTTCTTGTTTGTTCCCCACCCTGACTTCATGCACAACCAGGATTCTGATGAGGCTCCCATCGGGGGGGGGGGGGGTGCATGACAACAGCCTTGCATTTTTATGTATATAGGAATATACATGAATAGGAAGCTGCTTTGAGTGTTTTCTGCTGAAGAGGGAAGGTTTTTTAAAAAAATAAATAATAATCCTGTAAATAGATAAAATTAATATGTGTAGAGAAAGTGATACAGAATAACTTCTGCCAATGTGTAGGCTATGTGTGAGAGAAAATGGGAATTAATTTGTCCTGGAGTGCTGTTTGTGGATGCAATTCTGATATTTAACAAGTTGACTGACTACCAACTATTAATTCTTGGCATTCATGATTCTCATATGCTATTTCTATGAAGGATGAGTTGGTCCATGTTGGTCCACATATGCTTGTGGTTTCTCAAATTTTGTGTGGGGCAGTTCATAATATGTGTCAAGGGAGAATGTACAACTGTCTTTGGCAGGGGTGGCAATCTTTTTTCTGTCAAGGGCCACATTCCCTCGGATTAATTTCCTGGGGTCCATATGCTGCAGGTGGGCAGGGCTTGAGCACAAAGTGTTTGGGACTGAAGCCACAATTGAGTAGGGCACCTTCCTCCCCCTCTCATGCCCTTTTTCATTCTGTTTCCACTTCTCTTTGCCAGCCACCAACTACCTCTACTTCTTCCTTTCTTTTACACCACTATTCATAAAAAGGTACCAGAGCGGTTTACAAAAAACATATGTAAAATCATACAAAATAACCATATCAAAATGTTAAAATCAGAAATGAGGTAATTGTTATGGAAATGGGTTTTCCTAATTTCCTGTATAAACCTGAAAGAATTGAAAAACCCGCAGTGGGCTTAAAAGTTTAAAAGGCCCTTGCTCCATCTCTAGTGGCAGGGTGTTCCACAGGACTGGGCTGATGACACTGAAGGCTTGGGTTCTTGTTGTAGCCAAATGAGCCTCACCAACTCGGGGAATGACTGACAAGACTCCTGCAGATGATCTCCGTGACTGAGCTGAGATAGAAGGGTTCAGGTAACCCCTGAGGTCCCCAGGATCTGAGTGGTTCAGGGCTTTGTAACAAACAAGAACCTTGAACCTGGCTCAGTAGCAGATAGGGAGTCACACTTAGTTGGCTGGATGCCTCCTTCAGCAGTCTGGCTACCTCCTTCTGCACCAGCTGGAGCTTCAAACTAGGCCCAGGGGCAGCCCCACAGAGAGTGCACTGCAGTAACCCAGCCTCAAGGTTACCAGCACAAGGACTACATATATGGAAACACATTCCACATGTTTGAAATGTGTTGTGATGTGGCATAAAATATAATATAAACCAGGTCTGCACATCTTACATCTCACTCAGTTAAAAGTAGAGTCGGAGAATAACAGAGTTGGAAGGGGACTTCAAAGGTCATTCAATTCAACCACTTGTCAATGCAGGAAATGAATTTCTACAAGATCCCATATAGGTGGCTATCTGGCTTCTGAGGCAGGGAAGGAAGGATTAGCTCAGGGAGGGGAACTTTCTTCAGCCCAGGACCACATTCTGTCATGGGCAACGTTCCTGGTGCTGCTTTTCAGCGTGGACAAAGTCAGTGGCAAAAGTAGGTGGAGCAAAGAATGTGACCTTTTTTGTGCAGCAGGTTACATTCCAGGTTACAAAGCACATATACACATGAGTACTTCTGAATACCATCTCCTGGGGTCAAACAGCAGAAGTAACCTTCAAGCCCTGCTTGCAGACATCCTGGCAAGCAGCTTGCATTCTCTGCCTCTGAAGACAGAGCGTCCAGCATGGCTAACAGCCACTGAGGTCTCTCCTGCTCACACCACCAGATGAAGTGAGCTAGGGACAAGGCCTTTTGGGTAGTGGCTCCCTGGTTATGGAACAGCCTTCCCAGACAAGTTTTCCTGGCACTGTGTTTTCAGTGTTCGGTGAAGATATTTCTATTTATCCAGGCTTTTTAAATAACTTAAGTTTTACAGTCTGGGCCTTTCCATTCCTTACATGGTGTTTAATTGTGCATTGCTGTTTTGTTTTTAATAAATGTTGTAGTTTTTACTGTTTTATAGACTTACATTCAGACTTACATTCTAAAAAGACATGTCACAAAATGAAAATGGCATCTTCAGTGAGAAGGTTCCAGCAGCAGATGGATTGGAAGCGCCCTTCTTTGTCTGCTGAGATCTGGAGAGCTACAACTGATCAGAGCAGACAAAATTGGCCTAGGTATATTCTTGGTCTGATTTGCTGTGCGGCAGCTTCATTAGCGGAGTCTGACATGGCATAAGGCAGCCTCCTAGTAGGAGCTGCGGGCAGGAACTCTTGGGAAATGCGGTCAGAAAGACAGTGCTGCATGCTGAGGAAGAGCTTGGAAGGGTGAGGGGCAGCAGAAAGGGTTAGGATGGGCACAGAACTCAAGTTCTGCAGGCCTGGATTCTAATTTTGATTGCTTTGTTTTAAAGGTTTTTAAAAAGAAAATGGAGAAGCAGATAAGAGAGGAGTGTGGGACCTGGGGAGTCCTACAGGTGTTGCTGGACTCTCATCCTGCTTGACCATTGGCCATATTGGCTGGAGATGATGGGAGAGTCCAGCAACATCTGTAGAGACACAGGCGCTCCCCATCCCTGACATGTAGAAAGAGGAGGACAGGATGGAGCGTTACTTCTGTTACTGAACAGTTTGGAAAGTGCCTGATTATCCCTTTGATTTTGTGGAGCTTAACTCCTATTAAATATGTTAAAATTGCTGTTAGCTAAGAGAAGATTCATGCATAGAATCTAAATGCTCTCTCTCTTTAGGTCTTTCACACTTATGCCAAGAGGATTGTAAACCTCTTTTGGCAAAAACCCATGAATGAACAGTATTGCCTGTGCTATTGTCCACTTTGGGAAAAAGAGATGTTTGCTGACAAGCAGACCAGGGCAAGGTCCCATTCCAGGCACCTGGTTCGTCTCTGATTTAGCTCTGTCGCTCCCTGATGGATGCATGTGTCTTGCTGATGTGAACTGAAGTGCAGCAGGATCTGGAGGGCCCAACTCTGGCATAGTGAAAAAGCAGCCACTGAAAGAGAGCACCCCAGAAAAATAAGGATAAAACTTTATGCATCTGATGACTCTAGTCCACGAAAGCTTGTGCCCTGATAGATTTCAGTACCTGTTGTATTTGCAGAAAGATTATTTTGCTACTGACCCCTGAGTCAGTAGATCATCATAGTCTACACTGGAAATGTTTGCAGACCCACCACTTCTCTCTAACCTGTGTTGTTAGTCATTATTTTAATGAACATCACATTGTTCTCTCCATAGTAATTAAAATGAATGACTATAAATACGGAAACGGTTCTTTGGTCAATCAGCTGGAAAGGGATCAGCTTCTCCTCCTCCTTGTGCATGTTGGTGAGATGCACTGAGCATGTTCAGCTGAGTCCTACTGACCTCATCACTTTTGCTTTAGCATTAAAAAGACCTGGCATTTGATGTGATGTTATTTGGGAGAGCATGCTGGATGGCAGCAGTGGGGAGACAATCAGGGAGATGAAGTAAAGCAAAAGCACCAAGCTCAGAGCTGAGTAACAAACTCTCAGTAGCTGTGTCTGAGAAATGATAGAAGTACTCTTGCTGCAAGCACCAAACCCACCATGTTAACTCTTGGCTGTGATAAAGCAACAAAGGCAAAACTACAAGGGGGGGGAAAAGCTTTTTGAAAGTTAATTTGTCCTCCCCTTTGGGCAAGGTGGATCCTGAGGAGACCTGTGATGGCACAGTTGACAGAGGGAGAGGGCACATGAGCTGAAACTCTGGGAGCAAGATGTTCGGCAGCTTTCCAGGTATTTTAAATTTCAATTCTGCTCCTGTAGCCAAATCCACTGTCTCAGATCAGATCTCCAGAGAGAAGCAACTTCCCAAACAGCAGAAGCAGCTTAATTGTACACTGCAATTTAAAAGTGTATATTAACAACTTTGCTTAATATAGTGTGAATCCAATAGAAAACAGCTTCTTCTTTTCCATACCTTTATAAGCAAAGTTATTGTGAGATGTGATTGCTCTCATTTCCTTCTCATTGCAGGATCTGTTAATTGCCTGTTCTGAAAACAGGTATTTTTGAGATGTTCATCGCAAATTGTCAATGTCAAAGATTGTTTGTTTGCTTTTGAACATCTGATTTGTCTAATGTTGTATCTTACATTATCATTTTGCTGTTAGGTTAACCGGTTTGTCAATAGTTGATTTGTAAGAAGCCTTGGGAAAGTATTGAGTGTTTCACTTAAATAAGGAGGGTGGCAGCTTTACATTGTGTACAATAGCTTGTAATTGTCACAGGGGCAGGAGATGTTAATGAAGAAGAGGTTTTTTTATGGCTTTTCTAAAACCATGAGTTGGAGGATAAGGCTATGAATGGCAACTAGCCATGATGGCTCGGCTTTGCCTCCACGGTCAGAGGCAGTAATGCTTCTGAATACCAGTTGCTGGAAGCCAAAGGAGAGGTCCTGATTTTAGATGCCACAGACATCTTGTTGGCCACTGATGCTGATCCAGCTGGCTCTTCTTATGATCCTAAGTTGGTTCGTAAAGCATAGCATACAATAGTATGCTACATACATACAATAGTATACTAGTATACAATTAGTATACAATTAGTATACAATTAGTATACAATAGTATACTAGTATACAATTAACCTATGAAATTCATAGTTGCAAGATGTAGGGAAGACCGCTGGCTTAAATGTTTTTAACAGGTGAGACAAATTCTTCCAGGATCCAGAGGCAAAGTGTATCAGACTACCAGTTGCTAGAGGGCAGTGGGAGAGAACTACCCTTGTGTCCTGCTTGTGGTCTTCCCCGAGGCATCTGGTGGCCACTGTGGGAAAGGGTATCAGATCTAATGGAACTCGCTTTATGTTCTTATGGTCCAGTTCTCGTGCAAGATGGCATCTGGAGACCTCTAGGTGACTCTGGCTGAACATGGAATGACCTGACGTGGCCTTAGATGTCCTAGTAGAGCACAGAAAGGCTTGTGAGTCATCTTTTAGCTCTTGAACTAAATGTAGGGTCAGAAGGTTTGCTTGCTTGTTTGTTTAAAGGGTTTTTACCCAACTTGCCCTTAACCTCAGTGCTCAGCAAAATGTTGCTTGGCAGCAGCAGAACATTGAATGCCTATTAATATGCATTTGGCAAAGGAGAGAGTTACAGCAGTACATTGTTGCAGGGTGCTGATTTGAGGATTACCCCTTAGGAAGGCATTTCTTGTTTCCAGTAGAGCAACAATAAAACATTTTGGGCACTTGGAGAATAGCTTCCCCTTTGGCTCATCCCCCACCCCATTTCCCCCATTAATATGGCCTTGTAAGGCAAATGATGGCATTAGGAAGGTAACTTTCATATACAGGTCAGACCAGTAGAAGACACGTGGAGTGTCTCCAGCAGTGGCTAATAATAGTTAGAGAAGAGGCAAGTGTAAAAGAGGTCGGCAGGTATCTCAGTCATTTCCTTTTCTCTTGCCAAAGGTTCGTAGGCAGCGTGGCCATGAGGTTGCACCGATTTGCTGTTTATACATGAAGAGGGAACTTTGAGTTCTCATGAGGTTTCTGACCATGTGGAACTAGAAAGAGATTCCAGGGTATATAGGAGGAGGCCACCACCTTGCTGAAGCTGTGCAGGTCTGGGTCTGGTCTGAGTCTGGGAACCCCAAGTGGGCCACCTTGAGTTCTATAATGGAAGGAAGGCAGAATATAAATATAGCAAAATAAGTACATGAATACAGCTCTGTCCCCTCCTCCCACTCAACTTGTGTATGAAACAAGTGCTTAGAAATCAGGTCTAAAAATTGATTAAAAATGAAGTTTTGTTTATTTGTTTTTGCCCACACAACATAATTATTAATGTGGCTTTTGCTATCTCGCTGCAGCAATCTCACTGCAATCAGAAGGTTAACACAAATCTAAAAATGGAATAATTTGCTCATTTATAAATTTCCTCCAATGAAGGCAAGAAGAGGTTAAGATTTTTCTAAAAAAATAAAAATAAAACACTGAATTAATTCCTCTCAAGATGGCATTAAAATTGTTTGGCTCAAAGAGGCAGTAAATCTTGGCTTCTGCAATACATGTTTGTTGATGAATGCCCATGCAAAATGATCCATTCAGTGCTGAATGGAACCTCATATAGGTTTGGTGAAGCCACCCAGGCAAAAATCAGGATGCAAGAAGAGCCGTGCTGGATCAGACCAAAGGCTTGTCTAGGCCAGCATCCTGTTCTCACAGTAGCTAACTAGATACATGCAGGAAGCCTACAAACTGGACCTGAGTCATCTCCCTACTACTGATTCCCAGCAACTGGCATTTAGGAGTAGCATGCAGCTGTCATGGCTACTAGCCATTCATAACCCTGTCCTCCATGATTTTTTCTCTTTGAGAGTCAAAAGCCTTCATTGAAACTTATGAAATTGCCTTATATTAAGTCATCCTCTCTAACCTCTTGTCTGCTGTCTCTGGCAGTCAGTCTCTGTGGAATCAGTCACAGAAAGGGCTTTGGCCTTACCAGCTATTATTATTATTATTATTATTATTATTATTATTATTATTATTATTATTAATTTATACGCCACCCATCTGGCTGGGCCTCCCCAGCCACTCTGGGTGGTACCCAACAGAATATTAAAAATGTGATAAAACATCAAACATTAAAAACTTCCCTAAACAGGGAAGGGCTGCCTTCAGATGTCTTCTAAAAGTCAGATAGTTGTTTATTTCCTTGACATCTGACGGGAGGGCATTCCACAGGACGGGCACCACTACTGAGAAGGCCCTCTGCCTGGTTCCCTGTAGCTTCACTTCTCGCAGTGAGGAAACTGCCAGAAGGCCCTCGGAGCTGGACCTCAGTGCCCGGGCTGAATGCTGGGGGTGGAGACGCTCCTTCAGGTATACTGGGCTGAGGCCGTTTAGGGCTTTCAAGGTCAGCACCAACACTTTGAATTGTGCTTGGAAATGTACTGGGAGCCAATGTAGGTCTTTCAGGACCAGTGTTATGTGGTCTAAGCGGCCGCTCCGAGTCACCAGTCTAGCTGCCGCATTCTGGATTAGTTGTAGTTTCAGGGTCACCTTCAAAGGTAGCCCCACATAGAGCGCATTGCAGTAGTCCAAGTGGGAGATAACTAGAGCATGCACCACTCTGGCGAGACAATGCACAGGCAGGTAGGGTCTCAGCCAGTGTACCAGATGGAGCTGGTAGACAGCTGCCCTGGACACAGAATTGACCTGTGCCTCCATGGACAGCTGTGAGTCCAAAATGACTCCCAGGCTGCGCACCTGGTCCTTCAGGGGCACAGTTACCCCATTCAGGACCAGGGAATCCCCCACACCCACCCGCCCCCTGTCCCCCAAAAACAGTACTTTTGTCTTGTCAGGATTCAACCTCAATCTGTTAGCCGCCATCCATCCTCCAACAGCCTCCAGGCACTCACACAGGACCTTCACCGCCTTCACTGGTTCTGATTTAAAGGAGAGCTAGGTATCATCTGCATACTGATGAACACCCAGCCCAAACCCCCTGATGACCTCTCCCAGCGGCTTCATATAGATATTAAAAAGCATGGGGGAGAGGACGGAACCCTGAGGCACCCCACAAGTGAGAGCCATGGGGTCTGAACACTCATCCCCCACCACCAATTCTAGACATGGCCCAGGAGGAAGGAGCAGAAGCACTGTATGACAGTGCCCCAAGGATCAAGGAGACAGGTGGTTGGTTTCACTCGTCCAAGCAGCCTGTCCACATCCTCAGAGGTAACAGATTGGAACTGATCCCACACAACTTGACTACACAGGACTCTAGCAGTCCCCCACACCTGCCCACCACCTCCCTCAAAAACAGTATTTCTGTCTTGTCAGGATTCAGCCTCAATCTGTTAGCCACCAGCCATCCTCCAGCCGTCTCCAGACACACAGGACCTTCACTGCCTTCACTGGTTCTGATTAAAAGAGAGGTAGAGCTGAGTGTCATCCTCATACTGATGAACACCCAGCCCAAACCCCCTGATGACCTCTCCCAGCGGCTTCATATAGATATTAAAAAGCATGGGGGAGAGGACGGAACCCTGAGGCACCCCACAAGTGAGAGCCATGGGGTCTGAACACTCATCCCCCACCACCACTTTCTGGACACGGCCCAGGAGAAAGGAGCGGAACCACCGTATAACAGTGCCCCCAGCTCCCAGCCCCTCTAGATGGTCCAGAAGGATGTTATGGTTGATGGTGTCAAAGGCCGCTGAGAGATCCAGCTGAACTAGGAAACAGCTCTCACCTTTGTCCCTAGCCCGCCGGAGATCATCAACCAGCGCGACCAAGGCAGTTTCAGTCCCATGGTGAGGCCTGAATCCCAATTGGAAGGGATCCAAATGGTCCGCATCCTCCAGGCGTGCTTGGAGTTGTTTGGCAACCACCCGCTCAATCACCTTGCCCAAGAATGGTAAATTTGAGACTGGGCGATAGTTGGCCAAATTGGCTGGGTCCAAAGATGTTTTTTTAAGAAGCGGTTTAATGACCGCCTCTTTCAGCGGGTCTGGGAAGGCTCCCTCACAGAGGGAAGCATTCACCACCCCGCAGAGCCCATCGCCCAGCCCTTCCCGGCTTGCTTTTATCAGCCAGGATGGGCAAGGATCAAGGAGACAGGTGGTCGGTTTCACTTGTCCAAGCAGCCTGTCCACATTCTTGGAGGTAACAGATTGGAATTGATCCCATGTAACAGGACTAGACATAGGAACACCCTGGTTTTGCCTGGCTGAAATAGAGCCCACTGCCCAAAGATGGAAGTCCAACTCACTGCTCTGCCTGCTTTTGCTTCTGACCACACCTACTTTGGCCTCTGGCAGTGGCCACCTCTGTTCTGCAGACCCTGGAACGCTGCCCATGACAAAGCGTGGTCATTGGACAGAAAAAGGTTCTGCTTAGCAGCAGCAGAAAACAAGTTCAGAAAATGTACCTAGGCTTGGTTAGTACAGGGTATGAGGACAAAGGATTTAGGCCTGTGTGGTGTTAGAACAGGGTTTCTTCCTTTTGAAAATGCTGTCATTTCTCTCCAACAGGGTAACGCCATCCTCTGAAAATCCCACTGGCTCTAATTGTAGTATAAGCCAAGGAAAGCCTTCTCTAAGAAGAATAAAAGGGAGAATACATAGAAGCAAAAGCCTCGATAGCCTTGATTTCTGTGAGTTCAATGTAAGTACATGATTTGTCCTACCTTCCTTTTGCTTGATGTTCCTGAGAATCTCCCCTTAATCAGACAATATGAAAAAGGTTTTCACCTCCTTTTCATTCATTCACAGCATATATCTATCCATATGGTTAAATCAGTGGCTGGTTGTGCATTACGCTTGGTGAATGTGCCTGTGAAAAGTCCCAGCCTCCCAGAGCAGACCTCTCTAGGTTCATGCAAACAGCAGATGAGAAGCTGAAACTGTTTCTGGACTGTACCACTCTAGACTTCAGGAAGGGGGAGCCACATGACTAATTGCTGCTCTGTGGGAGAAAAATATATGACTGGCATACATACAGTTACATATAAAAGCATTCACTCATTGGGTACCTCCTTGCAGCGATCTGAAGTGATGAAATCTAGAAGCACTATTGGCTCCTCCTTTGCCAGAGCTGCATGCAGGATGTTGCTTCTTGCTCCACTGAGGCAAAAAAGCACCTGCTCAGGCGGAGCTCCCCATCTGAGTTGGAGTTCTCTGACATCTTTGGACAATGCTGTATAATTGCTTACTGATACACAATTTGCAAATTATGTTTTGGTTCCTATGAAACACAGTGACCGTTATAACTGAAATAACATTTGCTTCAATGCTCTTCACAAGCATTGAAAGAAAGAGATAGCGGGCTTTTTCCTGAAACTTTGTGGTTGTTAATTAGCAAAAATTAACAACCCTTTAGGTTACAGTGACATGCCTAGACATTATACTCAGCAGAAAAATACTCAGTTTGGTCACAAATATTTTAATAATGCCTGTTGGCTATCATTGCAGTCAATTTCATCAGAAAAGTTTGTTTTGATTTGGAATGCACATGCTTAACATCACATAGCCAAAGTTAGCAGCAAATATATATTTGTTATTTTTCTCTGCTGAAGTTTTCTAAGTGTGAAAATGGAGCTTCCTTTTCAGTTTAGAGGCAAGTAAGAGGTGACCTGTGATCCTTGGATGAAGTGTGGTGTAGAAATGTAATGAATAAAATAAAATGTATTATATTATGTATGGGGTAGAGAAAGTGAATAGAGAGAGGTTTTTCTTCTTTGCTCCTAATACTTGAACTCGTAGACATCCAAAAAAGGTAAATGTTGGAAGATGCAGGACAGATAAAAGAAATGACTTCTTCACGCAGCATGTAGCTGAACTCTGGAACTTGCTCCCTTTGGGGGCTGTGATGGCTTTATCTAAGGATGGGACAAATTCATGGAGGAGAAGCCTAGCAGTGGCTACTAGCCAGGATGGCCACTTTCTACCTCCACTATCAGGCAGTAATGTTTCTAAATAGCAGGAGGGGAGCGTGCTGCTTGGGGCATCCCTGGCTGACCACTGTGGGAACAGGCTGCTGGACCACGTGGGCCATGGGCCTGATCCAGGAGGCTCTTCATGCTCTAGGTTTAACCCCAGCAACTGACTCAGGGACCAAAGACCTCTGCAATACATCATTCAGATACAAGTTTAGGTAATGGCCCAGAGCATGGGAAAATCCTACGGAAGGCAAAGAGCAGCTTGGGGGAAACACAATTTTCACTGGGAAAACAGGGGCAACAGGTTAAAACAAAAACAAAAAAACTTTCACCCATTTCAACAGTCTTGATCCAAACCTCTTTCTGACCCTATTTGACTCATTTTCTTTCAGATGGGGGTTCCAATCTCAGATATCACTCATCTTGTCTAGTTTATTCCACAGAACAAACTAGGATGATACAAGAGCAGGCAAGGGCCAAACTATATGTCATCAGAGGCAATTTTCAGCTGCAAAATTATGTGCATGCTAATACACACACACACACACACACACACACACACACACACACACACGTAACATGTAGTTTGGTCCTCAATCTCAGTGGTAAGAGGTTGTCCAGGGGTAAAGACAGTCTATTTCAATACTGAACTGGAATCCAAAGACCTGAGAATCATATGTGAGCTATCCATGTAGAAGACATTAAAGTTTAAAGGGAGCCAGGAAAGAAACACTTAAATGTAGATAAGTGAGGAGGCATTGGATCTGATTTTCATTTCTCTTGGACAATTTTTGTTTGCTTGATGTCTCCTGGTGTCCTTTACCTGAGGAATGTGAGATTTTGTTCTAGGAGTTTTTTGTGGGATGGAGCAGACGTTTGGTGTTAATCTCTACGGCTAGAAAACTTAACATGTAGAGCATCCCTAGGACTGCTTCTGTATTTGAAATCCTTCTAGTCTGCAAAGAGACTGTCTCCTTTCCCACCTTTCTTCTCAACAGCCACACACATGCTAGTGGTCCTGTTCCCCAGGGGTGGTCATCATTTTCTGGTACCTCTCTCTTTTCCAGCTCCCTGTCAGTGGAGCATCCTTCCACCTGACATCCAGCTCTCTTCTTAAGGCACCTCTGCTCACCCTGCCTCAACCCAAGAGAAGTTCCTTCCCTTTCCCTAACCATTCATTTCCTCCTCAGTGTGTCTCTCTCTTCACCTTTAGAATCTAAACCTGTAAATATGGCCCATTATTTCTGACCCTCATACAGTGCTTACTCATGTGTTAGGGTCCTCAACCAAGTGTGGTCTGGTGGACTGGAGGACCCCACGTTCAAATCCCCACTCTGCCAGGAAGCTTACTGGGTAAAGGATCATAGAATTGTAGAGCTGTAAGGGACCCAAGGGGCATCTAGTCCAACTCCCTGCGATCCAGGAATCTCAGGTAAAGCACCCATGGCAGATGGCCATCCAACCTCTGCTTAAAAACCTCCCATGAAGGAGCATCCACCACCTCCCAAGGGTGACTGTTCCACTGTCGAACCGCTCTTCCTGTCAGAAAGTTTTTCCATATGTTTAGTCTCCTTTCTTGCAACTTGAAGCCATTGATTTGAGTCCTACCCTCCAGAGTGGGAGAAAACAAGCTTGCGCCATCTTCCATGTGACAGATATTTGCAGGTGGCTATCATATCTCCTCTCATTCCTCTCTTTCCCAGGCTAAACATACCCAGCTCCTTCAACCACTCCTCATAAGTCTTGGTTTCCAGGCTCTTGGCCATCTTGGTTGACCTCCTTTAAAAAATTATTATTGTCACATAATAGCCATTACGTACAACTGAAATGTGCAATAGCAGGGTGTTCCATATACAAAGCAAGCAAACAATAAATAACAAGAGAAAGAAATATTTCCCAAGCTTGTGTGGATGGATGGTGAATGTTGAGCATCTAAGTCCAACACGTGGGAAATAAAACACCACCAGATGACATAAAAGCATTCTGGATCCTTCATCACTTTGGAGACACACAGTTTAGCTGTTATTTTTCCTTCAGCAGCCAAAGTCTGTAAGTTCTTACAGATAAATGTAGACTTTTCCCCAAGGTTTTCCATTGCTGGGCTATTGAAATCCTAGCTGCAGCTAACATCTGTTCTTTAGAGTGACAGATAATTGTGTTATTAGGGATGGGTGAATTTATCAATTTTGGTGCCTCATAATTTCATACATTGAGTTTAGTTAGTTAATATGTCAATTTCAGTTTTTCTCAGTTTTTCATTTTTTCAGTTTCCAGTTCAATTCTCCACATTTCCACATCAGATTTAAAAAAAACTAAAATGAAAAAACACTGGCATTTTAGTGCAAGTTTCTCCCAGTATACAAGTTTTTGCATGCAAATTTTCCTGTTGTATACATTTTGCAAAGCAATTTCCCCTCATGTAATGCACATTTGTGTATTATTTTAATAAATGTCTGCATTTATATGCACACTTTATCCTGGTATATACATTTTTGTTCACATTACCTGACTGGAAAACAGAACTGCAAAATTTGGAGAAGTGTGAATTTCAAAGAATGACTGGTTTTTGGTTCATGTAACATTTTGGAATGTGTGAATTCAGTTAGTCTGTTTTCAAGTGCAAACAGTTGTTGAGCTTTTTTGGGGAGAGGACGACCAAAACCTGGGGAGGCTTCAGCAAAGTTGATCGAACACGGACGCACCGTTATCAACTGGTGATGCCTAGATCTATCTTTCATTTCAATTGGAACCAGTGAAGGCAGTGAATGTCTTGTTTAAGTGTCTGGAGGCAGTTGGAGGTTGGATGGTGGTCAATGGATTGAGGTTGAATCCCAGCAAGACAGAAGTTCTGTTTCTGGAGGACAGGAGGCAGGCAGGTGTGGGGTTCTGAATGAGGTTCTGAATGAGGTTACCTTGCCCCTGAAACACCAGGTGTGCAGCCTTGGGCTCATTTTGGACTCACAGCTGTCCATGCAGATCAATTCTGTGTCTAGGTACAGAGGCTGCGACCCTACCTGCCCGCAGACTGTCTCGCCAGAGTGGTGCATGCTCTAGTTATCTCCTGCTTGGACTACTGCAATGCGCTTTACGTGGGGCTACCTTTGAAACTACAGACCCAGAAACTACAACTAATGCAGAATGTGGCAGCTAGACTGGTGACTGGGGGTGGCCACCAGGACCACATAACACGGGTCCTGAAAGACCTATATTGGCTCCCAGCACGTTTCCCAGCACAATTCAAAGTGTTGGTGCTGACCTTGAAAGCCCTAAACGGCCTCAGCCCAGTATACCTGAAGGAGCATCTCCACCCCCATTATTCAGCCCGGACACTGAGGTCCAGCTCTGAGGGCCTTCTGGTGGTTTCCTCACTGCGAGAAGTGAAGCTACAGGGAACCAGGCAGATGCCCTTCTGGGTGGTGGTGCCTGCCCTGTGGAATGCCCTCCCATCAGATGTCAAGGAAATAAACAACTATCTGACTTTTATAAGACATCTGAAGGCAGCCCTGTTTAGGGAAGTTTTTAATGTTTGATGTTTTATTGTGTTTAATATTCTATTTGGAGCTGCCCAGAGTGACTGAGGAAACCCAGTCAGATGGGTGGGGTACAAATAATAAAACATATTATTATCATTACTATCATTATCACTAAAAAATTTATCCCACCATTCCTCCCAAAGAAACCCCAGCAGCAAAATGTTTAAACAGTACAGTTTAAAATCAATTTTTAAGTACTTCTTTATTTTTAAAAAAAAACATCTAAAAACATTTAAACCATCTAAAGCACTTCTTAAAATTCAGGCTGAAGGTGTCCTCAAGCATGTCTGAGGCCCATAGGCAGCCTTCCCCAACTTGGTGCCCTCCATATGTTTTGGATTTCCATCAGCCTCTTCCCAGCCAGCCCAGCTTTGTAGCCCCAAACATCTAGAGAACGCCGTGTCAGAGAAAGGTTCTACTAGAGCATCGCCTAATCGTCTGCTGGTCCACACATTTCATCCAGCTTCATATAGAAGCTGCCTTACACCAACTCAGACCGTTGGTCCATCTAGCCAGCATTGTCTGCCCTGACTGGCAGCAGCTCTCTGGGGTTTCAGGAAGGGAACTTTCTCAGTCCCACTGTGACTTGAACCTGGGACCTTCTGCATTCAAAGCAGTTGCTCTGCCATGGAGCCACGGCCCTTCCTTCGCATCAGCTGGTCAAGGGAGCAGAAACTGATATGGCAAAGTTCAGAGAGAGAGCGCAAGACCTCCTCCTTGGCATGCAGAGGATCTGAAGGAGAAGTGAGTGATATGGGCACAGTGGAGATCTTGGGGAAGGTAACTGATTTTTTGTGTGTCTGTTCATAGGCAAGGGAAAGAACAGCCCTGAAAATCAGGGTTCATTTAATAAAAACCAATCTAACCTAATGCATAGAATTGTGTGTTTAAGCATCGTAGCAGTGAGAAACATTGGCCTCCAGTCCTTTGGGAAGAGATACATAAATAAGATCAAAGCCAAGCAGAAAGTGGCTCAGAATTAAAAGGTTTAAAAAAACCTTAAACGACAAGAGACATGCTCACTTTCCCTCTTAATCTGCAAATTTTAATTATCTGTAAGTTTTAACTACAAGTGTTTGGTACTTTGCTGTTAATTAGGATTCAGTGGTACATTCTAAAAGCCTAAAAATAGCATTTTACTGTTAGAAAGGGAGAAAGAGGAGCTTTTTACCTTGACAACTGCATGTACAAAAATGTTATTGTAAATGATAAACCTGCGCAATCTATTTTCAGCACCATCTGCCGCTGATTGTGCTTATGAATCTGATTTAATTAAGGGCTTTGGTCTCTTGCTGGAGACTTCTGCTCCAATTTGCTTTCCTGTTGCTGGGAAGTGACAGATAGAGATGTGATGAGTTTTATTGGGCCCTTGGCTGCTCAGAGTGTGGTAAGCTTTAGGTTTTCACAGAGCTCTTGGTTAGAAAATGGGAGCTCTCATAGGCTAGCACATAGGCCTAACATTCTTCCCTTGTAGATTTCCACCCACATTGCTCCTCTTCTCCTCAGCAAGGGCTCACAGGGAAGATACGTTGGTTAGCAAATGGCATCAGCAACCCGCTTCCCCAAGCAGTGAGGCATTTCAGGGTCAGGTTGCTTTAGGTGAGAGAACCCTGGAGACGTCCAGTATCTTTGTAATATCTCTTTTATTTACAAATGTGGAAATGGAGGATCTGGGGAGGGGAAATCATTCCTACAATAGGCAACACAACTACAGACCCCACATCTGATTCCCAGAGAAAACAACTGCTCAGACCACATGCCCCGTGATCCTTCCCTGACTGCCTGAAGTCCAGCTAAACTCAAGGGAAAAACTCTCAGCTTCTGTATCTGTTTCTGCCCAAACCACATGTTGTCAGAGGCCACGAGAGGCCGGGCACAAGCCCATCACTGCTGATGCTCCTGAAGTCTTGCGGTGATAAGGCGGGTTCTTGAGCTGGGGTTCCAATGTGGCAGATCACTGTTGTCTCATGTCAAGTTTGTGGTCAACCAAGACTCCTAGATCCTTTTCACCTGTACTGCTCTCAAGCCAGGTGTCACCCATCTTGTATTTGTGCCTCTCATTTTTTTTGCCCAAGTGCAATACTTTACATTTCTCCCTGTTAAAATTCAGTCTTCGTGGAAGAGAATCACATTGCAACATGTTGTTACCGTGCAGCAGTAAAGTACTGCTATTTACCATATCCGTAGGGACAAGTGGGTGGGCCCTTTCTCACCTCACCTGGCAGTACGCCACAACATCCTTAGATGGAGAACAACCAGCCAAGGGAGGCTGTGTAGGTGAGTTGTGTGAGTTTTTGCAGATGCTGGAAGCTGGAGACTCACAGAAGCATGTCTTAGTTTGTTCTGGACTTATGAGTTTGCCTGGAACCCAAATGGAAAAGCAAGTTTTACTAGAGTGTAAAAATTGTGACTCCCTCCATCCTATGCTCAGGAAGGAACCCAAACCTATAACAATATTAAAAACAAAACAAAACCCATAGCTCACATTCAGAGCAATCCTATAGTGCATGCAATGGGTTTGTTTATGTGGCTCCAGAAGGACCCCTTTGTGCAAAAGTGACCACTACAATCTTAATTAAGGAGCTCAAGAGCAAGGCTACTTTTGTGATTGTTGCCCAGTTAATGAAAGAACTCTGTCATTCTCACTTGTGCTAATTGTTCTGCTGCAGTCAGGAACTGTGGAACCTCACCCAGGATGCAGATGCCCCTGCATGTATTATGACACGGGTCAGCAACCTTTTTCAGCCGTGGGCCGGTCCACTGTCCTTCAGACCATGTGGGGAGCCAGACTATATTGGGGGGGGGGTTTGAACAAATTCCTATGCCCCACAAATAACCCAGAGGTACATTTTAAATAAAAGGGCACATTCTACTCATGTAAAAATACGCTGATTCCCAGACCATGCGCCGGCCAAATTTAGAAGGTGATTGGGCCAGATCTGGGCCCCGGACCTTAGTTGGTCTACCCATGTATTATGCTTTGTTGCTTCCAGAATTATGAGTTTCACTCCTTTGCCATTGCAGCACAGGGCTCTTCTTTTGATTTGTGTTTTAAGGCCGTTTTTCGTATTAACTTTTCTTGAAGGCATGTGATGACAACCTTATGTCTGTGTCTAATCTCTCAGTAGGATGCTATTTAAATTTAGAATGTGCCCTGAAGAATCACCTCCTTCCCCCCCTTCTTCTTCTTTGCCAGTGCATGATCCCCAACCCACAGGGGCTGCTGTAGCTGTAATTAAAATCAGCCGTGGAAAAAACAGGCAAATGAAACAAACAGCAGCCTGTGTGGCTTATGCCATGCATCCCATAATGGGCTGCTGAACTAGGGGATATTTTTATTGAAGGGAGATGGCTCTATGACAGCCTCTATTTCATAAGAAGTTTCCCATCCAAGTTTTTATCTTTGCTTTGAGTCTTTTCCTGGGCCTTTTAAATTATTATGACTTAATAATCAAATAATTAAATGGCTTTCCCCCTTCAGTCTGACCCTCGTAGTTTGGAAAACTAGTGTTTGAATTGTGTTTGTTTCTTTTTTTAAAAAATAATTTTTTATTAATTTTCCAACATATATTAAAACACAATACAAGACAATACATAAACAAACAAACAAACATATAAACACATATAATTTCATAACCTCTTTTTCTTAAACCTTATTTCAATGACTTCCCCATACCTCCCTTTTCTGCATCCCTGTTTTAAACTTTTCCAGCAACCCCTAATTTCAATTACTTATAATTCACTTTCTTTAATCCTTTTTCTCTTACCCAATTATTTGTCACTGCAATTCTGTTTTACATTACCCATGACATTTTAGCACTCATTAATTTTACAACAGTTCTTAAGATAAACTTTAAATTTCTTCCAATCTTCTTCCACCGTCTCTTTTCCTTGGTCACGGATTCTGCCAGTCATCTCAGCCAGTCCCATATAGTCTATCGCCTTCGTCTGCCACTCTTCCAGCGTGGGTAGTTCTTGTGTCTTCCAATACTTTGCTAAGAGAACTCTTGCTGCTGTTGTAGCATACATAAAGAACGTCCTATCTTTCCTTGACACCAATTGGCCCACCATGCCCAGGAGAAAGGCCTCTGGTTTCTTATGGAAGGTACACTTAAGGACCTTCTTAATTTCATTATAGATCATTTCCCAGAAGGCCTTGATCCTTGGGCACGTCCACCAAAGGTGGTAGAAAGTACCTTCAGTTTCCTTACATTTCCAGCATTTATTATTGGGCATATGATAGATTTTGAATTGTGTTTGTTTCATTCTTCATAGGTTTTTCATAGGTTTCTACTGTTATATATTGTATTTTAATTGCTGCCTTTGTTTTGTGGGTTGTTTTGTGGTTGTGGGGAGGCTATCAAGTTAACAAGTAAATAAGCAATACAATAAAAATATTACATACAGTGTTTGTTTTAAAAAGTAGTAATCCCCTCCTGTCCATTTCTGTCCAACAATCCCCAGAAGTCAGCCGTGCTATGTGTAATTTTGCAGGAATAGGTTTTGATAAGATTTTCTACTCTATATCAGTGTAAGCTTTTATACAATTTCCAGTTTGGAATTTTTGTTTGCATCCAGATCTATCCAGTATTAGAAACTGAGATATGAAAGCTAGGAGCTAAATGGCACCTTAAGCCTGGGTTATGGGCGCCACAAACAGAATGTCTAGGCATGCTTTTTTATAGCAAGAATACAAAGCTGAAAATGAATGAACTGCAGCTAAAATCTTATGTTTGTTTCTCACATGGTCTAGTCCTCATCTGAAGACTGCAAAAAACAAAGCCATGTTTCACCTGCCCACCCCCCTTAATATTGTTAAGAGGGTCCCTTCTCCAGTCTTTAGTGAGTGGCTAGAAGTGGGGAGGCAGAAAAAGGTCCTCCTTTCCTTCCACTCTGCAGACAAGCTCTGGATTCTCCCTACACCCCCTCTTCCTTCATATAAATATATATTTTTGGCACCACAATTAACACATATTACAGGCCTATACAACTGATGGCAGAAACACCCACCTTGAGTGTCCAGTTCACAAACCTAAGACTTCAATGTCTTTCAGCGATCCTACTCCAACGTTTGTTTTGATGAGGTAGATAACACTTTAACATGCACTACTTAAACCAAACCTATTTCAGCCAATCCAAGGCCACAGAGAGCAACACACTGCCTTTCTGTAAGGCCAGCTGAGAGGTGGAATCTATCAGCTTGCCTGATGCTGCAGTGATCTCTTGGAAGTCCAGTGGGGAGGAATTCTCCTCCCATGCCCTCAGCGCCAGCATTGGCAGTTTTAATCTGAAATCTTAGGCACAGTATTGCACCCAGATCTCAGAAACTGCTTGCTCTAATGAAATTCCCTGTCTCAAAACGTGCCTAGAACAATGGGAGTTTTGAACGCTGGACCTGGCGTATCCCAGTTCACCATCCATTTTATTCAGTTCAAGCCCATTATTTATTATTATTTAAATTTGTATGCCGCGTTTCCATATAAATATGCTCACAGCAGCTCACAGCAAAAGAAAAATGCAGATCAATACTTCATTACAATATCAATCAAAACACTTTGATTAAGTGAACAATGTAACATTTTAAAGTCATCATAAAGCAATGTGTCAATCATTAAAACATATCAATTAACATATCAGTAAAACGTTTTGATTAATGACAGGTGTTATAACTGTTCCAATGCAAGCGCATATCAACGATAATATAGGCAACAGCCACTATGTGGCACTAATATGCAAAATGATATGAAAAATTAAAAGTGTATAAAATGTTTCATGGTGGCTAAAAATGGAAAGTGTATATATATATATAATTATATAAGAGCTAGCACCCATCTAGCTCTAAGAGGCGGCTCGCCCTTTTCTAGCCAAGGGTCACACGAATTCAATGGCAGGGCGTTTGTGTCATGAAGCAGCTCAGGCATCTTCAGAGATGCTCTTGGCAAAATAACAGTGGGACTGAGCTATACTCCTTCATTATAGAACTTAATAGTAAAACTTCTCAGATCATAACTAGTCTTTGCATTTCCCCCTCGCTAGCTCTGTATTGCAAAAAAGATGGAACATGTGAATGATTTGCGTGTGAGAAGCGGTGACCCCAGATGGCTTGCTGGGGGTCCATGTGCCAAAGGCCACGGGCAGTTGAGGCTTCCTTTCTCCGCTTTGGCCTCAGTGCTGCTCAGCAGCAGGAAGATGGGGACAAAACTGGAATTGGCTCTGCCCGTCATTGGCTCTGGCGCCACCTACTGTCAGTCTTCCTGCCTTCTGCCCTACAATTCCCAATGAGCGCTAGCAACTGATGGGCACAGCAGGTGGAGATGAAAGGTCAGCACCTGTGTGCAGAAACTAGGGGAGAAGAGATTCCAATGAGGATTTTGCTTGGTAAGAAAAAAGCATATCAGCTAAGGATCCTATTTTGGGAGGAGGTCAGAATCATTGGATTGGACAGACAGTCTGAATAGTTAGACCAGCCTTTTCCAGTCTGGAGCCTTCCTGATTTTTCAAACTACGATTTCAATGCCATGTCCAGTAGTCAGGGACGAGTGGAGTTGTAGTCCAGCAACATCTGAAGGGTCACAGGTTCCCCAACCACAAGCAAGTGACTTAAGGCTTCTCTTGCTGCCTAGAAGTCACTGGTGCAATGGCCTCTGTAGACCTGTTCCTGGTCTCACTTCTGGAGAGCTCCTTTCCTGCCCAGCTGTTAAGAGCAGAGACAGCTGCCGCTGCTGGACAGCTCCCTGGCCTGGCTGGGAAGGCTGCCATCTGACAAGGAGTGAAAAATCAGATCTCTGGGAAGGGAAACTAACACGATCCTCTGAGGGAATGAAGGATTTGAAAGTGGTAGCAGAGGGTAGGGGATGTTTAGACCCTAAAACCTGTATCTGAGGTGCCCTGTGATCAAGAGCCATGACCTTGTGTATTCAGACATGGGATGTCCCCCTGTACCACCCACTTCATCAGTTCAAGCGCACTTTTCTTCCAAGCTAATCGCTGAAGAACCATGAAGGTAGGATCCCAAGGGACTGAGCTGGTTCAGATGCATCACCAAACAATACCTGAGCGAGACTCCTGAACCCTCAGCTTCTCCTTTCTCTCTCCCTCCTCTTTCCCATGGTGAGTCCTATCCTCTTCTCCTGGTTTGAGGCAAACCAAAGGTTTCCATTTTGTCTGAAGCAGCAAACTATGGCTTATTTTGCCCTGCAAATCAGGTTTGGGAACCAGGAGGGAAGAGTGGAGGGAGAAAGTAAGTGGGAGAATGTCTGTGAGCGACTTGGGCATGGAACAGAATATTCAAAGTAAAAATAAATAAATCTGAAATAGGTGGAAGGGGCTAAGTTTTTCCCCAGGGCTTGTTTTTAAGCAAACAAGTTACCAGCGTGCTTGTAAACAACAGAGGCCTTGAAATTGAGTGACCTATAAAAGCAGATTTTCTTTTTGAAAAAACCCCCAGAAGATGTAATATTCCCGCCTCCATTTGTTTAAGTGACAAATCTGCTCTCTCTCACGTTCAGTCTCATGTATAAAGATCAATAAATAAATTACAGTTTTCATGACCAGGCTGCTAAAAATACAACTTAATCTCTTTTATGTTGAACCAGAATGCTGATTCATACATTACGTGGGATAATATAGCAAATGTTATTTAAAAGAATGGGGTGTTATTGGACTCACCTAACACTGCAGAGAAAGCACTTATCTGTGCAGTTCTACATACAGCCCTTTAAGGTTTTCTAAGTTTTGTTGCATTTTATTGATTCCTTTCAGCATTTGACAGTTTTGCATAAAATGCCCTATTTTAGCCAGCCCCAACCTCTCTCACCACCAAAGGAACACAAGTGAATAGTAAAGAGAACCTGCACAAGCGACGCCGACACAAAACCCTGCACATACATTAAGTAAAACAGAAACATCGCCACCTGACCCCACCCCACTTACCGTTCCCCCCACCTCTTTCCCCCTTTTCTTCCTAATGTAACACTAATGTCTCAACAAATGAAACTGATCTGTAGAAAATGTAACTTGGAAAAAGAGACATTGCACATACTTTTGTAAACCAAGAAATCTTTAATAAAAATATGTTGAAAATAAATAAATGCCCTATTTTACAGATAAATTGTGTGGTTTCAGTGTACGAGTCACAACATACCACCAACTCCCAAGTCCTACATTTAGAGATATACATTCATAGAAGAATAGAATTGTAGGATTGGAAGGGACCCAAAGGGTCATGTAATCCAACCTTCTTCCCTGAAATGCAGGAATCTCAGCTACAGAACCCCTAACTTCTGTTTAAAATCTCCAATGAAGGAGAGTCCACCACTGTTGAATAGCTCTTCCCATCAGAAAATTCTTCCTGATCTTTAGTCAGAATCTCCTTTCCTGTCATTTGAATTCACTGGTTCATGTTCTACCCTCCGGAGCAGCTGAAAACAAGCTTCCCCCATCATCTGTGTGGCAGTAGGGCATTTCATTTCAGTGGATGATACTTAATTTTTGCAAAATTCTTCAGTGAGGGGTCTTAAAAAATATGTTTTGGAGTTTGAGGAATTCAAATCTGCAATTATGTTTGTGATTGGACAACATTTAGCTTGCTGTGTCTCTGCTTAATGAAGAAGCACATAAACTGCTTTCAGGAAACCAAACAATTTTACTTTTACCTTCAGGAAATGCTAAATAATAAATAAAGAAAACTAGTAAAATATAATATAACTGCAAGTATTTGGCAATCGTTTTTAATGATTTCTATGCAATTTTACAAACATTTTATTTACCAAGCAAAACTCAATTATATTAATTTAACCAAAACGTCTTTTGAACTCCCAAGTCATGTTACAACTTTTCAGCACCCCTCATTTTTGGAATTTGAAAAATTCAGCACACCCAAATGTGACAGCCTTCAGCTATCTGACAATGGCTACCCTCTCTCCTCTCAGTCTCCTCTTTTCCAGGCTAAACAGACCCAACAGACCCTCAATTGTTCCTCATAAGGTTTGCTTTCCAGACCCTTGGTCATCTTGGTTGTCCTCCCTCTGCACATGGTCCAGCTTGAAAGTTTGTCCAGTGTGTGTAAAAATGTATTTTCTGGGTGTTTTTTTTATCATCCTCCCAATCTCTCCCTATTTTTTCCAGTTATTTACTTGCCTCTTCTCCTGGCTGCAGGCAAACAACAAATTGCCCTTTTGTCTGAAGTAGCAAACTATTTTGCCGTGCAAACGATAGAGGGTGCATGGACAAAACATTCATGAAACAAGAGTGATTTTTTTTTTAAGTTCCTAAAAAGTAGTTTTTTTAAAAAATAATTTCCAATTTCTTTGAGAAGGACCCTCTGTTATGTGAAGTATTCTACCATTTGAGTGTCATTTTAAAAATTCTGAATGTGAACTATTAAAGGGGGGGAAATAGAGCTCTCTCCATCTTGGCTTCAAGTTTCAAGCGCCTGGATATTGGAGGCATCCTCCTGGCTCCATGACGGCTGCTCCGAAACAACTGGTTTGGGGATTGCTGACTTAAAAGCTCAGACAGGAAAGCCAACGACACCCCCCGCCACTCCACAAGGCACAAAAGCAGCAATAATAATAATAATAATAATAATAATAATAATAATAATAATAAAAAATTGTAATGAAGATTATAGTGTCACTAGTATTGCCATGCCATGTTCTGACATCATTATTAATGCTATCTTGATGCTTTTAAAATGGCTTTTCCTTAAATCCTTTAATACTGTAAATGGGATTAGTTTGGGCTTTATTTATTTATTTAGGGTGCCCAAAGCATTTAGAGGAAATCTGCTGAGGTTGGCTTCTTGTGCAGCTGACGGTTTTTCCACTTATTCAGCGCCTTACCTTGCCCTCCTGAAGGAGAGGCTTCAACAAGCCCAGCCAACAGTGGTCCCAGGTTTTGCCAGCTGGCTTGGGCTTCACTTAAATCGACCAGGATCCAAGTGAAATATGGTCACCCACATCTCTCCCAAGTGACTCTTGTGATGCCAATGATAAAAAAATGATACATACCAAATAAGTCAAGGTTGAGTTTCTGTACTCTCCTCTGTGTCCTGTGGTCGGTTGTGCAAGTAGAATAGGGGTGAAGAAAGATGCCATCCCATCTGAAGTCACGGCTTGGCTCCTTTGTGGGTCATAATCTACCAGCAGAGGAGCAGGGCTGAAAAATTCTCCTGCTGCTGTATAGATTGGATTTCCGATTTTGGCAGCAACACCAAGGATTTGTGCCTGGCAAAGTTTCCAAAGCAGCAACATAGCACAAAGAATTGCACAAAACACCAATATTTTATACCAGACAAGAAGGCAAGGACTCTGTACCAGTCTTCCTGCCCCACATCTTCCAGGGGCATCAGGGGCTTTGATCTGGGATTTCATAATTCTTCTTGGGCAGGTTTTAGTGATTCATAGACCTGTGTTGCCAGACAGGCGCTGTGCTTTCTAGCTAATCCAGAGGCTTCATACTGTCATCCAGTTACAAAGGTTGGTGTTGTGCACCTTTGCTATCTTCTGAGCTTGAGAAGGGCTCCTTGGTCTGAAGCCACACAGTCCCTGCCTGATCACTAGCCGTGATCCCAAATATGGCCCATGGGACTTCTGGTTCAATCAAAGTGAAAGTTGCTTTTGTGAGATGTCTGGGAAACACTACAAGGATTTTTCATGACTTTGAGGCCAAATTAACCATAAGAAAAAACTGCATATTCTGCTGACTCAATCATTCTTTGGAGAGTGACAAAGATATAGGAGGCAGAGTTCAATAATTCACTGAGCTAATCTTTCCAGTTATGCACACAATAATAATGCTAATAGTGTACAGGAAAGACATGATCTAGAAGAGGCCTGGAGAAAGATGCTCCATTCTGAATTCACAAACTGAGTAATGCTCCAGAATGTCTGACACCTTCAGTTTTTCATTTTGTTTTGATAGCAGCAGTGTGACACAATGGTTTGAGAAGTTGATGTCTAGTCCAGCTAGCTTTTTCAGTGGTTGACATGTTATTCCCAACCACACATATTGCCACAACTGGAAGGAAATTTAAAAACCCCACATATATTATAAAGAATAAAGTTTTGTTTTGAAACCGGCTTTTTCAGATCCCCTCCCCCTCCCCCTCTTGCCTGACCAAAGAAGCAGTGGCTTCCCTCTCCTGCACTTCATGACTTCTGGGATCCTGGGCTGGAGAATACAAACTCCAAAACTGGATCCTGATTTAGTCACTCACAATTGTGATGTGGCATTAGCAGTTGTTAAGAGCAGGGATGGGGAACTTGGTGCCCTTCAGACATTGTGGAACTCCAACTCCTGCTAGCTCCAGCCAGCATGACCAACAACCAGGTGTGGTGAGAGTTGTAGACCAGCAGTATTTGGAGGTTCCTCATCACTAGTTTAGAGAGGACAGGGATTGTTCCACTTGGATCAGGAAGGATGGAGGAGAAATGAGCAGTGATGGTTCATCTGGTTAACTGCTATAACAAATTCAGCAAGTTCTGTTTCCTTTGTGGTTCTCAGCATCTAGGAAGAGAGAAGTAGCGAGTGCTTTCTCTCCAAGTGGGATGTGCTTTCCTGCATCTTGCCACTGCCGCCCAGTGTCATGAACCCAGCTCTCATGCTCTTTTTTGAGTTGATGTTGATTGTTCCTGATCTTTGTCCTTCTAGAGGGAAATGCCTATCAAACTTTGAGATACTGTCAACTGTCATAAAATTCATTGACTTGCACATGTCATTGATGGGGGGAAACCGATTAGGTCATCCAGCTCATCCTCGGCCAATGCAAGATTGCTCCCCATAGCATATTTCCTGTGGTGTTTTGCCCTATCCAGACTAGCTGATGGCACTCCTGGGAAGCCTAGTGGCTGTTGTACTGCTCACAGGGCCACCATATTCCTCTGTGAACTATGACCCAGAAACAATCAAAATCATGACTAATTAGTGATGCAGGCAATGAAGATGGCCTTGGTATCTCATCTCCAAAAGGCATGAATGAATCCTGGCACAGCAGGGGGAAATATCCACCAGCAGTATCCAGAAGGACAGGATGACTGAACAGACTTATCTTGCTATTTCTGAACCGGCAGGCACTCCTTGCCAAGGAGATGAACATCAATGACTAAATCGATTAGTTCAATATAACCACAATTGTCTATTCAAGTTAAGAAAACTTCTTGGAAAATTTTGAGATAACAGAACTCAACCCCCCCCCCCCCGTTATCTAACATGCAACTCATTGAACTGTTGCATCTGTTGCTGAAAATATTGTTATGGGTAAAACCACACACAGCATACACACCATTGTTTCTATGGCACCCCATAGGTTTTCTGGGCACTGTAGATTCCCATTCCCCCTCCCACCCAGCTGTCAGCTTTTTCCACTCTCAACATGCGCTTGAGTTCTTCTTACAAGACAGTTTTGGGATTCCTTCCTACTTTTAGAGGTTTCCCCCTAAATATATTTTTTTTACTTTTGCAAACCTCAGCATTCCCTCACGTCTGCCAGTACCTTTGGTATGGGGGTGCTGCTATGCTGTCTACATAAGAGTGGGCACTCTCTACTGAAGCTTAGAAAAAGAATATGACAGCCCTCTCCTTTGGCATGACCAGCCCAGAGGGGAAGGCTCTGCTCTCTGTCCCAGGATGGAAAGGGGCTTGGCTGGTGGGTGTGCTGGAGAAGCCCTTCTTTATATGGGTATCTGTACTCCACAGCACCTTGATCTGGGAGATTTCTGACTGGTTGGTTGGATGGATGGATGGCTGCCTCCCTGCTCCACTTAGATAACAGGCAAAGACTTTTATTGTGGTGGATTTATGTTTTGTGTAAAATTCTTTTTAACGATCGGCTGTTTTATTGTGTGCATGTATGTTTGTTCACTTGTTTAATGACTTTATTGCTATGCAGAAAAGAACAATGGCACTACAGAAGTGAAAATAAAACGTACAGTTGAACATTAACATTGAAATGAGTATGCAGCTGGATATAAAACCCTCCCCCATTATCCATTCATATGCTTTATAATACATGCATTTTTATCAAAAATGCATTAGTTCATACACCATTATACTATCTTTGGTAGCTGCAATGATTTCCACAATGGAAGAGTTCTTGCACTAGCAGATGGGTGAGAGCCAGCGTGGTGTAGTGGTTAAGAGTTGAGTCTCATAATCTGGTGAACCAGGTTCACGTCTCCGCTCCTCCACATGCAGCTGCTGGGTGACCTTGGGCTAGTCACACTTTTTTGAAGTCTCTCAGCCCCACTCACCACACAGAGTGTTTGTTGTGGGGAGGAAGGGAAAGGAGAATGTTACCGCTTTGAGACTCCTTAGGGTAGTGATAAAGCAGGATATCAAATCCAAACTCCTCCTCCTCTTTTAAAGTTGTGCAGCAGAGAGCTCTAACACTACACTTGCTTTAGTGCAAACGCATTGCGCTACAGATCATGAAATATCTTGTGCAAGAGCAGCATCCGGCTTATGCATTCTCTTGGGCACCAATGTTCCACTAGTACAAAACTTTAACTTAGCTCTACACTGATACAATCTACATTTTTTTGCCAAGATAAATAAGGTTAGCAGTTCCAAGTTGTCATTTCAGACAAGCACTTTTAAGGTAATCCAGATGGTACCACTTTTTGGAGAACTGTGGATTTTATGTCCAGATATATGTGAGCATTCAGGGTTTCTGGCCAAAGCCCTTGTGTAACTTGACAAGTTGTCTAGAACATGTGAAAGATGTCAGCATTCACGGGTTTGACACTCATTGTGTGAGTGTATGCATTTGTGGTTTGTTTGTTTTTTAAAAAATGTGTTTTTACATTTTTATGTTGATCGTAATACAACTGCCTTGCATGTTAACTGTCAGTGATGGAAAAGTAAGACACATATATGGGGATAAGAAACCCAGAATTAATAAAAGAAGGTGGTATAAACCCCAGAAAATAGGTGTGTCTTCCCAACCTAAAGTTATATAGCAAATAAGTTAAGATATATTATAGACGGGATAACAGAACAAGGAGAGTTAGAATGGTTAGAGAGTGGTACACAGGAAATGAGAGAGAAGTTAGTGAATATATTTTTTATCAAACCAAATAGGCAATTGTGGCAGAATATTGAAAATCCATTATTAAGAAGCATCATTGAGATATGAGTGAAATATAAAGGAAAATTGATACCAGTAAATTCCCCACTAACTCTGGTGGTGATTTAAAGAAGGAAATTGAAAAAGAAGCAAAAGAGAAGAAAATACTTAAAAAAGGATTGGGTGCAGAGAATAAGAAGCAAAGAACAAGTAAGAGAAGCTCTAACAGGAAGTGAAATAACTTGGTTTAACTGTATACAACTGGAGCAACAGACAGTGAAGTGGTTAAGGGAAAACAAGAAATGCAAAGAGTATACAAAATTTGAAAAAATGATTATAAAAAGGGGAGCTGAAGAAAATATAGTTATAAAAGGGGAAACCAGTGAAATTTATAAAATATTAGTAGAAATGGAGGGTCAACAAGATCAGTTAAAAGAGGTATGGGAAAAGGAGACAGCAGGGCAGATAAAGCTGGGGGGAAATATGGGAGAAACACACTCTGAAAATGTTGTCTAACAGGATAAAAGAACATTACTACAAGTTAGGATGAAAATGGTACTTAACACCAGTAAGACTAAATCAAATAAACAAGGAGGTGATGCCAGGAAACTGGAACTTATGTTCACATGTGTAACTACAGTGGTACCTCGGGTTACAGACGCTTCAGCTTACAGACTCCGCTAACCCAGAAATAGTAAGAACTTTGCTTCAGGATGAGAACAGAAATCGTGCAGCAGCGGCGCAGCGGCAGCAGGAGGCCCCATTAGCGAAAGTGGTGCTTCAGGTTAAGAACAGTTTCAGGTTAAGAACGGACCTCCGGAACAAATTAAGTTCTTAACCCGAGGTACCACTGTACATACAAACTTTTTGGGAAAGGGTGTTTAAGGAGATAGCAAAAACCACTGAGTTAAAGCTGACCAAAAGTACAGAGGTAGCATTGTGATCAATTTATGATGGGGTGGAAGGTTCACAGGCTATAAAGGATTTGCTCACAAATTTATTGACAGATGAGGAAGTGGATAATTTATTATAGCTAGGAAGTGGAAGGGGCAAGGTGAATAGAGAATGAAAGAATGGTATAAAGGGTCTGTAACGAAATCTTAGAGGGGAAGAAGGCACCTGAATCGTGGAAAGAAGCATATATTACACTTATACCAAAGTCAGAGACTGAGAAGAACCAGGTTAAGAACTACCGCCCTATATCATTACTTAATGTGGATTACAAAATTTTTGCAGACATTTTGGCAAAAAGATTGAAGAGAGTTTTTGTGGGGGAGATTCATAAAGACCAAGCGGGCTTTCTTCCAGGAAGACATTTGTCAGACAATGTGAGAAACATAATGGATATTATGGAGTTGCTGGAAGTTAACATTAATACTAAGGCAGTATTAATATTTGTGGATGCGGAGAAAGCCTTTGACAATATTTCTTGGAGTTTTATGAAAAAGAATCTCCAA
Source organism: Podarcis filfolensis (assembly GCF_964270895.1). Taxonomy (NCBI): domain Eukaryota; kingdom Metazoa; phylum Chordata; class Lepidosauria; order Squamata; family Lacertidae; genus Podarcis; species Podarcis filfolensis. Next base: position 2,159,551 of record NC_139616.1, read on the forward strand.
GGGATGGGGGTAGGCCAAGGTTTTGAGAATGGTATAGGGGCAATTTATTCTGAACAAAAAGCAAAACTGATTGTAAATAATGTGGTAACAGAAGAATTTGCTATTGAAAAAGGGACACGACAGGGGTGCCCAATATCCCCATTACTTTTTATATCTGTCTTGGAGGTTTTATTAAACATGATCAGAGGGGACCAGCTGGTTAAAGGGATTCAGGTCGGAGCTAAACAATATAAACTGAGAGCGTTTGCAGATGATCTAGTATTAACTTTACAAGAGCCAGACACTAGTACGAGAAGAGTTTTAGAGCTAATACAAGTATTTGGTCAAGTAGCAGGATTTAAGTTGAACAAACAGAAAACGAAAGTATTGGATAAAAACCTAACAGTGGCTGAAAGAGAGAAGTTCCAGAGTGAAACTGGTTTAATGGTAGCAAAGAAGGTGAAATACCTGGGGATTAATTTGACATCTAAGAATGTGAATTTATTCAAAGATAACTATGAGAAATGTTGGTCAGAAGTTAAGAAAGATTTAGAAGTATGGTCAAATTTGAGACTTTCCTTGTTAGGCCGAATCGCTGTTATTAAGATGAATGTCTTGCCGAGAATGTTGTTTTTGTTTCAAACATTGCAGATTTTGGATAAAATGGATTGTTTCAAGAGGTGGCAAAAAGATATATCTAGATTTGTCTGGCAGGGCAAAAAGCCCAGAATAAAATTTAAGATACTAACTGATGCAAAAGAAAGAGGGGGGTTTGCCCTGCCGGACTTAAAGTTGTATTATGAATCAGCGGCTTTCTGCTGGCTGAAAAGCTGGTTGCTTCTTGAAAACACAGACATTTTGGATTTGGAAGGGTTCAATAACAGATTTGGCTGGCATGCATATATATGGTATGACAAGGTTAAAACTCATCAAGGTTTCAAAAACCATATTGTTAGGAAAGCATTATATAATGTTTGGATTCGGTACAAAGATTTGTTGGAAAACAAAACCCCTAGGTGGTTGTCACCAATGGAAGCTAAGGAAGTGAAAAAACTTAATATGGAATCCAAATGGCCAAAATATTGGGAAATTATAGAACATGAGGAGGGAAAAGTGAAATTGCAGAGCTATGAGAAATTGAAGTCAAAAGTAAGAGACTGGCTTCATTATTACCAGATAAATGAAGTTTTTAAATTGGACAGGAAAATTGGCTTCCAGGTGGAGAGGTCAAAATTAGAAACAGAGCTATTGGAACCCAATACTAAGAATCTGTCAAGAATGTATAACTTGCTGTTGAAATGGAATACACAGGATGAGACGGTTAAATCAGCTATGATTAAATGGGCACAAGACATTGGGCATGACATTATGTTTGCTGACTGGGAACAGTTATGGACTACCGGTATAAAGTTTACGGCATGTAATGCCTTAAGAGAGAACATTATGAAAATGATTTATAGGTGGTACATGACCCCAGTCAAGCTTGCAAAAATCTATCACACGCCCAATAATAAATGCTGGAAATGTAAGGAAACTGAAGGTACTTTCTACCACCTTTGGTGGACGTGCCCAAGGATCAAGGTCTTCTGGGAAATGATTTATAATGAAATGAAAAAGGTGCTTAAATGCACTTTCGTGAAGAAACCAGAAGCCTTCCTCCTGGGCATGGTAGGTCAATTGGTGTCAAGGAAAGATAGGACGTTTTTTATGTATGCTACAACAGCAGCAAGAGTACTCTTAGCAAAGTATTGGAAGACACAAGAACTACCCACACTGGAAGAATGGCAGACCAAGGTGATCGACTACATGGGACTGGCGGAGATGACTGGCAGAATCCGTGACCAAGGGAAAGAGACGGTGGAAGAGGATTGGAAGAAATTTAAAGTTTATCTTAAGAATTGTTGTAAAATTAATGAACGTTAAAATGTCTTGGGTAACGCAAAATAGAATTGCAGTGACAAACAATTGGATATGAGAAAAAAGATTTAAAGAAAGTGCTATAAGAAATTGAAATTAGGGGTTGCTGGAATGATTTAAAACAGGGATGCAGAAAGGGGAGGTATGGGGAAGTCGCTGAAAGAAGGTCTAAGGAAAGAAAGGTTAAGAAATTATACGTGTTTATATGTTTGTTTGTTTATGTATTGTGTTGTATTGTCTTTTAATATGTGTTGAAAAACCAATAAAAAATTTATAAAAAAAATAAAATGAAAGAATGGTATAAAGAGGTGTGGAATATAGTTATTAATGGTAAATTAACATGTAGTGTTAAGGTAAGACGGGGAATATGCAGGAGAAATGATTTTGAGGAGATATGGAAGGTATTTGTAGAATTTGTAGTTAAAATGGAAAGGGGTCAGACCTTCGCAAGAGGTGTTGAAATTTTGGGAGGTTGGATAGTTATAATGGAATGGTCTCAGGGATGCACATTTTTATTTCTAGTTATTTATTTATTTGTTTGTTTAAATAAATACATAAAAAGAAAAGCAAAATATAACTATTATAAGGAAAGAAAACAAACAAATACAAATATGGAAATAATTGTACTATAGAAAGGACTGGTTTGTTGTAATGGTTAAGTAACAGCTTGGACCTGTGCAAGTCCTTGATTTCAGGGCGCCTCCTCTGCCTAGATGGGGCTGCAAGAGAGATTTTCAGCTCCTGGCTCTTTTCTCCATTTTGCAAACTCTGCAGACCTATATTCTCAGACATGCTGCGCCTTCATCCAGCTTGGCAAAGATGGAAAACCGAGAATCTATGATACAGGACAAAGAAGCAATTTCTCAAAGGGTGATAGATTGCATGGAAGCTCATGAAATATAGATGGATTGTCAAATTTAACTCACGTCAGAAGTATTTACCTTCCATTAACTATCATAAATCATGCAGTAATTTTGTTTTAAATAACTTTTTGCAATGCGGACCTGAAGAATACCATGAATTGAGATTCCCACCCTTCACTTCTTATTTGTGCTTTGGGTCTCAAGAGCCACACAGCCATACCAGAGAGCAGCTGTGGGGAATCTTTGGCCCTCCAGATGTTGCTCAACTGCAGCTCAAATTATCCCTGCCCGTGGACCAGGCTTGCTGAGGCTGCTGGGATTTGTAGTTCAGCCCAATTTGGAGGGCCGATGGTCACACCTGCTATAGAGGGAAAGTTCAGAAGAATGTAACTCAGGAGCAAAGACCCAGAAGCAGGGCTTAAGAGCAACAGCACTCTGCTGCCTGTAATTCAGAGGGGCATATTTGCTCCTGGTAGCACAGTATATAGCAAGCATCATAGCTGCTGATAGGCATCTCCTCTGTTAATTTGTCTAATTCCTTTCCTATCTTTGAGTAACAGATAGGTAGCCGTGTTGGTCTGCCATAGTCAAAACAAAAAAAATTTTTTTTCTTCCAGTAGTACCTTAAAGACCAACTAAGTTAGTTCTCGGTATGAGCTTTCGTGTGCATGCACACTTCTTCAGATACACTGAAGAAGTGTATCTGAAGAAGTGTGCATGCACACGAAAGCTCATACCGAGAACTAACTTAGTTGGTCTTTAAGGTGCTACTGGAAGAAAAAAAAATTTTTTTGTTTTATCTTTGAGTAGAAACTGTGCTCTACAGGGAGCAGTCAGGAGCATCTCTGAGCATTCAGGAAAGAGGAAGAAGCCTTCTGATCTGCTCTGGCATTTCCTTCTTGCTTCCTGAGTTCACCCCCCCCCCCGGCAATCTCTACTTGCAAAGTCGCCTTTTTGCTCCTGCTGCAGATGAGTGGGTGTTTTGGGGGCAAAAAATAAAGGCTTGGGTGGGGGTCTGGTCTGGTCGGTGGATTAAACCATTTACCTCAGAATTTGCCCTTTGGAAAAGATCCTCAGTTGTCTAACCGGATCTACTAACAGAAGTGTGGTTCCTCTTGGTTGCCTTGCAGTCTTCATTCAGACATTGCAGTGACAGTCATGGCGGGCTGGAAAAGGTTTTGGGCAGGTGTTGGGCATGTGGTGCTTAAGGGGGTGGACAAACTTGGGAGAATTACAATGACAGTATCTATTAGTAATCCACATAATACCAGATCATTCCTCCCTGTGCTTAACAAAGCTTCAAAGCAGTAACCCTGATATTAACTTAATGAGTACATAGCAAATCATTTAGTTTGTTTAAGAATAACAGAGTGCCTTGTTCAAAGGGGGCTTCCAGAGGGGGGCAGAATCCATTGATGCTGTTTGAAAAGAACCCTTCAGAGGTTTGCTCAAAGGAATCAAGTTGATATTTGCTCTAAATATAGCTATTTTGGAACTTCTGTGGTTCTGCTGGAAGACCCCCTTGGAGTGTCTTTGTTACACCCAGTTTGAGTTGTTGCATGTTAATTATAAGGCGAGTGTTAAATTCTAAACTGTAACATCCTTTCTTCAAATTGTGAAATTATCACCAGGGTTTAAAAGGCGTTAAATAAAAAGAAAGTAACATAGATTCAAAAAGAGTCAGAAATGTTGACTTTGGCCAGGCACTAGCCAGATGTTATATGAAGGAAAATTTAATTTATAGAGAGTAAAGCAGACAACATTTCAGCATCGACTGTGGTGGGGGGAAAGTGGTACAAAGTGGGTGGGGCCAAACCACACATATACCCCATTCTCTCTCTCTCTCTCTCTCTCTCTCTCACACACACACACACACACACACATTCTCCCCTTTTCCCATTTGCCTTCCTTCCTGAAGTTAATGAACAGAGAGGACATACACCAGGCTGGCCATGTGTGAATAGTGTTCTCTCTACCTGTGTGGCCAGTTTGCTGCAGGTGGGAGGCAGTGGGTGTGGCCTAGGAGAAAGTGGTCTTTGGGAGAGTGCTGGAAGCAAATATTTTCAAAGCACATTTCTTCTCCAGAGTTGCTGAAAATGAGAACAATGAACATTTTTTATAATATAATACTAGTAAGAGACTTACACAGGGGTAAAACCAGTGCCATTCAATAAAAGTGAGCAATGGTATTTAAGGGTGAAAAATATTGTTGGGACAAGGATAGTGTTGTGCAAAATGAACCCTCAGCTGTGTAGCCAAAGCAGAATCTGTCAGAGAGTTGATGGATGCTTGATTATATAAAAACAAGCCTTTCGTGTTGGCTCTTATTGGGCCTTGGTGGCATGGATGGATGGTACTGTTGAGCCTTCTGAGCCTTCTGCTCTGCTCTGAGACTTGTTCCCCTTCCCTTTCCCTTCTCTGGCTGTTCTCTGTTCTCCTGTCAGTTCCTTCCAGATGTGGGGACTTGGGGGCTCCACCCTTCATTAGCTTCCCAGCTGTTCAGCCCCAGCAGGTGAGCTCCTGTGACTCTGTCTTGCGCTCTGCTGTGACTTGGCCAGAGGCTGCTTGGCTTTCTTCAGTGCCACTGGCCCTGTCACATCTGATTAAAAAGCTCTAATGGGAGAGGAAGCCATTGAAAGCATATTTGTAGAATGCTTTTTGCTCTGTTATGTGCAGCAAATGCCTTGTTTTTGGGGGGGGGGGTTTGGCAGACTATCGACAGACTGCCTGACTCCTGTCTTTGCTCTGTGCTGGGGCACCTACTTGTTTCCCCCTTTCCTCATCCTCCACACTTCCGGTCTCCAGTACATCCCAGCTCTTCCCCTCCTCTGGGGTGTATCCGGTTGTCCACCACCAAGATCCTGGCTCTAAATCTTCTCCTGTGCTTTCCTGGAGGGCTCTTGGTCAAGTGGTTTCCAGCACTCCTCCTCATCTAGCCAGTCCCTGACCTCGCTGTCTCAAGGCAATTTACACATAAGAACATTTTTTTTAAAACCCCAGCCAATATATTTAAAATAAGATTCAAACCCTAACAAGTGGACACTCATTTATCCATCTGGGAAAGCCTATTGAAACAAAATGCATCTTCAGCCTTTTCCAGAAAGTGCAGAAAGTGAGCACTTCTCGTATCTCAAAAGGAATGCTATTCCACAGAACAGGGACAGCCACACTAAAAACCCTGCTCCAGGTTACTGTGGAGTGGACTTCTGAGATCTTTGGAACTTGTAGGAAAGACTCTCTTGCAGAGCACAGTGATCTACTGGGTGCATAGCAGATAGGATCAGCTCAAGAAACAAGTACTTACAACCTGTCCAGGGGGTCCCACTGCCTTTCTGCTTCTTTCGCCTCACTGTCAGAGCCACCTTTGCAGAACTTCACATGGAGGTGGGGGCTAGAACTGGATGGCTCCGCCTGTCATTGTCTCTCTGCCTTCCACCATGCCAGTGGGCACCAGCTGTCCCTGCTCCCTGCAAGACTGGTTCTAAAGCGGGCTTTGCTTTCAGATGGTTGGTGGTAGGGGTGGTACCTGAGAAGTTCTCAAGAGACTCCATGGCATTTTGAAGTTCTTTGTGGCCTTGTTTCTTGAGCTGAACAGAGCCATAAAATGAGATACCAAACTTATTATCTGATTGGCAGTGATTGGGTTCCCCTCTTGCCCCCTGCTTTGGTTTTCACTGTAGTTCCACACAACTTGGTGTTTGGCCAACAGCTAATTATTTCACTAATTTGGGAGAGCACTTTGATTACCAGTGGGTATATTGATTAAAGAAGCGTGCTGAGAGAGAGAGACTGCTGTTCAAAGGATGGGCTTTTTTGGCATTCCCTGAAAAAGGAACACCACAAAAATGCAATGAAGATCAGCTTGAGCCGTTCATTCCAAGAACAGGGAGAAGGATGTTGGGCTCAGTCCCGCTGAGGGAGCTTAGCTTGCTCATTGAAACTGTAGGACTTAAAAAACAAAAAACCTCACTCATTTAACTGGTGTCACATCAAAATGAGCATCCTGTCAGTGCAACCGTTTCTGCTTGCTGAATGAAATGACTTCCCCTCTTCCTGCTGGCTGTTGGAGGTGGGAGACAGAGCTACTTCACTGAATCTAGCCCTTTGGCCACATTTCAGACATCACATTTCTCAATCCTCCAAACCACCCTTTTCAACCAGGTGACCTCCTAATGTTTCAAGTGTACAGCTTCCATTGTCCTCAGCCAGTACGGGAATTGCAGTCCAAAATGTTTGAAGGGCATCTGTTAAGGACTCGTGGATGGTTAAGTCCAGTCAAAGACGACTATGGGGTGCAGTGCTCATCTCCGCTTTCAGGCTGAGGGAGCCGGTGTTTGTCCGCAGACAGCTTTCTGGGTCATGTGGCTAGCATGACTAAACCACTTCTGGTGCAACGGGACACCATGACAAGTGCTAGAGCACACAGAAATGCAGTTTACTTTCCTGCCACAAGGGTATGCTCATGGAGGTATGCTTTCGAACTAGGTTGGCTGGGACAGAGCAACGGGAGCTCACCCCATGCGCAGATTTGAACGACTGACCTTCTGATCGGCAAGCTCAAGAGGCTCAGTGGTTTAGACCACAGTGCCACCCGCGTCCCGTGTCCCTGGTAGCAGAAGGCTTCTCCAGACCACACACCATGCTTCTGTGCTCCCCTCTCACAAGTAGCATAATACTTTACTTCCTAGTTTGACCAAACTCTTATGACTGAATTGTCAAACTATGATTTGAATGAGCTCTTCAAACCAGGATTGCAGGCCATAGCTTGCAATGATATTTCAAGTTTGGAGCAAATATGGTGCATTCAAGCCAGGAAGTAATAATATGTTTCAAGCCTTGTGCACAAGGAGAGGAGAAATCACAGGACTTGTACCTGATCCCTCAAAGCACAGTTTGTGGGGAATTTGACCTATGGTATCTGAATGTAGCCTTTGGCCTGGCCCTGACTGTTTTGCAGTGATGTTTCTAGTCCCAGTTTCTGCTTTAGCCAGCCATTTACAGCCAGCCAAGGAGGTTTAAAATGAGTCCATAGTTTGATCACAACCCAGATGTTGTTGGATTCTCATCATCGCTGGCCACTGTCCATAGGCTTAAAGGCAAGACACAAAACAACTAAAGATAGACTTTAAAACAAAACAAATAAATACCCAAGGCAGAGACATAAATAAAATAAAACCAAGAAACAGACTAATCACAGCAGAGCAGGTGGAGCAAAACAAAGAAGAGGTAGAGCTGCATGGATCCCCAGGAGACCTGTGGCTTCTCATGGTTAGCACAAGGCCATGGGCAGAAGCCTCTCCTTGGAGGAGATGTTGCAGCTCCAGGTCCAGGCAGGCAGCTGTTGAAGCTGTAAGCTTGGGCCATGATGAAGCAGCAGCAGGAAGTGTAGCAGGGACAAAATCCTGTTCCATTGAACGAGAAAGGAACTATTACCAAGCTGCCAAGCTTTACAAAATGTTGCTCCTGCTCAGGGTGCTAGGAAGCCAGCCAGCTATGCCCGCCTCCAGGATCAGAGCTGCCAACTTACGCCAAAGATTGAAGGGGCCGGCATCGCGCATGAGATGTCAGGAGGAGGCTGAACACGGTGCGGCTTCCATGGCCGGAAGCTCCTCTCTCGCGCTCAGCCTCTTTCCATGACAGGTGGAGGAGCCGCCAGCCACTGAAGTCATGCTCCACCCTCAGCTCCGCCCTCAGCCTCCTCTGCCCCCTCAACATTGGGAGCCCCCAGCCCTCTCCCAAAGGATATTGTGGGGGCCCAAAACAGCTCGGCTGCCACAAGCTGGCGGCCCTGTCTGGGATATGCTGTTCTGTGCTCCCAGTTCCCATGTTGCTTTTCCAGCGGACACTCATCATTCTGCAGCTGCTGAGTATGCTCAGTCCTCATTGGACTATTTGGTGGAGGTGGCAGGAGGTGCCTCCTTAGGTGGTCTTTGCAGAACATGGTTCTCTCTCCTTGCCCAGTTTAATCATCACAACAACCTCCTGAGGTCTCCCTGAGCTTGCTGGTACCTTCCCCTTGTTTCTCACTAGGCCTGTTTGGCTCAGTTTCCATCAACACCTCTCCCCACACCCCAGATCTGCCATGAGAGGGAATGACTTGGCCACTGCTGAATCCTCCTGAGGGCTACTGCCACTGGTCTGGTGCGGCACTTCCGTAATTCCCTTCTGGCCCTGAAGAGGGTGCTCTGAGACTTGTTTGTGCCACTTCAGCTTTTCCGGATCACATAAAATAAGACTTAAAATAAGGCTGTTCTGCAATACTAGAGTTGGAAAGGGACCTCATCTAGTCCAGCCGCCTGCCAGTGCAAGAAACGCACTGTTACAGCATCCCTGAGAGGCAGCATTGCTTGGAAACCTGCCGTGAAAGAGAGTCTGCCACCTGCCGTGGGAATTGAAGAGTGTCTACTGTCAGGATGCGCTTTCTAAATCCATTTTTTGTAATTTGAACCTGTTGGGTCAGGTCCTACCGTCAGAAACAAGAGAAAGCAAATTTGCTCCATCATCTATGTGGTAGCCCTTCGAATATTTGAAGAGAGCTATCAATCATATCACCTCTTAATCGTATATAATAATGATGGGCCCCATTAACTATGAACCCCCAAAATTGGGATCCTTTCCAAACCTGTGCAAAAGTTTTGCAGTTGTTTTGCAGAGTTTTGCAGTGAAAGCCCCACATTTTGTAGCACCCCAAAAGCTGAGCCATTGCTGCTTAAACCTAGGGTCATAGGTGTCACCCCAAAACCCAACATTGTCTGATTCACTCTGAATCAATGCCAAAGTTTGGCAACAGTTTTGCAGCATTTTGCAGTGAAAACCCCACATTTTGTAGTACTCCACCAACTGAGTTTAAAGCACACAGAATATGCCCCAAAGAGCCCTTCAGGATTGCCTTCAGAGTAGTCAGACATAGGATTTCATTATGATATGTCAAGACATAACTCTGTCCCTTTGGAAACAGAACTTGCAAGTCAATAATTTCATATATGGAGTTGTTTTTTCAAAGTCCGTTTCTATAGCATTAAAACAAAAACAACAAGCTGTTTCTTGCTATTCCAGTTCCAGTGCCAACGTTTTACAATTGTTTGCAGTGTTTTGTAGTGTAAAATCATTTTTGCAGTGTCCCTTGAACTGTCACCTACTCAGGGTATGGTCTTTCTGGTCTCTTCAAATCCAGTCTTGTCCAATTGCCTCCAAAGCTATTGTTTTTTAGGCGTCATCTCCCATGGAGTTATTTCTTAATATGTGTTTTTATGTAAGATAAGATGTTGGATTCAACCTGATAATAAAAATATAGATTGTAATAGTAATAATGTTTTGCTGAAACTTTAAAAACTCTTCAAGAAGAAAAGGTACAGAAAGAAATATACACACATCAATGTAAACATGTACAGAAGCATTAGATGCAGATATCCATATACACATACACAAGTCAATTTTTGATAAAAGTATTTTCAGCAGTTAAAGTTTGATTCAAAAGGACTTGAACGAATTGCAGAAGCATAATGTGTGATGAGTGAATGAAAATAGAACAGTCTGTAGACTGTATGAACATATTTTTAAATCTTTAAGATTAAAACACCACTTATAAATTGTAACGTGTGGTAAAATTGAGTCTTCAGGAAGACAGCAATTCAGAACTTCTATGGTTTCCTTACCAGAGTTACCTCCCCAATTCTCTCCTCACCCATATTGCAAATTAGGGGTGTAAGAACATGGTCCTATTGAACAATGGCTAGAACTGGCCCTGTCCCATTGAACACAATGAACATGCATAGAAATTGCACTAGAAGGGATCAAACTTTTTGTTACTACTTCATTTACCTCCACTCTGCATCTTGTTACAGTGGAGTTTTTGTTTTGGTTTGCATTAATTTTGCCTATTTTAACAATGCAGACAATGAATTTTGACTGAGGCAGTTGCATGATAAATTGACCAAGCTGAACTGAGGCTACCACAAGTATAACAATACTTCTAATGAAAACCCTCTTTTCATCCATGTTTTAGCTTCTTATCCTGATGGATTAAATTAAAGGCCTCTCTCAGCAACCAGCACAGCAATAAATTTTAAACCATTCTTTGTGCTTGACTACTTTTTTTAGATGGCAAAAAGCCTATGTAAGTAGTTAAGCGCATTTGATCGATAGGGGAATCCGGCTGTTTTGATCTCAGCGGATGGCTTCATCGATTTAACTCAACTCAACATAAATGCCCAGATCTTGGCTAAGGCTTTGGCAGTGGTGAGCAGCAAACCATGTGTCTCAAAACCTGGAAAATCTACAACCTGCCAAGCTGAACACAGACCTTAGCCACGTACAGCTTGATTTTGTGTGTGTGTTTAATTTTCATTTATCCAAGAGAAAAACAATACAATGTCTGTGAGCAATACCTGCCACTGCAGTTGGGTGAAAGAGCCTTAGGGGATGTGGGAGCTGGGCAGAAGAGCTCACATCCAGCTCCTCCTCTTCCTAGGCCCCTGCTGGGTCATCACTTACAGGTGGACTCCTGGCAATAGAGACTGCTCACTTGGCTGTCAAAGAGAGAGAATCAGGGCTCAGTCAGAGGAGTTGGCCTGGGGGGAGGTTAAAGTCAAGACTTCATGAGACACGCCACCTTCTTGCACATTCTTCCAGGCCCTTAGTTGTAGCAGGGTTCTCAATAGGGCATCTTGGTTCTTTCTTAGAGGTCTTCCTGGGGTCTGGGTGAAGTGGGAAGTCTATGTGAGAAACCATTTTTGAGAAACAGTCTACACCTATTCAGCAATGGCAATCGTTCCTCTGGTGGGGTCTCATTGAATTCTGATCAGCAGTTCCTTTCCCTTGATATGAGACAATTCTCTGTTGGCCAAATAACATTTTATTTTCAACACTACATTTTTTGCTTTAATTATTAGAGAATTTTGTGTGTGTGTTTCACAAGTGACTGCAGAACGATACTGTATGACTTGTATGAACCCTTTGGAAGCAAGACTTCTCAAGGGAGACATTTTCTTTTCGTTCTTTTTAAAACAGCCTTCCAAACACAATTTCAAAGGATCTCCCTGTCTTCCATGTATATGTAATAAGGCTCCAGATTTTAATCCACGTCAAATTTCTGAGGAAATTCTTTCAATGTTCCTGATCTTTAGAGTATAGAACATGGAGGTGACCTCCTCTGAACTGATTAGGACAAGCCTGTCCAGCTTTTGATTAATGGGGAGGGAGAATTCAGTTCGGTCCACAATTCATACTGGAACAATACATGAACAGAAAGGCAGCTATACTTTGAAATTCACACTTCTCTGGTTTTTCATAGAATCATAGAATCGTAGAGTCAGAAGGGTCCCCAAGGGTTATTTCATCCAACCCCCTGCAATGGTGGTTCCATTTGATTTGATGGGTGAATTTGCCAATTTTGGTTACTCCTAATTTCTTATTATTTCCATTCTTAGGTTAAGTTTACCTTATTTCTGGATCAGTTTGTGATTATGATTATGATTTAAAAAATCTGTAGAACTCATCAGTGTGCACACATTTCTATACACATTTCAATTTCATTTAATGCATTTTTGTATACAGTATTATATTCATTAATATCTGCATCAGAGTCTGAACTGCTCCTGTCATGGGTTCCTCCTGCTCACTAAACCCTGTTGTCCCTTCGGTATTCAGCACCTCCTCCCAATTGTCTCCCTCTGACCTCTCCTCACCAAACCCCTGGCTCGGAGCCTTCCTCCTCTGGGGGTTCCCTTGGGGGTTCCCCAGCTGGTGCCCCCAGCACTCAAGCACATGAGCACATGCAACCATTCCAGCAGTAAAATGACAAGCCCAGCTTGGATTCATGTCTTTGGCTGTCTGGCTTGCAGTTTGATAAGAAAGATCATAATTTCTGTCATCCTCTCATGCAGGAAAAGAAGATGATGGCTCTGGCACACGCACAAATGACCAAGAAAGCACAAAACACACCAAATTGAGCCCTGTCATTCCCCATCTTTTGTTCTTCACACCAGTCACATGTCTGTGTTCTGTGATTTTCTTCCAGCCACCTTAACATATAAACATCTGCTTAGCTCCAAACCACCTGCTATTTCTGTAATGATGGGGTTGAAGTCTGCATGCAGCACAAATAATGGTAATTATTATATAGTTTTCCTGGGAAGAGTAATTTCATTCTTGCTTTGGGGTGACTTTTTGGGGAAAGGGATTTGGCACAGGAGTCTCCTTTACTTCCAAGTATACTAAGCCATTCTTAATTTTACAGCCGGTGTTGTTTAAAATTAAACATGTTTAAAGGCTTCATAATGTATTAATAAAACATGTCCTGAATCTTCTTCCAGATACTTAGACTGGAGACAGATGTAATTCAGAGGCTGCAGAAGAGCCCTCAATACTTGTGTGACACATATGCACTCTTATGGCTCGGACTGGGCTCAGTGACACCCTTTTTTCCATTTGTCTGACTAGCTGGACCTTGCACCAGTCATACTGCAGAGGAGCCAGGGTGGTGTAGTGGTTAGAGTGTCAGATTAGGACATGGGAGACCAAGATTCAAATCCCCATTCAGCTCCCTGCGTGACCTTGGGTCAGTTGCTGCCTATGTGCTCCACCTTGAGGGATACAAATGCAATCAATAATAAATTAATGAACTATCTCACCCTCCTCTAAGCAGCTCAGGGCGGTGCCTGCTCTCCTTCCCTCTCACCAGTTTTATCAGCACAACAGCTCTGCAAGACAACTTTCCCTTTCTCAGTTCAAGGCTCCTCGTGGTATTGATTGACTGGCTTTTGTATGTCAGAAAGCCCCTCAACCCAATTAAAAAGTACAAAAGAGAAAAAGAGAGGAGGGGTGGGTTGGTTCATGCACCCGTGTGAAGGAGGGGAAGCCTTGAAACAGTAAAGAAGCTAACTTTTAATCAGATAATCCTGCCATCTAATTTTGTGTACGGTGTATTGGAAAAAGTAATCATGAATCAAAGAGTCTTCTTTTTGTCCCTTTCCCAGTCCTTCGTTCTCACTTTCGACACCAGAGCAAGGCACATGGGTTGGTGCAGGAACAAGGATGCACCTCGTAGGACTGCCCCCTCCTGCCTTCCTCCTACGTGCGTCTCTCTCTGGCCTCAGAAAGTCATCTTGGTTCTCTTCTGGGTGAAAGAGCAGCTCAGCTTCCAGCCTGCAATCTTCCAGCCCATGGAGATTCTTCACAAGATGACACATTAGATTTTGTTTCAAAAGGAGGTCTGGAGCTTTTGAAATGATCCTAGAGCACTTCCCAGCTTCCTTCTCCTTCTGAAGTTAAAAAAAAGTGACACACTGCATGCAGTAGTCTTTGGCATTCTAAATTTGGTTTCTGTAAAGTCTGGCGATGCATCAGGAGAATGGCTAAAGCTCCTTGGCAAGGCAGGTACTTTGCATGCCGGAGCATCCCAGGTCCAGCTGTTGGCATTTCCAGTTGAAAGGAAGAGGTAGCAGGTGGTGGAAACAGAATTCCTGCCTGAGATCCCACAAAGCTGCTGCTTGTAGAGGAGATGGACCAATGCTTCTTAGGAGAAAGCAGTGCTATTTTTCTAGAAAAAAGAGGTGCCGGAACTCGCCATGAACACCTCCCTCGTTCTCTTGGAAGGGCAACGTTGCCCACCTGAGAGGCGCCGGTACTGAGTTCCAGCTGGAAAAAAGCCCTGGGAGAGACTGTAATTCAATTAATGCTTTATATGCAGAAGGACCCAAGTCCAATCCCTCGTAGCATCTTCAGGCAAAAGGATTCCAGGCAGCAGAAACAATGAGGAAGGGACCTCTGCCCAATATTTTCAGAGCCTTTTATTATTTTCTTTATTTCAGGTGTTGCTCTTCCAGCTCCCCTAATCCACCGCGAATGGCCTTGCTGGCTGAGGCCAAAGCATTTGGAGGTCATCACATTGGCTGACCTGGAACAGAACTAGATGGGAATGTATTATTAATAATCATCATCATATTTATTTTATTTAATATATTTATCACCTGTCTTTATCCCAAGTTGGGCTTCAAGGTGGCTTACAATGTTTCAAAACATCAATTATGAAGTACAGAATAATAAAAACAATCTGGTTAAAAACAGTAATTAAAATACATCACAACATATCTAAAGAAAGCAATTGAAATTTAACCTGCCCTGACAGCAGCAAAGGGGAGCTAATGCTTCATTTTATCCTAATAACGCTCTTAGAGGCTCATTTTCTGAATGCCTCAGCTTTGCTCCTGTTTGATCACCTTCCATCCTTGTGCTGTCATTTATTTTCAGCTGCAGTGCTGCGACCAACAAAGCTGACAATTTGTTATTATTATTTATTTTAAAGATGTGTACCCCAGTTCCCCCTCTACAAAGGAGTCGCAAAGGGAAAGAAAGAAGCAGCAAACATAAATGCACAGATATTCTGACCTTTAAAACACAGATAAACTACAGATTGCAATAAAAACACAAAAGAGCAGCACTAAACCATCACTGCATGAAGGAGCAGCAGAACTGAAAGCATGGCTTCTCATGCATGAGCTCCAACTTGGGCCTGCTTTGCTCCAGTGCTGTTTTTCTAGAAAAAGAGGTGCCAGAACTCACCATGAACGCCTCTCTTGTGCTTTTAGAACGGCCATGGCCCCCACCTGAGAGGCGCCAGAGCCGAGTCCCAGGGGGTTCCGACTGAAAAAAGCCCTGCTTTGCTCCTCCTTGAAATAGTGTTACACCTGAACCAATGCAGCTAGTAGGTGGGGTGCCCCTGAAGTGGCTCCCCCAGTCTTTTCTGTGAACCGCCCTGAGACCTCCGGGTATAGGGCAGTATATAAATTCAAATACTAATAATAATAATAATAGGTGCTCCACCTGCCCTCCCGCCTCTGTCAGCAATGGAAAATGGGATGCACCGCCCCTGACCTGAACCAAGGACCGAGGTTTGCTTCCCTCTCAACATTTGGTAGGCAAAGCTTGCTCTTGGCTTACTGCTGGTGGTTTGTTTGGAGCAAAATAAGCCATTACCCCTGGCTCAGAGGTCATGCTGAGCCGGGGAGCAGGAGCAGGGAAGGTAGCTTCGAAAAGCATGACCAACTGTCAACAATGGCTTGCCATAATGTGCAAACTGGGGGAAAGGAGGCTGAATTTGCAAACGGGTCTTTGCCGTTCTTTTTTTCTGGGAGTACTCAAGGGTACACAGTACTGGCAATTTTCCCCCCAAATGTAAAATAATAATAATAATAATAATAATAATAATAATAATAATAATAATAATAATAATTTATTATTTATACCCTGCCCATCTGGCTGGGTTTCCCCAGCCACTCTGGGCGGCTTCCAACAGAATATTAAAATTCAATAGTCTATTAAACATTAAAAGCTTCCCTAAAGAGGGCCGCCTTCAGATGTCTTCTAAATGTCAGGTAGTTGTTTATCTCTTTGACATCTGGTGGGAGGGTATTCCACAGGGCAGGCGCCACTACCAAGAAGGCCCTCTGCCTAGTTCCCTGTAACTTGGCTTCTCACAGTGAGGGAACCGCCAGAAGGCCCTTGGTGCTGGACCTCAGTGTCCAGGCAGAACGATGGGGGTGGAGACACTCCTTCGGGTATACTGGACTGAGGCCATTTAGGGCTTTAAAGGTCAGCACCAACACTTTGAATTGTGCTTGGAAACACACTGCAACAACTTCATGGTAAGTACCGGTACCTCTTTTTCTTTCTAAAAAAGTGCTGGTCATTGGTCATTGGTAACAGTTTGTTATCAGATTCCCCCCATAAAGGGTGTTTTCAGATTCAATTAGAGGGTGCCAGAATAGGGGCCTGTTATTTTGATGCCAGCAGTGTCATCATGAGGACACTGGGGGAAAACCTTGCTTGCCCAAGAGGCACCGATCCCCTGGAAGCACCCAGGCTTGGTCCCAAGACTTGAGCAATGGAGGTAATGTGGTGATTGGCAGGGAGGAGGAACAGAAGCCACCGTGAAATGGCAAGATGGGGGCCATTAAAACGCTAATGCTACTTTTGTCTTAATAACTAGTATGAAGTTTGCTGTATAAAAAGCAAGCACGGGCAAGAAGCATTTAATATGATCCCTGCTAAAGGGTGTAAATCCCTCAGCGCTGTCCTCCCAGCTCATAAAACCCAGGAGAGTTTAGACCACTTGAGACTTACAGCTGTTATATTATATTGCAATTTGTGAAGGATGATAAAGGGGGATTTGCTGCGGCACAGATCCTCACCCTCTTTGCAAATGTGACACGAGGGATAAATGTAGGCAAGAACCCTGTCAGAAGAAATTATCTGGTGTCTAGCCCTGAAATTGCAGTGGCCTTCACCTTTTAAAGATGTGCTGGAGCAGGCAGGCACATCACATTTCAAGGAGCTTTTCTGCAAAGGACATTTTGGGGAAAATCCTCCAGATGGCAGAATTTCTGCTTAAATAGATCAGACGTGGCGAAAAGCGGCAGAGTCACTTTTCCACATTCCCACACCGAGGATTATCATTGTTATAATGACTGGTGCTTTGAAGTTTTTCCTTCCAAACGGACTGTTGAAATAGAGGCTCTATGGAAGAGCTTTAACACGGTGAATGCCGATGATATTCAGGGATCATGAAGAGATCCCTGCAGAATCTCACAGCCCTGGCTTTCTCCCTTTCTTTCTGTAACTATAATTCAGAGTATTACAGACTAGCAATAGAGAAGGAATTAATGTATATGGCAGGTCACACACCAACATTTTATAACCTTGCCACAGTCAGAATGTATTGCCCAACTTTCACACATTTATGCAGATGTTATTTTATTATTTAGTTAGATATATCTATACATTGCAATGGATCAAGGCTTCTGGGAAGGAAACCATAGAACATGAAGAAAATTACTTTCCATTAATAATCATATAATCGGATTTCATTTCCTATATGTCAAATTCAAATACACAAAACTGTCTTTACCAAATCTCAAAATTTAGCTTTCATGGTGTGTTTTGTTGCTTTTATTTTTCTACATTAATTGCTCTATTATTTGGAAAATACAGCCTCTGTACTGCTCCTGTGTTTTGTAACTGAGCTCTTTCCTGTTCGTTGGATGTACACAGCTTGAAATAATAATAATAATAATAATAATAATAATAATAATAATAATAATAATAATAATAATATTCTGCTCATCTGACTGGGTTGCCCCAGCCACTCTGGGTGGCTCTCAAAAGAATATTAAAAGTATTAGAAATGCAATAAAAATCATAGTTTATTTATTTATTAACAATATTTAAATACAGGTATTCATTTTAAAAAATCAGAGTTGTTTACATGTGTACACAATGACACAATAAAAAACACAGAGAAAAAACTTAAACTCAGACCTCAACAATTGTGAAGATATGCCTGCCTAAACCTGATGGAATAGAAGTTTCCAGGAGGCATTTAATAGTTGGCACAGAAAGCAGTGGTGGAGCTTCATGCTCCAGCACCGGGGGGTGGAGAGCAGGCAGGGGCAGGGCTGGTGCGCGTCCTGGGGGCATGGCGCCCAGGGCAGGTGGGGAGAGGCAGCCGCGATGGCAGCCCACTGGGATCGCGCTGCCGGGGTGGTGCACTCCCCCCGCACTCCTCTTCCTCCGCAGTGACAGAAAGTGTCCGCTGGAACTCTAGTGGCAGAGCGTTTCACAAGACTGGAGTGATGGCACAAAAGGCTTGGTTCCTTGATGACAAATGAACCTCACTAACTTCAGGAATGACCAGTGGTGTTCCTGCAGATGATCTCAGCAATTGTGCTGGGATATAAGGGTTCAGGGGATCCTGAGGTACCCTGGACCTAAGTTGTTCAGGGCTTTGTAAATATATTCAAGGACCCTGAATATACAGTATAATATTGTTAATAAATTTTGTGGGCTTCCAAAAGATGTTTAGAGCTCGAAATCAATATTTGTAGTCCCACAGGCAACAAACCTCCCATTTGTGACACTCTCCATCTCGCACCAGCTTGTATGTCTGAAGACTACTGCCATACTGATAGCCACAGACAGATTTGCCACAAGTCCCGCTGCAGTGATAAGAATCCCAACATGTTATCCACCTGCCCCCTGCAAACAGTCAGCAGAATAATTTGTGGGAGGTGAATGATTTAGATGTGTGCCATTTCCGTTTTTAAGAAACGAGGGTGGGGGGAGAGGCAACCTTGAGGGAAATGAGGAAGGTGTAGGCCCAGATCCCTGTCCCATCCAAATGCACTACTTGCTCTTGCTGCTAGAGAGTCCGTGTGTGTCATTTGCAGCAGCAAGGGGCCCTAGCTAGGCCACTGGAGCTGTAGGCAAACAGACACCACAGTGACAAGGCACAGCGGGGCAATGCTGTCCCAGCACCCCAGAGGCTGGCACTGAGATTTGCTGACTGCATGGTGACCGGCACTCCCCTGTGATTGCTGCATCGGCTGTGACATGACAAATCAGGTGAATAGTGAGATGGGAAGTCAGGCATGCAATCAGGGAAGGGAGGGGGAGAGAAGCCCTGACCCCTTTGCAGCTGATCTGTGTCCTTGCCATGTCTCCTTTGCTTCACTCCCATTGAGCAGATGCAGAGCACTCAGGGAAGGCCAAGCTGCACCCTAAACCCCTGCAACTCTAAACCCCTGAAAAGAATAGCCATCCCTCTCACACCTCTATGTATGCCGGACAGCCAGAGCAGAGAAAGAGGTTGCAATCCTCTTCCTCCTTACCTAGGAATAAGTCCTGTAGAACTGTGCTTGGCCACTGTGAGAACAAATGCTGCCTAGATGGACTATTGGCCTGATCCAGCAGGTTCTTCTCATGTTCTTACTAGAATTCAGAAGGATCCACTTCTGTGCAGACATGTAAAGAGCATAGGAGCCAACTCCTAGGGACCAAGGTCCCTTCGCCCCCCCCCAATAAAATATTTGCTCCCGCAGGCAGGGAGCACCACCCTTTCCTGCACGCCCAGCAACCACAGCTAATGGCCTGAAGGGCCAAGGGGTGGGCCCTTTTTAGGTATCCAGCTACCCTTGGTCAGCCTTCCCAAACCTTGAGCCACAGATGTTGTTGAACTGCAGCCCCCATCATCCCCGAGCATTGGCCATGCTGGCCAGGAGTGGTGGGGTTCTTTGAGGAAGCCCCTAAGTTGTGGAACTCCCACCCCATAGAGGAGCGTCTGGTACCTTCATTGCACAGATTTTGGCAGATGATGAAGACACACCGCTTCACCCAGGCCTTTTGGCACCTGAGATGTATGTTTTCACAACCTATCTTATTTCTGCAATTCTCAACTGTTTTTAATACTGTATTTTAATTGTTGTGACCCATCTTGGACTCTTAGGGTTAAAGGAGGACAATAATAGTACAGTCTAGCTGCATCTAAGGACCTCAGCTGCATCCTCAGTAAACCCAAGTTAACCATGTCCATTAATTTCCAGGGTCTGCTCTAAGTAGCATTTAGTAGGTAAAGCCTAAGTTTTGGGAAGACTGTTTAAAAGAAATGTGAACTAGCACAGCCTAAAACATCCTGCAGGTTCAAGCGAGGAGGTGCTGAACTGGGACTTCCCCAGATTTTGAAATTGGGGGCACCTGGATGCACCCCTCAGGACTGGACTGCAACATAACAATGGATGCACGTCATCTCAAGGGCTGTCACATGGGAGAGGGAACAAGCTTGTTTTCTCCTGCTCTGGAAGGTAGGACTTGAACCAATGGCTTCAGGTTATAAGAAAAGAGATTCTAACTCAACATCAGGAAAAGCTTTCTGACAGTAAGAGCTGTTCAACAGTGGAACAGTCTCCCTCAGAAAGTGGTGGACTCTCCTTCTTTGGAGGTTTTAAAGCAGAGTTTGGGTGACCATCTGTCTTGGGTGCTTTAGCTGAGATTCCTGTATTGCAGGGGGTTGGACTAGATGACCACTGAGGTCTCTTCCAACTCTAAGATTCTATGATTTTACGATTCTCCAAAGCAGCCCCAGAGTCTCTCTCAGTAAGAGACTTGCTTGTGGATTGCTGCTCCCTAAGCTTTCCAAAGACGAATAAGGTGGTTTCAGCTCAGCTCTCCTTTCTGATGTGGGCTTTCCCCCTCTTTCCTTCTCGTTTATTTCTGCTGAACCAAGAAGAAGCTCATTCCTCTTCACCTGTTTTAATTGTCTGGGACGGCTGCCATCTGCCATCTAGCTCACAGCCACCACCTCCCTAATTGGACCACCCAAATGGCAGAGGCCAGTCTCCCTAATCGCCACAGAGACAGCCTTTGAACACCTGATCAGCTTAAACCTCCCTAGCAGCTTGGTTGGTATTTGCTCTGGGTTTTGTATTTGTAGCAAATAAAACAGGCAATTAATGCTTAGTCACATATAAAAAGGTAATGCAGTTGCCTCCTGCCTCCCTCAAGAAACAGTTCCAGAAACATATCTCTGTGGATACGTTGGATGACAAAATGCTGGATTTCCGTAGAAGCCAAGGACTGTAACAAATTTTAATTATTAGAAGCCTTTTTCTTCCCACTAGTTTTTACCCCACCACACACATCCTTTCCAAAATTAGTTATGGATCTAATTTTAGTCATCAACCTTCTCTTACATTTCTGTTTTTCGTTGTTGTTGTTGTTGTTTTATAAAAATCTTACTAAATTTCTTGTTCTCAAGTATAAAGAAAAAGCTGAGAAAAGGTAGAGATGGGCATAGGGAAAAAGTTAAGCGTATCCACCACTCCACTAATGCTTCTCCCCCTAAAAGTTGCTCTCCCCACTGCCGCTTTGCAGAGTAAACATGGAGTAGTATGCAACTAAGTTTTACTCAGGGCAGAGCAGCTGAAATCAATGAACATGATTAAGTTGGGTCCATTAATTTCAACAGGTCTACTATGAGTAAAATTTAGTTTAATTGTGTTCAGACACCCCAGACCATTGTTTGCCACCCAAAGTACAAGATCAGCCTCTAGTTTCATGTATCTTAGCTAGAGAGATGCTGAAGTTGCACCAAGCAAGGGGTTAGGTTAGGTTTCCTCTAGATTTCCCTTCCAACATTCTGTTATTTACACAGTTCTGTGCATCCTGTAAGCCCGGCTTCTGCGTTCATAGCTAAATGTTCATCAAGAGCTATTTAGAGAGTTTTCACTTCATGCTGTGCTGATCCAGTGAACTGAATGCGGTCCCTTGGGGTCAGCACGGAAGAAGAACTTCCAGCTCCTCTCCACCTTCTAAACATATTTATAAAATTCTCAGAAGGGGGGGGGGCGTTTTCCACATTTTCAGACAGCAGTTTCCAAATGCTCTTCCTTTCCATGGAGCCCATGAAGCATTTCCAAATGGAAACTGTTGTTGACCCTAATGAAACTACTGGGTTGTCAGCACATTAAAACTGATTAAGATCAATCTAACATACTCTGGATAAATCGTATCCTTCTAACATGTGAGAGAAAACACATTTTGGCCCAGGGGGGCATGTGACCCTGTGCCAGCTAGTTTTAACAACTGACATACAAACAACTGCTGAAATTAGCATTTTGATGAAAATATTGACCAGCTATGAATAGCATCAAGTATGATACCTAATGTGTGAAAACACTGCACAGTCCAACCTTCTTGGGCAACTAAATACTTTACCAAAAGTTTGGCTATTGAGATATTGATTAGAGTGACATGATTCTCTTTGTTCATTTACTTAAAATCCTGCACTACACAGATGGTGTGGACATTTAAAGGGAGCATTTTCAAAGCTGTACATACTTTATTAGCTGGTGTTGCTTGTATAATGGAAGCCAGGATGGCACAGTGGTTAGGATACTGGACTTACAGTGCAGTCTTGTACGTGTCTAACTCAACTGAAAGCTCAACTGAGTTCCTGGGTAAAGGATTGAAACCTTAGACCAGGAAGAACCAAGTTCAAATCCCTACACACACACAAGCTCAGTGGACCAGTCACCATCTCTTAGCCTAACTTACCTTTGATCTTTAACAGAACACTGTGAAGATAAAAGGGGTAAAACATGGTTATTAGTGGGTGGTTCAGGATCTTTTGCAACAGGTAGTTAATTAATGGCCTTGATGTCTGGTGGTTACACAGTCCTGTGTACAAACACACAGAGACACATTTTGCTGATACCCTTGCAATCAAATATGTCAAGTTGCAGGAATGAGTTTGGGTTCTTGGCTTGTTTCGTGCCTCACTTGAAGTTAGAAGGGAGGGAGGAGCAAAGTGTATTTCCCCATAAAACCACAGTTTATTTTAATGCTGAATGTGAACCGGGCCACTGTGGTGTATCAGTGTTCCAGTTTTAATGTTTGCTTTCATTTGACAAAAAATTTACTTGTAAGTTTTCCTGGGAGCATGTTGAAGAGTAAAGAGTGTACAAACAAATACATGAAAAGCATGGCATGGTCACAAATGGGAGCAGTACTCGGAGGAGCTGGAGTGAGTGCCGGTTACAAGGCTGGGTTCAACTGCACCTGAAAGAGATTTTAAAGGTACTATGTGTCACTTAAAACAAATAAAACCCAAAGCGCCCAATTGATTCCAGGTTTCTAATCTATATCAAGAAAATATAACCAAGATTCCCCCTGCAGAAAATGGGTGAAAACGCTGACAAAAAAACAGGCAAATATTTGGAAAGCCGAGAAGTATCAAGGAGTGGCAGAGCAGCACAGGAAAACATGGCCTTGTGTATTTTAGCAAAATGCCAAGTGGTTTGGAAAAGATTCAAGAATTGTGTTTTGGTCTCGGGTGGGGGAGGCCTGTGAATGCAGATCTGTTTCAGCGTCAACAGGAACGGTCTTGGCCTTTGCTAACAGAAGAAGCGCAGCTGATCAGGTCATTGTTTCTTCCAGGGGACAAAAACCAATCAAACACTTTGCAATCAACATGCTTGCCATCATTCTGACACAAGGATAAAGGCAGCACTTTGGAGCTCCTGTAATCAGCAAGGCAGCACAACGAAATCTACAGAGGGGGCAGAGGCAAATATTCAGCAGATGCCCCCGTGTATTTTGGATCACAAATGACTAGTCTATAACTAAAGATGAAAGCAGGACCACGAGTCTCTGCTTATTTTTATTTTGCTCCAGAAGCAGTTTAGACATGCTGGCCTCATGACTTTGAAAGCTGTTTGCAGACAAATGCCGGTTCCCTTGGCCTGAAGCAAGATGAGCGCCACACCCCATAGTCGCCTTTGACTGGACTTAACTGTCCAGCACATTGAACTGGGCCTGGGAACTACCATATTTTTCGCTCTATAGGACACACTTTTCCCCCTCAAAAAATGAAGGGGAAATGTGTGTGTGTCCTATGGAGCGAATGCAGGGGGGGAGGCAGGCAGGAAAAGCCCCCAAAAGCCGCACACAAGCTCCACGCGGCTCTTGCGGGCTTTTCCTCAGGAGGGAGAAGGGACTGACGCGGCCAGTCAGTCCCTTCTCCCTCCTCGTAGAAAAGCCCACAGGAGCTGCACGCTCCTTAAAGGGTGCACGGCTCCTGTGGGCTTTTGCAGGAGGTGGGGGTATTGCCATAGCCTCGCGCAGCCTCTCCCTGCCAGAGAGGTTATGCGGGGCTAAAGAAGCCATAGCCCCGTTCAGCCTCTCCCAGCTTGGCAGAAGCCAAGACAGTGAGCGGGATGTGTCCCGCTCGCTGGCTTGGCTTCTTTGCTATTTGGGGCTGGGGGGGGGACCCGGGCTTCCCCGGCAGCCCCAAGAAGCTCACGGAGCAGTGGGAAGGCTGCGCACCTTTCCGTTGCTCCCCGACCTGCTCTTTGGGGCTGGCGGTGGGGGAAAGCAGTGCTTCCCCCCACCGCCAGCCCCACAAGCTCGGGGAGCAGCGGAAGGCTGCGCGCCTTTCCGCTACTCCCCTATCTGCTCTTTGGGGCTGGCAGTGGGCTTCCCCCCGCCAGCCCCAAAGAGCAGGTCGAAAGGAACTTGAAGCCTCCAGAGTGCAGCGGGAACTCCTGCAGCACTCCGGAGGCTTCGGGTTGCCTTCACTGAAGCCTAGAGAGCGAGAGGGGTCGGTGCGCAGCGACCCCTCTCGTTCTCCAGGCTTCCAAGGTAGCCGCCTGAAGGCGACTGAATGCACCTTGAACGGCACCTTGTTTTAGAGGGGGAGAACAAGGGGGGGAATTCTCCCCCTCTCTGCGCAGCGCCTCCTGCCGCTTCGCTGAAGGGGCACTGGGCAGAGAGGGGGAGATTTTTTTTTCTTGTTCTCCCCCTCTAAAACAAGGTGTGTTCTATGGTTGGGTGCGTCCTATAGAACAAAAAATACGGTACTTAGTAGCCAGTGCGGTCAAGCCAGGATCGGTGCTGTGTGCTCAGACTGCCTTGCCCCACTGAGCAACCTGGCTGCTGAATTCTGCCCCAACTGCGGTTTCCAAACCGCCTTCAAAGGCAGCCCCACGTCTAACACATTGCAGTAATAATAACACATTGTATTGCCTTGCTTGGCATTGTCAAGACTTGATCTCTCCCCACCACTCACTTTGGTTAATATGACTAGGGTGGCAATATGTCCTGTGTACAGAGGACTGTCCACTATTTGAAGAGCTGAATGGTCTGAAGACAAAGAGTCATCAGAGGTAAGAGCAGGGCGCTTGGAAGTTACCTCACTAACCCCAAGCTCCTGGATGGCAGGCTGGAGGGCACAGAGGTCGCCTGCTCAGTCTTTCCCACTATGGTGAGATGTATGCAAAATTTATGCCCACATTTTTTGGGGGGTGACATATTTCCCCCTTTTTGGCAGTGTGTGAGTGACCAACCTAAATATGACATTGAACCAGGTGCACCTTTGGTGTGATCCAGCTGGGCTCCTCTTACGCAATATATTCAGTGTCAACAGTATGCAGAACAAACACACACAGCCGCTCCCTAGACAGCTTGCAGTCCACACTGAAAGGGCAAAAGAAGAAGGCAGGGTGGCGACAGGTCAAGACTACCTGAGAAGGTTGGGTGTGAGCATGAGGGATAAATGCTGTAGTGCTGGAAAAGTGAAGCTGGAGTGATTCTGAAAAGGCTTGACTAAGAATGTTCTTGTTGTTTAGTTGTTTAGTCCGTGTCCGCCTCTTCGTGACCCCCTGGACCAGAGCACGCCAGGCACTCCTGTCTTCCACTGCCTCCTGCAGTTTGGTCAAACTTATGCTGGTAGCTTCGAGAACACTGTCCCACCATCTCATCCTCTGTCGTCCCCTTCTCCTTGTGCCCTCCATCTTTCCCAACATCAGGGTCTTTTCCAGGGAGTCTTCTCTTCTCATGAGGTGGCCAAAGTATTGGAGCCTCAGCTTCAAGATCTGTCCTCCCAGTGAGCGCTCAGGGCTGATTTCCTTCAGAATGGAGAGGTCTGATCTTCTTGCAGTCCATGGGACTCTCAAGAGTCTCCTCCAGCACCAGAATTCAAAAGCATCCATTCTTTGGCGTTTAGCCTTCTTTATGGTCCAGCTTTCACTTCCATACATCACTACTGGGAAAACCATAGCTTTAACTACGGTATATGGACCTTTGTTGGCAAGGTGAGGTCTCTGCTTTTTAAGATGCTGTCCAGGTTTGTCATTGCTTTTCTAAGGTCTTCATAATGCATTTCAAAGCACCCCCTGTTAAGAACATCAGAAGAGCTTGCTGGATCAGGCCAAAGTTCCATCTAGTCCAGCATCCTGTTCTCACAGTGGCCAGGCAGAGCATAGCCATTGTGGCTTGTAGCCATCGAGTGAACTTTCCTCTATTTTATTTGTTTTTAATATTGTGTCTTAAAATTGCTGAAACCCACCCTGGGACCTCAGGTGAAGAGCAGGTAAGAAATCAAATTGAACAATAATAGTGACAACAATGCTAATGGTAATACTACTAATGGAAATATCCATGGTCACCCTCCTATCAATTACATGGGCAATGGGGCGCTTCAACCTGGCCACGCTCCCTGCCGCGGAAGGGGGTCCCTGAGGTTCCATTGCTGAG
Source organism: Podarcis filfolensis (assembly GCF_964270895.1). Lineage (NCBI taxonomy): Eukaryota > Metazoa > Chordata > Lepidosauria > Squamata > Lacertidae > Podarcis > Podarcis filfolensis. The sequence continues at coordinate 2,186,172 of NC_139616.1, forward strand.
TGCTCCCTCGCACTTGCTGCAGAGGTTCTGCGTAGTGGAACAAGACTGAACAAGGATCAATAAAGAAATACAGCCCAAGTCTCTGCGGCATGCGCTGGGGCAATTTGTTACGGGAGCTGTTCTGCCCTGTTTACACAGGAGGAGGCTCGATCTGACAGGTTTTGCCATTCAGCAGCTTCAGAAGAAATGTATATAAATCTTCAGCTGCTTTGGCTACATATTCAGGCTTTGGAGTGTGTAGAGCTGTCTTCATACAAATTACATTGCTAGATGAATATAAGTAAGAAAAACGTCCAAGTGGCATGCCTTGAGTGCTATTGATTAAAAACAGGATCAAATGTCAAGAAATAAAATACCATTAAGCTGCAAATAATTCCAGCTATTACCTTACCAGGAAGTATCTTATACCCAGGTAGAGGTTACATGCCATTTTAAAAACAAATTATAGCAAAAGACAAAGGTGAACATAACCCTTGACACCTTTATAAATTAATATGAATAATGCTTAATGTTTTCCCTCAGTAAAGTTTACAGCAACCCTGATGAAGTAAGCCTCTTAGTTAAATTAAACGTGGGTTTTAATTAGTAAATACAGAGGGAAACTTTCAGGATTTTCATGCTGTTGCTGTATATTTGTTTTTGACTAAATAAAAAAAATGTTCTACTCTATTTATTAGCAGGCTCTCTCTTGTTCACACTTGAAGAGTATGCTCTCAACACCAGGTTATGTTTATATATAATAGTATTGAATTTGTTTGGGTGTTTGCATTTCAAAATTTTGGACCAAACTATGACAATTAAATTTCACTTCCCTTGTAAGAGATCTTAGGAGAGATTTGGAGACCTGGCCAAAGGCAAATATGTCATGGACAGGGAGGGTGTTGGCTGTAAATGGTGGTGTAGTCAAAATTCATCTTTTTGTTCCAAGTTCTGCCTATTTGCATCCCCTTAGAGCTTTTGAACAAATGACAAAATATGATTGTGAATTTTGTCCATCAAGGCAAAAGTCCCAAACTGAGATTTTGCCATCTTAGCTTTGTCCTTTTCCATCTCTGGAACCTCCTGCTTTTATTTTTTTAACAAATGAGTCTGATGTGAGCCAAGCCATTAAAGCAGTGCTGATTCTTTTCCATTTCAGCTCCTTCTAAATGGGTACGGAATGGAATGGCCGATCCAAAGTTGGAGTCATCATACAATGTTAGAGAGAGAGTGTGTGTGCAGGCACACACACACACACACACACACACGAGAGAGAGAGAGAGAGAGAATTCTGCAGAGCATCTGATTCCTCGGGCTGCCCTTCTCATTCCACCTGGAGCAGCAATAACTCCAATCCAAGAGTGAAATCACACTCAATGCACTTGTTGCCTCTGCTGCTTAATGGGATGTGTGTTTCTTGAATATGAGCCCAGCGAGAGCAGTAAATAACTGCTGGAATGGCTTTGGAGGATGGCTCATTTGAGGGCAATCAGGCTGAGTAAGGTGTCAGGCAGCTGTAGAGGAAACACTCCAAGAAAAGTGTTGCGTAGCAGCAGCAAAGGCAAAAAGAACAGGAAGTGAGAGGGCAACCCTGGGTTGGCGGGCAGTATTAAGAGGATTGCCCCAGGTGGGACAGTTCATGTTCTCTTGGTCACAGAAGAGGATGACCCCCAAGAACAGAGCAGCCTAATCTGCACTGAGGAAAGCAAGTGCTGTGTGGCTCTTGTTATGTAAGGCTTGGTTTCCAGACGCTTGATCATCTTGGTTGCCCTTCTCGGCACACGTTCTGGCTTGTCAATATCCTTCTTAAATTGTGGTGCCCACAATTGGACACAGTATTCCAGGTGTGGTCTGACCAAGGCAGAAGAGAGTGGGACTATTACTTCTCTTGATCTGGACACTACACTTCTGCGGATGCAGCCTTGAATAGCATTACATTTTTATTTTATTTTTTATTTTTGCTGCTGCTGCATCACATTGTTGATTCATGTTCAGCTTGTGATCCACCAAGGCCCCTAGATACTTGTGCATCTGATTCTTCCTGTCTAAGTATAGAACCTGACATTTGTCCCTACTGAAATTCATCTTGTTAGTTTGGGCCCAGTTCTCCAAACTCTTAAGATCTTCTTGAATCCTGATTCTGTCTTCTGTTGCATTAGCTACCCCTCCAAGTGTGATGTCATCTGCAAATGTGATGAGCATCCCCTCAATTCCTTCATCCAAGTCATTTATAAAGACACTGAACAACAACGGACCCAGGATAGAACTGTGCAACCGCACTTGCCAATTTTTTCCAGGAGTATAAGAAACTATTACTGAGCACTCTTTGTTTTTGTTTTAAATTATTTTTATTAAGATTTTACAACAAGTTTTAGTATAATCAAAAATTCAAATTACATTTTCCATTTTCAGTTAACCCCCCTCCCCGACTTCCCCCAACTTCCCTTTCTGGTTTATAGCATATTTATTTCTTCTGCTTATAATTTTATATGCTTTACGTACTAAAATTAAAGTTGTACCTTATCAATCAGTTCTTAACATTTTAACCTCATTTTTATAGTTTATATTTATATTTGTTCATTGTAAGTGTATTACTCGAATCCTGCAAGTGAGTTCATTTCAATGCATTGTTTCTGTATATACTGTACATCATAAAAGATTCCCAATCTTTTTTGAAGTCATTGTTGTCCTTATCTTTGAGTCTCTCAGTTAACTTTGCCATTTCCGCGTATTCCATCAACTTTTCTTGCCATTGTTCTTTCGTTGGTATTTCATCACTTTTCCATCTTTGAGCTAATAGAATTCTGGCTGCTGTTGTCGCATAAATAAATAGATTCTTCTGGTCTTTTAACAAAGGTTATCTTGAACATTTCATTTCATTATAAATCATATCCCAGTAATTTCTGATTATTTTACAATTCCACCACATATGAAAAAAGGTACCTTCCTTTTCTTTACATTTCCAGCACTTATTGGAACTTGTTCTATACATTTTTGCCATTTTCACCAGTATAATATACCATCTGTACATCATTTACATGTAATTCTCTTTCAACAATATACAATCCGTAAATTTTAAATTACTTTTCCGTAATCTTTCCCAATCTTCCATTTGTATATTATGTCCTACATCTTGTGCCCATTTAATCATTACTGATTTCACCTCCTCATCTTTTTTCTCCCATTCTAACAATAAGCTGTAAGTTTTCTTTAGTAATTTACTATTCTCTTCTATTATTTCTCTTTGGAATCTAGATATGGTATAGCTAAATCCTTTCTTATTATCTTCCTTAAAAATCTCGTTTAATTGTCGATGTTGCAGCCAATCATAGACCGAGTCTTTTATTTCATCATGATCTTTAAGTCTTAATTTCCCTTCTCTGTCTGTCAATAAATCTCTGTATGTCGGCCATTTTGCCTCCATATTTGTTCTTTTGGTTGACATTGCCTCTGTTGGGGCCACCCACCTGGGTTTTTTTTGCTCTAATAGATTTTTATATTTTTCCCATACTTTTATCAATGCTTTCCTAATTATATTATTATGAAATCATTTATGTATCTTCCCTTTGTTATACCATAAATATGCATGCCAACCAAACCTATTATCATGCCCTTCCAGATCTAATAAATCAGTATTTTCTAATTTGACCCAATCCCAGATCCAAGTAATGCAGCTTGCCTCATAATACAATTTTAAATCTGGAAGAGAGAAGCCTCCTCTATCCTTCACATCTATTAATATTTTATATTTTATTCTTGGGTTCTTCCCTTTCCAGATAAATTTAAATATATCTTTTTGCCATTTCTTAAAGGAAACTGCGTCACCAAACTGTATTGTTTGGAATAAACAACATTTTTGGCAATACATTCATCTTGATTGCTGCAATTCTTCCTATTAAGGGGAGATTCATTCTTCCCTGTATTTCTAGATTCCTTTTTATCTCATTCCAGCATTTTTCATAATTCCTAAATATTTAACTTTTTATGGGTTTCTGTTTCTGTAATTTGAGTTTTATCCACTTCTTTCAAATTTTTAACTATTTGGTCTTGTTTTTATTTAGTTTAAATCCTGCAACTTTCCCAAACTCCTGCATTTTTTCTATTACTTTTGGGAGAGAGTCTTTAGGATCTTCTACCATAATTACCAGATCATCTGCATAGGCTTTCAATTTATATGACTTTTGCCCTATTTTTATTCGTTTAATATTTTCATCTGCCCTGATATTTCTCGCCAGGACTTCTAATACCAATATAAATAATAAAGGTGATAACGGACATCCTTGTCTTGTACCTTTTTGTATTCTACATTCCTCTGTTACCACCTGATTAACAATTAATTTTGCTTTTTTGTCTGAATATATGGCTTGAATTCCTTTCTTAAATTTATCTCCGAAATTTATTTCTTGCAGAGTCCCCCCCATAAATTCCCAAGACACATTGTCAAAGGCTTTTTCAGCATCTATAAACATCAATGCTGCTTTTTTTTCATTTCTCATTTCCAGATACTCTATAATGTCAATAATATTTCTAATATTATCCTTCATTTGTCTGCCTGGGAGGAATCCCACCTGGTTCTGATGTATGTAATCTTTCAATACTGATTTCATTCTGTTGGCCATTATGTTAGCAAATAATTTATAATCATTATTTAATAATGAAATTGGTTTATAATTATTAACTGCTAACACATCGCCCTCTTGTTTTGGAATTGAAGTTATATATGCTTCTTTCCATGTCTCTGGGACTTTCCCTGAAGTTAAGGTTTCATTCATTATCTCCTGTAATGGACTCACCAATTGGTTATTTAGTTTCTTGCAATATTTTGATGGTAGTCCATCTGGTCCTGACGATTTCCCTGTCTTTGCCAACTTAATTGCATCTAATATTTCCTATGGTGTTATATGGGCATTTAAAACTGCTAATTTCTCTTCTGTTATCCTTGGCAGGTTACTAGCCTTCAAATATTGGTCTATCTCTTTGCTTTTTTCCTCTTCCTTTCCTAGGTTCCTTCGGGTTGTCTATAATTTTTTCATTTACTTTGATTTTATTTATGATGGTTTTTTGCTCACTTTTATTTAACTGCCATGCTAATAATTTCCCTGGTTTGTTTGCATATTCAAAATGTTTTTGTTTCATTCTTTTTATTTTCCACTCTATTTCTTGATTGATAATCACTGAATATTGTGTTTGTAATAGTTTTATTGCTTGCTTTATGGACTCTTTATCTGGTTTATCTATTAACTTTTTTCATTTTTCATTAATGCCTCTAGTATCTCTCTTTTCTCTCTGTTTCCTTCTATGTGTATTTTGTTGAATGAATAGACCTCTCATGACTGCTTTGCTGGCATCCCATACTACCAGTGTTTTGGTACCTTTATTAAGATTTAATTCAAAATAATCTTCCAAGATTTTTTGTGCTTTTTCTAAAAAAAATTGATCTTCTCACAAATCCTCATTTAATCTCCACCTGAAGGTGGATTGAATTTCATTTTGCATTTCTAAAAACACAGGGTTATGGTCTGATATTATCCTTGGCACTCCATTCAAATCGCCCATCAAAATCATTTTCTGACCTGCAAAATCCATTAGGTCATACTCATATATATATATATATATATATATATATATATATAAAAAATAAAATTTCATTTTTTTCCATTTGGGGCATAAATTCCTATCAATAATTTTTTCCCTGCCTTGCACCACAAACTGTATCACTATAACTCTCCCTTGATCATCCTTTAATATTTGTTTGGGCTCCAATTTTGATTTGTAGAAGACCACTCCACGTTTTTATTTATTTATCTGCTATTATAAATTCGATTCCAAACTTTTTGTTACTAAGGACTCTTTGGTGGTTTTTTTTTGCTATATGTGCTTCTTGGAGACAGCTATGTCTAAATTTTGCTTGAGAAGTATATGATGTATTTTATTTCTTTTTGTTTTACTATTTAAGCCATTTACAGTCCAACTTAATAACAGGTTTGCCATTCTGTTTTCTTACTTGTTTTGACCTAAAAGTTGTTTAAGCTTCTCCTTTTTCCTGATTATTTAAAATATCTGTATCCCCACCTGTTGCCCTGTTGCTCTGCCTTCCCCTCCTTCTGCTCCCATTGGTAATTTATCTCCCTGTCCTGGTGAGCCCAAAGGGCCTGGTCCTGGAAATGGGTTGTCAAATTCAAAGTCCTTGCCATATTTGCACCAGAATTCCTGTGCTTGGTCTTCATTTGCCAATCTGTGTTTTTTACCTTTAAATTTAAAGGAAAGTCCTTCCGGAAATTTCCATCTGAATCTTATGTTGGCTTTATTCAGACCATTTTTTATAAAGCGAATCTCTGGCATCGTTGTCTTATAATTGAAGGGATTTCTTTATACATGGTCACCTGAGTTCTGTCAACCTGGAGACTGCTTTCATAGCTTTTTTGAAGGATCGCACCTTTCTTAGATGTAAATGTTACCAAACAGTCTCCAGCTTGCTTTGTGTCTCCTGACCTTTTGGAGTGAATTCGGTAACAACTTTCTATTGATTCCTCTAGAAATTCCTGACTCTCCCCCATCCAATCAGCAAGCGTCTTGGCTATATATGTCGTCAAATCCTGTCCCCCCTCCTTCTCTGGCATATCTCTTATTCTAAGGACGTTGGATTTTTGTCTCATCTCAAGCAGAGCAAGCTGTAAATCAAATTGATCCTGCCTATCCGATAAACCTCTCATGTCTGCCTTTATAACGTCCTGTTCTTCCTGTAACTCTGGGCAGCTTTTTCTGTTTTTTTGAGTTCTGGATTCTAAATTTTTTACCATTATTTCCATAGTATCTAATTTATCTGTTTTTGCATTTTTTCCCCAAATCCCCCCTTATATCTTGCTTACAACTATCCAATTGTAATTGCATTTGAGCCAGCATTTCCTTATGAAAATTTCCCATTATGGATGATACCTCTGAAGCAACGCTGCTCTCCGGGACTGAGTCCCTTCGGCCTGCTGGGGAGCAGGCGGAGTGAGTGGGAAAGTTTGTGCATTCAGCATTGCAGCTTTGAGCTGCTGCAATGGGGATTTGAGCGCTTTTGCGTTATCAATCACTGCCTTCCCTTTGTTTGGGAATGGGTGCTATTGGGCAGCCTTTGGCCATTTCCCTTTTGTGCCCACACCCCCATCATTGCCCTCCCTGTAGGTAAGCAGGAAAGGCTTTACACCATAGTCAAATTGCTTCTGTTTCAAGCAGGGACTTAAGCAGCAATTGGCGAACTTAGAGTGCAATGTTCTTCATAGAGCAAATTGGAGGGAGCCTTCTTACAATGGCCTGGGTTTATTTAAGTGAATTTTCACCTCCAGATATGTATATATAAGAGTGTATGTGTGTGCGCGCGTGTGTAGTCCGGTCCGCCACAAGGTCTGAGGGACAGTGAACTGGCCCCCTGCTAAAAAAGTTTGCTGACCCCTGTTTAAGATCAAGGTCAGTGCTTTTAAATAATCTTCCCCATGCAGTTGGCTGTCTGCCAGAAAAAGGAGGTTGACTCCCTTTTTAGTTTCCGGTTTCGCCAGATTATTTAATTAGAACAAAATAGATTTTAAAAGCAGCTTACTGCCCATCCAGCTCCAAATGTTATTCGGAAAATACTCTGATTTCAGTGGCAACCTGTGACTTCAGCCAGCGGAGCCGCGTTTTAGCCAGGAGCGCTCTCAACCGCTTCTCCCTCCCCCTCCCCCTTTGGCTTGGGTTTTTGGGCAAAAAGCAGGAGAACATCACTTCTGCCAGACCTCTCGATACCTCACAGACCTTCGTGAGGCTTTCTGGGGGTGTTCCTAGTCCTGGCACGCTCCCCTCTTGCTCCTGCCAGCTTTGGAAGGATTGCTTTGATCAGAGCAATCCGTTCTGCTCTGCCTTCTTCCGAGCGGCAGAGGACTGAGCACTCTTTGGATTTGGTCAGTCAAAGTTTTGTTTGGGTTGTTTTGCTTTAAACCCTCCCTACAAATAAAAGCTAGCCTATCGGGGAGAAAGAGTGACCAGGTGAGTATGTTCCCTACTTTGCTGAAATTTCTGTTGATGCAAGAAAACATTCAAAAAATGGGACAGTCCCACCTACACCCGCATCTTACAGTCCACTTGTGCCAACCAGCCCTGCTGCGTAGAAAACTAAAAGTCCAGTGCTGATTTGGACCAGTAAAAAGAGTTGGCTGGATTCACTGTAAAGAGCAACTACTGGTTAGTTTGACTTTTCCTTCTCTCTCCCTTTCTCCCTCCAAGGTTGCAGTTCTTCATGCAACCTGCTCAAAATCCTCTTCAACTCAACCAGCCTAGCCGTTCCTCGTGATCCAAGCTTCTCTCACACACAGATAAGGGCAGTTCATCTTAATCAAATGGCCTGCACTCCATGTTTTATGGTGCCGCACTGCCGTACTCTTATTAAAGCTGTTATTATGCCAGAATAACTGCAACAATAATTTCAAATGACATTAGAGGATAGCCTTCCACCACCATAGCTGGGGACGGGTCACAGCTCAGCAACAGAGCATCTGCCTTGCACGCAGAAGGTCTCTGGTTCAGTCCCTGGCATCCCCTGTTAGGACTGGGAGAGACCCCTGCCTGAAACTCTGAAGAGCTGCTGCCAGTCAGTGTGGTCAATACTAAGTTAGATGGACTAATGGTCTGAGTTGGTATAATGCAACTTCCTATGTTCCTGTGCACACACATGTAAAGATGCAGCTATAGGTTTTGGTCTGAGCTTGGCACATGGACTCCTCAGGCAGGGTGTCCCTGCCCATCTGGACCCCTCTTAGATTCCTCCCCCCCCCATCAGTGTCAGACAACCCAGTGCCCCCAACATAGCACTGATCTAGAAAATGGTAAGAAATGGATGTAGTGCTGGTGATGCCTGAAGTCCTTTGAGCATGATATATAACTGCCAAGTTTTATTATTTGACCATATGGGCTGTGATTTCCTCTTCCCCCTTTGTGTACTAGGTCAGGCAAAAGGAGGGTCTCCTCCAGGATCCCTGCAGTGCAGGCGGTTGGACTAGTTGACTCTTGGGCTCTATGATTCTCAGAGACGCTTGCTCTTCCACAAGTATAGATTGCTTCATCCATAGCAAGTTTCCTCAGAAACAAATCCTGTCAAGTTCCATAGGATTTATTTTCTAATAGGTATCCAAAAGATTGCAAGTCTAAACTCTAAACTTATGCTATAAAAATAAGAAGAGTCCCACTAGATTTAATTTCATTCCTGTTATTTGTATCCCACTTTTCTTCTCCACGGAGCTCAATGTGGTATACCGGCTTCTCCCCCTCCTCATTTAATCCCCACAACAATGAGGATGAGAGGCAATGACTGGCCAAAGTCACCCAGTGAGCTTCATAGCTGAGTGGGGATTTGAACCCTGGTTTCACGGGTCCTAGTCCAGCACTCTGACCACTACACCACACTGGCTCCACACAGCATTGGGCCAAATACCCATCTAGTCAGCATCCTGCTCCTCACAGTGGCCTGCCAGGTGCCTCTGGGAGCCGGGCTGAAGCAGCACATGAAGGCAATGGTCCTCACCTCTTGTTGCTGCAACAGAAAGTGCAATCCTCTGCATGCCTTCTCAGAAGTAAGCCCCATTTAGTTCAATGGGACTTACTCCCAGGAAAGTGTGTACAGCCACAGTGCCACTGAACATGTAACAAATCTTTCCAATCAGCTAATACCCTTTTTAAATCCACCCAAGTTAGCAACTATCAACATACCCTGTGTCAGAAAATCCTGTGAATCAATTTTGCACTGTGTTGCTTTCTGTAATCTGTCCTGAGGGTTTTTACATGAGTAGATGAGGGTTCATTGGATCAGCCCTGAGTGCTAGCATTACCTGAGGGAGAGGTAAGGAGAGGGAGAGAAAAGTCTCCCTGCCTGTTTTCTCCACACAGGGCTTTAAATACGTGGGTGAGGAACAAGTGGACCCCCAGATGTGGCTGGGCTCTGGCTCCGTGCAGCCTCTGCTAGCATGGCTGATGATCATGATTCTGGGAGCTGCAGTCCAACAAAATTGGGGAGTGGTGGGCACAGGCTCCCCATCCCTGCTCTGCTATGTCTCCAGTCATTTAGGTAAATGGAAAGGCCATAAATGATATCTTTTTCTCTTTTTCATGGATGCTTTTGCTGTGATTCCTGCATTGCAGGGGGTTGGACTAGATGACCCTTGGGACCCTTCCAACTCTATCTACCATTCTGTGATTCTTTATGAAGTGTGCTAGAGCACACCCACACACACACACACCCCAGAGCTGAATCCAGGTGGCCAGACCATTTGTCAGGGTGGTCTTTGGCATTAGTAGTTGCGGAGGTGAGTGGAGCGCACCATGAAGCAGACTTTTGTTCCATCACACATCTCCAGTCAAAAGCTTTCCCGGCTGGGCCCACTTCCTCCCACTTAGCCTGTCCATTATTATCCAGCCAAGAGGGACCACAGCTGGCCATAGCTAGAGATCGGTGCATGTATCTTCTCTTTCTACTTTGACTTCCTCCCATTTTACTTCTGTCAACACCAGCAAAAACAATAGCAACCGGAAGCAGCTCCAGACTGACTGGTCTTTGGAAGCCCAGTGAATGAGGCTGCCTTGCTGGGATTTGTATTTTGGACGTTGGAGTTGAGAGGAGGACGTGCATTCCACCCATCAGCCTCGGTTGCCCCAGCCACTCTGGGTGGTGCAAGAGTTGGAAGAACTCTGTGGTTCTGATCTGGATCCCTGGTTCTTCTAGAACAGGGGTCAGCAAACGTTTTCAGCAGGGGGCCGGTCTACTGTCCCTCAGACCTTGTGGGGGGGCAGGCTATATTTTTTTTGGGGGGGATGAACGAATTCCTATGCCCCACAAATATCCCAGAGATACATTTTAAATAAAAGGACACATTCTACTTAATTAAAAACATGCTGATTCCTGCACTGTCCGTGGGCTGGATTTAGAAGGCAATTGGGCCAGGCCGGCCCCCGGGCCTTAGTTTGCCTACCCATGTTCTAGAGCCACAGGTCCCTCCCAAACTGGATTCTTTGCTTGGTGTGTTCTACAGTGTGTCAAACCCACCTCAGAGCATTTGTGGTGTATGGCAAGCTCCTTAAAAGAGGCTTTCCCATTTTTATTTCCTAAAGGGAATAATGATCAGTCTGTTCTCTTGGACATTTGATTTCCCTCTAACCTCAATGTTTACAATTACTCCCCCACCCTCAAAACCCACTGTTTGTATCCTGGAACTCAGGAGAATACTTCATGCACCTGATGGTCCACTCAAAACTTGATCGGTAATAAATTTGGTAGCATGGTAAGGTTACAAAAAAAATTCATGAATCCTGATACAACTCACACAATTCAGCAACTCAGGGTACAATTCTGTACATGTTTATCTGGGCATAAAACTCTGCTGAATTTAATGGAGTTTACTTTTGAGTAGCTACGCACAGGATTGCACTGTGAGATAAATTTACCAGGCAATCATATCCTAATTTCGCCTGTGGGTGCAGGGGGGGCACAAGGAGAGGGAGAGATGCACAATGGATCTTGTGCAGACTGGGAAGAGCAGTAATCTTAAAGAATCTGGAGCCATGCCAGAACTATTGTGTGTTGTGAGCAATTGGTGCTCTGAATCTGAGCGTTGGTCATTTGTAGTCCAGATGTTCAGGGCGTGCCAAAGCCCTGCAAGAGCAAGGGCTTGCATGAGATATTTTCTTTTTTGGCTTCCTGGTTCAGCACCACCATTGCTATTGGGAAACCCTTAAAAAGGATTTCTTGTCTCTATTAATAGGTATAGTGCCAAATTTTCTCACTGTGGGCCAGCTGCTGACATGAATTCATTTAGAGTTTCTAATGCTTATTTCTATGGCAGAAAGCCAGAAGTGCAGAGTCAGCTGAAATCAGCAGGATTAATTCTTAAGGTGAGCAGCATTTTTGGGTGCACAGTAGAAGGCACCTTTATGCATTTGCACCACAGGTGAGCAACCTGCAGTCTTGAGGCTGCATGTGGTCCCCACTTCATTTTATGCACCTAGTGCACCTGGAAGCTGCTCCAAACTCCCATTACAGCTCTTTGCTTCTTGTTCCTTTCCTCATTTCCACTGGCTTTTGCAAGAGCTTCCCTCCGTGAGCAATATTTTATTTGATAACTGTACATGTATGTGGTGTTGCTTCCTTCAGATGTCAAGGAGATAAAGAACTGTTCAACTTTTAGAAGACATCTGAAAACAGCCCTGTATCAGGAAGTTTTAAATGTTTAATTCTTTACTAAGTTTTATATATTCTGTAAGCTGCCCAGAGTGGCTGGGGAAACCCAGCTAGATGGGCAGGGTATAAATAATAAAATGATTATTATTATTAGTTTTTGAGCCATTTTTAAGGAAATTCGCCAAAATCGACACTTCCAACATGGGTTGCCATATGTCTGGATCTTCCCAGACATTTAAGCAATTTCTGCCCAGACACTGTTTCTGATGGTCAAATCCCAGCTATGTCTGGGAAATTCCAGGTGTGTGGCAACCCTACCTTTTAAAAATGCAGGTTAGGAAAACTTCTTAGGTTGTAACCTCTTCAATCCAGTGGGACTTACTTCTGAGTAGACCTGTACAGTGGTACCTTGGGTTAAGAACTTATTTCGTTCCGGAGATCCGTTCTTAACCTGAAACTGTTCTTAACCTGAAGCACCACTTTTGCTAATGGGGCCTCCTGCTGCCGCCGCGCCGCCGGAGCACAATTTCTGTTCTCATCCTGAAGCAAAGTTCTTAACCCGAGGTAATATTTCTGGGTTAGCGGAGTCTGTAACCTGAAGCGTCTGTAACCCGAGTACCACTGTACAGGCTTCAGAACAGAGGTCTGAGACAGCCATGGTGACAATAGGAGCAGAGCAGCCTGGGTAAGTCTTTGGCTCCACCTGCCATTGACTCTGGCTTCACCCGCTGCCCACTGGAGCACTTTTGTAATAAGGTGGCCTAGAGATCTAGTAAGTTCATGAACAGAGATGCAGGGAGAAGCAGAATTCAGTTTTTTTAATAAGGCAACCCCCCAAAAGGGGGGGGGATGGGGACAAAATAAAGGTGTATTGAGGAAAGGATGAGCAAATAGGGGTTGTCCTTGGTAAACAGGAACAGCTGGAGTGCAAGAGAATCTCCTGGAGTACCATGGTGCCTCTCCTGTTTCCAGCATCAGTTGCTGCATTCATTAATGGCTTGTGGAAGCCATTGATTTCCTTGCCGCTGGATGCTAATTAACAAAAAAAGAAATGGCTTTTTAATAAAGTGACTTTGATGAAGAAGAATAACCACCAAGTACCATATTTCCCTATGTTGTTGTTGCTGCTGTTATTTTCTGGAGGACAGAAATAATTAGGCCAGTGTGTCTAAAGAGAAATGAAAGCTGTAATTAAGAGGTTTGTCTCTAAGCAAAGCTCCTGGTTTTCTTTTTCATTGAATCAACCCCTCTCTGGTTCTTCTCTGCTCACTGAGCAAAGTCCCCATCTCTTGCTATTGGAACTTGAAATTTGTCTGCTTTGCTGCTTGATTTGAGTATTACCCCACTGGCAAAGGCAGAGAATGATCCAGAACTTTGAGGAAATCATACGGATATGCAAAAACACAGGCAGAAATTCTTGTGCAACAGAAACCCCAAATTCCCACAAAGGGTTCTGGTCTGCTGATCACAGATATAATAAATCATGGACTTGCTGAAGTTCTGCTGCATTTGCTAATAGATAGCATCTTTGTCGGGGGTTGACATCCCATTAATCTTACTCTGGTTTCTCAACATAAAGGTTTCCTTTGGCTTTGCAGACCTGGCTCCGCTGCTCCCGCAGTATTGAGGGAGTGGATGTCCAATATCCCAGGCTAGTGTGGGCTTTCTATTGAAGGCTCCTCCTGTGCTTCTCTTGACCAGGTGTGGGGTTTGTGTGTTGCTTTGCCCCTCCAAGCACTAGTGAAATGGGCCATGAGTCAGCTTTTGGAATCATCGGACTCCTGTGATAAAGTCTTTCTTAGACCAGCCTTGGCCAAGCTGGACCCCTCCAAAACTTTTCGACTACCTATCAGCTGCAACCAGCACAGATGTCATTTAGGGTTGGGCGATAACTGATTTTCAATATTGCAATATTGAAACATTGTGTTAGATTGCAATGTTCAGCTGGTGATATTGTGAGGTCTAGCTGCTGATAACATTGCAACATTTAGCTGGTGAGTTACCGTGATGTTTAGCTGTTGAGTTATTGCGATGTTGAAAACCAGATATCGCCTAGCCCTTACACACATTGTGATTTGCAATATATTGCCAGTTCAAATATTATGAAACAATTATCACGATGTGAACTTCAAACCGGTGTTGAACGATATATGAATCTATTGCCCAGCCCTCCTGTCAATGGCCTCTCCTGGCTGTTCGCTTGTTGCTTCTTGGCGTGGTCTCTTGGCCTGAACCCTGGCCAGGCTCCCCTGTGACGACTTCTGATGGCTCAGCCCTGACAGAGGCAGCCCGCTGCTGCTGCTTCCTAGCAAGAGGCACACTCAGGACCTGAACTAATGCAGAACAAGGGATGTAGCTTCTCTGAGGCACAGGCTGTAAATCGGGGGCCTCCATCTGTCACAGGGAGCCTTCTGGGGACAGTGTCCCAGCAGTGGACAGAGACCAAAGTGGGTGGAGTAATGGATGTGGCTCTTGCCTTTGCAAAATGGACTACCATCCATGCAAAAGACAGAGGTTTACACACACACTTCTCTTGCCTCTTTCCAGGCAAGCAGGACACATTATCACAGTTCAGAGACACATGTCAGCCAGGCAAAAGTATTTGAGGACATGGAGCAGAGCCAGCAGGAGCAGTGGCGGAGCTTCATGCGCCAGCACCGGGGGGCAGAGAGCAGGCGGGGGCAGGGCTGGCACGCATCCTGGGGGCGGGGCACGCTGCCTGTGGGGGCATGGCGCCCAGCGTGGGCAGGGGGCGATGCCCTCCCCCACCATAGCTGTCAACTTTTCCCTTTTCTTGCAAGGAATCCTATTCACAATAAGGGAATTTCCCTTTTAAAAAGGGAAACGTTGACAGCTATGCTCCCCCCGCACTCCTCTTCCTCCGCCAGTGAGCGGGAGGTATGACCTGGCAGGGGAGAGGCATGTTCTAGGGACAGTCCTGCTGCCTGCATTTGGCCCCTGGTCCAGGGGATACCCACCCTGCTGCTGAAAATGAACTTTTTGGGAAGCAGGGGCAAGAGCAAAGCGCCCCTTGATCCAGCTTCGGGTTCTTCTTGGATGCCATGACTTTCCAGGATTTGGGATCATGGGCAACTGGGCTCCTGAACCAGCCCCATTAGGAAGCCCCTGACTGAGGTAAACTAGGTTAGCCAATTGACTCCTTAATTGTTTAACTGTCACTTGCCTCAGCGTTGTAGACGTTTCGGATTAAGGCCAAGCTGTAAATGGCATTGGTGCTGATAAGTCCCATTACCCTCTGTGGAATTATCCTCAGTCTGGACGGTCCCACAGTCTCCCTATTATCTGCAGCCAGGAGGGGCTGAGGGGGGCGGAGGCCTCGCGGGGCCTGGGGCCTGGGCCAGCCACCATGGGCAGCCATTAGGGGAGCCACAGTGGGGCCCGGAAAGCCTTTGGGTGGCTGCCACCTCCAGAGCCAAAGAAAGCAAGGCCCGCAGAAGTCCTTTGGCCGGCCAGCCGGGCTGGACCGTAAATCTCTGGGGAACAAGGACTCTTTGCATTGCCAAGAGAGAAGTGATGTGTTGTCCCAGCCTTCAGTTGCTTTAAGAATTATTAATCTTTCCGGTAAGGTTTTATGTCTTCCTTTCCTTCCTTCCCCCTTTTCCTCCCAGCGAGTCATCCGATTTTCTGATATTATGCTTAAGGCTAACCTTTAAATTGTGTGTTATATTATTCTTTGATGATTCTCCCTCCCCTCCCGTCCCTCTTCTTTCAGTCAATGTGCAAGTGTTATATTTATTGCTGCATCTTTTTAAGCCTGTTTAAAATCGAGGCAGTTATTTTTAGCTGACTCCACATAGCTGTTAGCAGAAGCTGTGGGCATTCAGCGAGGATCATGGGTTCTTGTGCATTTTTTGGTGACTTGGAGAATTAATGCAAGATGTTCCAAGTATCTCTGGAGCCTGGGAGAAGGCAGAAAATAGAAAATGCCTGCAAGTGATCTCCGTCAGGGTTTCTGATTTGTGTGGAGTCCCCCCCTCCCCTTTTCCTTGCTAAAACAACCCGAAGTGTTGCTGTTCGTTGCTTTTTAAAAGTTTGACTGCTTTTGCATCAGCTTCTGCTGTGCTGTTCACTGTGGTTTTGGCCACAAGAAGAGCACATATGTGATTTTGTGGGCATGCCACAGCAGTGTGCTCAGCAGGGCGCAAATACATATTAGTTTCAATATTATCAAAGATATAGTTAAAGCCAGTAAAATATACATTGCAATTTCATTGTTGTGTGCTATGAAAATTAAGGTGGGAAAAACCTCTTGAAATAGTTGAGCAGGTTCTGCGGAGCACTTTTATTGAGGGACTCATGCATAAAGTCTTCTGGAAAGGCTTGCTGCTAGGTGGGGAAGGGAGCATCCATCTCTGACTTGGCCACCACCATCCCTGCAGACACCACCTTGCCTTTTCAGGCCTCTGCAAGGGCCGTGCTCCATGTGGTCCCAAACAGGCAGCAGGCAGGTTCCAGGGAAGGAAGGGAGGGTTGAGGGGCCAAAGGCATGCATAGTTAAAACCAGGCAGTGGACAAGGGTGAGAACAGCAGCCAAGGAGCATGAGTTAGGCAGGTGGCATAACTGAGGTACAAGTTATGTCAGGGTCTGTGTCTCAGTTTCATCCTTCTGTGGCCTTGACTGTTGGCCCTTTGATGTTGTCCATCCCTCTTCATCTTACCCTGGGACAGAGCTTCCCACTTGGTGTGGTTCAATGTGTTGCTAATTTCTTAGAGGGATGTTGCGTGGCAAAGATGCAGTTAAAGTATGGGAGTCCCATGTGGACATGGTCCCAAGGTATGAACTGAAAGCAGATGAGGCCACCACCTTGCTGAAGCTCAGCAAGACTTGGTCTGGTCACTTCCTGCATAGGTGACCACCTGCGAACCCCAGAGGAGGCATCATTGCATGATAACAAATAACTGTCCCTATCTTAGCTGTTCTAGGAAGAAGTTTTATTTTCTTTGGATATATTTTTGCGTACCCTTTGCCCAATGCTGTTTTTGTTGCTGTTTTGTTCATACTGTAGTGATTTATAGATTATAATTGTTTTATTGATGATTTGTTAATTATTTTACATGATTTATACTGTATGTTCTATTATGTTATTGTTATTTATTGTTAGTAAGCCGCTTTGAGATTCTTTTGAATGAAAAGAGGCATAGAAATACAATAAGTCAAATAAAATCTGACGGTTGGCCTAAATTTGCATCTTTACACATAAATTTGCACACGTTATGCAGATTTCTCTCCTAGAGCCTGTGTCTAGCAATGCCCTTGAGTCCAAGCCTGTGGGGTGGATTGGCAGGCCTCCGTCGGCTGACGCTGGGCTCTTCCCATCTTTATGGTCTTCCTGCAGCCTCCGTTTTGTAAGGCAGGCTTCATGGCTGAATAGGAATTTGAACCTGGTCTCCTCACTCTAAATATGTTACACTGTCCCAAGAGTGGGGGACCTTTTTCAGTCTGAGGGACACATTTTGTTCTGGTCAACCTTCCAGGGGCCACTTGACTGCTGGGTGGGGCCAGAGGCAAAAGGAGGTGAAGCAATGAAGGGAAATCTTATGTTTGTACAGCTGGCTAGTTTCTGCAAACACTCTCACTCCTCTCTAGGTCTTTGATCCAAGCAAGTTAAGAATCATTATCAGAAATTCAAGGGCACATTCCAGTCAGGCAAAAACACTCAAGTGGGGTGCATGGCCTGGGGGAGGCCAGGGCCAGATAGAGAGGCCTGAGGTTGTCTATCCCCTGCTCTCAGCCACCCCTTTTCCTTAATAAAAAAGCAAGTGCCCTTTTTCCGGCTTAATTTTTGGTTGTTTTGAAGTTTCCCCTGGTGTCTTGGCAATCTCTTATGTATTTCAGTCACGTTGAAAAAGCTGTGTAAGCTTTCTTACTAGAGGGTACGTCTTTAATATTTGTGTTATCCGTGCATAATGCAAGTTGACAGGATCTATATTTGAGGGGGGCAAGTCACATGAAGTGTGGATCCAAGGGTTTTCATTTTGTCAGGCAGAGGACAGGTTAGAAGTGCTGTATGAAGAAGCATATGAAGTTTCAGCCAACTCAGATTCAGCTAGTTGCTAGAGGCAGCAGGATGGCAGCTGGTGTTGCTGGTTCTGAACCGGGTGGCAAAGGAGTGATCTTTCCTCAGAAGGAGCACCTTTCCTAGGAGGAAATGCAAGAGCATTTGGGGGCCTTTTCCATTTAGGGATAAAAGACAACTATCGGGGAGAATGCCACCCCTTTACATCCATCTCAGTTGTGGGCAGGTCTCAGTCATTCCTTAGGTCTACACTGGGATGTCCATAACCAAATGAGCTTTTACTGGAGCCACATCTGTTTCTCAAGGAGCTGTCCAATGTTCTGGAGGCCTTTCCACACCTGAGTCTCTGTTTGCTCATTACCCACTTTCTGCACCACATCATCCCAACAATTCAGGATCTGCAACAGGTTTCCACTTGCTGCCAGTCACCTCCACAATCGTTATGAAGTCTTGCCCGATGTCCAGTGTTTCTCTTCCACCTTTTCACTGGGTGAGCTCATATTCTCCATGTTCCTGGGCTTGACATTTTTACTATGTTTGGAAGGAACGCACATGCTTTCAAATGCAGTATGCAAGAATGCAGCCAGAAGCAGTGGCTTTGTAATCAAATCTGCTAGAATGAGAGCACATCTTTCTCTCCTCTCAGGGCCAGCCCTACCATGTTACAAGGTAACTGCCTCTGTCAGCAGATCCTGCAAGTGGGGAGCAGTGGGGAGCTGTTTGAGGTCAGCAGTGTGGGGGTGTTGTGTCACCTGCCCTGTGCCCCATAAGGCAGCCTGTGGGAATATGCTGTCTTACCTCCATGTAGAAGTTAGATTCACCTGCCAGGCTGGGCAGCTTCTGTCCATGGAAAGAGAGTGGGAGCCATGTTTCCCTTCTTATCAGACAGCAAAATGTTTTGAGCTGGCCCTGCATTGTCTCTGGTCCCATGCAAGAAAAAAATTCTAGTGAGAACTAGTGGAGGGGTTCTAAGTTGTAATATCCTAGCCTTTGTGGAAGGGCTTTAGCTCAGCGGCAAAGCATCTGCCTTGCGTGCAGAAGTTCCCAGGCTCAGTCCTCCAGCATCCCCAGCTGTTGTGCTTGGATCCTGCTTATGGGCTTTGCATCCTATTGAGAACAACCAGCCAGATCCAGCAGGCTCTTCTTATGTTCTTATCTCGGGGTCTGGAACTCTGGAGAGCTGCTGCCCGTCATTGTGGACAATACTGAACTAGAGAGACCATTGGTCTGAATCAGTTAGGAAACTTCCCGTGATCCTTTGCGTGCAGAAAAATGTCAGATTTGGACAGTTTCTGAAAATCCCACTCCCCCCCCCTCAGTCAGCCCCAGCCACGCTCAGCATGTGCCACCGTGTCCCCAGCATATGAACCCTTGTCATTTTGTTTGCGAGTATCTGCTCTCTCAGGGAGCAGCTAGTAGAAGCAGCAACATGATTATTTTTCTGCATTAAGTGTCTTCTTGGATTTGGCAAGTTATTTCCTGATCTAAACTGTTGTATCTTAGGAGCAAAACCCGTGGTGAAAGCTGGGACAATTGTAAATCGGTTCTGCTTTGACACATGAGGCAGGTCCAGGAAAGGGGGAGATTTTGACCCTCCTGACCCGAGTACATTTCCATTCTGTTGCAGAGATAGGAAGGCAGCCTGCCTTGGAAAGTCACTGGACTTTTACATTATCATTTCAATGCGGTTAGCTGGAGGGGAAGGGCTACCTTTGTTCTCCATGCCTGGTTGTACAAACAGTCCCTAAAAAAGGAAGTAATATATTCAGCTGACAAACTAGGATAAGAGCAGCTCAGAAATGGAGAGAGGATATTAGAACCAAGGGACTGAGGCAGTTATTGCTAAGGGGCATGTGTTTAAAGACCTAACCTGAGTGGATATATACCAGGTTGCCTTTCCCACAAAGTCCTGAATCATAACGGAACAGAAGAAAGTAAGAAGAATCTGCTGGATCAGGCCAGCATCCCGTTCTCACTGCGGCCAGTCAGATGCCTGTGGGAAGCCTGCAAGCTGGCCCTCTGCGCAAGAGCCCTCTCCCCACCTGCACTTCCCAACAACAGGTATTCAGAAGCGTTGGGTGCCTCTGGCAGTGGAGGTAGAACAGAGCCATCCTGGCCAGGCTGCATCCCTGCATCACTTTAGGCAATTGGTCAAAAAGTGGGTGCTTAAAAGGGGCTTTGGCTGATACCCTCCCCCCTTTAACTTTCATGTTTTAGTTTTGCGATGGCTGTTCTTGAATGGGCCACTACAGTTTGAGGGTTTGGTGCAAACTTTTTCATCTTAATGGGGAATGTTATTTATATAGGTTTTTTATGCCTGTCATCTTTAGCAACCTTCCATTTTGTTTGAAAACTAGGCAGGGTCTGAAGTGATCCTCCAGGCGCAGAGGCCGTATATTGCTGAAAACTTGTTCCTGGGGAGCAAGACTGGGGGGCAGGCTGTTTCCTTCCCGCCCTTCTCTTTGGGCTTCCTGGAATCATCTAATTGGCCAGCATAGGAGGCAGGACACAGCTGTATCTCTTAAGGTTCTCATCTCAAGCTTGGAAGTCCTCAATAGGTGCAAAGACTTGAGTGAGAAATCGGCAAATTCCTTGCTGCCTGTCAGCAGCACGTAAAACACACAAGTCCAGCTAATTAAAAAGGATGGTTTATTGCCAAGAATAAACAGAACAGCCCGAGCAGCCTCCATCACAGCCTACGATGACTCAACTGGGGCCTGGTTTCCCTTTCTCTTCCTAAGGAAAAAACAACGGAAATACATCCTCTTTCTGCACTGCTTCTCCCTCTCTCTATCTTGTAACCCACCTCTCTGCCGAAGTCTGTAGCTTATTGGTTCAGGCTCTCTCTCTGACAGGCTGTTACTGTGTCTCTCTCACTCTGTCGCTTGAACCTTCACCTAATTCCTGTCAGCTTGTTTCTCTGGCAACCTGCATATCATTCTCTTCCTCCCCTCTGTCTCCAACTTCTGCTGGCATTTGCTCTTCGGACAGTGGCAGATTATGAGATGTAGGTTCTTCAATCCTGACATCATTGCCTCCTCTAGGGGTCTCCTCCGGCTCCCCCTGCTCTTCCTCCTCCCCATAAGGGGCGCTATGGGGACCTCCCCACCATTCCCCTTCACTCTCTTCCCAGTAAGTGCTCCCCTGTGGATTCTCCTCTGTTTCCATTCCCCATTCTGCCTCACTCTCTTCATCTTCATCCTCATCCTCATACTCCTCCATCCACCCCTGGGTTTGGGTTTACTGGGGTAACTGCTGTGGAATTATCTCTGCAACCTCGGGGCATGTATGTTCCCAGAATCCTCCCAAGAATTCTCCTCTTCCCCATACCCCTTCCAGGACACTAGGTACTGCAGTTCCTTCCCCCTCCAGCGAGAGTCCAGCAATTACACCACCTTGTATTCAGGCTCCCCTCCACCAGGATTGGAGGGGGAGGTGGCTCCTTCGTTGGTTGGTACTGGTGCACTGGCATCACAGGGGATAACAAGGACCTGTGGAACACTGGGTGTATCTCCATGGATGTGGGTAGTCAGAGCTTGAACGACACAGGGTTCATTTGTTCCACCACTTTGAATGGGCCCACTCTCTGGGGATCCAGCTTACGACACTTCCCTTTACTAGGCAAGTCTTTTGTGCACAACCACACTTGGTCCCCCACCCTTATCTCCTTGCCAGTTTATCTGTGCTTATCAGCATCCCTCTTGTATTGTGCCTTTGCTCTTTCTAGGTGGTCTCTCAACAAGCTGTTGTAGCACAGCCATTTCCTCTGCAAACTGTTCTGCGGCTGGCACTGCAAGGTTGTCTTCCTGCCCTGGAAACCCTCGTGGGTGTCACCCTTGACAGGCAAAGAATGGGGTCTGTTGTGTAGATGAGTGTACCGCATTGTTGTAGGCAAACTTGGCAAGTGCCAACTTCTCCATCCAGTCATCTTGCTGATAATTCACGTAGCAGCGTAGGTACTGTTGTAAGGTGGTGTTCGTTCTCTCTGACTCTCTGTTCGTCTGCGGGTGCCTAGCAGACGAAAGACATACTTCTACCTTCAGTAGTTGCATCAGTTTCCTCCAGAACTGGGAGGTAAAATGCGTTCCCTTGTCTGATATGACTTTTCATGGCAACCCATGCAGCTTGAACACGTGCTCTACGAAGAGTTGAGCCATCTCCTGTGTCGAAGGCAGTTTCTTGCAGGGCACGAAGTGCGTCATCTTAGAGAACAGGTCTCCCACTACCCATATAACGGTCTGTTTCCATGACTCCAGTAGGTCGGTAATAAAGTCCATCCCTATTGCTTCCCATGGCCCTTGGGGAGTGGGAAGTGGTTGAAGCAACCCTGCTGGTGATTCCCAGGGCTTCTTTGCTCGCTGACAAACCTCGCATGCCTTGACATAGTCCTTGATTTCTGCCTGCATTTTGGGCCACCAAAATTTCTGTGTCAATCACTGTCCTTTCTTAAATTGTCCGAAATGTCCCGCCATAGGGCTGCCATGGCATTGCCTCAGGACTTTGGTGTGAAGCTCCCCTTCTGGGACGTACACCACTTCCCACAGCAATCCTTCTCTTTCTGTGAAGCCTTCTGCGTCGCTCTCTCCCCCCTGTATCGCCTCTCTCTTCTTCCTAGCAAACTCATCCTCTGCCATCTGCTCCCGGAATTCGGACATCTCAGCCGCTGTAACTGCAGCGAGTTGTAGCTGTTCCGGCTTGAGGATATGTCTCTGTACTGGTGCCGTCTCTGCCTCCTGATACTCCGGCTTCCTGGACAGGGCATCCGCCCTTTGGTTCTGCAACCCTGATACGTACTGTACTCGAAAGTCAAACCTGGCAAAGAATGGTGCCCACCTTATCTGCCACTGGTTCAGGTGCCTTGCCGTCTGCCAGTATTCCAGATTCTTATGAACAGTGCGCACTTCCACTTCTTGCCGTGCCCCCTCTAGGAAATGGTGCCATGTTTGCAGAGCATCCTTAATGGCCAGCAGTTCCCGTTCCCAAATGGTGTAGTTCTGTTCTGACAGATTTAGCCTGCGAGAGTGGAACGTGCACGGCCTCAAGTTCCCGTTCTCATCTGCTTGGAACAACACCGCTTCCAGAGCCTTATCCGAGGCGTCTGTCTCAACTACCATTGGCTGGTGTGGGTCTGGATGAGCCAAATGCTCTTCTGATGCGAACATGGTCTTGAGCCTCTTGGAAGCTCTCTGAGCTTCTTCTGCCCACCAGAAAGGCCTTTTGCCCTTCAAACAGTACGTTAGTGGTGCTGTTAATCCAGAGTACCTGGGTATAAACTTGCGGTAGTAGTTCGCAAATCCGAAAAACCTTTGTACATCTTTCCTGGTTCTGGGCTCTTGCCACGACACCACAGCCTGCACCTTGGTGGGATCCATGTGTACTCCCTCCAGTGTGATGTGGTAGCCCAGGAACTCCACCTCAGTCAAGTGAAACTGACACTTCTCCAACTTGGCATAGAGCTGGTTCTCTCTCAGCTGCTGTAGCACTTCCTTCACATGTTCTGCGTGCTCCTCAGGGTTGTCTGAGTATATCAAGAGATCATCAAGATAACACAGTACCGTAGAGTCTAGCAATCCTGCCAACATGTGATTGATGAATGCCTGGAATGTCGCAGTGCCCAACTGTAGTCCAAATAGCATGACTAAGTACTCAAAGCTGCCGTATCTGGTTCAGAAGGTAGTCTTCCACTCCTCACCCTCTCACACCTATATCAGGTTGTACGCCCCCCCTCAAGTGCAGCTTGGTAAAGACCTTTGCTGACCTCAGTCTCTCAACCAGATCCCCTATGCGTGTGAGGGGGTATTGGTTGGGTATCATCACCTTGTTCAGAAGCCTGTAGTCATTGCAAAGCCTCAGTTCTGCTGAGGCTTTCTTTTTCACGAACAACACAGGTGCGCCTCCTGGAGCCTTCAACGGGCAAATGAAACCGCGTTCTAGATTTTTGTCCAAAAACTCTCTTAACGCAGTCAACTCTGCCTCAGACAGGGAGTACAGACGAGTGGTGGGTAGCTGGGTCCCTGGTAGTAAGTCAATCTTGCAATCATCAGTCCTGTGCGGGGGTAACCTATCGGCTTCCTTCTCACAAAACATGTCCCTGACAGCCTTATACTGCACAGGTAACTGTCCTTCCTCTCCCGTGAGAGGCCCACAGACCTTGGCCCCAATGGCCTTGCCAGTCTCTGGCATCCTCACCCCTAAGCAATGGAGTCTGCAATACACCAATCAGAATGTCATTGACCTCTGCCCCCACAAGATCATGGGGTCGTGCTTGAACCTTCACCTAATTCCTGTCTGCTTGTTTCTCTGACAACCTGCATATCATTCTCTTCCTCCCCCCATCTCCAACTTCTGCTGGCATTTGTTCTTCAGACAGTGGCAGATTATGAGATGTAGGTTCTTCAATCCTGACACTACCTTGTTTTGGTCCAGCTTCAGGAGCGAGCATCCTTAGCTTCCCCTCTCAACTACACTGTATGCTTGACTTTCACCTGCCCCCCCTCCAAATCAGGCATCCTAACTTCTGACTCGGTTGTGATTAGATCAAGGAGATACAGTTGTTTTGCTCCTGCAGAACAAAAAAGCACAGACCAATTAAGTTGAGAGAAGGTCTTTTATTGGACCAATGTCTTGTTATTGGGCAGAGGGGGGGGGGGCAGAGAGAGAAAGGTGATCTTTTGAGTCAAAGTTATTGCCAGGCATAGCCTTTTTTTAGGAGGAGGAGGAGGAGGAGGAGGGAAAAGATTGAATTGAGGTGAGTTTCTATTCTGAATCACTTTTCTGCCTTGAAAAGTGATGCCTGAGTGAAAAGAAAGTGGGTGTTTCTTAATGACTGCAGGTGGTCGGTCTCTTGTGTTGATCCCTTGTGTGTTTTGTGTCTCTGCATACATCTTTTTCTTCTTCTTTGGCTATCCATCGTAGCCGAGTAAGATTGTCTTCCATGTACACGGTCTTAACAGTGAGTCCGTAAGTGACTGTGGAGGCCAATTCTGGATCCACACGTCCTTCCACAGTGGGGGGTCATAGGTTTTCAAGCGGGAGTTGATCATGGTGAGGGTTTGCCAAGCGTGCCTTCCTCTTTGCACATTTCTCCCTTTCGTCCTGGGTTCAAGTGTCTTCAAAGTCCATGACACCTTTGATAAAGGCTGTTTTCCAACTGGAGCGCTCGCAGGCCAGTGTTTCCCAGTTGTCAGTGTTTAGCCTACATTTTTCAAGATTTGAGAGAGTCTTTAAACCCCTTTTGTTGAGCACCAGCATTACTCTTTCCATTTTTAAGTTTGGAATAGAGTAGTTGCTTTGACAGATGATAATCAGGCATCCGAACACCATCACCAGTCCAACAAACTTGATGTTGAAGAATCATTGCTTCAACACTGGTGATATTTGCTTCTTCCAGTATACTGGCATAAGTTCGTCTGTCTTTCCAAGTGATATGTAGAATTTTTTTGAGACACCTTTGATGGAATCTTTCAAGGTGTTTATAAGTAGTCCATAGCGTTTATAAGTAGTCCATGTTTCACAAGCATACAGTAAAGTTGCTTTGTACAAATAGCTTTGTAAACAAGCATCTTGGTTTCCCTGCAAATGTCCTAGTCCTCAAACACTCTGCCCTTCAATCGGGAGAAAGCTGCACTCACAGAGCTCAGGCGATGTTAGATTTCGGCATCAATGTTAGGCCCTTGTGGAAAGATAACTGCCCAGGTAGGAGAAGTGACAGACACTTTCCAGCATTACAGCATTGAGTTGGATTTGTAGCACCGCAGAAGGGTTGTTTTGTGCTTGTTGGTGCAGCACTTTGGTTTATTTGCATGTTGAGCGATAGGCCAAGCTTTTTGTAAGCTTCTGCAAATATATTTAGGTTGGTTTGGAGGTCCTCCAGACCTCTGCATACATACGCCCCCCCCAAAGCCTCGTAATTTAGGATCAGCCAACAGCCATTGTACAGTGAGCTGGCAAAGAGTTAGCATGTTGAAATTAGGCTGCCGAAACCTAGGTCCAGATCCCTGATCAGCCCTGTGAAATCTCATGCATAGTTTCCTAGGAGTAAACTCAATTGACCTCTGGTGCTTCCTTCTGGCTGCATGGACTCAATTTCTTTAAAAACTCTGGGCTTTTAAAAAAGATCTTTAGCCAGAAGAGATGCAGCCTTTGGCTTTTAATTAGAAATGCAAACAATCTTACAAAGAACTTTCATCATTTAAACTGGTAGTGTGAAGTAGGACCCCATCAAAAGAAAGGAAAGATGCATCCAGCCACTTGATTATTTTTCTCATTATCTGACTTGCTCTTTGAAGCCTTCCCCAGCCTGGTGCCCTGCAGTTGTTTTGGGCTGCAACTCCCACCATCCCTGACCATTGGGCAAGCTGGCTGGGGCTGATGGTATTTGGAGGAGTCCAGCTCCAACCGGAAGCCACAGATCCCCAGCCCAGGCCCACTTGGACAGACAGTGGATATCAGGCAGGACTTTTTTCTGTCGTCTGCTGTCTGAAATATTTTCAACTGGAGATGCTGGGGTTGAACCTGGGAAGGTTTACCACCCATAGGCTCCGCCTCTGATCCCTGGCTCCTCAGGTTCATGTCAGGAGATGTGGAGAGAAGAACATCAGAAGAGACCTGGTGAATCAGACCAAAAGTCTGCATAGTCCAACAGCTTTTTTCACACAATGGCTACCCAGTGCCGGCCCAAGACATTTTGCCACTTGAGGCAAGACAGAAAATTGGGGAGGGGGGCGTGCCACTGCCGCCTTCTCTGCTGCTGCTCCCGTCTCTTCCTCCACTGGAGGCAAATGGCGGCAGCCTGTGTTTGCCCTGGTATACTGAAGGAGCAGGGGAGAAAGAAGGAGGCCAGAGAGAAGAGGGGGTGGCCATGGGTGATGAACACAGGAGACAGTGAGCTGCAAGCTCCTCGAGGGCCCAGATCTGCTACCCCTCTTCCTGCCTCCTGAGGTAACAACCTCACCAAGGCGAATGTGTGGGCAAGCCCTGGGCCTACCAGATGCATCCTGGAAGCCCATAAGCAGAACATGAAGGTAACAGCCTTCCCTTGTCATTCAGAAGTAGACTGCCTCTGCACATGGGGATTCCACTTTGCTATCCTGGGTAATAGTCACTGAGTGACATTCCAGGCAGGCTTGAATCTTCTTTGCAGGGGTATTGCTAGGTTCTTAAAAGATACAGAGGACAGGCTCATAGACAGAAATTTATATAACATTCGCACTTGTACAGATGCAAATTCAGAATATAAATGTCACAGAAGGCAAAATAACTAATTCCCATCAAAATACATTCTTCAATTAACTCCGTCCCAGATCACACCAAACCAGTTCATTTACCCCCATTTGATTTTCCAGCGGATCCTACTTCAAGTGAATTTAATTCCCTTTCAATTATCCACATTCATTACCTACAAAATTATCTCCAGATAAGGTCATTGTAAATGAACTGATTCCCCGCAAATTAATATTCTAACCAGTTCAGTATCTCACATTATGTATTTTGAGAAACACCCAAGGCAGTTAGAAAAAGGGCTGAGACTTGCCCCCATGACCTGACTCCTTCAGTTCCCCCTACTTCAGAGTCTGCTGTATTTATTTAATATTGGGGTGAAATCGAGCTGCACACGAAACCTGTTTTCAGTTTCAGGGGAGGCAGAGGCTGCTCCTGTTTTAGCTGGTGGGAACCAAGTAGGTTTTGAGCCAGAAATCCCCAATGATGGCTGTGTTGCAGAGAGGGAGGAAGAGAATTCCCTGCTGGAGGAGGCAATGTGGGTGAAAAGTTACAACGCTTTCTAAGAATGTTGACGTATTAAGTTCAGCCATGACATTTGACTTGCCAGCCTGAGAGCTTGTCGTTTGTTTGTTTGTTTGTTTGTTTGTCTGTTTGTTTGTTTTCCCCTCCCCATCTCTCCAGCATTCATTCAATATAGAGTGCCAGGGCGGCAGTTTTAGTAATCAGGCTTCCCACACACATTCCTCATAATGGGGCATGTGGGAGGTTCATCTCATCAAAGAGGAATGTTGCTCTCTGGCCTTGGGAGAAGATTTATATGTAAACAAGGAAGGCTTATCTCCTGAAATGGCAAACGTTGAGGATGGGTTTCCAATGGGTGCCTTTCCTGGATTCTTAAAATACAGCTCTTTAAGTTTGTATTTTGAGGAGCAGGTCAGTGTATACAGATTTTCCCCACCTAGGAAGGGAAGGAATGAGCAGGAAAAGAGGAACGAAGAAAGGGTCCATCAAACCAAGTCTCAAACTGATACTCAGAAAAGAGTTTTATAGCTCTCCATACATTTATTTTGGCACATTGTGTCGTAAGAGAATTGCTGCAATAAGATACGGAATTTAGGTTGTGCATGTAAGAAATACGATTGGGAATATCACACAGTACAACCATTTTCTATTTTTCTGCATATCTGTTTGAGGGGCTTTGCCTCGTTTATCGGCTTTGCCTTCCCACTCCCTCCAATTTTCTCAATGTTCACATGTCAAACACAAATATTTTAAGGGCCAAACTAGGTGCTTATGCTGTGGGGTTTTCTTTAGTCTGGTTGATTTAGCTCGGTAGAATTTATCGCTTTGGCTTTCTGTGGTAATTGATTGTAGCTGCAATGTTTTGCGCTTTAGAGCTCTGCTTTGGGATGGTGGTTTGTTTTTACAGTTGCATTATTTGTTCCTACATTATTCTTCTTTTATTGGGATTGGGATTCCCCCCCCCCCCACCTGCTTGATTTTGTGCTGTCACTCAGATATCCATTACTCTTTGGGTGACCAATAAATTAAATTAATACAGAAGCAAACAAAAATTTGATAGGGAGGCTTTGTGCTTTCATTCCTATATCTCCCCTGTTTCTTTTCTTCTATTTTGTTTGTGAAAATCTTTGAACATTTCAGAGCAACATACAAGAATCTAAAACATCAGTGTGCAATAAATCAGTATACAAATTTGGTTCAACAGTTCATGTAAATTAACAGTCTGCATGGCTGAGGTCCATCATCTTCAGCAGGCACCAAAAACCTATTATAGTTGACAGCTAGAAAGTGTGTGGGGGGGTGCCTCAGTTCCTTGGGAGTCCTGCGTATGGGCTTCCCATAAGGGGCATCTGTTTGGCCACTGTGGGAACAGGATGCTGGACTAGATGGGCCCCTTTGGTCTATCCCAGGTTTCCTCAGCCTCGGCCCTCCAGATGTTTTGAGACTACAATTCCCATCACCCTGACCACTGGTCCTGCTAGCTAGGGATCATGGGAGTTGTAGGCCAAAAACACCTGGAGGGCTGAGGCTGAGGAAGCCTGGTCTATCCATTGGCTCCTCTCAAGCAGGAAGTACAGTGGTACCTTAGGTTAAGTTCTTAATTCGTTCTGGAGATCTGTTCTTAACCTGAAACTGTTCTTAACCTGAGGTACCACTTTAGCTAATGGGGCCTCCCGCTGTCACTGTGCCACCGCCACACGATTTCTGTTCTCATCCTGAAGCAAAGTTCTTAACCCGAGGTACTATTTCTGGGTTAGCAGAGTCTGTAACCTGAAGCGTCTGCAACCCGAGGTACCACTGTATTATTGTTATTATTGTTATATTTGTTATATTTGTACCCTGCCCAACAGACTGCTTTGCCCCAGCCATTCTGGGCGGCTTCCAAAGCATATTGCAAGAGAGCTTCCTCTTCCACCTGAGCCTTGCTGGAGCAGCAAGGGTCTTCCTGAGCCTCTGGCATGCGTCTCTGCCCTTGGTTGTTCTTTGTGCCTGCTTGCTCTTAGCTGGCTTCTCAGACTTCCTGCTGGTTGGGTCTTGGAGTCGGACTTGTGGTTTGGTCGCGGCTGCTGCTCTGTTCTATGGCTCCTGGCTTCTGGTTCTCCACCACTTGCTTTGCATGGACCAGCCCTGACTTTGCACCTGTTCTATGCCTACTTCACCACACGTGCACACTGAATTGTAGATAACCAGTCACTATAGAACCATGCGCTTGTTTTTTCTTTAAGGGCCACAAGGGCCTGTTATTTTTGTTGCCACTGTCGAATCAGTTATACAGGTGAGGACTGACTGACACACGGTCTGAGGCAGGGATGCCCTCTGCCCCGTCACCAAAGGGCCCCCTTGGTGATACATTTTATTATTTTCGCATCCACTGCCTTGAGACTGTGCAACCTTTCAGCACACACCAAAAAGCTTGAGGACATGTCTGCTCCAACTCTAGCGTCTGGGCTGCTGTCTTGCTCTGCTGAACCTCTCTGTTCCACAGTGAGCCCTTGGGGATTTTTGTATCAAGCCTGATTTAAAAACATTTTGAGGTTGCCATGAATTATATATGGTGGTTCTCATACCTTAGGGAATTTCCTTGTTCCAGGGGAGCACAATGCTGCCTTTCAACCAAACTTATGCCTGGCCTCTGCTGGAGAATTTTTGAAATGGGGGAGCACTCTTGCTGAAACCTCATGAAATCACATTGCCCTATAGTAATTTCTAGTTGGTGTTTGTTCCTTGTCTTATAGATATCACACCTCATAGGTATCACCCCCTGATCTAGGGAACCATCAGGCTAACAAAAGAGAAGAGGAGCAGAACAGCCTTAAAGTTGTGGTAGCCCTTTTTGTGGGGTAGAGCAATGACATGGATTGGGGGGGGGGGGACAGGAGTCGCTCTGTGGGGCACGCCATACTTGCCTAGCATTTCTTACTACTACCCACATTTCCTCCTTCAGTTGGAACCTGGAAGTGCAAATTGAAGTGCCAAGGGATAATGGCCACTGGCCTAAATAGCCATTCATTGATTCAGCCCACCTCCAATATCAGAAGTGCACTAGTTTGGGTGGGAAGGGAAGCCCGTCTTTGGGATCAGCAAAAGGAAGTCCCTCCTCCCCCCTCCTTGACTCCTCACAACAACCCTGTGAGGAGGGTTAGCCTGAGAGGCAGTGACTGGTCCAAGGTCACGCAGTGAGCGGGGTTTTGAACCCTGATCTCACAGTAATGATCTAACCATTACACTACCACTGGCTCTCAGAAACTCCAACGTGGTTGTCTTAAGAGAGGTCCATACAACTTGGGACCCACCAAGCGGAGTGTTGCCTACAAGCTGTTTTTCCAGTGGCTGAAATCCCCCACCCCCATTTCTCGGCCTGCTGGAGTCCTGTTGGAAATGGCAGATGGATCACTTTTGATTCCCTTGCACAGGCCTGGCTTAACATCTCTCAGTAATCTTCCAAGTGCCCCCGCTCCCTCTGCCCCAAGGCTAGGATAGAATAATATTGCTGCTTTGATTTATCAAAACGGCTGGAATGTATTTAGGGAAGCAGACTCCAGGGGGCTTCTCTTTCCTGCCAAGAACATTAGCTCCACCTGAAACCATAGCACCCAAATTCCATTGCTGAATGCTTTTTAAAAAGGAAATAAAAACAGCAGGCTCTGTATTTTTAAGATCAGGTGATCTGTGCAATAACAAGCACACAATGTTTCTCTGAAAAGAGTTCTCTTGGGGCCTGAAAGTGCAACAGGAAGCACATCCAGTCCACAGCCTCTACTATTTCACAGATAAAAGCAGGGAGACGCTTCTCATGCCCTTGGTCTCATGTCAAGGCTTCCTGCTCAAGCACTTCTTGGTCACCAAGTGCAGTGCAGTTCAGGAGCTTGACATGGCAGCCCCCCAAACCATGCCTACCAGGAAGTCCAAAATGCAGGTGGCTGTGTTGATCCATTAGGAGAGATCTTCCCTGCCCTGGTGCCCTACAGATATTTAGGAGTCCAGCTTCCATCAGCCCCATCCATATTGGCCATTGATCAGGAACAATAGGAGTTATAACATCTGGAGGGCACCAGGTTGGATAAAGCTGATCTGTATCATAGGGTCATACAACTGTAGAGTTGAAAGGGACCACAAGGGTCATCTAGTTCAACCCCCTGCCATGCAGGAATATTTTGACCAAGTTCTACTGACTAAGTTATCAAGGGTCTCAATTTATGTGATTTTCACCAGAGCAGCTGATGAAGGCAGAAGCTGTATCATTTTGCAACAGAAGTTAAATATTGGGGGTGGGGTGGGGTGTGTAAAAATGCACATCCTACACAGAACAATAGATAGCATAGGATCTATTAATTGTAATCAGCTGACAGGCATACAAGACGGAGTTAGCAAAGTGTAGTGTAGCATTCAGCATGTTGGACTCTAGCTGGGGAGATGGTCAACCTTGAGCCCCTAATCCCTTCCCACAACTACAATTCCCAGATTGGTTTGTTGTAACAAAATCTGCCCTATTTCCCTTATGGGTTATCCAAGCGCCTGTATAGAGTCCTTAAGTGGGTTCCCTATTGGTAGGAGAAAATAACAGAGGCCAACCAGAGAATATTGAGAAGCAAAGCAGCTAGTAAGCCTGATCTTTATTAAAGCTGTTGCAACAGGGTGCTCCCCTCACACGCAGGAGGACCCAGAACAAAGGTGTGTGCGCCCTTATATAGACATTTTAAATTGCCCACCCTGGAGTCCAAGACCACCCCCAGATACATCATACCTACATCACAGAAATCTGAGTGCATTGTTTATCTCCTGTCTGGCAGGTTACCTATTAATGCTCACTTGATTGGATACCCTGGGGAGCCTGGCCAGTCTTTTTAATGATAAATACTTAGTTCCTGAGCCAGGTCACAGGCTCGCCCTATTCATACACAGACATACCGTTAAGACAGGATTTGTGAACGAAAAGACAAGGGGGAGGCCTTTCCATTTTCCTTCGACCTTGCAGAGAAATATTTGAGGTCAATTTGGGAGGGACAAAATGGTTTCAGGACTCTTTCTGTGGGGTTTCAGACATGTGGTTTATATATAGTTATGAACATTTATTATATATCCATATAACCTTAAAATTCTTATAACAGGTTTAACAATCAAGGTCTCTTCATTGCAAACTCAGCCCTTCAGATGTTTTGGGACTACAACTCCCATCATCCCTGACCTGTTAGCTAGGGCTGATGGGAGTTGTAGTCCCAAAACATCTGGAGGGTCGAGTTTGCCTATGCCTGAGTTAGAGGCTCGGTCCTACAACTTTCATCCGTTCTGGGGCACCAGGTTGGCGAAGGCTGGATTAGAGGCATATCTGGAATATCCCTGATGAAGGGAGGAAGTTCACAGCCCCAGGCAGCTGCCTCCTTCCCTCTGACATTGACAGACAACGGGACAAAACCATGGTGACGGAGATGCTTTGCCCATGTAGGCCCGTCTCCATGTTACATAAGGCGTAGCCACGTAAACATTGGTATGCATCGAGAAGCTGATGTTACTGGTTAAGACAACTCGTAATCTCCCCTTACATTCTGTCTGCGTATGACAGCACATTATAAGCGGCATGTCAATAGAAAACAGATCCGTCCTTGTCATGGCCAGGAGAAAAACAGCCAGCGCTATGGCAGTTTGCTCCCAGCAAGTTTCTCTCTTCTCAACAGGACTTTGAACTGGTGCAGCTGCAGGGCTACTCAGCTGAATCAATGTTTTCCCCAAGTCTTCTGAATGGTGAAATATGTTCATATGAGGACATATGTGTGTGTATAAACACGCACACACACAAACACCACTGGGGGGGGAATAAATTGTGCTCTGAACAATTAGACTATTGTGTTGTTATGTTATGTTTTATGTTATGTTATGTTATGTTATGATGTGTTGTTGTTATGTTATGTTATGTTATGTTATGTTATGTGTTGTTATGTTATGTTATGTTATGTTTTATGTTAAGTTATGCTATGTTATGCTATGTTATGTTATGTTATGTTATGTTATGTTATGTTATGTTGTTATGTTATGTTATGTTATGTTATGTTATGTTATGTTATGTTATGTTATGTTATTATAATTCCTGTCTGTTTCCCCAGGTCAGGAAGGGTGGAGCTTGGAGTTGTAAGGGAGGTGTAGCAATTGGACCAGTTACACATCTGGAATAAGAGCATCAATCAGCATCCCGTTCCCCAATGCTTTTTTTCTACATCGAAAGGTGTTGGGGTGCACCTCCCTCAGCAGACCCACCCCAGAGCCCAAAGATGATATCTCGTGAGCTGGAGGTGCAGCAGGGCTTTACTGGGGCTGGACAGGTCTCTCCCCCCATTTCCAGCGCCTAGCTGAGAGGTCCTGGAACGCAGTTCCGGTGAGTTCCAGCTGGAAAAAAAGCCCAGCCATTCCCTACAGCGGCCAGCCACAGATACCTCTGAGAAGCCCATAGGCAATAGATCTCTTTCCCTCTTGTTTGCCCCCTAGTGACTAGTAACAGATAGAAATCAGGGCCAGCTCAATATAGTTTGCTGCCAGAGACGCAGGACCAGGTGGCACCTTCCTTTATTCCATTTGCCAAAGCTGGCAGTTCAATCTTATCTCAACACTGGTGGCAGGAGAATGCCTTTCATTGAAGCAGCCATCCAGCTTAGGGGAGCACAGAGTAGGCTGCATCGCACACAAAGCAGAGTCCACTAACTCCTGCTCAGCAGCTGCTTCACTCAGCGGAATGGTAGGGCCGGCACTGACCATCCTGACTTGTAGCCACTGATAGCTTTATCCTGCTTGCATTTCTCAAACGCCTGTTTAAAACCTTCTGGTGTAGATGTTGTGTTCTGCACAACATCTCCACCAGTCAGCCTTTTGCACGTTCCTTCTTTTCCAGTGCTTGTGTATTGTGCAGCCGTGTACATGTTGTCTGAGATTTTTGTGCTGGAAGTGTGCCTGTGTGTGCATGACACTCAGCTCTTCCTTTCTTTTTTTGTCTGCAGCCATCAAAAAAATTGCCTTCTCGGATTGCTTGATCTTGTGGGTGGCAGCACTTTTACTCTCTTTTGGCTCAGAGCTGTAAACAACCTTCAGTAATATGGATAGTCAGAAAATATGTCAAATTTGTGCAGCTGCCTTGAAGGAGAAATTACTCACTAAAGCCTTCCATACCCACTCGTATACAGAAAGGGTAGAGGGAAGCGTTCTCTGTGCAGTTGTGGAGGGGCTCCTGTGTCTCTTTTCTTGTACATCATCCCAGGACCTGAAAGTGCACTTTCTCCAGTATTGCCTTGCCTGTCCAGTAAGATCTGCTGGGAAGCTTCTGCCATGAGTACTGGGGGGGAGGGAGCATGGAAGAGATGGTTGGACTTCGAGAAGAAGTGGGAGGACTTTGGAGAGTTAGATCTGGAGGACCCCAGGGAGGTCCTAGTTCAGTGGGGTGTGTGGATTCCAAACTCCAAGAGACGCCTGACCCTAGGCATCCCCCCTTGTGCCTCCCCTTGCCTCCCTTCCAGACACCCACTCCTAGCTTCTCCAGTTCAGGAGCAACATCCACTGCCTTCTCCTATTGCACAGCAGTCTCCCCCTTCAAGGAAGGCAGCTGGGAGTAAATCAGATGCCCAACTTGCCTCCATCACCTAGGGCAAGGAGATGCCGTGCTGGCATGCACCAATCTCACCTAGCCATCTCACTAGAAGGAGCGCCCATTTGCTTGCCTAGCCTGGGGACTTCAGCCCGTTGCCCTGCTAAATGCTGTGTCTGCCCTTCAAATGGAAGGTGCAGGGGGCTTTGGGGTTCAGCATCTTGGCTCTTGCTTAACTATGCCTTTGATCTCTTGTGTAACCACTGACTTTGCAACCTGTGACTGCCTTGTGTACAAAAGCTAAACTGGAGTCATGAGTTCCAGTTCTGGCCATACGGGGAGAACCAGGACAGCCTTGTTTCGACTTTGGCTTCTGCTGGGCAGGCAATGACGTGAGACAGGACATTCACAGTGGTGCTCCCTGAGGCCGGACAAAGATTTGCTAGATTTCTTACCCGTCCTTCACCAAGAGGTCTCAGGGCAGATTGCAACAATTTACAAGTAATATTTAAAAAAAAACAATATTAAAATCAGTTAAAAGAAATTGCAGCCCAAAGGCTTATGAAACCCCCTCCTGAATGACATTGGTTGTCCTCCATGCTGGCCTCATTTAGGTTCAAAGTAAAAACCTGTTTTCTTTGCATAGGCCTTTGGAAAGTAATCAGGCTTCCTGCTGCTGCTGCTGCTTTGTATATGGAGTTACAATGTTAATGGGGTTTTTTTAAATGTTGTTGTTCCGTGTCAGCCTCTGTGTGCTCCCATTGGGAGGAAGGGCAGGATATGAGTACAGGGAAATAATGCTTGGTGCAAGAAATATCAGAACACAGCATAAAGCTGCCACAAATGTCAGTGTACTGACTATTTGGCTATTTTTATTTTATTTAAAGATTCTAGTCCTCAGCAATGTGACAAAAGCATGTTAGTTTGTGACGTTTTTTTATATATATATAAATATTTATTGGGGTTTTACAGAAAAAGTAGAGATTTACAGAATAAAAAAACCACAAAAAGAGATAAACAATGAAAAAAGAAAACACAAAAAATACAAAAATTCATACGAAAAACAACTAATTAGAGAAGAAGTTAAAAAAAACAAATCCATTTTTTTTGATATCTTTAAATTCATATGCTTGTTTCCTTGACCTCCTCACACCTCCCCCCTTTGTACTCCCATTTACATAATCAGTTCAGCAAATTCTTACCCTTTTTCATTTATCTTAACTTTATGTCATAACCTATTATAACTCAATATTTTCGTCCATTTATCAATACATTTTTTACATATTCTTGTTAACTTTTGTTGCTAATTACCACTTATTGCCAATCCAAACATAATTTTAACATTCATTAATTTTACAGTATTTCTGAAGATAGTCTTTAAATTTCTTCCAGTCTTCTTCCACCAACTCTTCTCCCAGGTCTCGGATTCTGCCAGTCATTTCCGCCAATTCCATATAGTCCATCAGCTTCATCTGCCACTCTTCCAGGGTGGGTAGCTCTTGTGTCTTCCAATACTTTGCGATAAGTATTCTTGCTGCTGTTGTTGCGTACATAAAGAGTGACGTTTTGGCTGGAGTCTAAGCTGCCAGGCATTTTTATGTAATTCTCCAAGGCCTTTGTTTTGTTTTGTTTTTTAAAGATATTTATTGAGATTTTACAAAAACATAAGTTTACAAAATAGAAAAAAGTCACATAGAAAGAAAAAGATAAAAAAAGAAGACATAGAAAAATACATAAAAGAGAAAAAAGAGGAATAAAAATACAAAATACAAAAACCAAATAGATAAAAAAGAATTAAAAAACAAATCCGTTTTTAGTAATTTTAAGCTCATTAGCTTGTTTCCTTGGCCTCCTCACACCTCCCCTTTTTGTATTCCCATTTAAATAATCAAATCAGCAAATCCTTACCCTCTTTCGTTTATCTTAACTCTATATCTTAACATATTATAACTCTATATTTTCATCCATTTATCAATTCCTTTTTGCATATTCTTATTAACTTTGTTGCTAATGCCACTTATTTTCAGTCCAACATCATTTTAACATTCATTAATTTTACAGTGTTTCTGAAGGTAGTCTTTAAATTTCTTCCAGTCTTCTTCCACCAACTCTTCTCCCAGGTCTCGGATTCTGCCAGTCATTTCCGCCAATTCCATATAATCCATCACCTTCATCTGCCACTCTTCCAGGGTGGGTAACTCTTGTGTCTTCCAATACTTTGCAATAAGTATTCTTGCTGCTGTTGTAGCATACATAAAAAAAGTTCTAGGTTCTTTGGCACCAATTGGCCGACTATGCCCAGGAGAAAGGCCTCTGGTTTCTTCAGGAAGGTATATTTAAATACCTTTTTCATTTCATTATAGATCATCTCCCAGAAAGCCTTAATCTTTGGGCACGTCCACCAAAGGTGAAAGAATGTACCTTCATTTTCTTTACATTTTCAACATTTATTATCGGGCAAATGATATATTTTTGCAAGCTTGACTGGTGTCATGTACCACCTATAAATCATTTTCATAATATTCTCTCTTAAGGCATTACATGCCGTAAATTTCATACCGGTGGTCCACAACTGTTCCCAGTCAGCAAACATAATGTTGTGACCAATATCTTGTGCCCATTTGATCATAGCAGATTTAACCGTTTCATCCTGCATATTCCATTTTAACAGCAAGTTATACATTCTTGAAAGTATCTTAGTTTTGGGATCTAACAGTTCTGTTTCCAATTTTGATTTTTCCACCTGGAAGCCAATTTTTTTATCCAAATTATAGGCCTCTCTTATTTGATAATAATGAAGCCAGTCTCGCACTTTATCTTTTAATTTCTCAAAACTCTGCAATTCCAATTTGTCTCCTTCTTGTTCCAATATTTCCCAATATTTCGGCCATTTGGCCTCCATATTGAGCTTTTTCTGAGCCTTCGCTTCCATTGGTGACAACCACCTTGGGGTTTTATTTTCCAGTAAATTTTTGTATCTTATCCAGACATTGAACAATGCTTTCCTGACAATATGGTTTTTAAATGCTTTATGTGCTTTAACCTTGTCGTACCACAAATATGCATGCCATCCAAAAACGTTGTTAAAACCTTCTAGGTCCAAAATGTCTGTGTTCTCAAGAAGCAGCCAGTCTTTCAACCAGCAGAATGCTGCTGATTCATAATAAAGTTTAAGGTCTGGCAGGGCAAATCCACCTCTTTCCTTTGCGTCAGTTAATATTTTAAATTTTATTCTAGGCTTCTTGCCCTGCCAGACAAATCTGGAAATGTCTCTCTGCCACTTCTTGAAACAATCCATCTTGTCCAAAATTTGCAATGATTGAAACAGAAATAACATTTTTGGCAATACATTCATCTTTATAGCTGCAATTCAACCCAACAGGGAAAGCTTCAAATTTGACCATATTTCCAAATCTTTTTTCACTTCTATCCAACATTTCTCATAGTTATCTTTAAATAAATTTAAATTCTTAGCAGTCATATTAACCCCCAAATATTTTACTTTCTTAACTAATGTTAAACCTGTCTCCTTCTGAAACCTCTCTTTCTCAATTGGTGTAAAATTTTTCTCAAGCACTTTGGTTTTTGACTTGTTCAATTCTCCAAGGCCTTTGAAAGCTTTTTTTTTTACCAGCACTGACTGTGGCTGATGGAAGTCATAGTCCAAAACATCTGGAGGTCACAAGGTTACAGAAGGCCATTTAAAACATTTTGATTAGTTGGTTGTACTTGCTTCTTCTACCTGGAGGGAGTTCAGTGGGACTCACCTCTGAGTAGACATAGAATTGTAGAGTTGTAGAGTTGGAAGGGTTCCAAGGGTCATCTAGTCTAACCCCTTCCATGCATAGGATGGCACTTAAGATTTTGTTGTCTTTCAAGCTTATGTCATTGATTATATTGTTTTAATCCTGGCAATCTTGCATTGTTCTGATATTGTAAATCTCCCAGGGAAACATGATGAAAGGTGTCATATAAATGAAAAACAACATAATAAAATAGAACTAAATAATGTTATGCCAAATCTTGGAAAACTGCAGATGAGAAGGTGGAGTTTGAATGTCCAAAATAGATATTCATCCTTCTTCCATTTGCTATAGTTTTTCTGGATCCGTATCCCAAAACCCACCTGTCTCTTACTTCCACATTCCCAGGGCTGCCATGGGTGTCATTTTTGGCAGGTAGGAAAGACTTAATGATCCAGCATCTCTGGCAGCATCTGCTGTGAAAGGGAGAGTGGGAGGATGGAAAAACTGATGTTTTAGGGAGACGTGCTTTTTTCAGGGGGGATGCAGGGCTACGCATACCCCTAAATATTTTGTGAATCTAAGTTTGGCTTCATTGAGGTGCAGTATTTCAATATGAGTAGGAAAACAAGATTACCGCTAAACTTTTTTTTTTTTAGGAAAAAACCACTGGAAGAGAGAAGGAGCAGAGAGAGTCATAGCTCAGGACTCTCTGGACTCACTGGCCGTGGGTCTCCATGGTTTCAGACAGGGAACATTCTCAGCTCTACCTGGAGAGACCTTCTGCATACAGAGCAGGTGCTCTGCCAGTGAGCTAGGGCTTTTTTGCAGCAAGGGAGGCAGACAAGAAGATAGTGTGTTATTGGCCAGGAAAGAACAACAGCCCAACATGGCTAATGAAGTTGAGTGGGAGGGCTTAACCTGGTTGGGGTCAGAATCTGAGGCTCATGGATTCCATGAAGGACTAACTACACCCCCAACCCAATAACGCAAGTATGGGTAGGAGCTGCAAAATCCTTTGCAGGTGGAGAGGCTGTAGTTCAGCGCTAGAGCATCTCCTTTGCATGCAAAAGGTCCCAGGTCCAATCCCCCCCCCCCAGCATCTCCAGGGAGGGCAGGGATAGGTTCCTGTCCGAACCTCTGGACAGCAGCTGCCAGCCAGTGTTATACTGCATTGATGGCCTGACTCATAATAAATTGGCTGTGTATGCCGTGTACACATGTTGCTGGTGCTGGCAGAGTCAGCTCAGGATCTGTTGTACAAAGAAGTTCCGAAAAGTGAGAAATGGGAAAGACTTCATCATAATGTTAAAAATCTGTTATGCAATGAGCCTGTGTGTGTGTTCTGTGTTTCCTTGCTCAGATCTATAAATAGCTATCACAAGAAAAAAGGCTCCCTGCACTGATGCAGATTTACAGCACTGATCAGACTCTCCCAGTTCTGGAGAGGCAAAGTCTGGGTTGCCTTGTTCTGTTTTCTCTGCAACTTTATCTGATCTGCCACTACCTTGATGTTAGCTTTTGTTTGGGTCAGTTTTGGCTAAAACACTCTAAACATGTTTGCTTCTCCTTTGAAGTTTTTTTGGGGGGAGGGGAGGGGCTTTTGGCAATCAAGAAGAGAAAAGATATATATGCCTTGAAAAGAAGATAAGAAACCTGCTGGGTGAGCTCCCTTGATGAAGCCAAAACACAGTTGCAAGGAGTCAGTCCATTATGTCCAGAGAAGTGTGGCAAAACATGATCTGTTGGATCAAAGCAGACCTTCTTGCAAGACTGTAGCTCCTCTGCAAGCAAGCAAGCAAAGGCAAAGTTTGCAACATATTAGCTGCATGTGCAGTTTCACTAAGGTATGCTGTATAAGCTGAGCAAAAGAAGAAATTTTTTGAAGAAACTGTGTTTCATGCTGCTTGTTTTTTCTTCATATATAATAATATTATATGCATTAAGGGTGGTCTAGTGGCTAGAGTGTTAGTCTAAGATCAGTGAGAATTAAAAAAAATTAATTTGCAAATGCAATAAAGAAAACAACAGACTAAAATACATCATAAAAATAGTCATAAAGGCAAGGAGAATAAAAATACAAGTAAAAATATTAGAGCTAGGGGAAAATAGGGTAAAATATATTCCATGGTGGAATAAAAAGTTCATATTTATATAACAAATATCAAGGTGCACCCTTCTATCCTTGAGAGATCATTAAACAAGGAGTGACCAGCAGATAGAGAATTAATTGTTGACAAAAAAGATCAGCACCATCAAAAATGGATAAAAGACACAACATGGTCCAAGTTAATTTCTGTTACTACCTGCTTCCAGAACTTGCATGCAGAGTTACACCCCCAACACGTTCCTCACAATCCCACCTGCATAAGTGGGAGAACAGTAACTCACAATATGAGCAAGTTGGACTGGGGCTAGAGTCTTAGTTTAAAAAAAGAAAGGAAAGCTGAGAGTCTGGGGCCACTGTGGGTGCCATGGTGCCCATGGGCACCAGGTTGGTAACCCCACCCCCTGGGTTAGCCTAATCTACTGCACAGGCTTGAAATTGCCATAGGAACAAAGAGCACATAAGTGGTCAGCTGTTCACAGCACACGCCTATACAATCCTGTCTACTAAGCCCTGCTTCTGTTGAGTGCAGTAGGATTGCAGCCTTTACATTTGTAGATCAAGGACTTCCAAACTGTGCTCCCTGAACTCCATTCAGGTGGTCTGCAGTGTGTTTGTGGATTTGTGGTTGAAGACAGGAGACAGCACATCTTTTGCATGAAATATACATATTGATTTTTAATTGTACTTTTATTGCTTCTTGTATTTCTTATATATTGCATTTTATTGCATTACAATTTGAATTCTATGGAATACAATAAAATACCATAAGAAATCAAACAAGCAATAAAAATACAATTAAAAGCATCTAGCACAGCTCATTACAATTGCTACTGCAAGCAGAAAAATAATTAAGTGGTCCACAAGACTCTCAGCAGTTTCAAATGGTCTAGGGGAGGGGGAGTTTGGGAACGATTGATCTATGTCAGGGGGAGGCAACCTAAGCCCAATCGGCTTCTCAATCCGGCCGGCGGACGGTCTGGGAATCAGCATGTTTTTACATGAGTAAAATGTGTGCTTTTATTTAAAATGCATCTCCGGGTTATTTGTGGGGCACAGGAATTCATTCTCCCCCCCCCCAAAAAAAAATATAGTCCGGCCCCCCACATGGTCTGAGGGACAGTGGACTGGCCCCCTGCTGAAAAAGTTTGCTGACCCCTGATCTATATGTTGATGCATGAAGCTAAGACTTGATGCCCTCATCTCATAATGCAAATGCCCTATGCAGGTGTGGTACCTGAATATCGTAACTCTGGCAAAAGAGGCAAGCCTAATTTAATCAGACCACATTCTATTAGCCCTGGAAACACAAACAATACCCAATCATGCAGTAGTCTGCATCTGAGTAGGATTGCAGGACTGAGTAGGACAGTTTGTAAGGTAGATGAGGAGGCTTCATATCTGCACAGAATGAAAATGCCCAACTAAGAGTCCTGTGCAAACAGAATGCTTGCTGCATTAGCCTAATAACATTTACGG
Source organism: Podarcis filfolensis (assembly GCF_964270895.1). Taxonomy (NCBI): domain Eukaryota; kingdom Metazoa; phylum Chordata; class Lepidosauria; order Squamata; family Lacertidae; genus Podarcis; species Podarcis filfolensis. Next base: position 2,229,010 of record NC_139616.1, read on the forward strand.
CCTGGTGCAAACTGTTTTGGATCCCCTCCGCAGTGAAAGGTGTCATTTCCCCTCCATTTCTTATTCTGCACTCGACATTTTCACTGAGGAAATAGCCACCAATGACTGGGGAAATGGAACTGGGCAGTGCGGAGTGCTGCTATTCACGATTCCTTCCTGCTCCCCTTGGCTTTTCATTCTCCTCTTTTCAACTTTTCTTGGCCACTGGGAACATGGTGTTCTCGCCCCCCCCCCACCTTAGGTTCCCCCCCCTAAATATATGGCAATACCTCTTTTTGGTGTGAGAGGGGTGATGTTCTGACTACAGAGCAACGACGCTCACAGCCTGAATATTGGAAATGGAGGGAATTAAGTTTTGGTTACATTGCTTAGGTTCAAGTTATCTGAAAGACCCTATTCTCTCTTATGAACCTGCCTGGATTTTTAGGTTTTCAGGGGAGGCCCTTCTCTCAGTACCACCACCCCCACAGGCACACTTGGGGGGCGCATGAGAGGGTGGCTGCTCTGTGGCTGCTCCCAGACATTGGCACTTCCTTCCTAGAGAGAGGCTAGGGTGGCTCCCTCCTTGTTATCCTTTTGGGAACTGACTGCTTTTAATGAAAGGGCTGGTGCCGTGCTGTTTTAGCGTAATTATTTGTAAGTTTTAAACACTGTATATATAGATTTAATTCTATCTGTGTTTAATTGTTTTATTAATTATTGTTTTTTCTATGTTTTAGCGATTCTTGTTTTTACAGTGGTACCTCGGGTTACATACGCTTCAGGTTACAGACTCCGCTAACTCAGAAATAGTACCTCGGGTTAAGAACTTTGCTTCAGGATGAGAACAGAAATCGTGCTGCGGCAGCAGCAGGAGGCCCCATTAGCTAAAGTGGTGCTTCAGGTTAAGAACAGTTTCAGGTTAAGAACGGACCTCCGGAACGAATTAAGTTCTTAGCCCGAGGTACCACTGTAATCTATGAGCTGCCTTGAGACCTGTCAAGGAAAAAGGCAGGATATAAATAAATTTATCATAATCAGAATAATAATCATAATCACAATAATCGTGAGTTCACTGGGAAATGTACACATACACCCGTGATAGGATGCTGTTAGGAGTTTGGAGAGGTGGGGTCAGTCTGGATGATACCCGAGGTCCCTTCCAAGGCCACTTCTCTAGTAGAAGAGGCTGCTAGACAAGCCTTGGTTGAGAAAATGGCTTTGGCTGACCAGTTAAGTACTGTGAATTAACATATTCAAAGAGGTTGTTCTGCTGCCATGGAGACCAATGGGGGGCATTTGCCCACTTCACCTGCTGGATGCAGTGTTGTCCTAGGATGGAGACCAACCAGCCAAGGAAGGGCTGGGTAAGAGAGAGTGGTGTCTGAGAGCTGAGCCAATGCTAGAAGCTGCAGATAGAGAGGGGTGCTCTACTTGGGGCTCCCCTGGAAACCTACTGGAGAAGCAAGATCTGTTGGGGCTGTGAGCCCCTCTATCCTATGCTCAGGTTGCATATATGCAGCTCAGAGTTTGGGGTACTTGCAACAGTACTAAATGCCTCTTTGTTTACTCCTGTGGTTTGGCAAATGGTGTACTGGATAACCTTCGGTCAATTCACTGTCTGTGACACCCATTGTTGATGATCTATATTGTCAGCCAACGTGCAAAAAATGCAGATTAATCACTGTGGTCACAGTTTTACACACTTTCTGGTACATGTGAATATTCATTGGTGTTTATGCAGTTTCACCCATCAACTCACCCCAACAGATAGATAATAATATTGAGGTGTAGGTTACTAGATGCATTGACATGCTGCCATTTTCCTGTTTGGTGGGAATAAATATTATTCTGTTGAAGACTCCTGGCCGTGTCTTTCCTAATGAATGCATTCGGGAGAGGGGCAAAGGATTTGCAGTAACATTGGGACTCTCAAATCCACAAGGCTAAAGACAATATTTGTCTTTCTCCTTCCATCTTCTCCTCCCTGCTCAGGGGCAGATCACTGTTGCTCAAGCATAATAGTTCAGTGAGTTGAAATCTTGGCGCTGTGCAGATTCCACAGTTTGTTTTCATTATGCAACTCGGTATGAATGCTAAGTATTAGACAGGGAGGGCTGTCTAGACCAGCCTTCTCCAAGCTTGTGCCCTCCAGATGTTTTAGACTATATCTCACCTAAGGCTGTGCCAGCTGCGGCTGATGGGACTTGTGATCCAAAACATTTGGAGGGCACTAAGTAGGGAGAAATGAATAGCTAGAGGCTAGAGCGGAAGTGCACAACTTGCGGCCCTCCAGATGTTTCTGGACTACAACTCCCATCAGCCCCAGCCAGCATAGCCAGTGATCCAGGATGATGGGAGGTGTAGTCCAACAACATCTGGAAGGCCACAGGTTGTGCCCCCCTGAGCTAGAGGAATAGAAGAGGCTAGTAAAAGAGATGTTTCAGAGGGCTGGGCCTCCACAAATATTTTATTCTTTAATTTACCTCACACTGTTCCATCGACTGGCCAATCAGCTATCCTCTCATCAGTGTTGTGTCCAGCATGAGTTGCCAGGTTGCACCTGTGGGTGCACATGCGCCTGCAGAGGCTTTTCCATGCGCTGCCCACTCTCATCCCCAGCTGACGTTGGAAGAAGCGCTCTGTGGTAACCAAGAGACTGGCTGTGGTGTGTGCTTGGACAAGGTGTGCATGTGTCCTGCTTGTTCCATGGAGGTATAAGAAGAGGGGTTTTGTGCCATGTTAATTTGTGGAAGGAGGGGCTTCCTGTTATGGTTTTCAGTATGTGGTAAATACTCAATTGAATGTATGAAAATGGTATAATATAAAAATCTTGCATGGCCAGAGGGCAAAAAAGCCGAGGGACTTCCATGGTGGACTGGTGGCTATTTATCCAGCATACAAGGTCTCTACAGGACAAACTGTACCAGCCGCATTCCTCAATCTATAGCAGTGTCAACCTCTTCCTTTATATATTGACATCAGCAACATTTGGACTTCCTCCACTTTTGTGATTTTATGAACTATACCATTATTATAAGTTAATTAAGTTAAGTTGTATTATTAAGTAGTAGTAGTAGTAGTAGTAGTAGTAGTAGTAGTTGTTATTTAGATCTGAACAGACCATTGGCTGTGGTGAGGACTGCAGGGCCTGCTCCCTTCCAAGGCCTTTTCCTCCTTGCCCAGGGGGTGGGGCGCAGGCCCTCACACTCCCAGCTACAAAAGGACTCCTGCTGCAGTGCCTAGAGAGTGGGGCTGGACTCATTTGGAACAAACTCTTGGGGAAGTGTGGGGCTGTTCTGCTATTGCTTTCCTGTTCCAAGTGTCTAATGTGTTTTCAAATGTCCTTAAATGTGGGGAGGAGGTGTCAGACGGAGCTGATCGGCAGACCTTAGCGATGTGGCCCCTTTTGGAACACTTCCAACAGATGGCGTCTCTGAATCGACACTTGGCATGGGAATGGTTGCCTCCACAGCCGGCACATTCCGATTGGCCCTTGGACTTCTTTTGGAACTTTCTGCGCTCCCGCTTTGTCTGGTGCACGTCATCGTCTTCACTGGAGGATGCCTCGTCACTGCTGGCCTCTTCGTGATGCACTGGAACTGGCTTCCTAGCAAGACGCGGGCTGCTGGCCTTGCAGATCTCCTGGGCAGCTTCCAAGGCCACGGCCTTCTCAATGGCTTTCTGCAGCGTGAGGTCTGGTTTGGCGAGGAGGCGCCATTGCAGACGGATGTCCCGGACCCCGCAGACGATTCGATCCATCAGGGCATCGTCTAAGTCTCGGAACTCGCAGTGCATTGCAGCCTGTCGGAGGGCGGCGGTGTAGTTGTTGATTGACTCCCCCTCTGCCTGGTTCCGGTGGTAGAACGTATGGTGGGCAGCAATCTTGGACGGCTTTGGCACGTAGTGGTTACGGAGCTTCTCTTGAATCGTGTCCCACGGCGTTGCCTGGACTGCTACAGGCGCAACCAATGCTCGGGCCGTCTCAAACACCTCAGGCCCACAGAGGCTGAGGAATAGGCCCCGCTTACGCTCCTGTGATACTTCCGTCAGCTCGTTGGCTTGGAGGTAGCAGTCGATCCGAGCGAGGTAGGAGTCCCATGATTCAGAGGCTGACGCAAACGGCGGTAGAGGCACAAGTGAAGCCATGGTTCTGATGCCGATGTGGAGGCGATGGATGGAACACAGTGCTCTAGCCAGAACGGTCAGCTCTGAATTGGTTCTGTTCAGTGATTTCGCTCGGTGTTTCAGCTCAGTGATTCAGCTCCGCTCAGAGGGTGGCCGCATCTGGCTGTGCTCTGTTGTCCATCAATCCCACCTTCGTCGCCAGTGTTAAGTTGTGGGTGAACATATCAGACGACACAGCGATTCTTCAAACAGCTCTTGTTTATTCACAGGCCAGAACAGAACTGAATTGAAGGGTTCAGCCAGCCTGCTTATACAGAGCTCCACTAGAACGCAACAGTAACCATTTTCTGTAACTATCCAATCACTGAACGTCACTTTTGATCCCTTATTTGCATATCTGGACCTGAGTGAAAACTATCTACAGTATCCCCCTGCTAGCCCAGGGTGAGAACTTCAGTACATAACACTTAAGAAGTCAGTGGCATTTTAAGTTTTTTCTCCCCCCCCCCTTTTTTTTGCTTTGTTGGGGGTGGGGGGTGGGATGGATATCTTGTTGGGGATTAATTTTAGTATAACTGTTTTTTTTGTTGTTGTTTTATTGGTTGTTGTATAGTTTGCGTTTTGTTTTTAAGGGGCGGAATCAGGGCTGCCTGGGAGTGGGCTCCAGCCAACAGAATTGCTGGGGCAAGTTCCACAGGGGGGGATGCACTGGGACATCCGATCTCGGTGATCATGGGCAGGAGGAGGAATTATGTTAAGACCAGACCATGTCATTACCGAGGAGGCAGGTTTAGTCGTTGTTTGAAGACTATCCCTGCCTCCGGGTCTGGTCTTGACCAGATGGATACTGGAATCAACAAGGGAAACCCACATGACCTGAAAGTGTTGCTGTGTAATGCCAGGTCAATGATGAATAAAACCACTGCCATCCATGACTTGATCGTGGATGGAGGACTTGACCTGGCATGTGTAACAGAGACTTAGTTGGATGAAGCAGATGGGCCTGTCTTAGCTGCTGCTTATCCACCAGGTTTCTCTTACGCACAGCACCCAGGCCTTGTGGGCGGGGAGGGGGGGTTGCAGTGATTTTTAGGAAGTCACTAGCTTGCATTAGGCATCCTACTGGAAAGACCCAGTTCTCTGAAGTTCCATGTTCTGAAAGCTGTGCAATAGGAGCAGTACAGGATTCCTTTTGGTGTACCGACCTCCCCGCTGCACCAAGGATTCCCTGCCTGAGCTGCTTCAGGTCGTGGCGGATGTTCTCCTGGAGACAGCTAGTTTGGTTGTCCTTGGGGATTTTAACATCCATGCCGACACGACCTTACAAGGGGCCGCTTGGGACTTCGTGGAAAGCATAGCCTCCATGGGGCTGTCCCTGAATAAATTTGGCCCAACTCATAGTCACGGACATGCCTTAGACCTGGTGTTCACCTCTAGTGACATGGGTGATCTGACACTACGTATTCTGAATCCAGGGCAGCTGTCTACTAGCTCCATCTGGTACGCAGGCTGAGACCCTACCTGCCAGCGGACTGTCTTGCCAGAGTGGTGCATGCTCTGGTTATCTCCCGCTTGGACTACTGCAATGCACTCTACCTTTGAAGGTGATCTGGAAACTACAACTAATCCAGAATGCGGCAACTAGGCTGGTGACTGGGAGCGGCCACCAAGACCATTATATGTTATATGACCATATAACACGGGTCCTGAAAGACCTACATTGGCTCCCAGTACGTTTCCGAGCACAATTCAAAGTGACCTTTAAAGCCCTAAATGGCCTCGGCCCAGTATACCTGAAGGAGCGTCTCCGCCCCCATTGTTCTGCCTGGACACTGAGGTCCAGCACCAAGGGCCTTCTGGCAGTTCCCTCACTGCGAGAAGCAAAGCTACAAGGAACCAGGCAGAGGGCCTTCTCGGTAGTGGCACCTGCCCTGTGGAACGGCTCCCATCAGATGTAAAAGAGATAAACTACCAGACTTTTAGAAAACATCTGAAGGCAGCCCTGTTTCAGGAAGTTTTTAATGTGTGACATTTTAATGTATTTTTAATCTTTGTTGGAGGGACGCAGGTGGCGCTGTAGGTTAAACCACTGAGCCTAGGACTTGCTGATCAGAAGGTCGGCGGTTCGAATCCCCATGACGGGATGAGCTCCCATTGCTTGGTCCCAGCTCCTGCCAACCTAGCAGTTTGAAAGCATGTCAAAGTGCAAGTAGATAAATAGGTACCGCTCCAGCGGGAAGGTAAATGGCGTTTCCGTGTGTTGTTCTGGTTCGCCAGAAGCGGCTTAGTTATGCTGGCCACATGACTTGGAACTGTCTGCGGACAAACGCCAGCTCCCTTGGCCAATAAAGCGAGATGAACGCCGCAACCCCAGAGTCGGCCACGACTGGACCTAATGGACTGGACTTAATGGTCAGGGGTCCCTTTACCTTTACCTTTAATCTTTGTTGGAAGCTGCCCAGAGTGGTCAGGGAAACCCAGCCAGATGTGTGAGGTACAAATAATAAATAAATTATTATTATTATTATTATTATTATTATTATTATTATTATTATTATTATCCAGATTGGGTAAAAGGGAGGAGGTTTACTGTTCATTTCCCCTTGTTCCTTATGTAACTCAATGTACATTATTTTTGCAAGTATAAAATGAATATATACACACATTCCATTGGGTTCTGTCAGATTAGAAGAGTGTGCTTCAATTTTAGGACCAGCAGGTCATAGCTGGTGAGCGTTAGACTGTTGGGGCTGCTGGTCTCTCTGACTTCATGATATGCTATGCCCCCTCCATGGCAGCCATTTTGCGACTGGTGCCTCCAGCACTCTCTCAAAATTCAAAGTGTGCCCACCGGTCACAAAAGGCTGGCAACCCCTGCTTTGCACTCTTGCGTGGCTCCTCCTCAATACAGCAAGACCACCACATGAGAATGTCCGGATGGGTTAGTGGGGGGAGGAAGTGAGTGGCCGCCTGGCTTTTCCCCTCAGGAGCCCCAAAGGGAACCCAAGTCTGAAACCTGAAGGAGCTCCAAGGGTGTGTTTGCAGCTTTCCTAAGATTCAGAAGGAGCTCTCACGGAAAAAAAACGAGAGAGAAAGACTTCTGCATATCAGAAAACATCTCACTGTCTCTTCTAGCACTTGCTCCTCATAAACAATTTCACACATGAAGTAACAGTTTAGCTGACTCTTGAAGGAAAAAAACATGCCAACTGACAACACTGGTTCTTCTCAGTGTGCAAATACCAAAGCAGGGAGATGTTTAACAAGTGGAGCATCTTGTGGAGAAGTGATAACCTCTATGGGAGGGCAATGGGGGGCAATGCAGAAGCTTTCTTTCCTATTTTGGCATAGTATCATAGAACTTTAGAGTTGGAAGGGACGCTGAGGGTCATCTAGTCCAACCCCCTACAATGCAGGAATCTTTTTCCCCAACGTGGGGCCTGAACCCACAAGCCTAATATTAAGAGTCTAGGAGTCACAGGTGAGAGTGCAGGGGGTACCAAAGGTGGACAAACTATCCCAGAACGAACACGATATGTCCCCCACCAGAGGCACTATCCCTCCCCTAATACCTGATACACCCCACAAAAAGAATAAAACCATAAAATAATAAAGACAGTCAAAGACAGCTATTTAAAACACTCACAAAGTGATTAAGATCAACCATGAGCTAAAAGCAGATAAAACACATGTAAACATTCTACATATCTGGGCTTGCCTAAACAACGATGTTTTTAGCAGGTGCCCCGAAGGTGCTTGCCTGATGTCAATAGGCATGGAGTTGCAAAGTATAGGAGCAGTCACTGAAAGGCCAATTTCCTTCATATGTGAAGCATGTATTATGTGGCACCTGCAAAGCTATTGAGTGGGCATAAGTGGGGTAAGACAATGGTTGGGCTCCTGTTTGCGCTGGGGAGGCCCATAGCATTTCTGCAGAGCCACGGGGCGAGAAGAGCTCCTTTGCCACCCGCACACCACCAATAAGACAGCCTTGGTTGGTGCTGCTGCTGTGACTCTAGAGTAATCCCACCGATACCAGCTGGGGAAGCCCACACTGGGCGGCAAATGCCAGGCTGGCAAGCCAGAGGGGCTCCTGGATGAGGAACAGCGAGAGGGGCAGCAAACCCAGTGGTGGCCCCGGGCGGCCAAAGCCCCAGCTGCACCACTGTTTTCACCTAACCCTAGATGTTATATTTAAAGAAATGTAGAGCCTTCGTGTTCTCTTATGCCCTCTCTGAAAATGGATAAGAAGAGGCTAGAATGACCATCAGGTGTTAGTGGCCTGGTTTCCAATTCTCTGCTTAATAATTCAAATGAAAGCAATATCACTAGATACTCAGCATCATGTTTTGTAGACGCAAGTTTCTATAGGGATCTACGTATTGCCACTTACTCTGCCATCAGTGTGTTCTCACCCCATTCTTTGAATGTTTGTACACGTTACCCACAATCCCCAGGTATCTTGTAGTTTCTTCTGAAACACTGTGTTTTGATGTGGTTTCCCCAGGTCTGCTTCACTCCAACTTATTTTACATTGTGTGGTGAATCCCATGTGCATAAAATCATAGAACTATAGAGCTGGAAGGGACCGTGGAGGTCCTCTAGTCCAACCCCCTGCAATGCAGGAATCTTATTGCCCGGTGTGGGGCTTGAACCCATGAGCCTGAGATTAAGAGTCCCCTGCTCCACCAACTAGGTTATCTCATAGGCTTTAGAGTGGAAACATTTGCTGGGGGGGTTGATGTGGGGCAGGGCATGTGTTGTGGAGGAGCACCCCACTTTCCACCCACCCTGCCACTTGCCATGTTCCCTAATCCTGTTGGCTCAGAACTAAGGTTGCCATTTTAACCGTGTCTCTTCAGAAGTAGGTGCCACTGGATTCAGAGGAGACCGACTCCCTAGTAAGCGGGCCAGGACTGAGTCTCTGCAAGCAAGAGATCGGTTTCCTCTCATTTACTTAGGTTTTTTTAAGTGGCAACACCATACCTTCTAACATTCCTCAGATGAAATTTTTCTCCCTCTCCCCCAACTGATCTTCCTCACACACACACCCGAGCATTTCCTATCAGAAGAAGGGCGAGTGCCACCAGCCCCACACCAATGGGACACAGACACCCTCCACCATCCTAGGAAAACCCTTAATCCCAATTTTCTTTATTTTATTTCATTCTCTCCTTTGGTAGATTTATTAAAACAAACAAACAATCAAACAAACAAACAAACAGAAAACACCAATAAATAAATAAATTTTAGAAAGGGGCAAAGTTAGACGTGGATGCACAAAAATCAAGACTCCTTGAGCTCCTCTCCGCTCCCCGCTTCTTCCCACAGAGGGCAGCCCTGCCCTCTGCCTGCCCCTCAGAACTGGCGCATCACACGAGGCTGGGCTTCTGCAATGGCAGCCCCTCCTCTTCCTCACCTGCTCTCCAGCAGCCACTCCAAGTGCCCAAGCGAGGAGGACGGCAGCGGTGGCCATGGAGAGGCAAGGGGATGCTCCCTCACAGCTGCTGCAGCTGCCACTGTCCTTGCTCATCCTCCTCCCTGAGCTCGGCAGCAGCATTGGCCCTGGTGGGGGAAACAGGGGCATTCCAGGAACAAACCAGAAGGCTTTCATAATTGCAGGACTGTCCCTGGAAAAGAGGGACACTTGGAGGGTATGCAACACTGGGGTGAATCAAAGTGGTGAACCATCTCCCTGCAGGATCCTGGAGGCTAAAGGGATCAGAGCCCAGAATGCACACACAGCTTCCTTCCCCGCCCACCTCCCTTTCCACCCAAAAGTGCATCAAACGCTAGGAAGGAGTTTAAACTCCAACTCTGTGGTGCATTCACTTAGACTGGGAGTCAGTCCTGTGGAAGGTGATTTGGGGAGGGCGGGGATGAATGGGAAACCAGGGACAAAGAGCTGGCAACATGGGAAGGCATCGACTTTAAACACAGTATGGAAAAATGACCTGTGTTTTAAGCAGGTAATGTGTACATACTCTGGATGTGTACATCCAGACTGGATGGTCTGTCATCTGCTGGGTTCCAAAAGCAGCATATTCAGGTTCTTGGGTCCCAGTTGACACACTTGCTAAATCAACATCTCAATTTACAGGGCAGAAGTGGAGGCACACACTACTCAGGGCCTCTCCAGGAGACATAATCGGGCAGGGAGTTTGACTGGGCTGCCTGCCTGCCCAACATCACACAGGCATCTTAAGCAAGCTGAGGGAGGACAGAAACCCTGAAGATAAGCTCATTTGAACTTGAATTTTAGTAGGAATGCAGACCATGAAAGCAGAGTTTAATGATCCCCCCCAAAAAATGTTTTAAATATTTAACTGTTTTTACTGATAATCATTTTCTTTTTGTAAACTGCTTTGACCTTCTTCTTTTTTTTACAATCAAGCGCTATTTAAATCTTATTAAATAAATAGATTTTTAAAAAGATATACAGAAGAAAGGAAGCCAGACAAGTGTCTGAACTGTGCCAAAGTTTGGAAACCAGGCACCAGAAGCAGTCGCCCTTCCCCAGCCCTGTTACAAACCCTCCTTCAGTGCTGGAATGTGGTCTGGAATTGTGATAATGCCTCTTGCTTGCTGGGAGGGAGGCAGGTTTGTGTGTAGAAAAATCTATTGATGTTTATGTGGCTGGTAGATAACCTGCTTAAAGGTGAGCGTCGCATCAGTTGCCCCACCCACCATTGCCACATGGCCCCTGGAAGCTTCTTCATGATGGAACGTGGCCCTTGGGCTGAAAAAGGCTCCCCATCCCCGCTTTATAATGTCAAGAGTAAGTTCTTAACCTTTGGATATTTTTTGTGTTCCCAATTCCTCTTTAACAGCAAGGCTTTATTCTTTTTATGGCCACCGACTGCTCTTTCTGATGAATTTGTTGGAGAAAGAGCCATTTGAATTTTTCTTTAATAGAAACTGCCTTATAGCCATGTCCCTCTCAAGAAATAGCTCTGAATCATAGAATAGAATCATAGAATCATAGAGTTGGAAGAGACCACAAGGGCCATCGAGTCCAACCAAGTCGCCACACAGGCCAAGCAGGAAACACCATCAGAGCACTCCTGTCATATGGTTGTCAAGCCTCTGCTTAAAGACCTCCAAAGAAGGAGACTCCACCACACTCCTTGGCAGCAAATTCCACTGTCGAACAGCTCTTACTGTCAGGAAGTTCTTCCTAATGTTTAGGTGGAATCTTCTTTCTTTCTGGATTTGAGGTTTCTGGACTGTGGTACACTAAAGAAACCGAAGAGAAATTTCAAAACAGTCTGGCAGCAGGAAAAACCACACCCTAGCAAAACAGACACACACAGCTTTATCTGCCTGGATTTGAAACATTGAAGTGCTCTGCATGTTCTTGACATGGTAGTTTTGGAAGCATACAGCCTATTTTGATCTGGAGCATGAAAAATCACATCCTGGACTTAAGAGGCGTTTGCCAGCTCTGTTCATTTTTTAAAGGAGCAGTTTCTATATATTTATTGCCCCAAAGCACTGTAGCTGATAAACAAGTGTAACTAGTACAATTATCTACACCCTGCTGTCTGAAGTAGTGATCCAGAAGCACTTTGGGACACCCAGGACATCAATGTCATTTCCGGTTTACTAGCCCCCTTCTTTTTCTTCCTTGTTCCTTCTTCCCACTTCCTCTTCCTCCCAACTTTGTCTTAAACTCTACAGAGCTTAAGAAGTGGCTTGTGGTTCTGGGGAGCGGCTGGGCTGCTGAATCGGAAAGGCCACTCAAATTGAGGGTGGGTGTGTGCTAAGGGCTTTGCTAAACTCTTGTCTTAACATGTGAATTACACATGTCCTGGCTGCTCCTGTGTACTAGGGCCTATCACAAAACCGCCAACCTTTTTTTGCTTTGAGAGCTCATGACAACCACCAGTTTTGCTGCACAGTTTTCATTGGGTTTGGCCTGCCCATGAGGTGGACTGAAGCAGCCGCCTTGGGTGGCAGAATCCCAGGGGGCACTGGTGCCACAAACGCTGTGCCCGCCCCTGCTGCTGCTGCCGCCGCCAGGATTGTGTGGCGACTTCCGGCAAGATCTCGTGAGATCTCACGAGATCTTGTTGAAAGTCGCCACACGGCCCTGGTAAGCGAGGCCTTGGCCACGGGGCAGCAGTGAGGGACACTTTCCTGTTTCGCCTCAAGACGGCAACATGGAACCGGCCACCCCTGGTTTTGATCAGATGGCTGAGATTGTTGGACTTCCCTGCACCAAGGTGTTGTTAGAGCCCATGGAGTCCTGGGTTGAGGCATATAATACAGGCATATAATACCTTGTTAACAAGTCAGTAGCTGAATAAGTTTCCCAAAAGTTGTGTAAATCCTGGTCAAGGTTCAATTTGCAATACTTCCGAAACAAACCTTTCTAGTCTGACCAGGAGGATCCAGGATTGAAATGTCTTTGAGAATGTTTCCCTCAGTGGCAGTCAAGGGCGTGGGGTGTTGTGGGGAGATACAAAAACAGGGGAGATACATGGGCAGGGATACAGATTACCCTGTTTGCAAGCCAAAGACAAGCAGGTAGAAGAGAAATGCTTGGATACGTTCATGTGCTCCATCCAGCGCAAGCCGCTTAATCTTTTGACTTGCATTCATGACATACTAGGTGCTAGAAACTGACCTGCAGGATTTAATTGTGTATCCAGCCAGCTTCCGGGGTGTCAGATTTGCCCCTGGATCATCAAACAGTTGAACAATGGAGATGACACTCTATTGTCCAGGATACGTCAACACTATTCCTGCCACCCAGTGCCAAAGCTTGCAGTCTTTCGTGTTCACAGCTCCACCATCCAAAGTTTGTTGGTGCTGATTAAGCTTTTCTTCCGTTTCACTCCCTGAGTGAATCAATAAAGAGCTTTGGGGCCTAGACAAAAGGTTCAAGAGTAGAAGGAAATCCTGATTTGCTCTGATGGCTCTGGATAGTGCTGATCTACCTCACAGGGCTCTTGTAAGGATCATTGTGAGACCAAGAAAGGCAAAAGTAAACATGTTTGTCTATGAGAGGAAGAAAAGTTCTCAAATCCGCAGTTGAGCAGCCTGCTGATTAGGAACAACCAAACAGTGGACAGATTTCATGTTCTCCAGAACTCTGTATTAGTACAAATCTTACACTATGTAAGGGATGAAATTGTGTGTGCAATGAGGAAAAATAGAATAAAAGTACAAAAATGAGTACAAAATCAGTTTGTCCCCTGGCAGGCCACATATATTTGGATGTGATTTTAACTCAGAATTTTCATGTCTCCTGGGAACCTGGAAGGGTCTCCCTCTGGAGGTTATGGACTCCCCTTTCTTGGAGGTTTTTAAGCAGAGGTTGGATGGCCATAGATGCTTTAGCTGAGATCCCTGGATTGCAGGGGGTTGGACTAGATGGTCCTTGGGGTCCCTTCCAACTCTACTATTCTATTATTCTCCCTGTTTTTCACCCATTTGCTGTTTCAGGCAACCTTGCCTCTTTAGAAGCTGCTTCACATCAAAAATGCCCACATAAAAACAAAAACAAAAAACTAGACAAAAGTGTCTACAGAAAGCTGGCATGAGTGCTTTTAAAGTGCAGCAGTTGCCCCTTTTGGATTTTCTGAGCCTAGGGAAACTCCAGATTTAGCAGAGAGAAAGTTTGGAATTCAAGGATGAACAAGCGGTACATAATCCACATTAAGCTGGGGTGCAGCTGGACCCTACTCTCTGCTAGGATTCTAGCAGAATCTCCATTTTTAAAAACAAAGCCCAGCTGTTGCCTAGATTTCTTGCATGCCTTAAGCTAAACACAGGGGCCTGTGGTTAGCCAGAAAGCAGAAGAAGAAAAAATACAGTATGTTTGCTTTACATTAGCAAATACAGAGATCGCTTTTTGGTAAAAGTGGAAACTGAAGCCAGATTTTGTAGCAGTACCTAGTGGTTGGAGGGGATGTGACTCTGAAAATAATACGAGATAATCTACACTCTCAAAGCTGTATATCATCATTTGTGCTACTAATAGTTTGGGGGTAGAGGCAACTGGCAGACAATCCAAGCTGAGAGTCTCTTGCCACTGTAGGGTGTATATTTGGACAAGAACGGGACAGATGCATCCACCTGAAACACAGCCGCTCCTGAAGGCGATGCATACAGTCTGTTTCTCAGTCTTTCTTTAGTCACTCCCAGAAAGTCAAGAGGAGCTGTGCAGAAATAGGATAAAAATAATCTAAAACTGTTCTGCAGCAGGAGCGGGGTGCCATGCAGCCAAACGATACTTTTCCATCATTCACTCCCCGCCTCCCATCCATCGTTCTGATATATATATATATTGAATATAAATACAGCGAGAGAAAGATTGGCTCTGATGCAGGAGGATGCTGGAGACATTATTAAGACAGAGTGAAACGAAGCCTTTGGGTGATGGCTCTGCCCCAGCAATTCTTTCCAATGAAAGAGAGAGAGAAGGTTCTTGGAAGAGTACACACGTTTTGCCCACTCAGCAGATTGTACCTTCTTCTGCAGTGCCTACAAGACGAAGGTGCACGCAATCCTTAACAGAAAGAAGGGAGCGCCAAGGAGTTCAGAATGCCTGGATCCAGGGAATGGGCTGCTGCCTTTTCAAAAAGAGCGCTGGATGTGCGCTTTGTTCCGTAGTTTAACAAACGATGTGTAGCAACCTAACTCAGAATCAACTCTGTGCAACAACATTGGATGGTTGCTTTTCCCTGTATTGCTCTGACCTCCTGGCTATGCCGATATTTGAACTGCGATTGTGTGATGCTCCCTTATATCAAAAGAGACTGTTGATTCACCTGGCCCCATAATGATGGCTTGCCTTGTCAGTGGCTGCCCGAGGCCTGCTGCCTGAGATCATAGCGAGTGCCAGCTCCAGGTTTGGTGGGGCCCTTGAGTAGCCCCTCTCCTTGCCACTGCCTCACCCACAGCAGCCGCCAGCGATGCAAGTGGAGGCTCCTCCTCCTCCCTCCTCCTCTTGGATGGGGGACAAAAGGGTGGCCAGAACAACCAATCATCCCTTTGATTGTTCTGGCCACCCTTTTCTGCCCCATCCAAGCCCGTGAAACCAGTGAAAGAGGAGGAGGAAGGAGGAAAGGTTGCAGCATTTGGGACTTTTCAATTTGAGTTAGAGGTGACATGATGGAAGTTTATAACATTGAGAGAGTGGAACAGAAAAGTTTTTCTTCCTCTCCACACTAGAACTCGTGGGCATCCAATGAAGCTGAATGTAGGAATATTCAGGACAGTTAAAGGAAAAGACTTCTTCATGCAGTGTAGAGTTAAACTGCGGAACTCCCTCCCACAGGAGGCAGTGATAGCCACCAGCTGGGATAGCTTTACAAGAGGAATGGACAAATTCGGGGAGAAGAGGGCTACTGATGGCTCCTAGCCCTGGTGGCTAGGCTCTGCCTCAACTGTCGGAGACAGAAATGGTAGCAGTGCAGAAGAGGAACCCTGGGTGCAGCCGATAACGATGGTGGGGAGGAGGTTACCTTGTGGGGGGAGGCCAAGGAGGGTGAGCTGCCCAAGAGCCCCCCAAGCCTGGAGCTGGCATCACACGTCCTTTGGTCTGGTTGGTGTAGGCATTAATTTTTCATTTGGATCCTACTGATTGTCCTTCATAATAATTATTTCTTTATTTCCTTTCTTGCATTTATTTATTTATGAAGGTTGTTAGCCTCAGGCTCGTGAGGAAGGGCAGGGTATGAATAAATAAACAACTCTCTCTCTGCCTTAAAATTTTCCAGGTGAATTTGTACTTACAAATGGTACTTTTAGCAAACAAAACACTGTGCATCCATGAGCTTGTGAAGGCAGAAACCTTTGTGGAAGGAACAAAGGTTTCCTTCCTTGTGAAAAGTAAAGGATTGCCATACGTCTGGAATTTCCTGGACATCAGTGGGACTTGGCCATCGGAAACAGTGTGTGGGCAGAAATCGCTTAAATGTCCGGGAAAATCCAGACCTATGTCAACCCATTCTGGAAGTGCAGATTTTTGCGAATTACCTTAAAAATAGCTCAAAAACTTTTTCTTTCTTTTTTTGAGATCTTTGGTACCTGCCCCCATGGAAGCTCAGCTCAATAACTTTGCCCCCCCTAAAAGCAACTTTTGTGTCCGGATTTTCACTTTTTGAAATATGGCGCCTCTAATCTATCTAAGCCATGCAGTCAGTTTCTGAGCAATGAAGGGTTCCTGCGCTTAATCAGGATTTCTTAGGAATGACGGTGTCTTACAGATATATGGTTTATTTTCATGGATATACAACCTGAGCAAAGGATGGAGGGGCTCGCAGCATTACCACCCCAAAAAGTTCTTGCTTCTCCATTAGGCTTCCAGGGAAACCCCAAGCTCCCAGCTTCGGTGTCCAGCACAGAGCAAAGCATCAACAAAGGCATAACTTCCAACATGACGTAGTCCAAATCCAGGATGCCATCTTCCGGATCCACACTCCTGTGTGAGTCATGTGACCCGCACAAGATTGTGGCCCCCCCAAAAGCATGCTTTTGAGGCACAATGCCCCAAACAAATGTTTTTGGGCGCCATGCCCGAAAAAAGTGCAGCCTGAAATCGCATGAAAACTTGCAGCAGCCATTTTGATTGCTGTGCTCTTGCAAGAAAAAATGAGACGTCCCATTTCTTCTTTATCTAAAAGGCATATTTCTTTTTTAAAAATAACAAGAGACAAGTGCTTATAGGACAAGTGCTTATAGTTTTCTAGGAGCAATTTATTTAGTTACTAGATAAAAACAACCCAAGGTGTAATTAACAGATCATGTTGGAGTTGGGGCCACTTGCATCATCCGGATTAGTTCTAACCATTTAACTAAATTTGAAAAGGCCCTTTGCATTTTGAAAAGGGGGTTTATCATGGCTGGAAAGCCACCCAATGGTCCAGGCTCAGGCCATCTGAAGGAGCACTTGCGTACAGTATCACAGAATGCTACCCACCTCTAAGATCAGCCACATCCCTGCTCTCTGGCCTGTCATTCTTTCGAATCAGATTGGCAGGTACCAAGATAGGGTGTCTGTGTCATGCTTTATGGAGGACAGTCCGTTACCAGTTCACAGTCCTCCCCAGTATGGTAAGATCTCCAGGACCAGAGGCATTATACTGGTGAATACCAGTTGCTAAGGGGCAAACAGCAGGAGGGGCATGAGACTGTGTCCTATGGACTTGCTGTATCTTTTTTTTTTATAAGATATTTATTAAAGTTTTAAAAGTTTATATAAAATAGAAAAAACAAAAAACAGAAACAGCAAAAATACATACAAAACACATACAACAAGTATAATTTTGATCCCTTATATTCATAAAACTTACTTTCCCGACCTCCTCATACCTCCCCTTTCTGTATTCCAATCTCTAATTAATTCAATTCAGCAAATCCTTCCCCTAATTTCTATATAATTTTTGACCTTTCTTTTCTTGATTACATAATCATTACAGCTTAAAACCACTTAATTTCTGAATCAACATCGTTCTAACATTCAATAATTTTACAATGTTTCTTAAGATAGTCCTTAAATTTCTTCCAATCTTCTTCCGCCGTCTCTTTTCCCTGGTCTCGGATTCTGCCGGTCATTTCTGCCAGTCCCATATAATCTATAACCTTCATCTGCCATTCTTCCACGGTGGGTAGATCTTCTGTCTTCCAATACTTTGCGATGAGTATTCTTGCTGCTGTTGTAGCATACATAAAAAATGTTCTGTCCTTCTTTGACACCAATTGGCCGACCATGCCCAGGAGAAAGGCCTCTGGTTTCTTCAGGAAGGTATATTTAAATACCTTTTTCATTTCATTATAAATCACTTCCCAGAAAGCCTTAATCCTTGGGCATGTCCACCAAAGGTGAAATAATGTACCTTCAGTCTCTTTACATTTCCAACACTTATTATCAGGCAAGTGGTAAATTTTTGCGAGCTTGACTGGAGTCATGTACCACCTATAAATCACTTTCATAATATTTTCTTTTAAGGCATTACATGCCGTAAATTTTATACCGGTGGTCCACAACCGTTCCCAGTCCTCAAACATAATGTTATGACCAATATCTTGTGCCCACTTGATCATAGCTGATTTAACTGTTTCATCCTGTGTATTCCATTCCAACAGCAAGTTATACATTTTTGACAAGTTCTTAGTTTTGGATTCTAACAATTCTGTCTCCAATTTTGATTTTTCCACCTGGAAACCAATTTTCCTGTCTAACTTGAAAACCTCCATTATTTGATAATAATGGAGCCAGTCTCGCACTTTATCTTTCAATTTCTCATAACTCTGCAATTTCAATATATCCCCTTCTTGTTCCAAAATTTCCCAATATTTCGGCCATCTAGACTCCATATTAAGTTTTTTCACAGCCTTTGCCTCCATTGGGGACAACCACCTGGGAGTTTTGTTCTCCAGCAAATCTTTATACTTAATCCAGACATTGTACAATGCTTTCCTGACAATATGGTTTTTAAAAGCTTTATGAGCTTTAACCTTGTCGTACCACAAATATGCATGCCACCCAAAAGTATTATTGAACCCTTCTATGTCCAAAATATCTGTATTCTCCAGAAGTAGCCAGTCTTTCAACCAGCAGAAAGCTGCTGATTCATAATAAAGTTTAAAATCTGGCAGGGCAAATCCCCCCCTTTCTTTTACATCAGTTAATATCTTGAATTTTATCCTGGGCTTCTTGCCCTGCCAGACAAATTTAGAAATATCTTTCTGCCACTTCTTGAAACAGTCCATCTTATCAACAATTTGCAATGTTTGGAACAAAAATAACATTCTAGGCAATACATTCATCTTTATAGCTGCAATTCGACCCAACAAGGAAAGCTTCAATTTTGACCAAATTTCTAAATCTTTTTTTACTTCTGTCCAGCATTTTTCATAATTATCTTTAAACAAATTCACATTTTTAGCTGTCATATTAATCCCCAAGTATTTCACTTTCTTAACCACAGTTAAACCTGTCTCATTCTGAAATCTCTCCCTTTCCATAGGTGTTAAATTTTTCTTTTTCTTTTTTAAAGATATTTATTGAAGTTTCCAAAAAAAATAGAGAAAAAACAAAATAAAAAAACACACACATAGAATTTACATTCCTTACTTTCAATAACATATTTCCCTGGCTTCCCCACACCTCCCCTTCTTGTATTCCAGTTCCAATTTTTAGTTCAGCAAGTTCTTATCCCCAAATTTTACCTTATTATATTTAATTCATTTTAGTTAACCAATTTTAACATAAACCTCAGTCTTTATACATCAGTACTTATTCTTAAAATCTTTTTCTAAAGTCGACCCCAATTCCCTTCCACGAATTCCCCATTTTTATATAAGTAGCAAAACAGAATAAAAAGAAACAAAGTATAATTGTACACCCTTTGGATTTCCGAAGCCCCACTCCCCGCCTTTCCCGGTTTCGAACCCCAACAAATGTCCATCAGTCTATCTGCTGTCAGCCTGGTGACCTCACGTCCGAGGCTCTTAATTCTCTCTCAATTCCTCTCTGCCGGTTTTTTTGATAGTCCTTTGTATTGGACACCAAATCTCGGAGAAGCTCTGTCCCAATAAGGTCCATGTTTCTTCCAGCCAGACCTCCATATTTAAAAGTGTAGCCCAAATCTTGTTTCTTACTTCTTTTAAGTCCAAATGTCCCAAAAACTCCAGCTTCCACTTTAGTCAAGTTGGTAATCCATAGGTCTTCAGATCTCCACATGAGGAGATCTCTCCATTCCTCATTCTTCAATTCAAACCAGATTTTCATCATCCCGTTCTTATTTTCCTTTATATCCATCTTAACAGGCCTCTGGCTCTCCTTAATCATCTGCGGCCTTGTAGCTCCTCCTTCCTTTCCCTTCCATAGGTGTTAAATTTTTCTCCAATACCTTAGTTTTAGATTTGTTCAATTTAAATCCTGCTACTTGGCCAAAATCTTGAATTAGTTCTAAAACCCTTTTAGTACTAGATTCTGGCTCTTGTAACGTAAGTACCAAATCATCTGCAAATGCTCTCAATTTGTATTGTTTAGCTCCGACCTGTACCCCTTTAACCAGCTGATCCCTTCTGATCATATTCAGCAAAACCTCCAGGACTGATATAAAAAGTAATGGGGAGATTGGGCACCCCTGACGTGTCCCCTTTTCTATCTTAAACTCTTCCGTGACCACATTATTTACAATTAACTTTGCTTTCTGCTCTGAGTATATTGCACCTATACCGTTTTCAAATCCTTGGTGGACTTGCTGTATCTGGTTGGTCACTATGAGGACTGAATGCTGGACTTGATAGGCCTTTAGTCTGACCCAGCAGCCAAGTTCTTAGGTTCTCATTGCTGAATTAGAACCATGTGCACATATGACATGTCCTTTCCATCATGAATGACTATCTTGTGTCATATTGCTCATGCTGTTTATACTTTAGCTATAAGCCATCTTGAGTCCCTGCTGGGGAAAAAGACAGAATGATGCTGATGATGATGCTGTGAATTTATTTGGGTTCTCAAGATGTGTGTGGTGGGGACTTCTTTCCCATCCATACTGCTGGAGAAGAACCTTTGGACTGGAGAAGCTGGGCAGTCCCCTCCAACTCTTCTGCATGCAGAGCAGCTCCCCTCCCACTCACTCCGATAAACAACCTTCATCCTAACAGTTGGTTAAAATGGTGATAGCCACCATTAATATTAACAGTGCTTTAAATATTAAATTGTATTCCTGCTGCATCTGCAAGAAAAAAATAAAACAATGAAGCTATAATGGGATTTCCTCCATCCCAGAGCAGCTGAAAGAATCGACAAAGATGCCAGCTCTTTCCCAAGCTGCTGTGTTTCCTTTGGTTCTGATGCTTTAGTTATACACTTTTAGAAGATGAGTATGTGTGTGCAAGTGAAGGCTCTAGGGCTCTTCCATGTCTGTGGCCCAGGGCTGGATTAAGACTTTTAAAGGTCCTAAGCACTGAAAAGATTATGGTGACACAAAGTTTGCCTGTATGCTGAAATGTACATGTATGTATGCCATGTACAACACATGACAGAATCTGATTTCATTACATTATTTCAATCTACATTAGCTGGGGATAATGGATAAGTAATAAAAAGAGAACAGAAAAATGGGGGAAGGGTGTGGGATGTAAGGAATTCTAAGAAGGTTGACTACTTCCATTAAAAAAAAAAATCAAATGCCAATTTCCCCCCCAAATTTCTCACTTTTTTACACCCCATTTGCCGCTGTTCTAAGCACATGCTTGCTTTGTCTTTTGGGTAATCTAGCACTGCTGTGGCCCTGTTCAGATGTAACAACAAACTGTGGTTTGCTGTTGCCTGATTGGTTCTGCATGAGCTTCCCACTTCTCCTTGCCCCACAAGAGAAAGAGTACTTCTGCTTGTAAAGAAACCAGGATATCAAAGCTCAGTTTGTCAGCAAACAAGAAGATCAGACCAGGATTGGAGGTTGACATCCCAGCTAACTAACCAGCTGAACTCAACAAGCCACTGTTTGCTGTGTTTGGATGCAACAACAGTGCTTAATGCTTTAAGTCACCATCCATTGCATGCAATGAGGAGTGGAACATGCTTTTGCCTGCTCATTCATATGTCTTATGCTCCTCCTGTCTTGGAGGTGGTGCCAATATGCGCAAAGGTAGAAGCAAGCACATGGGCAGCTGCATTGAAGAGGAGAATGTGGTGTGGGGCACACTCAGAGAGTCCCCCCAAGAGCATATCCCTCCCCCCCAAACCTGGAACCTATACTGTTCACATAACAGCCATGGTTTACTGCAAGGGCTGCTATCTGTGGCCCTCCAGATGTTGTTGGATTGATGTGGCTGGTGGTAGCTGGAGTCTAATAACATCTGGCGGGCACTATATTGGCTATCCCTGATGTTTTGTCTAAATTGGTGCTAGTAATACCAGAGATTGGAATGGTGCTTACATTAAATGAAAATAACACTGATTCTATTTACTGTACATAACTCTATCAGCTGGAACTGCCTTCCCCAGCAAAGGACTCTGCAGATGTTTTGGACTACAACCCCCAACAGCCCCATCCAACACGGCCAGTGGACAGAGATAATAGGAGTTGTAGTCTAAAACACACAGAAGGCACCATGTAGGGTTGTCCCTGCCCTAGGATGAGCAGTGGCTTCATTTGTGGCTGCAAAACCTTTCAATGGAACTTTACACGCCTCCATGCTGCTCAGAAATGTCTGCAAACTCCTCACATTTTGTAAGCTTTATTTTCTTCTGGAAGCTTCCACAGCCTGCTTCTCCTCAACAAAAGTTCTCTGTGTGATGTCAACTTCCTCTCTTTGTAAGGGTGCCATATCAAATATGGCAACTGGAACATAATCCTGGGAAACTCAATATGACTGGTTTGCACTTTCTTGAGCAATGGGAATCGTTTCTTAATACAGTAGTGTGGGTGTTGTACAGGCCATAACACTACTGCAGTGGGAAGTGGGGAGAGAGGGCATTGCGGTATATCGAGGGGCATACAAAATATGTGCCCAAGTTAAAAAATTGTGGAGAAGGGTCAGTGAGGTGCCTTAAATAAGAAACAAAACTGGTGCATTAGTCTGCCTTTAGAATAAATACCGTTTTATGTTTTGCGTTTGTTTGTTTGTTTGTTTGTTTATCTATCGACTTATTTTTAAAAGCAAAGAATGGAATAGAGTGTTTAATTTCACAACGATAGAACAGTCAAACAGTTTGAGTGTATTCAGTGTGAGTGAGCTACTTGGGGATGGGGAATAAAAGGAAAACTGGTACATTCTATTTTTGCTTTATGTCATGCCCGATAAACATTTCTTCCAGAGTCAAAAGCAGGAACAAAATACTCATTTACCAGAAAAGAGACTCTGTGCTGAGTTTTTAAACAGAGCAGATATTCTTTTTAGGTAGAGAACGGTCTGGGAAAACAAGAGGTTTCTAGCAAACTACCTACTGCATTTTCTCAGTTCAGAGGCTGGTTTCCTGTGGTGATCCCAGCCTTTTCCTTCCTGTCCATTCCATCAGGGTTGGAAGATGAAAGCTACAGAAAAGCAACAGTGAGTTCAGAATCCTGTGGCATTCTGAAAGAAAGCATTTTTTTTATAGACTCATAGGGATTTCATAGAGTGAGGATTATTGGAGATTATTAGACTGGAGTTCTTCAACCTTGGGTCCCCAGATATTGTTGAACTACAACTCCTGTTGTATGGGTTGTATGGGGTGTTAGGGGAAGGGTAGCACCTTTGGTGGGGGACACATCATACTCCTTCTGGGGTAGTTTGTCCACTTTTGGTCCCTACCCTGCATTCAGCTCTCCCCTGTGGCTCCTACGAGCTGTCAGCATGTGACAGCAGACACACCCCGGGAACAGCATTAACTGGCCGGCTGAACCAGGTAAGGGTAGCCAATGAGTCTTAAACCATTGGTGAGTTACGGACTTCCTGTGCATGTGAAGATAGGCTCTGGTGGATTGAGTGGATGGCGCCAATAGTGGGTCCAACAGTCAAGAAGGCAGTTTCTGCAAGTGCTGTAGAGGGAAATGAGGGGCAGATGGGGCTTGTCAGCCCAGGAAGGTAGTCCATCTGATTCTAACCCTCCACTGCCTTGTGGGCTATCTTCAGGAAAAGAAAAGGCTAAAGAGTAAACCCTACACAAATCCTGGGTAGAGACTCCTTAAGAGCCACCTTGTACACCTCCTTCCAGCAAGTTCTGCAGCCAAGCTGGTGCCAAAAGTCTTGCTCTGCTTTCCTTTGGACCACATCAGTGAGGCCAAGAGGGGGGGTCTTGCCATCTGTGCAGCCCAGGACCTCCCTACACACTGCTCAGCCATGCGCCCCAGTGAAGTTACTTTGGTACTGCTAATGTAACATTCTGACTTCCTGGAGGTACACTCCATTGTCTCTCAAGACAGATGGAAGCCAACAGCAACAGAAATTCCTGTATCCCCAACCAGCTTAGCCAATGGTCTTGGATGGTTGCAGTCTAATGACACCTGGAGGGACCCAAGGTTGAAGATGGTGTATCCTGTCCAATCTCCTGCTCAGGTGAGAAACGTGTGGCCCTCCAGCCATTGCTGGACCAACTCCCACTATCCTGCATTACTGGCCATGCCGGCTGAGGCTGGTGGAGTTGAGAGTCCCACGCCATTTGGAGGTCTGCAGGTACCCCTCTTGCTTTAAAATGCTGGTCAGGGGCAGCTTTGTCACAAGGGGCCCTGTGGGGCACCAGCTACTGCACATTTCTCCTGTGCATGCCCCTGGATTCTGGAGCAGCTAATTCATTTCAACAACACACGTAGAGAAATCCCAGATGGGTTGTACTCCATGCCACTTGGCGAGAAGGGGTGCCATTTGGATTTTCCTCCACCGCAGGCATGACAATGTTTTAGACCAGTCCTTTGCAGTGTTTGATAAAATAAGGCACAACAAGACAGTCCCCTGGTGCTTAAACTGTAAATGGAATGCCTGGATTTCAAAAAAGAGAGCACTGCTTCTTGTTCTTATTTTGTAGCGTTACCCAAGGCTCAGCTCTGCCGTTTAATAAGAGCTTTGTCTGAGCTGAACCTTGGCAGTGTTGAGACCAGATTCTGTTTCAGATACAAACAAGGGGTCCTAGAATCCAAGCTGCAATAAACCCATTCCTGGTAAGATTAAGAAGCGCAGAGTAGAGTCCCTCATTTTCCAAATTAAGCTCTAGTATCAACTTTAAGCAACTGTCCTTGAAAGCTGAGTGGAATCAAAGTATTGTAGAGTTGGAAGGCACCACAAGGCTCATCTAGACCAACTTTTTGCAATGCAGGAAATAGTTAAAAGCGTTCACAGCCAAGAGTGCAGCTGGAAACTAGAGACTGGTGCCATCTACACACTTTGCATATGGGCAGAGGGCTCCATGCCTGGGAGGAGCAGTAGAGCTCTGCTGCCCCTGATGTCCATGTGTTGAGCAGCCAGCACAGCAACTGAATTTGGCAGGGGAAGAAGGCGCTTCCTCCTGTGAGGACTGTAATTGCCATCAAGTCAGCAGCCTGAAGGAAGGACTGTGCAGCAAGAGCTGCTCCATCCCCCTGGCCTGGACACTGTCCCCTACTATGCTCCTGGATCTGATCTGGAGGGACAAAGGCTTCTGGGGAGGAACTGCTCTTTATCAAGGTCAAGACAAACAGGCTCACCTCTAATGCTAGTGAATCGCCATTGTTCTACTTGGCAGCCAGAATCCACATGGACAGAACTATCTAATTGTATTATAAGAACTGTAACTTTAAGAACTGGTGCTTGCTTTCTCCTCCTCCCTCCCATTCCTTGTTCCTCCTGTGTCACATCTTTTTAGATTTTGAGTTTGAGGGCAGGGACAGTTTTAGCATTTTTTGTAAGCTGCCTTTTCAACCAAAGGGCACGGCATAAAAGCCTTAAAAGGATGAAAATGAACTCCAATTGTTCAGGGCTCCACACCAGGTGGAAATGCTCTGTGCGCTTGGACTTCCCACATTCAAATGTTTACGGACAATTCAGGGGCTCACATGTGGCCACACTGCCTCTTCCATATGTGAAGCTTCCTTCACGTGAAAAAGGTGTGAAGGGGACTAAAGTCACAAGAAATTCAGCCTGGGGAGGTATCAGGCATGCTGGCGGCAGGTGCAGGAAATGGACACACACGTGCTCCAGCTCCACTTTCCTGGTGCCTATTGTTGGCGATTCACCACCTCTACAGTGGTACCTCTAGTTATGAACTTCATTCATTCCAGAGGTCCATTCTTAACCTGAAACTGTTCTTAACTAGAGGCGTTCTTTTGCTAATGGGGCCTCTTGCTGGCACACGATTTCCGTTCTCATCCTGGGACAAAGTTCTCAACTTGAGGTAACTCTTCCAGGTTAGTGGAGATTGTAACCTGAAGCGTTTGTAACCTGAGGCGTTTGTAACTCAAGGTACCATTGTATTTTTTTTGCATTTGGCAGGTGATAAATTTTTGTGTGTGCTAGTCAGGAGGGTTCTCCATCTCTCCTCCCCTCCTCTTGGTATGTAGACCTCACTTCTCTCACTCCTGAGACTTAAGGCATGGGATTGACGTGTGCTTAACCTTGCCTGTATTGTGCCTCCAAATTTATCTGCTCATGTTATTATTTCACACTGATAAACAAAGCAGCAGGGACAGAGTTCTCCTGCCTTTGCAGGAACCCAAATAATCATTACCTCTACTTTACATTCAGCATGGAAAACTACACACACATTTGCTCGAAGCTGACTTTACTGTGGTGATCTGGGGGACCACAAGGCTTGATTTCTGCAAACCAGCCTTTGCCAGTCTGGTGCCCTCCATCTACAACTCCCATCACCCCCCCCCCTTCCAGCACAGGTTGGCAAAGGCTGTTGTAAATCTTTGCTGTGCACGCTTCTGGCGGTGCTCATGGCTTGCTCAGAATGCAGCACTGCAGCTCCATACAGTTCTAGGCCTCCACGAGTGATCAAATTATGCCCATCCTGCATCTTTGCTCTAGCTGACTATTGCAGAGCAACGCATTTGAATTTAAGATCACATTGCTCATTTTCAAGGCCCCAAGTGATGTAAGCCCTGTGCTCAAGAATTGGTTTCCTTTTTTTCTCCTTTAATGAAGAACAGGGTATTTTAATGTCATCATCATGTGTTTGTGGAGGGGATACATTGATTGAAAATGTCTAGTAAACCAGATCAGTGGTAGGGTATTTGGCGAGTCAGCATGGCAGTAATGTGGGATTGAGGACTGGAGTGATCGTTCTGTGGTGTTATGGCAGTGGACAAAGCTGTATTCCAACTTTTGAAAAAACTTTTGCAAAAACGTGTATTATTATTTTTAAAAAAAAGAATTGTTATTGGAACTGCAGTGACTGGCACTTTGCATCTCCGCTGCGGGGATCCCTTGATCACCTCCCTCCTATTTACTTCTGTCCCTCCTCACTTTTAGAAGGGCTCTGAGGCCTTGCTTTTCTCAAAGGCCTTTTGCAGGATCCACACTTGCCTTTCTTGCTTCCCTATATGGGGAAGTTTTTAATGTTTAATATTTTATTACGTTTTTGTGTATGAAGGAATCCGCCCAGAGTGGCTGGGGATTATCATTATTATTAGCACCAATTGAAAGTTTTATATTAATTAGGCAAGAGCCAGGTTGGGTTCTCTTGTGCCACCATGGTAAGAAGTGTGGCTGTGAGCCTACCTGTGAGTATTCAAAAGGTTGCTAAGATGAGTTCAATGGGACGTGCTCCTCGGAAACTGCACACTGGATTGAGGCTATGCCACTAGACCTCAGGCACTGATGCCTTATTGACTTTAGAAGAAACTGTTTTCTTTCAACAAACCTTTGCAGAGTGCTGTCCTTAAGTTGCTTTATGCTGCCACTGCCTTTTATCCTTTTTAAAAGAATGTTTACTGATTGGGTTCTATTGATATTTTGGTTTTTATTGTGCTGAGTTTTGTTTCTGATCTTAAGCTGCCTTGGATATTTCCTTGTTAGGTGTGGTATAAATGCAGAAAATAATGAAGATGCTAATGAGATTTTCTCCCAAGTTAAGTGCTGCAGCCACCAGTGATCAAAACTGCAAATATATGGCCTGTGATTCCTCATCTGTGCTAAATTGGGCCTTGGTTTTCTTTTGGCTAAAAAGCAGAAAATTTAAGTTTCCCACTTGCATTTTGGGAAGCAGTTCTGATGTTGATACCAAAAGCTTTGGCAACAAGAAACCTGTTAAGACGTTAAGGTACCACAATTCTCTTAGCTGGTTTTGTTTTGTTTTTGCTGCAAGAGACCGCGTGTGGCAATTTTACACCCTTACCTGGGAGCAAGCCCAACTGAACTCGTGGAATTTACTGTACAGGACTACTCAGTATAGGATCGCACTGCTCAAACGCGGCTCTGGGAATGGTTATTCCGATTGCAAAACAGAATACTGAAAACAAGAAAAGAAAGCTCGCTGGGCCTGGGAGAAGAACAAGAGTTCACAGCCTTTCCAAACTGGCGGCCGCTCTCTCGGCAAACCCTCTCCCTCCTCCTGCCGCGTTTGGGTCGCTCTGCAACCCGCTCCAGCCTCCCGTCCGGTCCTCTGCCCGGCAGCAGCGGGAGCCCCCGGCCTGGCCAGCCTCCCTCCTCCGCGGCCGCTGATAGGCTCGTCCGCGCCGGGAAAGTCGGTGCCCCAGTCGCCGCCCGGGTCCGACCAAAGCGCTGGGAAGCGGGGGGGGGGGGGGCTTGCAAATCCCTGCCCCTTTTGCTCGGAGGGAAGCCAAGCAACTTTCTTGCAAAGCGTCTGTCTTCTTCTATTTAAGCACCCGGCACATTTATTTGGCGCGGAGGGAAAGGAGGAAGAAAGCAAAATGATGGCGATGGGAAAAGTCCTGGCGCCTCCTCAGCTGCCGCGCTTCCCGGCCCCTTGCGGAGCCCCGCGATTCCCTCCCTATTGATTCTCCCCTCTTCCTCCGCATTCCCCCGGGTCTGCGCACCCGCGCAAGCCAGGCTCCTCTGCGCGCCCCCTCCGGGAGGAGAGAGATGGACACTCCCAGCAGCCCGGCAGACATGTCAGGGGGAGGGAGCGAGCGAGGGAAGCGGGCGGCCGGCCGGGCGGGCGTGTAGCTGCCGCCGAGGACAGAGGCGCCTCGCCGCTCCGGCCCCAGGAAGCCGCGGAAGCAGCAGCGCCCCCCCCCCGCGCCCCGAAGGCGGCTCCCGAGACCCTCGCCGGGCCAGGCGCCGCTCGGCTCGGGGCCGGACTTGCAGGCAACTTGGCTGGCCGGGGCCGCCGCGGCGTGAGGAGGCGGAGGGCGAGCGCGAGAGCGAGCGGCCGCCCCGGGACTCCCTGGCGGGCGGGCGGGAGGCGGAGGCAGCGCGCCCCGTCGCCCCTCCCTCCTCGCCGCCGCCGCCGCCGCCCGCTCTTCCCTGCCCTCCTCGGGGACGGGAAGGAAACAAGATGTCTGCCCGAGCCGCAGCTGCTGCTGCTGCTGCTGCTTCCACCAAGGTAAGCGAAAGCCGCCTCGGCTGGCGGGGGGGGGGGGGGCTCCGGAGCCAGCCTCCCTCCTCTCTGCCCCCGCCGGCCCGGGAAGGGGAACGAGGGGCTGCCGGGGGGGGGGCTGCAGCCTGCCTCGGGGCGCGCGCCCCTTCGCGGCGAGTCGCCCCCCGCGCGCACAATTCTCCGTGGGGCGCGCCTGGTTCCCCCGGGCTTCCCCCTCCCGCCCCACTGTAGCCTCATTGGACTGAAAGGGGATTGAAGAGGAGTGGAAAAAACACAACGCTCCGGCCCCATCTCCCCGCCGCTCTTGCTCGGAAGTCTGCTTATTGTTGTTTAAATGCCCCACTCTTACAGACTTGGGCTCAGTACAAAAGGATTTTTAAATCAGTAAACACCAAGCTCTGTGAACGTTTGGGGAGGGTCTGGCTTGGTTGTGTGTGTCTGAAGTTAATGGAGCTCCTCTTTTTAGGTTCGCACAATTCTTCTTTTTCTCAAACTCCCCCCTTCCCCCCCAAAACACCTGTTGGGTGAAGGGCTGGCTGGTGTGCTCAGGATACCACCAAACTCTAGATTAGTTCCTTTTGGAGTGGGTGGCCAAAGAGTGGATGGTTTCTCCTCTTGGAGGGCAAGTTTTAAAAGTTAAGGTCTACAGATGCTTTCAAAGGGGACCCAAGAGAAGATTCTAAGTCTCCTTACTCAGGAGTAAGTCGTAACTGGGTTCAGTGAGACCTCTGCCCTAAATAAATGGACTTCCCATTACAGCCTTATCCTGAGCACATTTTTTACGCAGAAGTAAGCCCCTCTTGGTTCAGCAAGACTTAATTCCCTTACTCTCCTTGTACCGAGAAGGTGGGGTGGGTTCTGCCCTGCAATTTGTCAAGCAGCCAGCTTTTAAAGTGAGGTGTCTCCGGGTGGAAACTTGCTTCCTGAGTGCTTTTAAAATACAGATTGGGAAGTGCCTAGCTGTGGGGTTGCAGTTTTGCCTTGTAAAAATTGCAGCAGAAAACGTTTGCTTTGGGAGATTTCAACTCTCATCTGAATCGCATGTTGTTTCTGTGCTTTAATCTGGGGTGTGAATGGAATTGGGCTGGGTTTGTTGTTTTTTTAGCACATGGTGTGTGTGATGTTTTTTGTACTCCAAAGGACGTGTCCTTTCTTAGGAATTTCACATCAGGAATTCCTGAAACAGCAGGTTTCACAATTCCTGAAATACAGGATTTCTCAGCAACTCCCTTTGAATCAGCTGCTGCTGACATTGTGCAAATATGTTTGGGTGGTGCTGGGAGCCCAAGAAAAGCTCCACCTGCTCTGTAGGTGTATTATATGGTACAGGTGCATGTAGTACTCTGACCTCCCTCAACTCTGCAGGAGTGAGTGAGTGAGTGAGTCAGCTGTGCTGTTTTACTCCTAGGGGAAGGAGGTGGAGTTGAAATGCTCAACAAGTTTCTCCTTATGCATGAAACCTTAGACTGGAAACTTTTTTGTTTTAAAAAAGGTAGAATAAAGCTTCCCCTTCCTACTCTAGAATTATAAACAGTTC
The DNA here is from genome assembly GCF_964270895.1 of Podarcis filfolensis. Classification (NCBI taxonomy): domain Eukaryota; kingdom Metazoa; phylum Chordata; class Lepidosauria; order Squamata; family Lacertidae; genus Podarcis; species Podarcis filfolensis. The sequence continues at coordinate 2,259,579 of NC_139616.1, forward strand.
TTGGTTCTTTTGGAGACAGTACATTGGTTGTTTTATGTTGGCTGCGTTAAGGAATATTGCTCGTTAGTTCTCTGGAAGGCTTTGCTCTCAAGTGAAACTGTGTAGTTTCTGTCTGATGTCATCTCTTGGTATGTGCTTGCACCTGAACTGTGCGCCTCTGATACTGCACTAATGCAGTGGCGTTGACGCTTGGCACAGATTCTTGGCAGTAGAATCAGTTTCTGGTGGCATTCATGAATACTCATTCTCCAATAGGTATTGGGTACAGTTTCATTTTTAACTTAAGTCTCGCTTTATTGAGCTTGCAAAGTTTGTGACTCAGAGAAGCACCAAAAAGTTTATAGTAGTTTTTAAATTTCATTTTTTGGCATTATCTTGGCACTTTGAAAAAATATTATAACCTGCATTAGAGTATTTTTCTTCTCAGTCTCCAAAACGTGTTCATTCTTAGGTTATGTCAGGTGAGCTATATCTGCCTTGATTAACCTGGGGTCCTCCAGATGTTTTGAACTATAATTTGCATTATCTCCAGACCTCATAGCGGATGGAGATTGTTGTCCTGCACATCAGGTTGACCAAGGCTGAGGCATATGAATCCGATTCATACATTTTCTTTTGGAAATGGCACATTTATTACTTTGTTCTAGCAAAATGCAGGAAGGGGGTGGAGAAGGGGGAGAAAACCAGATACTTAGAGATAACTATGATGCCAAGGAATCTGAAATACTTTTCAGCTTTTCCAAAATTGCTTCCCTTAGAATGCTGGTTATACCTAGGTGATAAAAGTGAATACTGCTTTCATTTGTGTTCTCTTTGCCTTGTGAGAGTGCCTGTGTCGCTGTTGCATTGCCATGTAAATATGGCAGGGAGTGCAATGGTCTGTTTAGGCCTTTTGTGTTGCTCCTTGTTCTTAGTAGTAAGGAATGTTTTTTCCCCTTTTCCTGATTTTTGTTTTTAAAACTCAAATGTGCATATGAACAGGAGATTTGAACTGCTTGCTTCAAAGCATCATAGCCAGAGATAATGCAATTCTGTCTAATGGTTGTGCAGTGTGAACTTAAGGATGTAAACACATAGCACAAATTTTAAAGAATGATGAACAAAAGTCATGTCAAACTTGCTCTGTTCCCACTGATAGATTGTGGTGTTGCTTTACGACAGGGCTGGGGCTGGGTAGCCTTTGATGCCTTCCATGAGAGTATGTACCCCCCCCTTTTAAAAAGATACATGAACAGTGGAGTAGCTTTAGAACACTTTGCTTTCAGAAGAAGTTAAAACAAATTAATTGTATGAGGGGTGATTTTATTTTGTTTTGTTTGTTGCTTTGGTAGTCTTACTGCTGCTATGTTTACTTGCAATGAATATTGAATAGTAAAAGTGGGGAAAACTTTGAAGGGCTTTTAACAAGAATGGGGAAGTATTGAGTAGATTCCTATGATACTTCTCAGGCACATTCCAGATAGCACCCAAAGTGATAATAACAGCATTGTTGAACAGGTAATTGCATTTTCTCTATGATTAGCAGGTTACAGTTTGGTTACTGGTAAAATGCAGTTTCCAGTTTTCACATACCTGGGGATGGAATACTGGATTTTCTCCTTCACCCTCCTGCACAAGTTGAGAAGAAAGTTATTTAGACCCGTCTAACAGCTGTGTGTACCTTCCACAATGAAACAATACTATGAAAAGGCCTTTACTAATCTTTTCTAATCACTTTAAAATGTTCAAAGGTAACAGTTTCAACCAAGGCTCTGTACGTAGAGGGAGGTACCGTATTTTTTGCTCTATAAGACTCACCTTTTCCCTCCTAAAAAGAAAGGGGAAATGTGTGTGCGTCTTATGGAGCGAATGCAGGCTGCACAGGTATCCCAGAAGCCAGAACAGCAAGAGGGATTGCTGCTTTCACTGCGCAGCGATCCCTCTTGCTGTTCTGGCTTCTGAGATTCAGAATATTTTTTTCTTGTTTTCTTCCTCCAAAAACTAGGTGCGTCTTGTGGTCTGGTACGTGTTATAGAGCGAAAAATACGGTAACTGAAATCTTGGGATATGTGGTCTTCCATTCCCTTCCTGCAGTAAATGACATTTTAACAATTGCATAGCTTCTCACCACACAATGCTTTCTTGTCTTATATATCTTGGGTAAGTTGGTCAATATATTAATCTGGATTCTTTGTCTAATGAGAAGTTTCTTTGTATAAGTGTTGACTTCCATTATCTGCTTAATGCTCTACTGCCAGGAAAACCTCTGCATCCTTATTGAAGGGTTTTTGCTGGGCCTGGTGATGACACCATGTGAATATTTTAGAATTCAAAAGGGATGATGCAGGCATTGGAGTAGGCATGGAGATCCAGTAATTAATACTTGCTTCATTCTTCTTACAAGGGAGGAGTCGGAAGTTTTTCTGTTGGCTTTTCTGCATCCAGAAAGTTAAGCAGTATATTTAAATTCTTGTGCAGTGGCAACCTTGGAATAAATCTGTCATCCCCATCTTAAAATAGAAGTTTTGCATCTTGAATACTGAAAATACAGTTCAGGTGGTTTTTATTATTATTAGCTATAGTGTAGTTTATGCTGCTAGCTCAGTAAGACTTCAGCATACTAAATAAGACTTAAAATGGGACACTTTAGGACAAACAGTGGATCTCTTGTTCATTTCTAAGAGTGTATGTAACTAGAGTAGGAATAGGAAGTGCATTGCCTGAAAACTGCACATGTCCCATCAAACAGGCATGTTGAATATGTTGTCTGCCTTGAGTTTAAGGACAAGAAATACTAAACGTAATAAAGGCCCCCTATAATCCCCCCCCCCATCATCAGCTGGCCTGTTGGACACCTGCCCGTGGTTTAAACTTTTATTATATGCCATTGAAAGATAACTTTGAATATGCCTGTTTACTTCAAAGTAATTTATATTGTCTTGTGCGCCAATTGTCCCATACCAGTGTTAGAAACTGGGATAGAAAAGCTAGGAGCCAAATGGCTTCTGGGACCTGGGTTGTGAATTAATATGCAATTCACGTAAGTGACACATTGTTAATATCACATTTTATGCAGAAATTCTTAATACAGTCATACCTCGAGTTGAATGTTCTTCGGGTTGAGCGCGTTCGAGTTGTGCTCTTGAGGCAACCTGGAAGTAACGGAGCATGCGCATATGTTCAAAATGACGTCACACACATGCGTGGAAGCGGTGAAATGCGACCCACGCATGCACAGACGCACTGTCACATCTTGCGTTCCGTTCGGGATGCGAACGGGGCTCTAGAACGGATCCCGTTCGCATCCCAAGGTACCACTGTCCATGTTTAATTTGGTGCTCACAGTAAAAATATTGGTACCATACTTCATGTTTCAAAACACTCTACTCTTTATTGTTAAATTCCTTAACATATTGTCTATCCTTAACATATACTTCGAAGCTTCAAAGCACATACATTTTGGTAATCCTTGAATGTCAGTCAGGCACACAAAAAATAGCACCCAGACTTTTTGAGGTGCTTGCAAATGGAGAATCTTTAGGTGCAAAATGCACCTGGCGCCCTGCAAATTTCTATCTCTGTCCCATGCCCATGAATGCATTAAAGAGACCTGAGTTGTTGTTGTTTTTAGGTTTATTTCAATTGACTGAAGCTGCTTTATATTATCTAAAATGGGATGTGGAGTTAAGCACTGCAAAGGCCACAAGTATATATCCAGTCCGGTTTATCAGGAACCATGAATTGTGGTAGTTGGCTCTGTCCTATTAAAAATAGCTTTTGGGATGGAGTGAAAACAGAATTCTCTGTCTGTCATCAATTATCTATGTTTTATAGAAGGTATAGTCTAATTCTTATTTAAGTCTTTTTAAACTACTACTTATTAACCTGTTAGGAGGAATCGGTTGGGATCTTTTTTTGTTTAGTTGATGTTCACAGGCTTGGCTGTAGGAGGAGTTGTGACTCACACACATTTCAGCATCTGGTGGGCACGACGTTGGCTACGCCTGCGTAAACACATTCCAGTGCCTCTTTCCAGTGGAATCCACAAGAAAACAAATTACATTGTTGACCACCGACAGTCTTGTTTCCTGTCATGGTTCCATATGGTGTCATTTGTTGCCATTCCTGTTATGTGAACATTCAACTCTGAATTTCTTCATAAACAGCTTTGGGTAGTATGGTGAAATATGTTCAAAAAATAAACAGAATAATCTGCTAACCCAGGGTCCTATTTTTAGTAGGTTTGTATAAACGATATCACTTAACAAAGGAATTACAGGACTGTCATGTACGCCTTCCCACTGTCTTGCCAGTTTCTCTTTGAGCTGAGTGTGTGGCAAAACAGAGCAATTTTATTGCATACACATTGCCATGCCACCCCTAAAGCTTATTTTAAAATTCCCACACACATCCTTCTGTAATTGGACAGAAATTGACACCAGTGTAGAGAGTAACATGTTTCTAATAAGATATATGGGAGGAAGACTAGTAATAATCCATTTTCCTCCTTCTACCCCTGCCCCCAGTCAAAATGTGATTTGCAGTAAGAGTTGGGGTGAACATTTTTTGGTGGTTATGCATGATAAGGTTGCAAAATTGAACTCTGTGACACTGCTGAGCAATCATCCTGAGGGGTGCACTTGGAGACAGTTGTCATTTTAGGACATTGAGTGTATTCCTACACAATGGCTGGGTTCAGATGATCATATCTCTGTTTAATAAAATCAGATACAGTGGTACCTTGGATTAAGAACTTAATTCGTTCTGGAGGTCCGTTCTTAACCTGAAACTGTTCTGAACCTGAGGTATCACTTTAGCTAATGGGGCCTCCCGCTGTCACTGTGCCACCGCCACACGATTTCTGTTCTCATCCTGAAGCAAAGTTCTTAACCCGAGGTACTATTTCTGGGTTAGCAGAGTCTGTAACCTGAAGCGTCTGTAACCCGAGGTACCACTGTATGTGTGAATATTGTGGGTGTGTGCACAACTCCTTTATTTGAGCAAGGCAGCAAGTAGACAAGACTCTTTTCCATTAGCTATAGTTTACTGTTTTGTCTAACCTGGGAAGCTATGGCTAATAGCTTTGAAATGAGCCAGAATAAGAAGGTATAGTTTGAAGTTAGCATAATATTAGTTTCCCAGTTCGGATATAACAGGAAACTATAGTTCATTGAAGAGTTCCTAGTAATTCACTCACTTCTGTCCTGAAAGGAGGAATGAAGAAGGGTGGTGTGCATGCCCACTGGGTTGGTTCCAAACTCGGCTGATTTGGACAGTGGTTGACCTAAATGGAGAATGGTGATCACCAAACAGCCCTAGTGTACACGTTAGACCTGTGAGTTTGGACTGTACTGGGTGAGAAATCTTTGTGTCTTATTTTTTAGACTGACATTTGGCAATGCTGGCTGGGGTTGATGGAAGTTCAACAACATTCAGAGGGCCATAGGATTCCCACATCTGTTGCAAGAAAACATAATTGCAGTCTGGTTACTTATGACTATCTTCACTAATAGGCATTGTAGGTTCTCATCCTAGTGGGCCAATAAATGTTTAGAGTTTGTGGGATATATCGGGCTACATTTTTTTATTTTGAAGTGCAGCCACACTAAGTGTTTTGTGATGCTGACTGTTTCTACTAATCATCATTATTGTGTTTAGAGTAGCTTAAGGTAATAGATTATTGCTTTTTATGGGGCATTTAATTGAAGACCAAGATCTTAGCTTTTGTCACTGTAGATTCAGGGTCCCCCCCCCACATATCCAAAAAAAGTCTGCCTTTTGAGGGAAATGATGGTCAATATATACAATTCAAAAAATAGTATAGTGAAAAGGTAGAAAGGGTTTTAATTCTTTAGAAAGAGGTCAAGATGAATATTTTTAAAATGTCAGTTGCTCAGTCTAGCTTTAGATTTCTTTTGAGTTGGTGTAAGATACAAAACATACACCTTGCACTTCTAAAATAATTTCCCTAGTGTGGCTTCTAATGAGAATGAAGATAGACTGTTTTGCTTTTTGGTGAATGGGGGTTAATATCATGTTCGTTTTGGCACAAGGGAAGTCTGCTAAGTGAGAAATAAGCAAGAAGGCTTGTGAAATAAGGTGGCATTATGCATTCCCCCCTTTCAAACTTCCATGCAGGGTTTTGTTGGACTCTGATATCAGTGGAATACTATGGAGAGCTGGATGTTGAAGGGACAGTGAAATGTTTGTGTATCTGAGATGGCAAAGATGGTGACAGAAATATGATCAAATCATGGAGACTGCAGAGGCCAAGCGCACATCTTAAACATAAGAAGAACTGATGGATGAAGCCAATGGCCCGTCTAGTCCAGCTTCCTCTTCTCACAGGGACCACCCAGATGCCTGTGGGAAACTCAAAAGTGGGACCTGAAAACAAGAACACTCTCCCCTCCGGTGGTTTCCCACAACTGGTTTTGATAAGCATTGCTGCCTCTCTGACTGTGGAGGCAGAGGATAGCTATCCTGGCCAGCAGCCATTGATAGCCTTCCTTTGCTTATTTGTCCTGAATCATCTACATTCAATGTCATGGGATATCCCTGAGTATTGTGAGCAAGGGAGAAAAACCTTTCTCCACCCACTTTCTCCATGCCACGCATAATTTTATAAACTTCTGTTATGTCGCCTCTTACTCACCTTTTCTCTCAACTAAAAAGTCCTAAGCGCTAGTCATTATCTAGTCCTCTTGACTTCTAAAACTGGCTCCAGGCCTCTCTTAAGGGTCTGTTTGTATGCTGCGGTGAGCATTCCCAAGGCTTCAAAAATGTTACGTAACCTAAAAACAACAACAAGAAGAAACAACAGCTTGTAAGGATATGGCCTTAGTCATTCGTGTCCCCTCTGGCTTGAAAGAGAGAAATGAGGCTCATTTGAGGCACAGCACTCAAGGCATAGTAAGATGGGTGACTTCCAACCAATATGTACTTACTACTGTTCTGAAATACTGTTGTTGGTTGTATATTACCAGAAAAACTCAAAACATTATGATTACAGGCTTCCCTGCTTGCCTGAAAAGGGCTTCCTAAGAGAGGTTTGCTTGAGCCACCTTGAGTCCTGGTCTGGGGGAAAGGTGGGATGATTTGTTTGTTTATTATTATTATTAGAGTTTTGCTGTGCAGCAGTCTTACTAGACCTCTAATTGTTTTCTGTAATGAGCCTTGCTCAGCTTGAATTTGGTCCTGTGACTCTAGTGTAGCCTCCCACAATCAGATGTTGTTGGACTCCCACCTTGCACCGTTCCTGACTGTTGGGCCTGGGGGCTGATGGGGCTGATGGGGAGAGCTCAGCCAGTAGAGCCAGAGACTCTCAACCTCAGTGTTAGGGGTTCGAGCCCCATGCTGGACAAAAGATTCCTGCATTGCAAGGGGTTGGTCTAGATGACCATTGTGGTCACTTTCAACTCTACAGTTCTATGGTTCTGTAACATATGGAGGGCACCGGGTTGAGGACGGAAGTTCTAGTACAGCCAGGCTGGGTTGACCCCCAGGTGTTATGGAGGCTTGAAGAAAGCAGGATAGTATATTTTGATTAATTTAAGTTCAAAAGATCAATCTGATTGCAGTTGCAGTTCTAAACAGTTTCACGTGTCACTACAGATGACTCTAATTATGTCATTAGAAGCTGCATCAAGGTGTGTGTTTTTAATGAAATGGGTGATTTTTCATCAGGTTCACTCTGTGTGGGGTGGGGAGATTTAATCTTTCCCTCCCTCCTCTCCTTTGGATGCTCCTCCACCAAACAAAGAAAAGACTAAGGGATAGCAAAGTAAGGGAGATGGTTTTAATTGGGAGTACAGCTGAAGGAGGAGGGTTTAAACCTTCCCTCCCCAGTTCTGCAGTCCTGATACTTTTTTAAATAGGAGGCAGCAGAAAAGTATCCCAACATCCTGGTTGGGTGTTCCACAGCCCCAGAGCAATGCACATTTAATGGTGCGTATAGTTTGATCTAAGGCCATGGAACACTGGCCAGGATCTGGCCCTGAATCAGTTTAAGAGACGAGGTAATGTTTAATTAGGGTTTTAAAAATCCTAATTAAGCATATGGTCAGGAGGGATATGGGAGAAGATGCTGACCCCCCCCCACATTACAGAAAGCGGGGGGGGGGGGTCAGTCCTGCTGAGGTCTGCTTTTCCAGTGTGTTCTCTGCAAGGTGAAGCAGATCAGTGCCGCCTGCAGGATTGAATCCTGTGCTCCAGCTGATGAGCGAATGGTTCAGTCCTGCTCTGTTTGCCTGCACACGTGTGTCCTACTTCAGAGTAGGTGCATACAGCCAAAGCCCCTCCTTCCTGCCTGATGCCCTGTCCCCTGGCAGCCCGAGAATGCTTCAGGAGGCCTGTCCTGATCTGGGGCTGCCTCCACCTGACACAGCCAAAGCCCCCACATCCAGTTGAATCAACCTGGGATTCAGCCAAATCTGATGTGCCGCCCTCGTTTGCACCACCCGCTTAACTTGGATTGATTTCTGAGTGAGCTTGGTTAGGATTGCCATGTTGGTTTGCTGCACTTTGAGTTACAGTTAAGCTGAGTGTTTTGTCTTTTTCTTAGGAGTATTGAGATATTTGTTTGGTACTGTGAACCTAACATAAAAGGAGCCAGTTGACCAGCTAGTCCAGCATCCTGTTCTCAGGGACACATTTTTCATCTAAGTGACTTTTAGCTTCAGGGTCTCAAAGCACCTTTGCTGAAGTAGTACAGCATGATAGATGCATCAAGGAAAAAAGTTAATTGCTATTTTAGGGTTGATTTTTAAGCAGTTGAATATCCTTTAACTTGTTGGCAGTCACAGAGGAATGCTGCTTTTGTTTCACCGGTGCCTGCCTGTACCTGTGGTTGCAGTCAAAGCGCTGGAGAACCTCAGAGAAAACTGCAGCTGTTGACCCCTACAGCTGATAACGCCCAGCTTTTTTATCACTCAGAGTTCTTTTGCAGGGGGCAGGGTGGTTAGTTGGGGGAGGGATTGTGACCCATTGTCTGAGGCTGGCTTCAGCTGCCCATGTGACCAAAGCCTTGCTGGAATGTCTGCCGAGCAGGTCATATGACTGGGAAAACTAAATTCATGAGTCAGTGGAGTTTGCAGAAACCACTCTGTAGTGGACATTGAAGAGCAGTTGCCAGACTTCTCTTCTTTCCCTTGGTTTCAAAACACCAATCACATTTTTTATTTTTAGAGAGGTGTTAATAATATATTGGTTTTCAAATAGCATGTTTCTCAAGTTGATTGGAGAATTTCTAATAGGATGCTGCTTACTAATCCACTGTGAACAGATGTATTCCCTCCCCCAACCCTGTGGGGATTGAGCAGAAAGGGAAATTACCTATGCATGCAGGGAAAAAGTTAAGGTGGAAAAGCACAAAAACCTTTGGACTTACCTTCAGATCTAGGATACCGTACAAATGGAAAGGTTCAGCATTTTTTTAGCCTTCACATGCATTTATCTTGGTAATCTTTACAGCTGTGTAAATTAGACCTCAGATTGCAAGGGAAAGACTAAGGGAATAGTGGTTTGCTTCACCAGGGGTCGGCAACCTAAGGTCCATGGGCCACAAGCGGCCCACGGGGGTCGTTTAACCAGCCCATGAGCCGCCCTCGCTTCCATGGCACTGAAAATCGCATCTGTGCAGATGCCGGAAATCGCAGGCACGCGCACTCATGCGCGTGCACAATCCAGCCCACAGAGGATCTCCACTGGAGTGAACTGGCCGACCCCTGCTTCAGACCGTCAGGGAGTCTCCCCCTCCTGCTGCGACCAGCTCCTCTGCCCCCTGGTCTCTTAGGACCCGCAGAGAAATGAAATGGGCTGACCAGCAGGTGGTTGTGCACAGACGTAGCCTGAGACTGTGTGGGAAAGATCCTGGAGAGGAGGAGTCCTAGCGGACACTGGAAAGGCAGGGATCTTCAGTCCTTGCAAGTGCTTCACTAGGGCAAGACCTCCCAGAAAGAGTTGCTGAGACCACTTGACTAGAGCTGTGCTTGGATAAAGAGTTAACTTCATTCACTTGCCTCAAGTAATTTATAATTTTTGCTGCTGACCTATGCTCAGCTCCAGCCCTGACATTGGTCCACATTTGATGTTCTGTGGTCGTGTAGCCTCCCCACATGGTTTAGAACCCAGAAGCAGCAGGGATCTCAGTCCCATGCGGCTCCTGCGCAAGCACAGTGTCCCAGCACTGCACAGTTTGCCTTCCTGACACATGGAAGGTGATGGAGACAGAGAGATGAGGCCAATGGGTTCCTCCACTGCTGAACAAAGCTACTGTTCCTTTCATTTTTCCGTGTTTCTGCATGATGAATGAGGCCAGCTTCACAATGAACTGTCTGCTTTCACACACAAGATAAGTGATTGAGGTGAAATTGAATAAGCTAGCCGGCTTTAATATTTCATGCCTTCCAGATTTTATGTCCTTCCAGATGACTTAGGACTGCAACTCCCACCACCCCTGACCAGTGGCAAATGCTGATGGGATCGGAGAGAGTCCGAAATCACTTAGAGGGATGCAAGTTCTTATCCCTGCCCCCAAGCAGAACACAATCATTGGATAACAGCAGAGGAAAGCAGGCCTATAAATTACTTTTCGAGAAGTGGCTACAGATTGGAGCTGGTACAAGTCAAGGATAAAACAAAAATAAGATGTGCATTTTACTTTGACTTAAGAAATGTACTTGTTAAATCACGCTTTTAAAAAAGAAGAGATTAAATTGCAATGTAATGCAAGCATGTAAACAAAGATCGTATGGAAGCTGGTCTAGCACAGCAATTATGTGACTGGACTGCAAACCAGGAAGTCTCCAGTTTGAATCTCGCCTCTGCTAAGACCTTGCTAGATGGCTTTTAGATAAATTGCTCTCATCTTCATCTGCAGTTGGGGGACAATAATACTGACTGACTGTACAGGGTTCTTGTAAAAATTACAAGGAGAAAATGTTGGTTAGAGTGTGGTGCTGATAATGTCCAGGTTGCAGGTTCAATCCCCATATTGGACAGCTGCATATTTCTGCATTCCAGGGGGTTGGATCATCAGGGTCCCTTCCAGCTCTATGATTCTGTGTCCTTTCAGCACTTGAAAGGGCTATTCACATACTACTAAATATTATCATGAAAACTGGTTCCATGACCCTTTATGAGGCACACTGAATTGAATCTTGCATTTCTGTGTAAAGGAATGCCCTGGGACAAAAGTAACTCACCTCTGAAACTATTATAAAACTAGGCATTGTGTGTGTTTAGACTCAACCAAAAGACTGTTGGTTCTGGACAGTTTCTGGGCATTTTAGACGAAAATTCTCTGCAGCAGCTTTTGCCAGCCTAGTGCTCTTTTGATGCTTAGGCGTAGTGTAGGCTGGGACTGATGAGAGTTGTAGTTCAAATAATCTGGATGGCTCTGCAACAGATGGACAGAGCTTGGTCCAGCCTCCTGGAGAATCAATAGCCAATCTGGAGGGGAGGGTAGATTTAAAAGAGAGAGCCTGGCAGTTAAACAGCCAGATAAGGCTTGGCTAGGGATTAGCTGCGTGGTTTGGGGTTTTCTAGGTAGAGCACCTCACAATATTTCCCTGAGGGAAAGGAAATGGTCCTAGAAGCTGGCTGGAAATGTTTTGCTGGCTTAATAGAACATACAGCCATTCTAGGAGGAATCAATTTAATGAGAAACAGTGGAATTTTAAAGTAAAGTTCTTAATTACGTCTGTAAAGTCATTTTGACCAAAACAAAGTGTTGTGCTTCCTCAGAGCAAACCATTAGACTTTAACCCTCATTGAGTTTGTTTTAATAGAATTCTAGTTTTGTTTCTGACGTATTGTTACTTTGATCCACTGGTTGAGGGTTTCCTTTCACTTTATATCACCAGCAGTATATCACCAGCCAAATGTTGTGGTCTGGCAATATACCACGATGTAGAAAAAACAAGCTGCGTGGGCCTCAGCCTGTGAGGCACCGGGTGAAATTGCTGCAGCTCTCACTGCGGGAGCAGAGGCCGTTTTACCCCAGTGCCTAGCAGGCTGGGACAAGGCAGCTTCTTCGTATGGCTCAGCTGGATGGCTCCCCATCCCTTGCACAGCCTCCCTCCTCGCTTGCGCGGGAGCCATCGCCAGGCTCGGGGATCCCTTCACTCAAGGGTCAGCAAACTTTTTCATCAGGGGGCCTGTCAGACCTTGTGGGGGGCCGGACTAGATTTTGAAGGGGGGGAAATGACCGACTTTGGGCCGGATCCGTCCGGATTGGGATGGATCTGACCCCTAGGCCTTAGTTTGCCTACCCATGCCTTAACTACTTGGCAGACTGGAGTAGCAACCGCGCCCTCCTCAGCCGAGCAGTTTAAAGATGCAGAGGGAAGAACAAGCTGTATTTGCGCCTCACCAGTGCAGCTTTGTTCTCCCTCTGCGCAGTATGAGGGCAGAGTGAGATGGCGGTTTCAGTCGACAATATAGCACTGGTGAAACTGCCACCGCTCCTGAGTCCCTCTGCTAGCAAGGCTCACTGGAGGAAGTCACTAACAGAGGAGTTCTGGAGCGGTGGCGGTTTCACCAGCAATATACTGCTGAGTGAAGCCAACACTGCCGTCTGCTCCTCATACCGGTCCTGGGCGATATATTGATATATCACCCAGGCCTATTACTGACAGGGAGTGTCCTAAATTTTAAAGCACACAAAATCTGGTCATGTTACCTGTTACGGTAAAATCTGGGTGCGAGGCTGCTCTGCCACCCAGCTCGTCGGACTAAGTCCGCGGGTCCCTGCAGAGGAAAAATGAGCTCAGCCGGAGACAGGAGCAAGCTGCAGAAGATCCAAGTTTATTGCGCAACAGGTTCAAGGCGAGATTGAACAGCGAGAAAGGGGTGACATGAACTTTTGAAACTTCCCTCCATGTCCCAGAATACAGTGCAAAATACATCCCAGTTACATCATGAATACATTAAAGAGAGGTTGGGTTACACAGATTACATCATGAATACATTAAAGAGAGGTTGGGTTACACCGGATTAACATACAGAGGAGGGAGGGGGAATATGCAGAGCTGGAGATATGCGCAGATAAGCACTTCCTGAGTACCGGTGATGAGAAGACAATAGTCCAAGTATGTAAAGTCTGCTACCTGGCATTGCCCGGAGGAAAGGCTTGGCAGAGTGATTTGACAGGATTAGGGTCTTGACACCTTGCTTGAGGGATTATGGAGGACAGGGAAGGTGTCATGGAGTCCTAGAGAAATTGAGCAAATTGGCATGTTGATTTTCTATTTTATAGATTCTAGTCCCTTTTGACATTGACAATTGGAAATAAATGGATATATTGTAGCGAAGAAGAAGGTGAAGAAGACATGCCCCCCCTTCCGTATCATTACCTCACTCCCATCTTTATTTGAGGGAGTTTGCTTTGGGCACCTGGTAGCTGAAGGCTGCTGTACCGGAGAATAAGTCTCATTAAACTTGATGGAACCTTCAGTGTGACCCTATATGTGTCTACTCTGAAGTAAGTGATCTGACTCAGTGCCAGAGCATAAGTATGGAGGGAACCAAACCGAAAACCCATGTCTTATGGCTGTTTCCTATAGTAGATGTGAAGTCTGTGCAAAAGGCACGTGAGCATCCTGTTTTTCTTCCTACTTTGCAGCGAGCATTTGGTGTGCTGTTCCTTCTAAAAATCATCCTGATAGTGGAGGACATTTCTTTTCAGGATGCTTGTGTGTTCTGTCTGGTTCAAGGAAACCTTGACCATCAAGATTCTTCCCTAATTATTTTTGAGGGAACTCTCCCCCTCCCCCCTCTTCTCCTGGGTCCTTCCATCCTGTCAGTTTCATTGGAGTCTAGTCCTCAGTGTGTTGCTTTGCTCTTGTAACCCTTTCCCCTACTGTAATCCCCCCCCCCAGCCTGCAGTAATTACAGACCCGGAAATGATACTGCTTCCAGCTGAGCAGGGCTGCAGAACTGCAGCTCCATTTCTTCCCAGGTACGCTTCGCCATGTAGCTAGCAGCATTTTGACCATGATCACCATTCGCTGCAGGGAGGTGGAATGTGATGCAATTCCGCCCCCTCCAGTTTGAAATCAGTTGTTAGGAAACAGAAACAATGTAAGCATCTGGTGTACAAAGCCTTGAGCAGAGCACACTATGTTGCCTCAAATGCTTATTTTTCCATGATGTGAAAGGACAATGGGGCAAAGCTGCAGAAGTTGTGGGCGAGGTACATGGCCATTTCTCTTGCTTGTGGAAATAGGGGGGTGGCAGGGAGAGATAAGATGCAGGATGTTTTGCTTCCCGAGAACAGCATGGCTACATTTTTAAATCAGGCAAACAATGAATCATTTGTATACAGTAGTTGGAGTAGGTAGACATGGCTTGAGTGTGCCGTAAATCAAGTTAACAGCCTGCAAAGGTTTCTGCTAACCTGTGAAGAGGGTTCCTAGGTGAGTTGCTAAATGCAAGGCTATGGGTGAATAGTGTGGAGCCAGGTGGCCATTGCTGTCCAGCCAGTCCCTTTGCCTTACCTCATGCAGTTGCTGCTTTCTTTAGTTGAAAGGACCATGTCCATGATGCTCAAAACAACAACCATACGCATAGGTATTGGGAATAAACGTCAAACTTATGAGACACTTTTTAAACCAAAGTAACTCAAAGTGACTGGAAACAATAATTAAGTAAAATGTACATTAAACCAGCATGAAACAGAACACAGAAAAATGCAAAACATATTCATATTTTCAAAAGGCAGGATTTAAAAGAGGCCACAGAAATTTAAAAACCAAAGGCCTGGTGGAAAAGTTTTTTTGCCTGGCGCTGAAAGACCCGTCCTAGTGCTGCCTCCTCCCAGATCTCCCATGGAGGGGCGCATGGAGAAGGGTCCCAGGTGACAATGGCAGGGCCGTAGTCAATTCATATGGGGAGAAGTCGTCGTTGAGGTGCAGGTAACTGAGCTTTATGTGTTTGTCAAAAAAATAAAAAGGGGGTGGGGTCTGGGGAAAATGACTTTGGCCATCCCACCTTTCATTGTTTTGACTATATGTGAATTTGGCTTTACACACGATCCCTGGAACATAACCCCTGCATAAGTTGAGAGTCACCTATATTGGGGTCCTGGGACATAGAAGGCTGTATAGGTCAATGTGATTCTTCTAGGTTGTGTAGGGAACGCCTGTCAAGGGGTCAAAGGGCCTATCTCTGGTACCCAGCTATACCCCTCACTGACTCTGCTTTTGCCTGGCTAGAAGGTGTTCTGGATCTTTGTGAGAGAGTGCCTCTTGCTTGCCTGGGTAGATTGGGGTGTGGGAAGGAACTCCATGACATCTGTGTGGCTGTTCTGTACAAAGGTAGAATTGCATCTCTTGCCCTGCCCACCACTGGCTTGAAGACACCAGAAGGTCCGCCATGAGGAAATGTCATTTCTCAGGCTGCAAAAAAGTTCTCCACCCCTGTTCTCATTGATGTGCCCACAAAACACCAATTCCATGGCAAATGGAGATGGGAGGAGATTGTTTGAAGGAAAGACCTTGGTAGAAAGAGCCTGCTGTTTTCCCTTTGCAGGCATGTCCAAAGTGATCAACTTTGGGGTAAATTTATTAAAAAAGCTCAACAACTTTGGTTGGCCCTCACAGCCCTTCACTTCATCAAATCTGGCCCTCTTTGAAAATAGTTTGGACACCCCCGCTAGTGTATCCTGTTTGGCTATGACCTGTTGTAAAATGGATTTAACAAAATGGTAGGGATCGACTGTAATTGTGTTTCTGCTCTGAAACATTTACCATGGAAGCAAAAATGTTAACATCACAGTGCTTTTAAATACTTGGCTTATCTGTTTGGCATTTCAACTGGCATCTTCATAGCACACACAGAGAGACTGGGTCAAGAATGCCTTTTGACTAAATTAGCTTTCTAAATGAGACTTCAGGAAGCATTTGATAATACAAACCTTAAAAAGAAAAAACGGAGTACAAAAGACTCAAACAGCCTGATGTGCAAGCTAATTTAAGGCAAGTAGATCCAGGCATTGTCACCAGTCCAACTAAGAAAAGTAACTAACACTCCTGAGAGAGAACAGCTCATTCACTCCCCGCCCCCAATACGAAAGAAAAGAAAAGTTGCTGAACTGATAGCCTAGAAATATTTCTGAATGTGTTGGGGGATGATCAGTGGTGCTTTGAGGGTTTTGTGTGTGTCTTTGCCAGGCAGGGAATGTCGACCTAGGATATTTAGAGGGAAGCCTTGATTTTGTAGCACAATGGCTTATGTTAGCTTTGTTCTTAGAGAATGTCATGCATGGAAGCAGGGCTGTAGCTAGGGAGTGGTGAGGTGGGCCCCTGCCAGAGGTGCACGTGAGGGGGGGGCACAAAATCAGCTGTCGAGACCCTCCGCCAGGTGCCCTGTGCCCTCCAGCGCTCCCTGTCCGCAGCCCAGGCAGGGCAGAGAAGAGAGTGCGCTGGGCGGCAGCTGCTCCTAGCTGGGCCCCTTGACCCTCCTGGCAGCTGGGTGCCGGGCTGGGCTGGCTGGGGAGCCTGCGCGTGCCCCAGCGCCCCATCCCGTCTGGCCATGAGGCGCCGCCTCTGCCTCTCCTGGACCTCACTTGGGGTTGTGGCCAGGAAGGTCCACCAGCCTCGGCCCCTGATGCTGCCCAGCCCACCTCACTGCCCACACCCTCCCTCAAGGGTGCCAACTTGAATAAAATATATGGGGGGGGGCAGGTAAGCACTGCCCAGTATAATCAAGACGGAGCGCGCACACACTATTTGAATGGCAATGCCCATTAACGGGGGGGGGGCTCAAATATTTTAGTGGGGGCCAAGGAACCTTGGCCCCAAGGAGTTGGCTCCCATGCCCTCCTCCCTATTAAAGTGGGGTGCTCCCCACTTTAGGCGACTTCACTTGTGCATGCAGGGGCCTGGAACGTAACCCGCGCATAAGTGGGGAGATGCCTATATACCATCATCTAGGTCAGCCTTCCCCATCTTGGTGTCCGTGCTCTGTTTTGGCCTCCTTCAGTCAGAATTCATTACAAAAAAGAATTCATTGCAAGGTGAAGTGCATGAGGAATTGAATGGGTGTAGGGGAGGGGTTGGAGGAGAGGCAGAAAGAAGAGCTACCATATTTTTCGCTCTATAAGACGCACCTTTTCCCTCCTAAAAGGTAAGGGCAAATGTGTGGGGGTCTTATAGAGAGAATGCAGGCTGCGCAGCTATCCCAGAAGCCAGAACAGCGAGAGGGACCGCTGCGCAGCGCTCACTCTTGGTGTTCTAGCTTCTGGCTTAGCCCCTCAGTCCCTTCCCCCACCTCCTGTAAAAGCCCCCAAGAGCCACGCTCCCTTTAAAGAGCCACGCTCGGGGGGAAAGCCTGCAAGTGCCGCACACACGCTCCACACGGCTCGTGAAAGGGAGTGTTGAGCAGAGCCTGGGATGCATACAGGCTCTGCTCAGCGCTCCCTTCAAAGAATTTTTTTTTCTTGCATTCCCCCTCTAAAATCTAGGTGCGTCTTATGGAGCGAAAAATACGATAATTTGTTCGTGGCTAGGTGGTGCAATCTGGATGGTTCTGGCGGGGGTGCAAAATCACCTCGCTACGGCTCTGCATGGAAGAGGTCAAAAGAGTATATTTTTGGGGGGCACTGGATAATAGGCCTTCACAGCTTCCATGACTGGCAGGAGCCCCCGACTCTGAGCAAAAACAACAACCCAAGCTGCTTTTATAATTCACATCCTTTCCTTTTATGCTGGTTCTTGACTTTTTTATCCTGCCCTTATTCACTTTTGTAATCTCACTTGTTTTGTGAATTTAAATTTGTTCACTGCTTTGGCAGTCTGTTTGAAAAGCAGGTTAAAAGTACAGTGGTACCTCGGGTTACAGGCACTTCAGGTTACATACGCTTCAGGTTACAGACTCCGCTAACCCAGAAATAGTACCTCAAGAACTTTGCTTCAGGATGAGAACAGAAATTGTGTGGTGGCGGTGCAGCAGCAGCAGCAGTGGGAGGCCCCATTAGCTACAGTGGTGCTTCAGGTTAAGAACAGTTTCAGGTTAAGAACGGACCTCTGGAACAAATTAAGTTCTTAACCCGAGGTACCACTGTACTGCAAAGAATAAATATGTGCGAACCCAATAATACACCTCTCTAGACTGTGTTGAGCTTTCTGGGTGCAAGGGGGTCACACAATCCTTTTTACGATTCTCTTTCTTCCATTTAAGCTCAGAGGGTGGGCCTTGGCTGTGGACAGTCATGTTGCTGGTAGTTGCTGACAGCAAGTCTGGAATTGGTGCCAGTTAATGGGATCCAATGTATTGCGCTAGTTCTACTTCTTTTTCCTATGCTCTTTGAAGAACTCTGTGACATGACCAGCAGGATCATCATGTTCAAACTCTCACTTTGCAAGTGGGGTTCTGAGGCTGTGAGTAACTGCCTCCAAGACGTAATAAGGCCAGTGCTTAAGCTGGATGGAAGTGCTGGTGGATTAGTGGGACGGGGGTGTCACTTGCTAAGAACTGGCTTAATCAGCCCTTAAGGGTCCATTTACCAGGAAAGTGTTTTTTGTGGGCCATGTAAATACTTCAGTGGGTGAAACTCAGTGATATGGAACTCGCTGGGTAAGTGGACTTGGGCAAGCAACTGCCAGGAAGGAGAGTTTAATTAACCAAGTGTGGCTTTTGAATAGCTGAGTGAAGTGCGATTAAGAAAGCTCTGATATAATTGCACCAAAAGAGCTGATTTGAGGTTACAGGATTTGAGGGAGTTCAAGCATTAAGCAAATTGATGATTTCATAAAATACTGGATTATGAAAATGGTAAATGGAATAAAGTTAAGCTGCAGTGAGACTGCAAGATAGGGAAAAAAATTGCAGCCAAGCTACAAGCGTAAAAGAAATGGGAGATAAAGCATTTATGGTATGGTCATACTTAATCCATCTGTTAAAGTATCCATTTTGGCCTGGCAAATATATGTCAAGCTAAAAGGTTATGACATGAAATTCAGCAAGTCTCTCTTTTTCACTGTAAATCTGTCTTCTCATTCCTGAATTTTCTGCCGAACAATTTCCAAATGTTCCTGGAGACCGGATGCAGTTGTGCCAATTGGGATTTTGCCTTGCCTTTCCCCTGCCTCCACCTTGTTTATTCCACTGTGTTTCAGCTGCATATTAACTAGACTGTTTTAACAGAAAAACAATTGCTGCTTGTAGGCTCCTCCTGCTCCTTCCCTCGTGGAGATGGATGCTGCATAGATCAAAGTGCTGGTTCTTTTAGTAAGTGTTGCAGCTGAATCAGTGTTTCTGCTATCTATTTATTGAAATACCTTCTTTTTTTCTGCGGAGGGGATGCTGTGGCAAAGACCTGCCAGCTGGTAAGAGACAAAACCCATTTATAGTCAGAACGCCAGGTTTCACTAACCAGGTGCCTTCCATTTGCTGTTGCACTACAAATCCCATCAGCCCCTGATGGGAGTTGTGGTCCAAAAATGTCTTTAATGTCCAACTAGGCCCTTCCATATGTCTTGTAATATCTAAGGTAGAGTAAGACTGCTTTTTTGCTTATGTGCTTGACTTCATGTTGCAGTTCTCTCTGTGTATCACATCCTCAGTTGTTCAAAAGTTTTAATGCTCATGCAAGCCTTCGGCTGTTCTGAAGACATTGTACTTTTGATATAATACATAAAGAAAGCTTAACTATACACCAGGACAGCTGTCTTGAGATAAATAAGAAATGCTCATAGATGCCAGCTTTGTTCTCCTGACTGCTGATGGATCCCCAGGTCTCTTTCTCTCCCCCCCCCCAACCTCCCGGACTGGAAATAAAGGTCATCAACTGAGTGGTGGCAGTTGCACAGTAGTTTTTCACCAGTGTGGCTAGTCGTTAACGATTTGGTGGTTTTGAGAGGTAATGTGGATTGGTGCAGATGCATCATTTCCTAAGAACACAAGAGGAGCCTGCTGGATCAGGCCACTGACCCATCTTGTCCAGCAACCTGTTCTCACAGTAGCCAACTAGATGCCTGTGGGAAACTTGAAAGCAGGATTCGAGCGCAAAAGCCCTCTCCCCTCCAGCAACTGGTATTCAGAAGCATTGCTGCCTCTGGCCGTGGAAGCAGAGCAGAGCCATTGAAGATAGACTTCTCCATGAATTTGTCCAGCCCTTTTTCAGAGCCGTCCAAATTGGCAACATGCCTCCTGTGTAAGGGAGTTCCATAGTTTAAGTATGCGCTATGTGAAGAAATCCTTCCTTTTATCTGTCCTGAATCTTCCAGCATTCAGCTTCAGTGGATGTCCACGAGTTCTAATGTTATGAGAGAGGGAGAAAAACTTTTATCTATCCACATTCCCCATGTCATGTGTAATTTTATAAACTTCAATCATGTCACCTCTTACTTGCCTTATTTCAAAACCAAAAAGTTGCAAATGCAACCTTCTCTCCTTTCTGGACTTGTTTCTTGCTGATGCAGATGTAACATGCTATGCCCAGCCTGGTTTGCTGTCAGCATGTTACATCTGCATCAGCACTAAAGATTCCCTTCTAACCAAAGTTCAAAAATCAATTTCAAACCCTGTTTTTGAACTCTTTATTTACAAAGGCAATCCTGGTTTGTGTTTATGCAGATACAGTGGACGCTCGGGTTGCGAACATGATCCGTTCGGGATGCATGTTCGCAACCCGCAGCGGTGCGTCTGTGCACGCGCGGGTTGCAATTTGGCACGTCTGCGCATTTGCAAAGCGCGATTTAGCGCTTCTGCGCATGCGCAACTGCTGAAACCCGGAAGTAACCCATTCCAGTACTTCCAGGTTTTGGTGGTCTGTAACCCAAAAAAAGGGTCCCCAAAAGGGACGCGGGTGGCGCTGTGGGTAAAACCTCAGTGCCTAGGACTTGCTGATTGCATGGTCGGCGGTTCGAATCCCCGCGGCGGGGTGAGCTCCTGTCGTTCAGTCCCAGCTCCTGCCCACCTAGCAGTTCGAAAGCACTCTTAAGTGCAAGTAGATAAATAGGGACCGCTTTCTAGCGGGAAGGTAAACGGCGTTTCCGTGTGCTGCGCTGGTGCTGGCTCGCCAGCTGCAGCTTCGTCACGCTGGCCACGTGATCCGGAAGTGTCTTCGGACGGCGCCGGCTCACAGCCTCTTGAGCAAGATGAGCACACAACCCTAGAGTCGGACACGACTGGCCCGTACGGGCAGGGGTACCTTTACCTTTACTTTACCGTAACCCAAAAAAACACAACCTGAAGGGGCTGTAACCCAAGGTATGACTGTATAATGTTTCAGAGGGAGGAGGTTTGTTTGCCTTTACTCTCCCAATAATGCTGGACTTTGGCTCCCACCTCAATTGACCATGCTGCCTGGGGCCAATGGAGGTTTGAGTCCAAATTCTTCTAGACGGAAGCAGGTTGCTAAAGTCTGATCTAGAGAACCACAGGTTCTGTGCCCCTGGCTTAAAATAGAGAGTTAGACTGAGAAAATAAAACACCTTCCTGGGCATCTGAAAATAGTCCCCAAGAATCTTGGTGTTTCTTCTGGCTTTGAGCATGGGTTGCTTCTGAAAGCTTGAGGCTACTTCTTGGATAATGGAGGAGGAGATATTTGACACTCACTAAAATAGTGACAGATTACATAGGTTCATTCAAGGAAGTAAAACAATAAATGAGCATTGTCTGGTTATGGTCATATGTTGCTAGTCTTATGTAATTTTTTTTTGGGGGGGGTGTATGGCAAGCGCTTTCTAGTAAAACAATATATAGGTGGATTCTGAAAGATTTTATATTGTTCTCAATTGCTTTGCATAAGGTGTGGGTTGGCCTAAAAAAGCTTTGCTTGCCTTGAAGTATGAAGCATAATTACAAAGGTTTTCTTTGCAGCAATTGTAGTAGATGGACTCCGTTGAGACATTGGATGAGATGAATAGATTGTATGTGGAGGGGAAACCTCTCTATCTTACTGCATAGATGATAGGCTAAAATCAAATACTTTTAAACTGTACGTTTTTGTAATCAAATTTTGCTAATTGCATTTTTGAGGAATTTCTTTTATTTGTGCAATGGTGTTTTAAAAACATAATCCCAACTCCATCTGTTCATATTTACTGAATGTGGGCAGATTTTGTTTTCAAGCGGTAATAGATTTTTGGGGCTGCAATAATAGACTTTAGATCTAACTAATCTTAGTAAGATTTGCTGGTTGCTGTGATTAAAGCAAGATCTTGCAGTACAGTGTTAAGTGGAAATTTTAAAGCACTAAAATGTTTGCAATTACTCAGTTTTTGGTTTTTTTGACCCAAAAACATTATTGTAAAGTTATTCCTCATCTATAGCTTTTCACAAACCCACCTGATTGGTTTCCTTCTCCCTACACTACTGAATTTTCTAAGGAAATCAACACAACTCACGTTCTGCAATGTAACATTTCTTCCCATAGGGTCGTTCCCCCTTGCTAATTGGATGGGGTCACATCTCAACATTGTGTTTAGAAATGAGTGTACTGAATGGCAGAATGCAAGAATAACAGCTAATTTGCCAAGACCTGGCCAGCTGTAAACTTGCTTAGGAATTTGAAGTATTTACCACACAGAGTGATTGCTTTCTGGTAGGACATAGGCTGTCTCTTTATATTGCTGCTGCTGCCGCCGCCCTGTGCTCAGAAGGTTGTGTGAGTAGGCTAAAACTGAGCCAGAAATTCTCATTGGAAAACTGTTTAAGTTTCTTCTCCAATGGGTGTAGATGCCTCCAAACACCCTCCAGGTTTCATTGAATTGTTTTATCTTCTTGTGGTTCTATTTTGTGCAAAAGATTATTTAGCGCCTTTGATTTTACTTTGTGTAATGTGCTTTATGAACCTTTTTGTCAGCTGCTCTGAGCTTCTTTTATATAAAAAGCAGTGTATACATTTCCAGATACTCTCTGACAGTTCCTTGTGGGAGGATCACAGTTTTTGTGTAGGCTGTCACTGCAGGTGATGGCAGCAGCAGAACTTGTGTGTGTTGATGCGCTAGCCACCACCTTGTCCTTCCACGGTGTCCTCAATAATACAGTTGCTCCAACACATTGTGGAGAACACCCCCCTTTCCATCAGCCTTCAGTTCCTGTTCTGCAGGAGAGTTGGCTGATTACATATCAGTGGCCAGGCTTATCTTTCATTCAATTCCCTTCCCAGCAAAAGCAAAGCAAAACAAAAACCAACAAAAGGGTGTTTCCAAGCAATGCTTCAACAGGCAAATTCCACCCCCCCCCCCCGCCCCAGTCTCCCATCATACCAATTTGCTCTCCCTGTTTACAGAGCAGAGAGTGCAAACTAGGTTTTAGCCTAGTGTGGCTAAAATTCTTAACATCAGGAATTCACTCACTTAATGATTACGGAAATTGTAGTTGAGTGAGGAAATGGGTTAATTAGGTAAATGTAGACAAATGTGCATGAAAGGATAGTTCTGGGTTGGGGAAAGCATATTTTGTAAAACATGTCTGCATGTATTGCTGTCTTGGGAGAGGTGTTCCTACTATGTAAAAGGCAAGGCAGGATGCCTTTTCAGAGATGCTGTCAAATATGATTCTTGCATGAAATTTTTTTATCTTACAGTTGTAAAACAAAAATCTGCTTGGTTAATCTGGATGCTCTTAAACTGGCTAAAGATTGCAGCCCTAGATTTTGAGGCACAATTTAATTACGTTCAAGTGGGGCAGCATACTATATGTGTTGGGGAGTTTTGTACAATTAAACCCTCTGGAGATCTTTTGCTGTTCAAGAATTGCAGCAGTTGCTGAATCTGTATCCCTTGAGCTATAAATGCTGCATATTGTAAAACTAAGAGCTATGGCTGCAAATAAATGCAATTTGTAGAGCAGTGGCTGCTGCACCAATTGTCTGTTTTGCCTGTGCTGCCACCCATTTTAAACTGTGTAACCACACACTCTGGGAGCAGGAATTGGTGCTGAGTAGTTTAATATAAAACTATTTGTGATGGAGAGGAACATAAGAGTCCATAGGACATTCCCTGATAATGAGTATTTTTATTTTATTTTATTATTATCTTTACACATAGATCTTAGGGCGGTTCACCACATAAAATCACAATATAAAAAATAGAAAATGCACAATAAAAGACAGCCCAATAACCCCCCCTTCCACAACACATTTTAAAAGGGCATCGGATGTAAATCAACTGAAGGCCTGGTTAAAAAGGAACATTTTTGCCTGGTGCCTAAAGGTGCATAATGCAGGGGCCAACTGAGCCTCCAGAAACAGGGAGCCACTGCAGAAAGTTGCGTTGCCAGCCTCCGGACCTGACATGGAGGAGGCACATGAAGAAGCGCCTCAGAGAATGATCTCGGGGTCTGAGTTGGTTCATAATGGAGAGAGGTAGTTCTTGAGGTATTGTAGTCTTAAGCCATTTAGAGTTTTATAGAACTAAGCCAGCACTTGGAATTGGGCCCAGAAACTAACTGGCAGCCAGTGCAGTTGGGCTAGGATTGGTGTAATATGCTCAAACTGTCTTGCCCCGGTGGGCAACTGGCCACCAAATTCTGCACCAGCTGAAGTTTCTGAACCATCTTCAGAGGTAGCCCTACGTATAGGTAAAGGTAAAGGGACCCCTGACCATTAGGTCCAGTCGTGGCTGACTCTGGGGTTGTGGCGCTCAT
This sequence comes from Podarcis filfolensis, assembly GCF_964270895.1. Taxonomy (NCBI): domain Eukaryota; kingdom Metazoa; phylum Chordata; class Lepidosauria; order Squamata; family Lacertidae; genus Podarcis; species Podarcis filfolensis. The sequence goes on from NC_139616.1 coordinate 2,284,155, forward strand.
CTCGCTTTAGTGGCCGAGGGAGCCGGCATACAGCTTCTGGGTCATGTGGCCAGGATAACTAAGCTGCTTCTGGCGAACCAGAGCAGCGCACGGAAACACCTTTTATCTTCCCACCAGAGCGGTACCTATTTATCGATTTGCACTTTGTGCTTTTGAACTGCTAGGTTGGCAGGAGCAGGGACCGAGCAACAGGAGCTCACCCTGTCGCGGGGATTCGAACCACCGACCTTCTGATCGGCAAGCCCTGGGCTCTGTGGTTTAACCCACAGAGCGCCACCTACGTATAACACATATAATTATGAGTAAGACCAATGGTTCATCTATAATTATGAGTATGGCCAATGGTTCATCTAGCTCAAAATTATCTATACTGACTGGCAAAAGCTCTCCAGGGTTTCAGGGAGAGTTCTCTCCCAGATCTCCCTGAAGATGCCCAGGATTGAATTTGGGACCTTCTGCATGCGAAGCAGGTGCTCTACCTCTGAGCCATGGCTCTTCCTCAAAGAGAAAGGCGTGTAGACAGAAAAAGATATGAAATTCTGAACAAGCTTAAGATGACCAAATTGCTGTTAGGAGCTGGAATTTAAACGCTAGAATTCAGGGTCGTCCCGTGAAGCTGAATGCTACAAGATTTCAGAACATACATTGGTTTCTTCACACTGTGTGTAGGCAGATGTTTCCCTGTGGAAGTAGTGATGGCCACCGATTTGGATGCCTTTAAAAGAGGATTAGATAAACTGTCCAGAGAGTGCGCCTCTGATGGGAAAGCAAGTGGGGAGAGTGCTGTGCATTCAGATCCTATTTGCTGCATTTCCATAGGCATCTCATTGGCTGTTGTGAAAACAGAATACTTGACGGGATGGCATTTGCCTGATTCAGCAGACTCTTCTTACGCTCGTATGAAAATAAAAGATGTCAACTTAGAATGTAGCTTTGGTGAAATATTCCCACTCTCTGTATTTTTTTTTCCTGAAGAAGGCTTTGAAAAAATAGTAAGGGTGCTTCCTCTTTTTGATGTGAGGGGGAAATGATTCTTGTTTATCTTAGAAGGTATAAACTACAATCTTCCATTCATCTTATGGCTGTGAACGGTCAATGAGGCTGAATTCCTAGGAAAAGAGATAACATGGGATGGGATATTTTGCATGATCAAATATGAGAAGAGAATATGACTTGTTTGCTTTGGAATAACAAATTGACTATGATTAGAGCCTACAATTCTTATTCATAGGTATTTTTATGTTATCCTTTGATCCCTGTGGGCAAAATTAATTGCCTTCACTTGCAAGAACTCAAAACGTGCCTGAGTTGAACCTTCTAAGAAGCAAAACTGTGAACGGCCTCCCTGCATACCGAAAAGTGGCTATACCTGCTGAAAGAGTTTCTTGCATGTGCACCCAGGAAGAAAGAAGTCTTAACTGGATTCACACCATACTTTAGGATTAGGACCCATGGCAAGAGGGAAAAATTTGGTGGTTAGGGCACGCTTCACCCGGCTTGCTGAGCCACCCATTGAGCAGGCATTTGTATGGATATGGTTATGGATATGCAGCCCTCCACTCTGTGAGTTTGCTGTGAGTTTGTATTTTTAGCTTACTTTTTATAATAGTTATTCCGTTCTAAGGGGGAGGGGAGGGCAGGGCTGCTGGAGAGTGGGCCTCAGCCAACAGAACGGCCAGGGCAGGTTCCACTAGGGGGGATGCACTGGGACACCTGATATCAGTGGTCACGGGTAGGAGGAGGAGTTACACAACGACCAGACTGTGTCATTACCAAGTAGGCAGGTTTAGTCATTGCTTGAAGACTCTCCCTGCCTCCGGTTCTGGTCCTAACCAGAATGATATTGGTATCAACAAAGGTGACCCATATGACCTTAAGGTGCTGCTGCGCAATGCCAGGTCAATGATTCACTAGACCACTACCATCCATGACTTGATCGTGGATGGAGGAATTGACCTGGCATGTGTAACAGAGACTTGGTTGGACATGGCAGATGGGCCTGTCATTGCTGCTGCTTGTCTGCCAGGTTTCTGTTATATACAGGTCCTATTGGGGAGACCCAGTTTTCTGAGTGCGTGTTCTGGAAGTTGGGCAATAGGAACAGTACAGGATTCCTATGGGTGTACCAACCTCCCCACTGCACCAAGAATTTCCTGCCCGAACTGTTTCAGGTTGTGGCGGATGTTCTCCTGGAGACACCTAGTCTGGTTGTCCATACCAACACAACCTTACAAGGGGCCGTTTGGGACTTCATGGAAAAAATAGCCTGAATAAGTTTGGCCTGACCTATAACCGTGGACATGCCTTAGACTTGGTGTTCACCTCTATGGACGTGGGTGATCTGACACTAAGTTCCAGTGAAATAAAAGAAGTGCCATGAGCTTTCTGGTGCAACTAGACTTCTCCTCAACCCTTTTCCTCCGCAGGAAGGTGGGACTGAGTTGGATGGTCCACCCCTGCCACTTATTGGATCCAAATGGTCTCTAGAGAATGGTAGGTAATGGTTTATCCCATGTTGATGGCCTCTCAGTTGATTCCCTGTTGGCCTTCTGGAATGCAGGGCTGTTGACTGTCTGGCTCCGAAGCGCCCTCTGGTTGCTTGGAATCCGGACAGCCCCATGGTTTTCCCTGGAGCTGAGGGCAATGAAACAGTCGCTGAGACGGCTAGAGTGCTGATGGCGGAAAACGCATTCTGAATCAGACCAAACACAGGTCAACGTTGAGCCTACCAAGTGGTGATAGTGATGGTGAAGGTTACATCTGCAGAAAACAGCACCAGGAAACAGAATCACCTTCACCACTGGGACATGGTGAAGACCCCAAGATCTCCTGCAATGATTTTGCAAACTTTTTTGTAGATAAAGTTGCTCAGATTTGGAAAGAGGTAGACTCCACTGTGGTAGCAATCGGGGCGGGAGAGCACTAGAGTTCTTTCTAGTCAAGTTATATAGGATCCATTCCAATCTGTTACCTCTGAGGATCTGGACAGGCTGCCGGGAGAAGTGAAACCGACCACCTGGCTCCTTGCCCATCCTAGCTCATAAACGTGAGCTGAGCCAGGCTGGGCAATGGGTTCCACAGGGTAGTGAATGCTTCCTCTGTGAGGGAGTCTAAAGGATATTTGCTGGCTCCCAGTACATTTCTGAGCACAATTCAAAATGTTGGTGCTGACCTTTAAAGCCCTAAACGGCCTTGGCCCAGTATACCTGAAGGAGTGTCTCTGGATGTTGGACTTGGGGAGTCCAGAGTCTCTGGATGTTGGACTCTGGATGTTGGCCTGATCCAACAGAACTGCTCTTGTGTGCTTATGAATTACTTCTGAGCAGGCTTATTACAGATTGCACAGTAAACATTGTTTAAGATGCGCAAGGGGAGGGAAGGGCCAGTTTGTGCTGGAGATGCATGTAGGGAAAAGAGAAGGAGTGTGTGTTCTCAGATTGGTTGACTCCAGATTTGTTAGCAAGGCTTTGCATGGAGCCAGAGTTTGGTCTGCACTGGATCTCTACATTCTTGTATAAGCTTCTTCCCTGGGAGTAGTCTGGTGAAATGTGGTGGGCATGAGCTTTATTTTTTCAAATATTAGGTCTTTCTAATTGTTTTATTAAATGTGGTGTGCTTGGTTGTATTTACCATCCTTGGTGGAAGAAACAGAGCCAGCACCAGAGGAAACGCTGGGGTTCCTTGCTGCCCCCCATCATGTGCTCCTGTGTTTGTGTCTGCAGCTAGTAATGAGCTTCCTGGGCTAGGAGGCTGATGTATTTAAAATGGGTTTTGCTGCTTGGCTCAGCCCCATGTAATGGCAATGTGCTGCCATGCAGATTTAATCTTCTGAGGGAAGGAATGTGGGGCCAGAGCTACTTGCTGCAGCAGGTGCAATAAAAAGGCTGAGAGAATGCAGCTAAAACGCACATCCAGATTGTCCACTGAGGAATCTGCTTCTCAAATTGGCGCGGGGGGGGGGCAGATTCTTTAGTTAATTTTGGAAGAAGGGATTAATGACAGCTGCTGATGCTTCCATGGCAACAAGGAGAGCAAATAATTTGTGTATAGCAACGTGAAATATATTAAGATTCTTACTGTGTGCAGGAGTGTGAATTTGTTTCGCGGTATAATCACCATAGCCTTGAAGGATCAATTTAGTTGTGAAAATACCACCTTCTGTAGGGATATATTCTTTGGGGCTATTTTTAAAAAAATGATTGTAGTATACTAAAGTTAAAAACGGGTACTGTAGCATTGAACACAAATTGCTTTTTCTGAGTCCAGGGTTTAGAGGATTAAAATTTAGAGCAAGGAGGAACTTGCAAGGCAAGTTGAGTGAAAATAGCTGCTATGTTCTGCTGGTTGCAGAGGTAGAGGCTCTAGAGCAGTTACATCACAGAATTTTATGGGATCCCCATTAATGCTATTAGATAACACTCTTTCTAAGCTTCGGATGAGTTGCAAATCTATAGTAATTTTTTCTCTACCCTTTCCCAAGTTCAAGTCAGTAGTTAAAAGTGGAAGGATAGCCACAATACTCATAACATCCTTAGTTGCCCCATATATCCACAACACTGGCCCAAAGAGTTGTGCAGTTCTTTTGAAAAGTATACAGCAGAGGCGGGGAACTTTAGTTTAGCTTGAGGGCCGTATTCCCTTGTGGGCAGACTTTGGGGAGGCAGGCATGCTGGGGGCAAGTTATGCCAGAGGCAAAGGTGGGTGGGGCAGTCAATGTGACCTTGGGTGGTACCTTGGGTTACAGACGCTTCAAGTTATTGCCCCAGGATGAGAACAGAAATCGTGCGCTGGCGGTGTGGCGGCAGCGGGAGGCCCCATTAGCTAAAGTGGTGCTTCAGGTTAAGAACAGTTTCAGGTTAAGAACGGACCTCCGGAACGAATTAAGTTCTTAGCCCGAGGTACTACTGTAAGGGGTTACATTCAATGGTGTGGTTGTCCAGTAAATTAGAGTAATTTGCATCAGAAAATTTTCACCTTGCATTGGAATATTTTCTGATGCCCTATAGAGTGATCTAATTTAGTTTTACTTGTATATAGTAAACAAAGCTAAAATGTTGAAATTGCCAGGATTACCTAATATTTATTTGCAACTGGCATCAATCCATCCTTTCTAACAAACTTTTGAAACAGAAACTTCAGACATCACTGGTTACATTCCAGTTGTGTGGATGCACTGAGAAGAAAGTTTAGGAAATACTCAACCTTCGACATGTGTACATCTCATTGTTAATAAATTAGCTCTATACACTCATTCCTTGCTTTTTTAAAAACACCACCACTTGGTTTTCCCCGTGTTGCCCAAATTATGTTCCTCATCTTTTCCAGCCAGCTTTATTTGGAATCTAACCCTGCTGATCTGTGAAAAAAGAAGCAGAATAGATGTATACTGTGCAGTCCTTTACATAACTGTCTGTCTTGGTGAAGCGTTATATCCTGGCTAGATTACTTGAATGCACTCTATGTGAGTGTGCCCTTAAAGATTATTTGGAAACTTTAATTGCAGCAGGTAGAATGCTTGTGAAAGCTAGGCGTTTGGATTACATTGCCTCTGCTCCATCCCAGTTATACTTGCTGCCTGTTCATTTCTGGAACTAATTTAAGGTGCTGATACTGTCCTTTGAAGCTTTTCATGCTTTGCGACTGGACTATCTGAAGGACTGCCTGCACCCATATGGATCTGCCTAGGCCTTAAGATTTGGGGAACAGTGAGAACAGCAGGTTTAACAACAACAACAACAACAACAACAACAACAACAACAACAACAATAATATTTATACCTCGCCCACCTGGCTGGGTTTCCCTAGCCACTCTGAGCGGCTTCCAGCAAAATATAAAAACAAGACGGGTTATATTAAGGACAGGCCCTGTTCTGTGATGGCTCTGCATTTCTGGACTGACCTCACTGAGATGCAGATGGTCTCTGTTAGGTCTTTGGATAGCCTTAAAGATGTTTTTATTCCATCCACCATTTTATAGAGCTCTTTTTTAGCAATTGGTTTATGTTAATGTTTTGATCATTTGCAATTTTCTATGTTTTAGCTGCCTTCTGAAGCTATAACCTTGTATTTATAAAATGTTGAAAGGTGGGGTAAATTTATATAGACATATAATTTTTTTTAAGTCCTTAAAACAATATTGCGAAAATCTCCAGAAGAGTAAGTATCAAGTATGTATGTTCTGGTGGCTGAGTTACGTATTATATATAAAAGCAGCTGCGTCTTGGATTCGCAGAGAGGTTGATACCCAGTACCTGCTTTGAGAACATTTATTCCAGGGAACAGTTTTGGCTGGATCCTAATTGCTCTTAAATGCCTCTTTGGACTTCTTTTCCACTGAACTAAAAACATACAAGTGAAACTCAAAAAATTAGAATATCGTGGAAAAGTTCATTTATTTCAGTAATTCAACTTAAAAGGTGAAACTAATATATGAGATAGACTCATGACATGCAAAGCGAGATCTGTCAAGCCTTTATTTGTTATAATTGTGATGATTATGGCGTACAGCTGATGAAAACCCCAAATTAACAATCTCAGAAAATTAGAATATTGTGAAAAGGTGCAGTAGCTATTTAGTCCATAACACCTGCAATGGGTTCCTGAGCCTTTAAATGGACTCTCAGTCTGGTTCAGTAAGAAGCACAATCATGGGGAAGGCTGCTGACCTGACACTTGTGCAGAAAGCCATCATTGAGACTCTCCATAAGGAGGGAAAGCCTCAAAAGGTAATCGCAGAAGAAGTTGGATGTTCCCAAAGTGCTGTATCGAAGCACATTAATGCAAAGTTATGCGGAAGGGGAAAGGGTGGAAGAAAAAGGTGCACAAGCAGCAGGGATGACCACAGCCTGGAGAGGATTGTCAGGAAAAGGCCATTCAAACATGTTGGGGACTTTCACTAGGAGTGGACTGAGGCTGGAGTTAGGGCATCAAGAGCTACCACACACAGACGGATCCTGGAGATGGGCTTCAAATGTCGCATTCCTCTTGTCAAGCCGCTTCTGAACAAGAAACGTCAGAAGCGTCTTACCTGGGCTAAAGAAAAAAAGAACTGGTCTGTTGCTCAGTGATCCCGAGTCCTCTTTTCTGATGAGATCAACTTTTGCATCTCATTTGGAAACCAAGGACCCAGAGTCTGGAGGAAGAATGGGGAGGCACACAATGCCAGATGCTTGAAGTCCAGTGTGAAGTTTCCACAGTCTGTGTTGATTTGGGGAGCCATGTCATCAGCTGGTGTTGGTCCACTGTGCTTCATCCAGGGTCAACGCAGCCGTCTACCAGGAGAATTTGGAGCACTTCATGCTTCCTTCCGCAGATGAGCTTTATGGGGATGCTGACTTCATTTTCCAGCAGGACTTGGCACCTGCCCACACTGCCAAAAGTACCAAAACCTGGTTCAATGCCCATGGGATTACTGTGCTTGATTGGCCAGCAAACTCGCCTGACCTGAACCCTATGGAGAATCTATGGGGCATCGCCAAGAGAAAGATGAGAGACATGAGGCCGAGCAATGCAGAAAAGCTGAAGGCTGCTATTGAAGCATCCTGGTCTTCCATAACACCTCAGCAGTGCCACAGGCTGATAGCATCCATGCCACGCCGCATTGAGGCAGTAATTGATGCAAAAGGGGCCCAAACCAAATACTGAGTACATATGCATGCTTCTACTTCTCAGAGGTCCAATATTGCTCTATTTGCAATTCTTGTTTTGCTGATTTCATTTAATATTCTAATTTTCTGAGATTGTTAATTTGGGGTTTTCATCAGCTGTACGCCATGATCATCACAATTATAACAAATAAAGGCTTGACATATCTCGCTTTGCACGTCATGAGTCTATCTCATATATTAGTTTCACCTTTTATCTCATATATTAGTTTCACTGAAATAAATGAACTTTTCCATGATATTCTAATTTTTTGAGTTTCACCTGTACGTCCATCTTTTTCTGTAGAAGTGTTTTGTTTATAAACAAGAGCTTGGAAATGATTATTACCCCCACCCTCCAAGCTCACTTTTCTCTTCTCAAAGATGTACATCCAAGAGAAAGCAAAACAAAAAACCAAGATCCGTATTAATGAACAAGAGTTATCACTTACAGGATCAATGGAGTGCTTGATGCTCCTCTCTTCTCCCTTATAAGCACCTCTGTGAAGCTGTCAGAATTTATTGTCTCTTCATAAGCTCTGGGCTCAACAGAAGTTACCTTTTGGATACCTAGAATGTACAAGCAGCATTCCTCTACTTCCTTCTTGCTAACAGTCATCTTGTTTTCCTTAACTACATAAAAAGTTCATTACCATTGGGGTGGGAGATGCTTTTTCATCTAGAGAGCCACATGCCAGTGGAGGGTGCAGCCAGAGGCAAGAGTGGGGTGGAGCAGCGGATGTGTCAACTATATTCCATTTGTGTGCAGACACAGGCATGAACACAGAAGGATATATCCATCCTGGCAAGCAAGAGGCGTTTCTGCAATTCAAAGGCACATTCCAGCTAGGGAAAAGCACTTGAGGGTGCCATGGAGCAGGGCCTGGGGGGGGGATTGGGGAGGGGACATGGGAGCCAGGTAGAGAGATGTGGAGAGCCACATTTGACCCTTGGACCTGAGGTTCCCCACTCCTACATTAGTGTGACTAAAAAAACAGGGTGGGGAGCAGAATTTGGAGGAGGTATGTACCTTCCTCTTCTAGGAAATAGCTGCCCATATCCTCCTATTTCCTGACCTCCCTCCCTGGGAGAAGAGCGCAGGAATGAAATTTGGGGATGGTTACTGAGGAGTCAGCCATGCTTCCATCACTGGGAATAGATGCAGTTTCCTCAGTGCTGAGAGCATCTGCATGCTCAACAGTCTTGCAGGACTCAAGAATCTCATGAGCCTAAAGCTTGGCAGGTGAGTCTGACCACCTGTTGGGACAACTTGGTTGCTTCTGTGCCCTTCCAAGCTCCTTGTCCTTAAACTTAGGCCACTGTTTCTAGCCCAGCTACCCTCACCTTTCCTGTCATGTAGCCTGAGCATAGTGGCATCTATGATTCGTTATCTGTTGCCAAGCCTGTATCTCTTCTTCCCCCCAATAACAGTATTTCCCTTACTGTCAGATAAAAGCCTCTGTTTTCGTGGTCTGGGCAAGAGCTAGGGCAACATGTTTATGGTATTGGGGTGATATCTAGCTAAATTCTGCTCAGAGGAGACCCTCTGAATTGAATGGATATGAGTTGGTCATGTCCTTTAATTTCAGTGGGTCTATCTGTGAGTTTGACTATCATAGGATACAGCCCATGTGTGTCATATTGACTGCCCTCATCCACACTACTGTATGCATTTTTCTGATGTAATGTTAGGACAAAATGCCCATCATGATGACAGCTGGAAGGGCCTGCACATTAGAACAGGTGGTTTTGGGGGGGCGGTGAGAGAGTATGAGTGCTGTGCACACTGAGACACAGGCTCAAACCAGAGAGGAGAAACCCAGTTTCTCCATGTTTAGTAGATGGGTATTGGAAAGGATTCAGCATTGTTAAAATGGAGGTGTTTGGCACACAGATGTTGCTTAATGTAGCTTTTGCAAAAATGGCATATTTTTGTCCCCAGCCCACCAGAGAAAAGGAGAAGAGGCTGATTAGGCAGAATCAGTGGTAACTTGGAAGCTCTTGGCTACAGTCTTTAGTACTTTAATGCTAACATAATGAATTACAGTTTTTACTTACTTAACTTGATTAAGATGGCTTCAGAAAGTTAAAATGAACCCATTCCAGCCTGCTAGCTAATTAATTAAGCAGTTAAGGGGAAAAAGCCCTGGAGTTTTTCCAAAGAGAGAATCCCATTTTATTGTGAAATTACAATCCACCAGGAATTTGTCGTGCCTAAAACTCTCTGAAAGGATTGAGAATTGAGTAATACAAAGCTTTAGTTGGTTGATTATCCTAATTATCATATATGAGAGTACGGATTATAGTTTTGGCTTCTGTTGTTACACAAGTTATTTAGAATTGTACTTAAAGAAAAAAATCATTTGTTTCAGTAATATTGTGTACAGAAGGTTGTGAAATGACTATTGAGGCTTTCGTTGTAACAGTACCAAAGCCTCTGTGTCCCAAGGTGGACTTTGAAACCAAGTTTCCAAGTTGATGTCAGACCATAGTATCCAATTCTGAATATCAAGACAAGCACAAATCATGTTTCTGCTGCAATGACAAACTATGGTCTCCACTGAACAGGAAGCTAGGAAGGAAATTTGGAATATGTAGGGAACTTACGACCCTTGCAATATTTCTGGATTCCTAATACTTAGCACACCTGACCATTGGCCATACTGGCTGGGATTGATGGAAGATAGAGTCCAATAGCACTCAAAGGGCCATAGGTTCCCCCTACCTGGTTTAGGAGATGGAGGCAAAGTATGGACTGAAGGTTGACCTGTGCAGCACCAAACAGTAGCTTGGCATTATGTGTGAACCCATGTTGTATTGTTTCATATGCAATGCTTTTACTCTTCTTTAAACCTGCATGTACTGGGTCTGGTGGTGGAGTCCTCATCCCAGGATGCTGCATCCAGGAACAAACATGTTCTGGGCATGTACTGACCATGATACTGAATTATATTCTATTAGATTTCTAAATTACCTACACATGGGTGTAAAGGTGGAGCTGGTTGGTTTGATATTTGTATTCTACTTTTCCAGTAACAAATCTCAGCCCCCAGTGGCTTGTGATAATAACAAAGAATTTGAAAATAGCACATAAAATTTCTGTCAACATAGCCGTTTTAAAAAACGCAGTGACATATCAGTAATGCAAGGCTTCAAGTCACAGGTGGAACTAATTCGTATATATATATTTCATAGAATTGGAAGGGACCCTGAGGATAATCTAGCCCAACCACCTGCAATGCTGGAATCTCAACACACGGCCCTCCATCCAATTTGAAACCATACCACACCCTGCATAGCTTTTGCAAATGTGCTAGCAGTTTTATTGCTGCACCAGTGAGAGGACATTTTTTAATTCTTATTTATGCATTTGACAAAAACAAATACAGTTGCATTTTCTGAATCAAGAAATAAAGAAAGCACGTTTGGTTTGGAACTGTTCTGCCATTCCTCTTTAATGGTTGTAGAGAAAAATTCTGGTGAGTGGTTCAGTCCTGCTCAGTCTTGCTACTTACACCTTTTCCCTTGCTGGGAACATGCATATACAGCCTAGAGTGCAATGAGAGGCTGCTTGAAAGCCCTTTTACAAACAATCCAGTGCTGCACTTCAAAGTCCCGACAGCTTAGACTCCTAAGCTTGGTATCACCTGGCATCACTATGACATCAGATGACTGACATGTGGATGGCCCTGCTCACATGTCATATTTTGCCCCCCAGGGTTGGGGAGATAAGAGGCCAGCCCGCCATCCAGTAAAAGGTCTCCACTTCTGGTATAGGCTGCAGTGAGCTAAGTGGACCCAATGGTCCCATCTGGTGTAAGGAGCTTTCTCTGTTTCTTGTGAGGACACTCTGGTCAGGGTTTTATAACTGGATTACAGTTTTTGCTTTGCATAGAAAGATGGGGCTTATCTGAAGCAATTTGGGAAACAACCCCCCCTTGCTATATGACATTCATGTTTTTAATTTTGTTCAGATTTCATAAAAAGCTTGTAAGACAAAGCTAGAGATTTATTTGCAAGTCACATTAGGTAAACCACAGGAATTTATGATTCAAGAACCTAGGACTTGTACGTTGGGCAAATATCCTGTAGGTCAGGTGTCACCAAGCTTTTCAGACCCAGGACCCACTTTTAACCCAACATACCTTTGTGGACTCATTTCCTAACATTTAGCCATGTATTTGCATGGTGCTCCTGCTCCTGCCCCCGGCCATGGCCCACCAGCTGAAGACCAATGCGGTAGTGATACAGTCACACAGTTTGAAAAACAAGAATTTTGAAGCAAGATGGGTTTTGACAAACTACCCAGTGGTGGAAGAACTTCTAATCTCTGCAAAGTTTTACAGTATGTGGTAGTTAAAAAGTGACTTTCAATAAACTAATTTTGTGACTCATTTTCTTCTCTCTCTCTCTCTCTCTCTCTCTCTCTCTCCCACCCACCCACAAAAAACCCACAGATATTTTCCTTCTCTTTCTCTCTCTAGCTGTCTTTCATACCCCTATTCTGTAGCTTTTACGCAGTATTTTGTGAAGCACAAATTACTGCTGACTCCCTTGCTGGAGCCATATGCTTCTCTCAGAAAACATGAGACAAAAGTGGATAAGTTGCAATTCAGTGGAGGTAAATGGTAGCAAACTAAAACAGATTTGGGGCTAAATTTAAGTAACTATCTAGTTGGTTGTGCCTTTCACACAACTGATTTTTCAGTGGTGAGCTCTATCAATTCATCTGCCTCTTGCACACAAGTAAAATGTATCTCTGTAACACTAAATGTCTTTGGTGGATGCATCTTTGGAGAAAATATTTTGTCACTGGCTTTGCTATAAATGCACAATCATTTTAAAAAGATGTATAATGGGATCATCACATTACAGACTTACTAGAGGCAAGAAACCCAAGATTCCTTCTTCTTACTGCAAGTAACTTTGTTTTCTGGGTCAATTTTGAGTAATAACTGTCTCAAAGCATCTGTTACCATGTCTGTGAAATCCCAGTCAGATATTAGTCAGACTGCATTAGGTGTACATTTCTTGGCCTTCAGTCAACAAAACAAATACAGTGGTACCTCGGAACTTGAATGTAGTCCTTTCCGGAAGACCGTTTGACTTCCAAAACATTTGACTTCCGAGGCATGGCTTCTGATTGGCCAACAGCTAGGTTTTAGCACAGTGGAAGCCGCGTAGGACATTCGTGTTCCGAAAAACATTCAAAAACCGGAGCATGCACTTTTGGCGTTCAGGAACTGAAAGCTTCAAGAATGCAGCCGTTCGAGTTCCGAGGTACCACTGTACTCTGTGTTTCAAAATTGAAAGGTTACTGCGGACTCCCATTCAGTATCATGCAGACCAACTTGGAAAATATTTAAATTGGCCCACATTGTAAAATCTGGGCTTCTTGTCCAATGTAGTTTTTTTTTTAACATTAAGAATGGCCATCTACAGCAGGGGTCAGCAACCTTTTTCAGCCGTGGGCTGGTCCACCGTCCCTCAGACCATGTGGTGGGCCAGACTATATTGGGGGGGGGGGGAATGAGCGAATTCCTATGCCCCACAAATAACCCAGAGATTCATTTTAAATAAAAGGACACATTCTACTCATGTAAAAACACGCTGATTCCGGGACCGTCCGTGGGCCAGATTTAGAAGGCGATTGGGCCACATCCAGCCCACAGGCCTTAGGTTGCCGACCCCTGATCTACAGTCTTACCCTGGCACTTCAAATGCACATGACGGTTATTTTGCATTTCACTTCATTTGGTGCCACAGATGCCAGGTTGCCCCCAAGATTGAAGGGGCCCGGTGTATACATGTGACATCACACATGCTCCAAATGCTGCACAGGCTGGCACAGCCTTCTGCTAGGCTGGTGTGACCATGCACCAGGCACATGGGTCCCTGCAGCATCTCCCAACACCACCCAGGCCAGTGCAGCCTTCCGATCTGTGTGTGTGTGTGTGTGTGTGTGTGTGTGTGTGTGTGTGTTGAAATTCTCTGTTTTGGCTGAGGGCTTGATCCAGTTTTGGCCAACTCTTTGCAGGCTACATTGGATAGATGTGTGGGACCACCTATCAGTCAGTTACTTGCTGTCCTGTGATGTCTGCTGAAGCAGAGAGTGGTTTGCATTATGTGGCAAATTTAAACAGCAACGAATGCATGCTGTTGTAACAAAGGAACAATCAGCAGGGCACTCTGAGGCTCCTCTTAATTCCTTTGCATCTTTACCAGGTCCACACCTGACATCACATGATGTCATGTGAGTGACAGGTGCCTATGTTCCCATACTGTACTGAAAAACAAAATGGTGCATCAACTTCACATGCGTTCAGTCCCAAGTTCAAGCCATTTCATCTTCAGTTGAAAAAAGATACTGCATAACAGAGATGCGAACGCCTGGCGAGGTGGAGGTGGCTAATGAGGATTTCCCCTCCACCATTTCCAGTGGAATAATTTTAAACTTTGGGAAACACTGAAATAAACCCCTCTTTGGAATGAGTGAATGCTTTTTAAGGCAAGGTTTTACTCAATCTGTGCTATGAAAACTAGACAGATCTCCTGTATTAATTCCCTTGTGTACTGTAGACATTTGCAATACCTAGTTGCATGATGCATTTCTGCACATAGTGTGATTCCTTTTTCATGAGAAGAGCATGCAGGTCTTTTGTTTCATTGTGAATTATATGCTTCTCTCTGTGAGGGAGCCTTCCCAGACCCGCTGAAAGACGTGGTTATCAAACTGCTTCTTAAAAAACCATCTTTAGATGCTGCCAATATGGCCAACTATCACCCAGTCTCAAATCTTCCATTCTTTGGCAAGGTGATTGAGCGAGTGGTTGCTGAACAACTCCAGCCACGCCTGGAAGAAGCGGACCATTTGGATCCCTTCCAGTCAGGATTTAGGCCTCTTCATGGGACTGAAACTGCCTTGGTCGCACTGGTCAATGATCTCCGGCGGGCTAGGGACAAAGGTGAGAGCTGTTTCCTAGTTCTGCTGGATCTCTCAGCAGCTTTTGACACCATAAACCATAACATCCTTCTGGACCGTCTTGGGGGGCTGGGAGCTGGGGGCACTGTTATACGGTGGTTCCGCTCCTTTCTCCTGGGCCGTGTCCAGAAAGTGGTGGTGGGGGATGAGTGTTCAGACCCCATGGCTCTCACTTGTGGGGTGCCTCAGGGTTCCGTCCTCTCCCCCATGCTTTTTAATATCTATATGAAGCCACTGGGAGAGATCATCAGGGGGTTTGGGCTGGGTGTTCATCAGTATGCAGATGATACCTAGCTCTCCTTTAAATCAGAACCAGTGAAGGCGGTGAAGGTCCTATGTGAGTGTCTGGAGGCGGTTGGAGGATAGATGGTGGCTAACAGATTGAGATTGAATCCTGACAAGACAGAAGTACTGTTCTGGGGGGACAGGAGGCAGGCGGGTGTGGAGGACTCCCTGGTCCTGAATGGGGTAACTGGGCCCCTGAAGGACCAGGTGCGTAGCCTGGGAGTCATTCTGGACTAACAGCTGTCCATGGAGGTGCAGGTCAATTCTGTGACCAGGGCAGCTGTCTACCAGCTCCATCTGGTACGCAGGTTGAGACCCAACTGCCCACGGACTGTCTCGCCAGAGTGGTGCATGCTCTAGTTATCTCTCGCTTGGACTATTGCAATGTGCTCTATGTGGGGCTACCTTTGAAGATGACCCGGAAACTACAACTAATGCAGAATGCGGCAGCTAGACTGGTGACTGGGAGCGGCCATCTTGAAAGACCTACACTGGATCCCAGTACATTTCCAGGCACAATTCAAAGTGTTGATGTTGACCTTTAAAGCCCTAAACGGCCTCGGTCCAGCTGGACACTGAGGTCCAGCGCCAAGGGCCTTCTGGCGGTTCCCTTGCTACGAGAAGCCAAGTTACAGAAAAACCAGGCAGAGGGCCTTTTGCTGGTGGCACCCGCCCTGTGGAACGCCCTCCAACCAGATGTCAAAGAGAAAAACAACTACCAAACTATTTGAAGACATCTGAAGGCAGCCCTGTTTAGGGAAGCTTTTAATGTTTAATAGGTTATTGTATTTTAGTGTTCTGTTGGAAGCCGCCCAGAGTAGCTGGGGAAACCCAGCCAGATGGGTGGGGTATAAATAAATTGTTGTTGCTGCTGCTGCTGCTTTATTCCTTCCCATGGCATTTGATCTAGTTTGACACTACTATAAGCAAGTATCCTGCCTCTGTTGTCTTTTTGGCCTGGCCCCTCCCATGTGGTTAACCTCCTTTGTTTCTGCCCTCAAGTGTTCTCAGACACTTTGCTACAGAACCTAAGGCATTTATTCTTTTCAGGCTCCAGTCCAGTGTTAGAATCTCAGATATATAAGCTAGGTGCCAAATGGCTCCTTAAACCAGGGTTATAGTTGCAAAATGGAAGGCCTAGTTGCCATTTTGGGGCCAGACAACTCGAAAGTTGTATTTTTCAATATGATTTTTTGGTTCTTGAAATTCGTTCTGATTGTGCAGATGGATAGAATTCTACAGGATGTGTTGTTAGTGTGTGAAAACAGTTAATATCCAGGATCCCCAAGCATGCACCTCTAGATGGTGGAGATGTCAGGCACCATCCTGGCAAACACGCATCGTCACTTGGTCGCCAGTGGGAGATTTTAATTAATTTATTTTGTTTTATATACTGCTCTTCATCCGAGGAGCACAGGGTAATTTACAATATAATAACAGAAAAATGCACGACATAGTAACAAACAAAAACAACGCCCCCTCCCCAGTTTAAAAGGCCTTAGATTGGCTAATTCAACAAAGAGCTGGGAGAAGAGGAATGTTGTTGCCTGGCAGCTAGATACGTAATGAAAGCGCCAGGTGATTCTCCCTGGAGAAAACCTTGCAGAAGTGGGGAGCCACTGCAGAAAAGGCCCATTCTCTTGTTGCCACACTCCAAGCCTCTTGTGGAGGAAGCACATGAAGAAAAGGCCTTTAAGCAGATTGGCCTATCTGAGTTAGGGGATTATTCTTCTGCAAATTTCATTAATTGATAGAATATAAATTGTACTAAGTTATAAGCAAGGCGTTGTGGTGTTGAGAGCAATAACATAATTTTAGGTTTGATGAGGGAGTTGTATGTTTCAGTTTCCCCATAAATTTCCACTTTTCACTGGGAGAAAACAGGCTTTCCCCATGGCTTTAAAATTTCTGGAAATATTAAATTTCTAATACAGTGGTACCTCAGGTTACAAACACCTCGGGTTACAGACTCCGCTAACCCGGAAGTAGTACCTTGGGTTAAGAACTTTGACCCAGGATGAGAACAGAAATCGTGCAGCGGTGGCGGGGCGGCGGTGGGAGGCCCCATTAGCTAAAGTGGTGCTTCAGGTTAAGAACAGTTTCAGGTTAAGAACGGACCTCCGGAACAAATTAAGGTTGTAACCAGAGGTACCTTTGTAGGAAGACTGCAGGGTGGATTTGATTTAAATCAAATTGATTTAATGATTTAAATCATTTTTTTACAGAAAGACTCATTCTTGCTGGTATAATCTTAATATTTACAACCAGATGAAGGTTTCATTTCTGGAATAATAAATTATCAGAGTAGTTTTTACAGTTATATCAAAGATTACTGATTTGGTTATATTATTAGAAATACTGTACATAGACAGATAATTATGAAATTATTGTGAGGTTTAATAAGTTACCTGTTTATATTTGGACAACATTTCTGCTGTACTTTATTGGAAGGAGAAAAATAAATAAATGTTTCCTTAATAACAATTTAGACAATTTATTCAACTAAACCAAAAACATTCTAGCATATATATCCATGTTTGTTAACTGATTTGGTTAGAGACTTTATTGCTTGGACAATGTCAGGCGAGCCCTGGGAAGAAGAGCCTGGAACCAGTGAACTCTTATTAGTTGACTGGCAAGCACTTCAAGGCCTTGCCAAGGACTTACAGATCACTGTTACTATTTCTTCCACCACCCCAATGGATTTGTGTCTACATTCAGGTGCCTATTCTGCACAGTTAAGTGTTAGTGCAGTTGTTGGAACCCAGTGGGATTGGGAAGAGGTTGCTAGTCCTGAAGAGCCTTCAGCACTTGCCTCAAGTCTGAATTGCACAATTACTCCACAAAGATCCCAAGACTAGGACACTGACAAACTGGAATGTGTCCAGAGGAGGGCAACCAAAATGGTCAAAGGCCTGGAAACGATGCCTTATGAGGAACGGCTAAGGGAGCTGGGCATGTTTAGCCTGGAGAAGAGGAGGTTAAGGGGTGATATGATAGCCATGTTCAAATATATAAAAGGATGTCACATAGAGGAGGGAGAAAGGTTGTTTTCTGCTGCTCCAGAGAAGCGGACACGGAGCAATGGATCCAAACTACAAGAAAGAAGATTCCACCTAAACATTAGGAAGAACTTCCTGACAGTAAGAGCTGTTCGACAGTGGAATTTGCTGCCAAGGAGTGTGGTGGAGTCTCCTTCTTTGGAGGTCTTTAAGCAGAGGCTTGACAACCATATGTCAGGAGTGCTCTGATGGTGTTTCCTGCTTGGCAGGGGGTTGGACTCGATGGCCCTTGTGGTCTCTTCCAACTCTTATGATGATTCTATGATTCTATGACTTGTGGCGTATTCTGCTCACAAGGTTGCACTTTAATTTTTACTGCTTCACACTTAACTACTTGTGCAGATCTATTCCACTCCAAACAATCTGTTCATTGAACCTCTTGGAACTTATCGTTTAAGAGGTACGGGGTTGATTCTATGTATATAAATTTGCAAAGGAACAATGGGATTAAGGTTTTTTCCTCAGCCCTGTATGTTTATTTTATAACATTTTTCCTGTGAAGAAAAGGCATGTTATCTCTTCAGACACAAATTCACACTTTTGAAAACTTTTTGAAAACAAGAACCTGTGATAATATATTCTCATTAGAAAAACTGCCCCAAATTACAGAAACCTCTGGAAGAGCATGGATTAATGGAATTCATTTATCAAAAAATTTAAACATTGCATATAATGCCTTATGCTACATAATTAAAAACAAATCCTTATTTCCTGATGAATAGCCCTTGGACTGTAATGTAACTTAAATAGAAAACTATCTTTAGAAAGATTTTTCCTCCAAAAGCATTTTATTTTTAAAAATCTGTTCAAATAAAAAAATCCAATTTAAATCAAAAAAATCAATTTTTAAAAATCTTTTAAAAAAACATTGATTTTTATCCACCCTAGAAGGCTGGACAATATCCCTGCATGAGACCCTGGAGACTCACTTTCAGCTGGAATAGATGCTTTGGGGGCAGAGTGGTCTGTCTCACTGTGGAAAATTGATATGTTATAAGTTACTGTGGCATGTTGCTTTGGTTTCTTTTAATGCAGGATTGCCAACATTTTTGGGTCAGTAGACAGATTCAGTGTGTTGAGTGTCACAAAATGGATGCCATGGGGGCATGGCATAACACAAAATGGATGCTGTCAGAACATTCCATAATGGTTGTCACATCTAAGGGCAGAAAGGTGCTGCCATGTCCCCTCATGCATGAGGAAAAAGGGGCTTGTATCACACCCCCTCCTCCACCTCCCCTCTACTCAGAACTTTCTTGCCTCCATTGCACACTTTGCTCCTCTGTCAAAACTTGATGTGAGGCTGGAGGAGTGGAACCATTTCCTCCCTGGCCCCTGATTCACTGCGCATAAGAACAAAATGATTAATTTTATGTGCAGATCACGGGAGTAGATGCGCAAAAGTGGGGAGGGCTTTCATGTCACCACTTTCCTCCAATGAATTAAATGCTAAAGCCTGTGGTGGTGAATTTTCATCAAATTCTGAACTACTTTCAACCCCAACAGGTGTTTATGGAGGTTTTTTATTGATACAATTCCCAATATAACATGGAATCTAATTTTAGTCCATTCATTATTTTTTTATTCACTTTTTCCTATCAGTACAAACATCAAACTAAAAAGACATGTACAACAAACAACCATAACAACAATAATAACACAAACTGACAACACAAATTTAGATACAGTAATATCCCTATGCCTACTCCTTGTTTATCACCACTCCCCCCCCCCCAATTTCCCACTGTTATCTGCCTTGTCACTTAGATATTCGTTCCAAATTTATTTGTATTTATCCATTCTTATTTTGCATCAACAAGCAATTCTTTCATATGTAGCTAATCTGTACATATTATCACTCCATATGCTCAGTGGAATCTTTTTGAGACACTTTCAATTCATCAAAACAAGTTTTGTTGCTTCTAATATAGTGCAATACAACCACTTTTTTTGACCCCTTGAGATCTTCCAAGTTTCCGGAATATAATTTAGAATTAAATTCAGTTCCCCTAAATATCAATTTCTTTTTATTACTTTTACTATAAATATCCTCACCTCGCTCCAGAATGGTCTGATCGTCGGTCAGTTAATCAACATATGTATTAAGTTCGCATTTTTACTCCCACCTCTCCAACAATTATCTACACTTGTTATTTCCTTCTGATATAATCTTGCTGGAGTCCAGTGGATTCTAAATACTATTTTCTGTTGAATAAGTCTTAAATCCATACAGGCTTTTTCTATTGATTTGATACTTGTCTCCCATATATCATTCGTTATCTGTACTCCTACCTCTTTACTCCATTTTTGTCTTTCATATTCTAAATCGTATTTCTTCCTGTTAAGTAAAGTTTTATATAGTGCAAGTGTATGATTTTTTTTTTTTTGTTGCAGAGATTAAATCTTGTAACAGCATGGGTGTTTCTAATGCTTCTATAGTGTAGAAAAGCCAAACTGCTTTTCCAACATATGTTTCAATTGGATATACAGTCATACCTCGGGTTGAAGTTGCTTCAGGTTGAGCGCTTTTGGGTTGCACTCTGCGGTGACCCGGAAGTAACGGAACGCTTTACTCCCGGGTTTCGCTGCTCACGCATGCGCAGAAGTGGCGAATAGCGACCCGCGCACACACAGTCGCAGCAAGCAGTGGGTCTTGGTGTACGTTTCTTTCTGAGTGTAGAAAACTTAGATTTCTAATTGTTAGCCTACACAGTTTTCTTTAAAGCTTTTTAAACCCTTTATTAGTGAACTGAATTTCAAAACATACTGCTTAACTTCGTAAAATGTGTACTATCAAAAAGCAACGTATGCATTTCAGTCAAGAGCAGTGTAGCAGCCTGTATTATTTATGGTCTGATAACCTTCCAGCTTAGTGGGATGTGCATTCCAAAGGGGTGATGAGCAACTTGCTGAAATCTTAATCCAGAATGTGCCCCTGGATGCCTAAGGTAATATTTGCCCATCTTAAAGTGATGAATTATTTTCCACCCGGGATGTGTACAGAACCTTGTGGCTGGTGCTGCCAGGTGACTAAGCTTGATGCCGGGGTGGTGTTACTTTAAAAATATTAGTAAGGTATTACAAATGTGTTAGTTTCATCCAGAAAAGAAAAGGGAACCACCTGCTGTAAAGCCTCTTGTTTCTGGGATTTAAAATGTCAAGAGTGCGGAAGAAACTTACAAGACTTTCATGACTTCTGCTCTGTTTGCTAGGTTTTATGATCCTCTGATAGTGGCAAAATTCTATCAGCTGTAAGCAGGGGTGGGTTAATGTTTTGGAATGCTTGTGGGTTTCATGAGGATAGGGGCGCTTCCAGTTTTGTAAGGCATCAAAACCTTGAAGTAGTTTTCAAAACATTTCAAAATGTTATTATTTTTATTGTTTTTTAAAAATGGTCTCAGTTTGTAGCTTCTCTACAAATTGATTTTAACTGGTCTAGTAGTCTGCTAGCAAAAAGCAAGGCGTTTTTGACTCCCAGTTTTTAACTTCAGTGGTACCTTGGTTCTCAAACGCCTTGGTACTCAAACAACTTGGAACCCAAACACTGCAAACCTTGAAGTAAGTATTCCAGTTTGCAAAAATTTTTCAGAAGCCGAACGTGCTCTGTTTTGAATGTTATTCTTTCGATTTGAGTGTCACACTTCCGTTTTGAGTGTTATGCAGAGGTCTGTCTGTTTTTGCTATTTATTTTGAGTTTTTGTTTATGCGGCTCTTTTTTAGAATCATAGAATCATAGAATCATAGAGTTGGAAGAGACCACAAGGGCCATCGAGTCCAACCCCGTGCCAAGCAGGAAACACCATCAGAGCACTCCTGACATATGGTTGTCAAGCCTCTGCTTAAAGACCTCCAAAGAAGGAGACTCCACCACACTCCTTGGCAGCAAATTCCACTGTCGAACAGCTCTTACTGTCAGGAAGTTCTTCCTAATGTTTAGGTGGAATCTTCTTTCTTGTAGTTTGGATCCATTGCTCCGTGTCCGCTTCTCTGGAGCAGCAGAAAACAACCTTTCTCCCTCCTTTTTGTTTGTGACTGTGTGGAACCCAGTTCAGCTACTGATTGATTGGTTGTGACTGCAGTAGATTGTTTATTGCTTTCATTTTATGGATCAATGGTCTCGTTAGATAGTAAGATTCATGTTAAATTGCTGTTTTAGGGGTTGTTTTTAAAGTCTGGAAAAGATTAATCTATTTTGCATTATTTTCTATGGGAAAGCGCACCTTGGTTTTGGAACGGACTTCTGGAACAGATTAAGTTTGAGAACCAAGGTACCACTGTATAACAATAGCAGCCCCTCCCAAATAAGACTGCTAAAATGAAAGAAGTGGGGTTGCAGGGTGAGCGACTAGGAGGATATTTTTGTGGAAGGAATGAGAGATCATTTCTGGTATGCAATAACTTGGCTGTATGTGCTAGTTATGCTGTCATATGGTTTACAGAGTGGAGTAGATAAACCATCATTTTGGATCTGCTCCTGCCTCCAAGCCTAAGGTCTACCTACCCATGATCTTACTGATTTGGGAAATAAGTTGTCAAGTGAGAGCACAGCAGTATCGATTCCTCTGTAAGTGAAGTCCTGCCGTTCCAATTTTCAACTATAATGGGAATGTTAGCCTATTGGGTGGGGCCCTCTCTGCCCCTCCCAAGGTTTCTCTGTTCCCCACCTCTTCCTTCATTGGAGTAACCTCTGTGATTCACATGAACGCAGCTTGCGTAGGCAAGGTGTCCTTTCTCTCATGTTTTAGTCACATTTCCAGTTCTGGAAATGCTTTTTGACTGGTTGCCAGCTAAGGTGGAGGAAAGGTGAAGAACAATTTTGCAAGGAGCTCCCCCCCCCCCCCGTCACCTTGGTGTAGCAGCAGCTAAAGGAACTGAGCACCTTACAGAAGTTGAGATTGTGTATCTTGAGGCATCAGAAGGTCTTGTGGTCCCAACCTGCTGATGGTATCCCACAAGGACAGTTTCCCATAGACTAGCTCAGTCTTCCCCAGCCTGATGTTCCCCACTGTTTTGGAATTTAACTGCTATCATCCCCAACCATGCTAGCTGGGGCTGGTAGGAATTGTAGTCCATCTGTATTTGGGAGGCTCCAGGTTGGGGAAAGCTAGAATAGCCCATCCCATCCAGATTAGATAACATGCCATAGTGGGCAAGCAGGAGAGAGCAAGGGACATCAGGCAAAACTTAGGGACATAGGATAAAACTTGAATACGTGGATCTCTTGGTATTCACAGGCCAAGGTGCCTTATACTCCACAGGGAGTAGAATCCACAGGGAGTAGAATCAGGTGCTTCTCAGTTTAGAGTAAGTAGCCTGTGTTTCCAGGGCAGTGGGGTTCTTTCTGGAATTAAAATAGAGTTCTATCTTGGGTCATCCCAGGCAAA
The DNA here is from genome assembly GCF_964270895.1 of Podarcis filfolensis. Taxonomy (NCBI): domain Eukaryota; kingdom Metazoa; phylum Chordata; class Lepidosauria; order Squamata; family Lacertidae; genus Podarcis; species Podarcis filfolensis. The sequence continues at coordinate 2,307,511 of NC_139616.1, forward strand.
ACAGTTTGCCTCTAGGTGTGACAGTCAGGCACACCTGAGGGGTGAAGAACTACAGAAACCCTTATCTGCACCAATCAATCTCAACACAAACCCTCAAGTATCCTTCCTAAAAGGTGTTAAGTGGTAAGGGTGGTGTTGGATTCGCAGAGATTCGGAGACTGGCAACTTTCATTATAACATAAATGTATACATATTAACATACAAAATTACACTGGCACAAAGTTACAGAGTTACACTGTTGGTCCACCTAGTTTGGTCCTGTGCCCTAGTCCTTCTCTCCAGGGTCTCAGACAGAAGCGCATAGATGCAGGACATCTCAGGTTCAGTCCCTGGCATTTCCAGATATGTGCTCAACTACTGAACAATAGACTTCTATGTGGGTGCTGTTATTTTAAGTTATATAGGGTGTTTCACAGTGCAATGTCATATAAGTTTGCACAGAAGTAACACATGCTCTGCTGAGCTTGCTCCATAATAAATGTGTTTAAGGTGGCAGCCTGTGGCTTCCCACATGGTCCCTTGGGCACTGCAGTGGCCTCAGACATCCTCCTGCCAAGGCCCACTCCCCGCTCAGTTGTTTTTTTAATCTGTTTGGGTGGGATTCCTTTTTTTGGCGTGGGCTTACTGGTTTTTTTGGGGGGGTGCATTTTATTTGTTTTAAGAAAGTTGTGGGTTTTTTGTCTGCTTTTTTGGCAATGGGATTCTGAGTATCTCTTACGAAAAGGGTATTTTGTAATGCTCATGACAGTTTTTTAAAATTTTCAGATGTGGAACCCCTGTGGTAAAAATATTGTAAATAGCTATTCATGTTAGTTTCTCTCTCCTTTTTTTTTTTTTTAAAGGAGAGGGAGCAGACAATTGCCCACGTACATTTTCTTGTCAAAGGAATTATGTTTGTAGCGGTGAAAGTTAAATATATTACTGGCTGGGTAAATTTTGCTTTTTCATTTTGTGTGATGTCACACAAATTGCTTGCTGCTTTAATGCTCTGCTTCATACTCAAATTACATAAGTCATCTGGCAACAAATGTTGTACCCCTTTTGGATGACTGCTTCAGAATATCCCAGAGGATAACCCCCTCTCTCATTCTGATCTTTTTAAAAAAAGGGGGGGAGATTTAGACTTGGCTGCTTATCATGCAGGAAACATCCTGGAGCCTTTGCGGAATGCTTGTCACATCTAAAAATGTATGAAGTCTACAGAACAAAGGAAGATTGAGGGTATGACATGGCTTACAGGTTAAGGGTTAGAAATCTGAAACGTCTGTACTTCATGAACTTAAATAAGAAAATGAATGGTGTGGCCAAAATTATACAGGCAAAGTTACTAACCCTGTCATTTGTAGCCACAAATCCTTGTGAAGTTTATACACAGCTGCCCTAAAAATATATAACTTGACTGTGGAATTGACAATCAAGTAACATAAATACAAATCATCATGAGAAAAAGAACATAAACATCAGTGGCTGTAAGCAAAGACAGGGAAGAAACGTTGTGCCTGGGATACCTCTCAAATGTGCACATCTTGAAAATGGTTGGGAGAGTCCAAAACCAACTCTTAAGCAGTGGGATTCGGTGTGCAACTTGGGGTTGCATCTCAAACATTTCACACTAGAGAGTGGTGATGCCTTTTGAATAGTGTTTCTTGGAACACTTCAGTTTCCTGAGAGCAGTTCCAAGTAAGAAGACAGCAGTGTTGGAAATATTTTGATGAAATGCAGTTTGCTGGTCCCGGTTCGTTTTTATCTTGGAAGCTGCCTTAGACCATCTTATTTGTCCATCTAACCCAGCACTATCTGCTTCAGCAGGGACCTTTTCTGGTCTGTGGGCACATTTGCAAACCAGAGAAACAGTTGTGAGCACCACACACAAGCCACAACCAAGCACACGCTACCAACTATTATAGTGGCTACAACTGAATGCTGTTTCAAGCCTAATTTCAGATGAGGAAGGGGACCCTTTGCAAGCCAGGGGAGTCTCTGTAAGCATGTTGGGAGTCTGTGCACGTCAGCACTAGTCTTGACTGGGATTCAGAAGTTCTGTTTTCTAGACAACTTGTTGATTGCTTGATGCCAATATGTTGCAAGGGCCCCTGGGCATCTGCTTGGGAGTCATTTCGGTCATTTCGGCTTCTGGATTCACCAGGGGCAACAGTGGGAACCTTGGGTGTGTGGGCCAAATGTGGCCCTCCAGGCATCTGTATCTGGCTCTCCTCAGGTCTTTCCCCAGGCCCCACCAACAATCCTTGAGTGTTTTTGCCTGGATGGAATATTCCTTGAACTCTTGATAGTGCTGCTTGCCTGCCTGCTAACCAGCCTACTGTGCAAAAGGTAAAATTTGTGTTTCCTTGCTCCACCTACGTTCTCCCCTTGTTTGGCCCCCTGCTGGCATGTGACCCCTGGAAGGCTGCCCAGAAGAGAATGCAGCCCTCAGGCTGGAAACGATTCCACGTGGCTGCCTTACAGTCATGTGAAAGTGAAGGACAACATGCAGTGATGGGGAAAAGAAAGTGCACCCTCTTTGAATTCTGTGGTTTTACATATCAGGACATAATAATGGACCCCCAGCACACTAGACTCATGCTGACATTTTCCGACTCAGCTACTCCTGAAAAGCTCCTGAAATATAGGGCCCTCTTACAGGACTATAATATTGATTTGAGGTGCGTTTTTAAAGACACGGAACGAAAACAACTACTGCCAAACTTGTCGCATAGCCGGACCGACCCCAAGAAACCAACGCTCTCTCTGCCGAAGGGCTTTTTTCATAGGGCCACAATTCATTCGGAAGGGCTGTCAAAGATGGATACGCATGGTGAACCCAGCCGTAATACTCCCTTGGAGAGGAAAACCTCAGAGCAAATAGGCCAAACACATAAAGAACGCCAGCCCAATCTAGATAAGTCAAAGATAGGACACTCCATTAGATCTCTGGCAGATCCTGAATTTCACCACTCTTTACCCCGGCTGGAATCTGTTCAGCCAACGACATATGACGCTTTCCCCAAGGGTAACGTGACACACAGAAAGTCAGAGATAGATCTAATTGTCTTCGACGAAGCCCCCCCCCCCAATGATCTCAGCAATTCAGATAACACTGTCGCTAGGAGAAACTACAGGGGACTATAATTCTAACATCGTTCCAAGTTCGAATGAACTCGCCCATCAAATCGCTAACTCGAGTACAATCAAGGAGATGACAGTTGCAAGTTCAAGAAGTGATTACACCAGGGTCAACGGACTAACAACTGGCGCCCCAGAGGTAGTGGAGGAAATACACCAGGAACTGTCTGGGGCTCCAAGTGATAGCCAGCCTTCTGACATGCACCTAGATTGACCTTATGCCATGGCTGGGAACCTGGTGCAACATTCCTCTTTGAAGTTGTTATTGTGGAATGTGGCAAGGTGGTCTTCTAAGCTGTGTCTCCCTGACTTTACAAAGTTGATAAGGGCATATGATATAGTTTGTTTACAAGAAACCTGTTCATTACGTCACATTGAACTTGCAGGTTTTAATGCCTTTTCAGTTCCGGCAACCAAAAGCCACAAGAAAGGTAGGCCTTCGGGTGGATTGTTAACCCTGGTGGCTCCCCATATGAAAAGTAAACACATCCTGTCAACAAATGCTAGCTGTAAATTACAGTGGTACCTCGTGTTACATATGCTTCAGGTTACAGACTCCACTAACCCAGAAATGGTACCTCAGGTTAAGAACTTTGCTTCAGGATGAGGACAGAAATTGTGCTCCGGCGGCGCAGCAGCAGCGGGAGGCCCCATTAGCTAAAGTGGTCTTCAGGTTAAGAACAGTTTCAGGTTAAGAACGGACCTTCAGAACGAATTAAGTATTTAACCCGAGGTACCACTGTACTGGTAACAAAGATAGAGCTAGTGTGCCAGGAACTGTTACTGATCAATGTGTATATTCCTCCCACTCCTACTGTTACAGCCAAGAACCTACAATGGGAATTTATTGCACACGTGCTCGAGAATCTGGACTTCATCTGCCCTGACCTACCTATTATCTTGACTGGAGACTTTAATGCCCGCCTGGGCCAAGGGTGGGAGGTGTATGCAAAAGCATGGGAGATCTTGGATACCTCTGTTCTTCCAGACTTCTGTTTTTGGGAATGTAGATCCCAGGATCCAGTAATTAATCTGGCTGGTCTGTGACTTACCAAGCTGACCACCACCAGGGCCCTGACGTGGCTCAATGGGCTAACTGATTGGGAAGGCTCTGGGAATTTTACCATAGGTCCAGAGCAGGCAGGGTTCAGGCCAGGGAAATCTGCTTTATGCAACTGTTTGGTGTTATCTCATTTAACCATTAAGTACACGTGACGTCATAAAGAATGTCTTTATGTGCCTTCCTTGATATCAAGGCTGCTTTTGACACTGTTGACAGGGGGCTGTTATGGTCCAAATTGGAGACAATGGGCCTAGAACCTAGATTACTTTACTTGATCAAAAAGCTTTACGCAAAGAACACCTGTCGCATAAGAACAACACCAGGGAATGTAATGACAGATCCTGTCATTATAAACAGAGGTGTAAAGCAGGGCTGTTTACTCGCTCCCTCTCTTTTTAATCTTTTTCTTAACGACCTCACTTCTTTACTAAAACAGGTGGATGCCCACAGCCCAAAACTCAATGCATCAAGCATTCCCATCCTTCTATACGCAGATATGATTTTGCTTTCATGGACAAGAATTCGCCTAAAACGTTTGTTAAATTCCTGTATTGACTATCTGTCCAGAACGAAATTGTGCATGAACTTTGATAAAAGCAAAATAATGGTTTCTGGGAATTCACGCAAAAGCTATAGCTGGGTATTTGGTGGGAAACCCATCCAGCAGGTATTCGAATTCAGCTACCTGGGAATCACATTCCATCATAGGCTTCTATGGTCCTTGCACCGTGCAACAGTGGTGAATGCCTGTAAGATGTCTATGCAGGCCACAATGAGTTTCTTTATAACAAGAGGTAATTCATATATCCCCTCTGCCCTCAAGGTCTTCAACGCCAAAGTTATAGCTCAGTTGCTCTACGGAATTCCAGTCTGGCTGCCAGGGTTTACCCAGCTGGTAGAACAAGTGCAGGCAGCTTTCCATTTTAAGATTTTTGCTGTCCCACGTTGTGTACCCTATGCAGCCTTGTGTCTAGAGGGGGGTCAACACAAGGTAGAGACCATAGCCTGGGCGAGATTTCTCACATGCTGGTTAAACATCTGCCTCACAACAGATAGAGATCCTCTCCCTAGTGAAGTTTTGCTATATCCCTTTCTTTCCCCAGGGCTACAACGGTTTAACATAAAGGTACAGCAACTTGGGCTGTCAGTGGAATCTTTGCAATCAGTGTCCCCACCATCTGCCAAGGCTACAATGAAAACTAGGTTGTGGGACATTGAACGCCAGGAACTAACAGCAGCAGCAGAGAAAACATGCTCCCCTCTTAACTTTCAACTTTCTTGGGCACATGAAATTAACCACAATTATCTTGAATTTTTGCTTAATCCTCAAGAAAGAAGAGCATTTTAATTCAAATCCTTCAAACCTCCTATGGAGAAGGTTCTCGGGTATGGTGGAAGGAGAAGAATTTGCCCATGTGAAGACCATCAGGTGGAAACTCTTACACATATGGTTCTGAAATGTAAACTATATGTTGATCTCTGCCCACAGTTGCAAATGGAAACTAGAGTTAGAGGTCATACATTTTCTATTATTGGGGAATAATCAGGAGATCACCAAGGTAGTGGCTAAATATCTTTATCTGGTTTTTTGTCGTCGAAACACATTGCAGACGTCTGATCTCCCTGGAGACCTAGAGATGTAATGTTAGACTGCCTTGCCTCTTTCATTTGACAAATGTTTTGTGTCACTGGGAAGGCAGTAATTTTGTACTGATTTGCTATGGATGTTTGTATGTGATGCCAATAAAAGGTTTGATTATGATCATCATCAGCAAGTGTGCCCACCTCTATAAAAGTCAAAGGTTTTAGCAGTATGCTGGTCTGTATCATTCAGATGTGTTTTAACTCAATGCCAAAGAGGAAAGATGACACAGTGCTCTTAGAGAAGGAAGTGCTGCTGCCCATGAAACTGGGAAGGGTTCTAAGGTCATCTCCAACCAATTTTATGCCCATCATTCTACAGTGAGAAATATTATTCAAAAGTGGAAAACATTCAAGACAGTTGCCAATCTTCTCAGGAGTGGACACCCCAGCAAATTCACCCCAAGGTCAGACTGTGCAATACTCAGAGAAACTGCAAAAAAACCCAAAACAAAAACCCAAGAGTTACATCTCAGACTCCTCAGGCCTCAGTTAGCATGTTAAATGTTAAAGTTAATGACAGTACAATTAGAAAAAGACTAAAGAAGTATGGCTTGTTTGGAAGGGTTTTCAGGAGAAAGCCTCTTCTCTCTAAAAAGAATATGGCAGCATGGCTTAGGTTTGCAAAGTTGCATCTGAACAAACCACAAGATTTCTGGAACGACGTCTTTGGGCAGATGATACCAAAGTGGAGATATTTGGCCATAATGCACAGTGCCATATTTGGTGAAAACCCTTGCACAGCATATCAGAAGAAGCATTTCATACCAAGTGTCAAGCATGGTAGTGGAGCCACAGGACCTGGGAACCTTGCAATCCTTGAATCGCCCGTGAACTCCTGTGTATACCAAAGTATTCTACAGTCAAATGTGTGGCCATCTGCCAAACAGCTGAAGTTTGGCCAAAACCCCAGTTTTTTTTAACAACAACAGGACAAGGACCCCAAGCACTCCAGCAAATCTACAACAGAAAAAGAACAGAATCAAGGTGTTGTCATGGCCCAGTCAAAGTCCAGACCTCAACCCAATTGAAATACTGTACGGGATCTTAATAGAGTTGTGCATAAACAAATGCCAGCAAACCTCAATGAAGTGAAGCAAAACTTAAAGAATGAGCCAAAATTCTTCCACAATGATGTGAGAGATGCATAAAGTCCTACAGAAATATTTTTTTCATGTTATTGCTGCTAAAGGTGGTTATACAAGCAATAGAATCATAAGGTGTGCTTAGTTTTTCACACATGGTTTTTCCATTTTGGCTTTATTTCTGTTAAATAAATATTGACATGGTGTAACATATCATGTGTTGTTGTTCATCTGAGGTTGTATTTACCTAATTTTACCTAAGGAACAGATGGTTGTTATTATGTCTTCATATGTAAAACCACAGAATTCAAAGAGGGTGCACTTTCTTTTTCCCATAACTGTAAGTGCATGGAAATCAGAGCTCTAGGTGTTAAGGCTTGTTGGCCCTGATCCAGAGGTGTATTGGGGTGTGGGAGTCAAGGACTTTTCATTTGGCCAATGTGTATGTTGCCTATAAAATGGGTTCATTAGTTCTTGGTCTGAGTATACCAGCAGGTGGCTGAGCTATGTGCTACGTTACAAAAATACTGATTCTATTTTCCTTGGGCAACACAAAGCAGCTGCATTTTTGGATAACATATTCCGACCCCATCCTCAGCTTACTAACAACGCTACTATTCATAACTGTGAACAAACATGGTTAAATATAAAGTAGGCAAGATCTTTTTTTTTTCTTTAGGAAGAATCAGGGATTACTGGATCATCTTGATAAGTATTCTTTATACATCACATTTAAAAACAAGTCGCTGTGGAGAAATTTGGTGGGTCAGTAAGCCCACAGAATTTACTAGCCTGCTGAGGAATGATAAGAGGGCTCCAACCCTGTTGCAAAAGCCTGCCACACTTCCATGCTGGTTGCGGGGATGGGCTTGTGGCAGCCCACCGGGTTTCACTGCTGGACACAGAAGTAATGATAGGTGAGAGTGTTCCGCTTTCTCACTGCAGCCTCCCCCCTTGCCTGCATGTGGCCTTGTCACCCATGACTCTTAGGCTGGTGCTGAAATGCTACTTCAGTGTCTTGGTTGTTGGCATCCATCTGTCTGAGAGACAATGGAGTATAACTCCAGAGGTGAAGTCAAACTGCTGGAGAATCACAGCACCTTCTTTGGCTGCAGAGACCTGTAACTCATAACTGCTGCCTCCTGCATTATTTTTGTTGCATTAGCAGCACAGAAGTGACCTCTCCAGAGTGCAAGCCTGGGCAGTTGTTATGGAGGTCCTGGGCTGCCCAGACAACAAGACCCCTCTGTCAGCCTTGCTGGTGTGGTCCAAAGGAAAGCAGTCATATATTGAACCAGCTTTGGAAGAACTCTCAAAGGTTGCCCTGAATAAAGTACATGTCACAGTCTTCAAAATTTCTGTTGATGTTCAGACACCCTAGATACAAATTGTGAAGTTGTATAAATGTGAAATACTTGCTTCCTCATGTTGTGAGATCAGAAAACCCAGTAGGACTCTTGAGAGCATCTATTTTGTGTTCAGATTTTCTCCTCTTCATCACCAGTTGCATGAGGGGAATGTTTCCCCCCTCCCTGGTGATATAAAAGTTCCAAAACTTAAGAAATTGCCTCTTGTAGGGGGCAGGCTTGAACAGGAGGCTCTCGTTTCCACTTTTCCTAACTCATCATAGCTAGAGATTATTAAGGATAATTATTAAGCACTGGGCTGTTCTGAGCTTGACATATACCGTATTTTTCGCCCTATAGGACGCACCGGCCCATAGGACGCACCCAATTTTTTTTGGGGGGGGGATAAAGGGGGAAAAAATTATTCCCCCCCCCCCAGGCGCGGGGCTGGGGCGGGGGAAGCCCGAGCTTCCCCAGCCCCCAGAACAGGCAGCTCTCCGCAAGGCGTGGGAGCCCAGCGCCGGGCTCCCACGGCTTGCGGAGAGCTGCACGAAGCTAAGCCTGGGCACGCTGCGCCTCCTTGCTGTCCCCCGAGCTTGTGGGGCTGGCTGCGGGGAGAAGCATGCTTCTCCCCGCCGCCAGCCTTCAAACCAGGTCGGGGGATAGCGGGAAGGCGCGCTGCATTCGCCCCATAGGACGCACACACATTTCCCCTTCATTTTTGGAGGGGAAAAAGTGCGTCCTATAGGGCGAAAAATACGGTACTCAATAAAGTCAAAGACAGAGTAATATGCATATTAAGGAGAATGCAAATTAGGCATTGCATAGCTTGTATAAATTAAGTTTGCATATTATGTCATTCAAAATGAAACTCACGTAATATACGCCTGACGACCTGCCATCAATTCCTTTGTTGAAATGATTAGAATGCTTTGTGCAGCATATTAGATGCTTAGATGCAGTATATTAGATATTAGATGCTTTCAAATATTCAAGAGTTGCTGAAGAAAAAGATGCATCATCAGGGGCTGATATTCACCTCTTTCCCTGCCTTTGTCCTGGGACCTGGGTGTGGTCCTGGGTTGGTCATGCTTCTTCCCTGTCCTGTGAAGTGAGCTTGGGCCATCAGATGGGTCTGTGCTCGCCTTTGACTCCTTTGCTCAGATCTTGCCCAAGGGAATGGGTACGTGCAGATAAGAAGGCTGGATTTTACAATTTTGTAATAACCAGCCAGATATTGGGTTCTGGACTTCTTTGTGAATAATAAAGCAGTTTAGTCACTAATTTCTGTTCCGGCTTGCATTTTCTGTTTTGTTTTAAATATGTGCTCTTTTGAGTCTGACATATGTTGTGACTTACAAGAAGCAAGGCATTTAAAATTCCAGCCTGCCTTTGGTTTGGAGGCAGGAGTAGATAATACTGGACAGGAAAAAAGAAATTAATTGTTTTTCTCCCACATAACATAATAAGGGCCCCGTAAACCAGCCAGTCATTTCCAGGATTACTTTCCTGAGTCCGCAGCTGTGCATGTTCCCTGAAAGGACCATTTTGCTAACTCAGATACAGAAACACGATTGGGAGGAAACGCTTCTCTTGATGCTGTTGTCTCTCTGTTAACAGGCAATATCTTAAACAGTTCTCAAAATGTACAGGGTTTTTTTTTATCAGTAGTTGCCAGTAGTAGCAACAAAGCAAAATTGTACAGAGTATTGAATTGACACTTCTTCACTATTCAAATAAAAATCAGGTGTAAAAACTGGAGCAAAGTTGGATTTTTGCCCCCCACCTCCAGTAAATATTTAAACAGAGTTCCAGAAAAGCAGTACTTCGCTTAAATATCATTATATAACTTTGGCTATGTTCCCACAATCTGATAAGAATGGAATGTGGTTTGTTTACAAAGTTTTCAACTAACTTTCCAATGGATTTATGTCTTCCAAGATTATGGTTTCTGCAGGCAGGAGTCACTTTTAACCTGATAATATTGGAGAAATCTATTTAACAAAACAACTGCATCAGTTAGTGACTATGCCCGGACAGAATTGGGATAACTCAAGCTTGAATTCCTTTTTTAAAAATGCAAATGTTGAAGGGGGTAGTATTTAGTCTGTGGCTTGTTTTTGCCAGGGCTAAACTTTTTAAACTGGCAGAATGAGGACACCCAAAGAAGCAGAGGGAACAAATAACTAATTCCAGTGGAAAGGCCGGGAACAGGCTTAGGATTCTATCCTGTGCATGTACTAAAGTGTACTTGGGTGTGGGTGGGTGGTAGTAGTTTCATTGGTTGTGGGTCAAGGAATAAAAAATAAAAATTTATTCTGAAATCTACTGGTTTCACACCAGGTAGAATATTTGATTTTCAGAAGAAGTATTCTGATACCCCCTTTGAGTATTTATATACTCTTACAAGGGAAATCTGTTTAACTGCAAGCATTTGAATCTTTCTATTTAAGCAAAATAACAATGCTGGCAAAATAACAACGCTGGCTTCAGTTTTTGGAGGGCCCTTGGGCAAGGCCTTACTGCCCCACTCCCTTTCTGTGTCCAGAGGGAAATCATAGGGCAAGCAGGTGATGGTTTTCCATCTCCTCGCTCTTGCAGTTGTTTTTAGGGTTGGGAGAACAGGTGAACAGACAGGAAGACCCCAGAGGAGGAAGGAGACAAGTTCCGGAGAGTGGCAGTGGGCCCCACCAGAGTGTGGCGCTTGGCAGGTGCCGAGGTGTGCCAACCCTGCCGCCATCCCTGTGAAAACAGCTCCTTTTTTCCTCTTGGGAAAGACCTCTGCCCTTGGGAAGGGGCATTTTTGAACAGAATTTGATCTTTATATGAAACCTGTCTTAGTGCAGGTTGGATGTAGAAAAGAACTGCAGCATTAGTATAAAAATAATAAATGTGTCTTCATTCAATTCAGTCATTCCATCTAGGATTTTACTTTGGGTTTAACAAAGGCTTTGTAGCTGACCTGTCAATGGCCGCTGGACTCTTCATGTCACAAAGTGTCCTGTTTGGGGGGTTTCCTTGTAAAAGGTCTAGACTGAAAGCCCAAGCCACTTCTCATGAATGATAGGTCTTGCAGCAACACAGCTTGGTGTGAGTTCTGCCTGTCCCTCTTTTTTGGCCCATTATGACCATTAATGTTTCATCTTGTAGACTGTGCTTTCTAAAGACAACACCACTTACATTTAAAGCAAAACCAAAAGCTGTGCTCTTTCTTTTTTGGTAATCCAGTTTTTAAAATTTGCTCCTATCAATACTCTTTAATCTGGCTGTCTGACATAGAAACCTATTTTGTTCCGCTATGCTGGAATTCACGTGAGAGAAGATTAGCATACACAGAACTGCAGAGTCAGTTAAACGTGACCTTCCTATATAGTACAGTAGCTCAGCATGTCATAATCCATGCCTAGTGTAAAATGTGTGCCAAATAATATTTCTCTCAACAAAGCACCACGGTATTTTTGTAGCCGGGAAGCGGGGAGATGCTTAAATGATAGGTAGCTGTATCTGGGTGTCGGGCACAAACCAGTTTTATTCATTTGCAATGTTCAGTGAAATGGAGAGAGTGCTGATACTATAACAAACATTTCATATGTTTATTGACTCTTAAAAGTCTTGTGCATTCTGCATATTGTGTTGAAAGTAGTTTGAGCTGTTCTCTGATAATTTGTACATTTTCACCCTTTTCAGAATTTTAATTATGGTTTACGGAGGAGGGGAAGCTAGATTGGTTCAGCTTGTTTATTTGGTTGCAAATTATTTATCTCTTCATTCTTTTTTCTGCTGCTCTGGTGGGTAGGGTGGGAGAAGAGCTCAAGGGGCTTTCTTAAAACAGGAGCCCTAATACCATCAGTCTTAAATTCTTACTGAAATAATCCGGGAGAATGTGGATGTTGCATGTTTATCTCTTTGGATGGTTAGTGTAAGATGCCAGAGATTTCATTAGAAGCACTTGCTTGACGCAGTTTTCATTTATGTGGCTTGTGATAGCCATATTTCTGTGAAGTGTTTTGAAAGTGTGTTTTAAGCACAGTTAAATGGTGGGCAGAGAAATGCAACCCACTAGTATTTGCCACTATAGGGGATGCATTATATCAGTGCATAAGGAAATAGTGTTAAAGAAAAACTGAAGGCATGTGATAATGGGGACTAGAAGAAATTTATCACTTTGTGTTCCCTGAATATGGGTTCTCAATTATATCAATAAGTATTTTTTTAAAAGAGGATTGACTATCTGGGTTTTCTGTATTGTAAGACTTCTTTGTAAAACATTAAAAATTAAGAGTGGCTGAGCTAGACAAAGCACGACACGTTAATTTTGGAGTTATTCATGCTGAAAATAGAGGAATTGATAGGAAGAATTTGATAGGAAGAGCTGACAACTGTCCATGTATTCCAGTTAAACAAAGGATGTTCCACTGATCAACTATGTCAATTTAATTCAAAAACAAAACAAAAATGTTATCTGTCTGCCTTCATTTTATTCACTGTTACAAAGACCCAAAGCCATTTTGAAAACACATGGACATTTTAAAGTCCTTATTAGTACACTGTCTTTATTTGTGCAACCAAGGTATCACAAAATAGTGTGCAAACTTTCAAGTTCTCCAGAAATCTTCCTCAGGTTAGTTAGTAAAGAAAACAAGAACGGAGAGAGGAAATATTTGGCTGGCTGTAAAGTCATCTCTGTCTGCATCTTGTAAGACTTACACTTGTACTTGGATTGTTAGCAACGGCAAGAAAGTAATCTTGATTACTTTTTCCTTCCCTTTTAATCAGAGCACAACAATGGAAGAAACAGCTATATGGGAACAACACACAGTGACGCTTCACAGGGTAAGTTTCTGCAATTATAGATCTGTGTTCATAACTCAGGATACTGTCAGCTCTTGAAAACAATAGCAAAAATCCAGATGTCCGGAAGGAAAAAGAAAGGAAACTAGTTGTGTCATATTCCGTTGTTTGAAATTAGTGTGATTGTCAACTGCTTATAATAGTTTATTTATAGTCTCTTGACCACCTTTCTGTAGCAGCACTCCAGGGTTAGGGGCTGCTACCTTGCCTCTTGTTTGGACAAGAGGGAGCTGGATCCCCTTCCCTACTTTAACTTCAGCTATCCAACAGTGAGCAGATCCTTCGCATTTCCAGAAGTAGAGCATATCCTTTGAAGGCAGAAGGTCCAGCATCTCCAGGGGAGCTGAGAAAGGCCCTGCCTAAAACACCAGTTTTTCTCAGTCAGTGTAAGCGATACTGACCTAGGTGGACCAGTCATCTGCCCCATTAAAAGGCTTTCTCATGTCCAGGTTCTGCAGAAATGCCCAGAAAGCATCATTGGACATACCGTATTTTTCGCCCTATAGGACGCACTTTTCCCCCTCCAAAAATGAAGGGGAAATGTGTGTGCGTCCTATGGGGCAAATGCAGGCTTTTGCTGAAGCCTGGAGAGCGAGAGGCGTCGGTGTGCACCGACACCTCTCGCTCTCCAGGCTCCAGGAAGCTATCCGCAAGCCTTGCACACCCGGGGGGAGTTCCCCCCAGGCGCGCACGGCTTGCGGGCGGCAGCCTGCAGTGCGGAGCATGGGGCGCCCTCTGGAGGACGTCCCGTGCTTCGCGCAGGTGTCTGCAAGCCTTGCGCGCCCGGGGGAACTCCCCCCTGGCCTGCAAGGCTTGCGGGCGGCAGCCTGCAGCGCAGAGCACGGGGCGCCCTCCGGAGGACGCCCCGTGCTTCGCACAGGTGTCCACAGCCTGCCGCCCGGCGTGTGGGGCGCCCTGAAGCAGAGCGCCCCTCGTGCCGGGCAGACATCGGCCAGCCCCACAAGCTCGGGGGACAGCGGGGAGGCGCAGCGCCACCATCCCACTGTTCCCCGACCTGGTTTTGGGGGGAAAATAAAGGAAAAATTTTTTCCTTTATTTCCCCCCCAAAAAAGTAGGTGCGTCCTATGGGACGGAGCGTCCTATGGGACGAAAAATACGGTAATATTGAGCTTCAGAAAGAACACTGGACTTTTTAAAGGCTTCAGTTCTTATTGAACTTTTTTTATTTATTTACTGTTGTTCTCAGTGCTAAGTAGAATTTGATGGCTTGGGACCCAATACAAACCCCCAACATTGTACAGAAAGAGAGCAAGACTGAGGTTTTCCTGGGAGGAAGCTGGATCTGGTTACAGAGGTTCTGAGCACAGATAAAGGGGCCAGGGGGCCAAATATTTAAATAGAAATGGTATTAGCTTCCCAAGGAAGTCACAAGTGGCCAAGAAGTCTAGATGACTGGGGGAAGACAGTTAAGTAGTAGGACAGAACAAAGCTCCATGCTTTCCTCATAGAATGAGAAGGCAATAGGAGGTGTCAACAGCCAGCCAACTTTGCTTCAACTGCTGGACCAAGCAGTGCTGGTAAAGGGACACAAATCAGAAGGGAGTGTAGACGTATGCATCCCTGTTGTAGGCCCTTTTCTTGCAGCCAGTTTTGCGGCTTGGGATCCCAGGAAGGACAATAGCATTGTAGCATTTTATTTAATAACTGGGGGCTGCTGGCCCTGCTTGCCAACCCTCCCTGTCCACTAGCCCCTTGGCCAAGTGCTCTAACCCACCACCTCGCCCATTCCTTCACAACACTCCAAGGCCACCCCCTTGGAAAGGAGGTCAGGAAGCGCTTCACGGAGCTGCTTGCTAAACTGCTCCACCCCCCCAACCCGCCCGCCCCCGTTAAACCTTCCTGCAACTGTGTTTAGCTGGGAGGAGGCATTTCACAAAGTGAAGCATCTCCCCCCCCCCCCATTACAGAGCTCCCCCGGGGGACCGTGCTACCAGGGCTGCTTCCTCACTCTGCAGTTGGTGTTGCTACAGATAGGACTATCTAAAGCAGCATGTGACTAAAGCCTTAGATTTTTAGGTGTATAGGAATAAATTTATGCCCCAGCTTTTCCGTATGGCTGACGAGCTCTGGCCCAGGAATGTAAAATTAGATAAGCTGCTGTGGACTCTTTTCAGTTTGGAATCTCTTGGAGAATATGAAAAAGCCACATTCCTCTTGAAGCTTTATTATGCTTCTTTTTAAATTTCCCACTAAAGAGAAGAAGGAGTGTGTGTGTTTGTATTATGGGGGGGGCAGTAGCCGTGGACTAGTTATGTGTATGTTGTTCAGAGATGAATTGTAGCTGCACAAGTTGGTGCACGATTGGCCACTTTCAAAATGTATGACACACAACACATATTTAAGAGCAGTTTAAACACCAGTCTAGTTGGATTACATCATGGCACCACAAACCACAGTTTAATGCTGTCATAACACTGGAAATTCTAGTATATTGACTCAGTTATGATACATATCTCAGCATTCCTTATCCTATCCTTGATGACTGAGTGCTCCAGCAGCTTCCTGTCTTGCTGTGCATTAAAAATGCATGGTCCTATCTTGACAATCATTGACTTCCATAGATTGTGGATTGAAATATAATAGGATTAGATAAAACAATTCAAGCCAATTTTGTGTGTCCCATCATTGAACACACAAAAAGAAACTGTGTGTGTGTTGGCATCCATCTGTCTCGAGAGACCATTGAATACTACCGTCGGAGAGTTAGCAGTGTCTGCTGTGGCTGTAGAGACCAAAATGGGAGACGTGCGTTTTATTGCAGCTGGAGCAGATGAAGGTATCCAGCTTACCTTATCTTGGACAGATAAAAGAAAGGAAAGTGCATACTTAAACTATTGAACTCACTTCCACAGGAGGCAGGGATGGCCTGGATGGTTGCAGTGATGCTTCTAAATCCCAGTTGCTGGAAACTGCAGGAGGTTGCCCACTTGTAGGTTTCCCACAGGCATCTGAACGGCCGCTGTGAGAAGAGCACTGACTCTATATGTTCTTATGACTTCTTCATTCAGTCACCACAGTATGATTGCCTAACAATCTCAGGTTGATTTGTTGCGCCAGTGCGCTGGTGCAGTGAGACGTATACTGCAGTCTAGGGAATAAAGCTTTAAATGAGAGGCCTTCCAAAGTCACACAGAGAGCAAGACTGCACCATATGCTCTTAATTCCTGACTGAAAGAGAGCTTTCCAGAGTTTGAAACTTAGCCTTCTTTCACCAACAGAAATTGAAATAATAAGAGGTATTCCTTCATCTCCTTCTTGTCTCAAGTTGGCTGGACTTCTTAAAGGCTGGATATTGTTTTGTGTGAAGAAGCATCTGTTTTGCTAATTGGATTAGCAAAGCCCCAGGAGAAGTTGCAACAGACATCATTTTTAAGATTTTTACCAGGAATGGGAGGAGTAAAATTTCTTGGCTGGTGGAGATTTTTGCCCGGCTGTGAGTTGGACTGAAATTGTGGAAAGTCCTGATCAAATATTCCTTTGAAAATTTGGAGAAAACTATAATACTTGGAGATAAGGCACACTGTGTTGCATATGGAACATAAGAAGGCCCCTTGGGTATGATGCCATAGAGCTCATTGAGTCTAGTTTTCTGTTTGCTAGCCAGATGTTTCAAAAAGGCTGGCAAGCAGGCCCTGAAAGCAGTCCTCCAGTTGTACCCCCCAGGACCACCCCACTCAGCTCAATCTTCAGTCCCTCGTGTTCAGAGCTATATTGTGTCTGATGTGAACACTGAGTTTATAGTCTTAATATAGGAACACCAGTAAATTAAAACCAAATATTTCACTGAGACTCTTGCATGAAAGATTCTTGCCTTTGGGTGGGTGGTTAAAGAATGCTTTGCATTACCTTTAATGATTATGTGTGTATAAACAATATTTCTATTAAAGGTGGTTCAAGCGCTATCTCCTAAGCTCTTGTTGGGGTCTTGCTGTCAGGGCAGAAGTGAGGACAGAGAAAATGAGGTTCTCTGGTGGCGGTGGTTGTTTTGTAGCTCCCCTTTCTACAAAGAGAAAAAAATGGTTGGAAAAATTAGGGAATACTGGGTGAGAAATCAGGAGGAGAGTTTTACTCCACTGCCTGATCTGGAGTAAATCTCTGCCTAGTTTGGGAATGGGTCAGGCAGCTGAGATGGCTTTGGATCTGAGCCATTTCCCATCCTCCTCTGCAGCCCCCCAAGCTTCCTCCATTTGATGGGGTCGGGGCCAGAGACTTCCATGATATCTGAGAGGGGGATCCCATATGTATTCTTTAGTCTATTGGAACAACCCTTCCAGCATTCTTAGGATTGTAGACTAAATGCTCATTTTTTTTAAAAAAAGGTTTCCCTCTGTGAGGTTTTTGGGGTTTATTTTTTAAAACCTCTGGGATCCTAATACTAAAGTCATTGTTAAGCTTGCTCTATGACATCCCCTAGCAAAACCACCAGATGACAACCTTCCTTTTCATTCCTGATATTGTTTTCCTAGAGTGCAGCTTACACTTGTGAAACATGAAAAGGAAGTACTATGCAACATACAGAGAGGCATTCATGCAAGATGGAATGCTGTGTCTTCATGCTCCTCTGGGTTTAGAGTTCATTCTAAATTATGGTGGAATATAAAGCACCTGAGTTGGCCTTGTAAAAGCTTTCAGGGAAGGAACACTTGGAGAAGCTGCTTCTGTTCTGATGATGGTCTCATCACAGGGAGCAATTAATTTTTAAATTGGGACAGTCATTTGGACTAAAACCAATTCTTAATATTTGTATACCATGTTAGAATTAAAGAGTTGCATGTCCAATTAAAGATACCTTATAAAAGAAACTATTGCATTTCAGCTAATCCATCAATTACATGTGGATGTAAATAATAGTTTTGAACCAAAGCCCACATTTCCATCCATTTTAGATTATGCATGCATGGATCATAGCAAGCATTGGCTTAGTTCAGAAGTGTTGGGAAGGATTGCTTCTAGCTATTACAGCAAGATGCTCTAAACCGCCTCTCCTTCGTATACTGGTGGATGAGATCAAGTGTTTTCACATCCAACTTGAAAACAAGCGAGGGTTGAGCACCTTCTTCCTGCATGCCCCTTTGTTTAAAATGGCAACTCCTGTCGTGATATTGCTGGCTCCAACTCCAGTCAGCCTCTTCACCATAGCCAGTGGCCAGAGATTATGGGAGTTGTAGTACACAACATAAGGAGGGAGCCTCATTGGCCACACCTTCCCTACAGAAGATTCCTGTTGCCTGTTTGGTCCAAACCATGTGTCCAGCAGGTCTGTAGTCAGATCTAATTAATTGGAATTCAAGGGGAAGTACTAAAGCTTCTAAGATCAGGGAGAATTAGAGTAGACCCCTGTATTATGACCTTCAAATGGTCTTCTCTTTGATAGAAAAAAGTAGCATCCACACCTTTTGCTTTGACAACTCCAGATCAAATACACTTAGTTTTCAAGTTAAATGTTCTGGCTTCTCTGTGTGCCTCCCCCAAGGGACTTGTGGAAGGGACTTCATGAAAATGGGCCTTGTCAGTAGTGCCACCCCACCCATCTGGGGAATGCCCTCCTCAGGGAGACTCACTCACTTGGTACATCATCATCATCATCATCATCATCATCATTTATTATTTATACCCTGCCCATCTGGCTGGGTTTCCCCAGTCACTCTGGGTGGCTTCCAACAAAATATTAAAATACAATAGTCTGTTAAACATTAAAAGCTTCCCTAAAGAGGGCTGTACAGTGTTTAGGTGCCAGACCTTTCTGTTTACCAGTCTAGCTTCCTATGGTGGTGGTCATCTTTTTAGTGGGGTGGGTAGGACTTGATCCTTATTAGTACATCACTGGATGATCATGTTATCCATTATGTGCTGTTAAGTGTTTTCATTCTTTTCTGATTTCAAACTGTTTTTATGTGCCATACTTTATTCTTGTCAAGTTGATTTGAGACTCTTTATTGTAAAAGGAAACTGGTAGGTCAAAGAGAGAAACAATACAGCCTCTACAAACTGAACTGAACTATTTGTGATTATCACTGTCTTGCATCCATGTCTTGGGGATGCTGTGACATTGAATGTATTATAGGCTGGTTTCTGTCTCTGAGAGGAAGGAAGAGAATGAAAGGCTGAGAGCAACAGGTTGTGAACTGAAAAAAATTGAGAGCCTCAGGATGTTTTGCTTGGTATAAAGTTGTTGCTTTGTTCAAAATCCTGATACGTGCATTTTGAAGTGGCACCTCGGGTTACAGACGCTTCAGGTTACAGACTCCGCTAACCCAGAAATAGTACCTCGGGTTAAGAACTTTGCTTCGGGATGAGAACAGAAATCATGCTCCGGTGGCGCTGCAGCAGCGGGAGGCCCTATTAGCTAAAGTGGTGCTTTAGGTTAAGAACAGTTTCAGGTTAAGAACGGACCTCCAGAATGAATTAAGTACTTAACCCAAGGTACCACTGTAGATGGTATAAACGTTATCATCTGTTACATGAACTTGTTGATACCTCTAATCCAAGCTTCTTTCTGGTCTGTCATAGGCTCCTGGATTTGGGTTTGGTATTGCAATATCTGGTGGAAGAGATAATCCTCACTTCCAGAGTGGAGAAACATCTATCGTTATATCCGATGTGCTCAAAGGAGGCCCAGCAGAAGGACTACTACAGTAAGTTAATTTTGGGGAGTGGAGCTGTATGGGGATGGTTTATTCCTGCTTATCGTCTTATCCTCTGTTCCTGTAAGTGTTGCTGTAAAATTAATTCTTCCTCTCCTTAACCATTGTTGAAGGAATAGGCTTGACTCGAGGATCGTATTTCCTTCAATCAGGTCATACACCATAAATTTAAATCCTATGACTTCCCACAAAGAATCCAGTGAGTTGTAGCTTAATGGTGCTGGGAATTTTATTGGTAAAACCTACTTGGTGTTTCGCAACTTTCTAACTATTTGCAAGAACTTAGCCAGACCTAGCAGAGTAAACACAGAATCCACGGAAGCAATTGGCGACTTGGCTTCAGACAGGATAGACGAAGCAGGAACCAGGAACTTGTAGTTAGGTGTTTATTATATACAGTGGACTATTTACAGGAACAGAACACGGATCTTTTGCTAGCTCTCTCTGACACGACTCACAACTCCTACACTGACACAGAACTCTGAACTCAAACACTGAACTAACAGTTAGTAGGCCATTAATTATCACTCCCTTGAGAGAGCTTGACCAATCAGGGAGCTGTCTCCATGCCTCTGTTATCACCAGGCAGACTTACTCCTTCAGATTGCCTTCTGGCTGTCTGCCAAACCTTAATTGACTCTGTGTGAGTAGCTGCATGTACACAGATTCCCAACAAATTTTAGCTGTGTGGTGGGTAAACTACAGTTCCCAAGATTCTTTAGGGGAGAGCATGACTGAAATAAAGTGGTACAAATGTGATTTAAATGTATGGCAGGATTGTGACCTTTTTCCTGTCCCTCTGCTCTGTGCATCCTCGATCCCTCCCCCTGCTTCACTTCACCATGGTTTGCCATTGCCTGCATGGGTATGCCCGTCAAACACAATTTGCTCCTAAGCTTGGTTTTTGCATCCAGTCTCAAATACAGGTTTGAGGAAACCCTGTTTGCCATTGACTGTGGCTAATGTTGGTGTGAACTTAAAGGGGTCGTGATTGGCCCAAAAGAAGTTCAAGCGTTGGACGAGGCAGTGTGCAGTCTTCTTGCAGCTGGCCCATTTCCTCCCTCTTAACAGTGTTTATGGGATGGAGAAGTGTGTCTGTAGTCTCAGAGCTGGTGGCATCAACTTTTAAAAATATAGCAGAGGAACTTCAGAAATGTAGACGCACATGATGAATATTACGAACAAAACATTCTGATAACTTTGTGGAAGAGAAGATCTGCATCCACAAAGCACCTCTGTTGGAGTGGCTATATAGCATAGTAATAGTAAGCTTTGCTTGTTTTCTTCAAGGCTTTTTCTTTACTCTTTTACCAACATGCTTCTTACTTATTTTAATTTTTTTCCAGGGAGAATGACCGTGTTGCAATGGTCAATGGTGTTTCTATGGATAATGTGGAGCATGCTTTTGCTGTTCAGCAGCTGAGGAAAAGTGGTAAAAATGCCAAAATTGTAAGTTGTTGCTTTATCCTATACTCCTAGATGTGTGCGCAAAGTATTCATATACCAGCATTGCTCAAACAAAATGATTGCAGCCTTGATGGTGGGTTCATTGACATCTGTCATACAATAGCACAAAACTTGTAAAATAGCTAACGTCTTTTAGCAAACAGTTATGTGTGCTTGAACTGCTCTAGACATTTTAGCGGGGGTGGGGGGGTGGGGGAATGAAACCCTAAAGCAGACTTGATTACTTACTAGCTGGGGCCACAGGGGATATGCTGAGCCTTCCCATGGTATCCACTGATTGCAGCCCCGAACTTCTTCCTGCATTTACTGCCTAGTAATGAGCAGCAGCTAAATAATACACTTGGGAGTAAAATGGTAAAGGTAAATAACCCCTGGACAGTTAAGTCCAGTCAAAGGTGCTCAACTCGATTCAGGGCGAGGGAGCCGGTGTTTGTCCACAGACAGTTTTCTGGGTCATGTGGCCAGCATAACTAACTCGCTTCTGGTGCAACAGAACACCGTGGCGGAAGCCAGAGCGCACGGAAACGCTTGGGAGTAATGGTAGGAAGTGGGGACCTGCCCTTCCTCTACAACCCTGGGCTAATACTATTTAGCCTTGCTCTTTTACCTACACCAAACACAGCTTCTGTGTTGAGATAATTGGGAAGCTTTCCTTGTTCCTTCTCATGCCGTGAAGGAAGAGGGAGAAAGGCCAGTCTTTGGAAGAGGCAGTCTGGGCCCATTCCTCAGCCTGTCTCCATAATGGATGAGTTGGGGAACATAGTGTGAAAGAGAGGGTTGGGATTTTCATTTTCTTGCTCCATATCAGGTGTGGGCTTAAGTCAGTCTGTTGGCTGTTACTCAGGTGGAAGAACCTACCCCAGCTGAGACTGAAAACAGCATTGTTCAAGCATGCTTTATAAGCTGCCTTTAATTCATTACTTGCGGGAAAGACAGAATATAGCTCTCAAGGGACATGGGTGGCACTGTGATCTAAACCATTGAGCCTCTTGGGCTTGCCAATCATATGGTCAGCAGTTCGAATCAGCATGAGGGGGTGAGCCCTTCTCTGTCCCGGCTCCTGCCAACCTCTCTGTTTGAAAGCGTACCATTGTGAGTAGATAAGCAGATACCGTTGTGGTGGGAAGGTAAACAGTGTTTCCATGTGCTCTGGCACTCATCACATCCTCTGTGTGCCAGTAACAATTTAGTCATGCTGGCCACATGACTCGGAAAAGCTGTCTACGGACAAACACTGGCTCCCTCGGCCTGAGAGCAGAGATGAGCGCCACACCCCATAGTCTAATTCGACTGGACTTAACCATCCAGGGGTCCTTTCCCTTACTTTTACCTATATGACTTATGATTATTAGGAACAGAGGCACAAAATGTTCAGCAGTGCAGAAACCTCACTGTGCCTTCTAAAACTTTTGGCACAGGTTTGCATGTTTGCTCTGCTTATCAGCACTTGCGGGTTCAAAGTTGAAGCAGGGAGGTGGAGCTTTGATGATTCAGGCAGGGGAGCTGGAAACAGGAAAGGAATGTGTTTGCTTTGCAGAGCTAGCATTCCAGGACATATTGTCTGCAGGCAGTGTTGCTGAGCAAAGTAGGCCTAGGTCTAAATTGTGCCCACACAAGGCTCTCTGTGACCCTGCTCCTTGGCAGCATTGACAAGCAGGATAGCACATGTGCAAAAATGTCTTAAGGCTTAAGTAAGCAGTCCATTGGGATGTGCTCCGGGTACTCTACAGCTAGCACTGGGCTAGAGTTGTTGTGCACATCAAGCAAACTCCATCTTGGATGTCTAGGTATTCTGCAGAATTCTGAACATGCAGAGTTCACATAGAATTCCTCTGCAGAGCTTTCTCCGTTCCCAGATGAAACCTGATCAGGTTTAAGATTTTCATTCATTTGTGCGTTTCATTCATTTTGTACTCTTAACTAAAATGTTAAAATACACATAAGCAGGGCATGTGGCAAAAAAACCCCACCACTATTCAAGTTGATAGAGTAAAGCACTGTGGAGAGTATACCATTTCAAAAGACCAAGGGGATGTCCACCTGTGCAATGGGTGAGCAATCTAAAATGAACAGCAGGGCTTGTGTGGATGCAGTGAGCAAACAACGGAGAGCCTTGGAGAGAACGTGAAGAGGGATATATCCAAAGATGGATATGAGATGCTATAGGAGAAGAAACTCAAATGTAGAGAGACTGTTAGATAATGATGAAACTTGGCATGCTGGGGCTGATATGAGCTGTAGTCCAAAATATCAATCTAGTGGAGGACACTAGACTGACCGAGGCTGCAGTATCCCGTCCTCAGTGTCCCCCTTTTCTATAGATCACCGAAGGAACTGTAAGCACTGAGGACAAGGCCTCAGTACCCATCCCCAAAGTCTCAGGTTCCCAGTATTCATTGCTTCTCCCTAGTCTGTCTTCATAGCAAGGCAGAATTGTGCCTAGGTATTGAATGGCTTTACTTTCCTCTCATGCCTCAACAAGCAGCTTTTTCCTTCATTCTCAGCGCATACTATTTGCCACTGCATGGTGCAATTATATTGATTCCTGCTATTCTTTCAGACAGAGTGCATAGATAGCTTTTTCTTAAATCTGCAAAACAACCCGTCATCAGCAATAGATCAGTCTGTCTTGTGGTAAACAATTGCAACGCTGTATTGTGTGAAAAATCGTAACACACTCATTGTTCCTCACATAGAGTGCATTGTAGTAATCAAATCATGAGGTTACCGGTGCATGGATTGCTGTGGTCAAGCCATCCCGATCCTGGAATGGCCATAGCTGCTCTGCTAGTCAAAGCTGGTGAAAAGCACTTTTAGTAACGAAGAACACTTGTGCCTCCAGTGGCACAGTGGGATGTCGTAGCATCCATAGACTTTGCACCTGCTCCTTCAGGGCAGACAACTTACCAACTTCATAGATCCACAGAGCCTCTGTCACAGAGCCCAGATTCAGACTCAGTTTGTTAGAACACCACTGGATCCAAGCACCGGTCAAGGGCCTACACAGCCATTCCCAGTTCAGACGTTACCTCACTCCAATTCCTGAACTCCAATTCCCAGTTCAGACGTTACCTCACTCCAAACCTCCTTATGCCTACTCCCAACAGTGTCAGACAGAAGTTAAACAGCATTGGGGGACAGAATAGTTACCCGTTTCACCTCATACCTCAAGAACCAGGGGGCTGAGAAAACCCTCAGGCTACGTTGAATTCTGCACCCGTCCCATGAGATCAGACTGGACCTTCTGCAGAACGGTGCAGCTGATACGCATCTCCGAGAGGCTGTCCTGGAGGATAACAATCATCAGTGATCTCAAAAGCTAATGAGAAGTAGAAGCAGCAAGGTCTCTCTTCCAGTAAGATCCTCCATCAGGGCGACCAAGGCCAATTCCATCCTGAGCGTGGGCTGAACCCAGATTGCAATGGGTCTGGATAATCTGTTTCCTCTGAGAGGGCCTGCAACTGTGCCACCGTGACCCTGTCAGGTACCTTGCCCCCACCTCCTTCAAGGCAAGAGGCACCATCCCCTCATGCAAAGACACAGTCACTGCACCTGGGACCCACCCAGTCATTCCCCATGACTAGCAAACATTTTGTCAGAGTAACCAGGCTGCAAAAACTGAAACTGATCCTACAAAGCATGGCATTGAAAACCTCATTTCGAGCTGCATCTGTCATGGTGTCTAGCTCACTACAGGGGCAGACCTGTTATCCTCAACATGCCTGGGAAGCAAAGAACAGAAAGTCTCTTGGCCTTCAGACTTAGTCGTAGACTCCAACCACCTATACAGGTGCCAGTAGCCTATGGACCACCTTGAAGTGTTCTGCTGGGGTAGAGGCAGCAAAGGGTCAAAAGGCCTACACTAAACAGTGGTTTGGAGGGTCAAAAGTATGCTTTGGGCTTGTGTGCTGCTTCTTATTTTCTCACACGCTGGTTTCCTTCTCTACCTTTTTGGTTTTTCATGATGAAGTGGGTTTTCAGACTGTAGTTGGTAGGTTAGTACTAGCTATAAGTCTGCCCAATTCAAATTTTCACAGCAACTTGTGATTTGGCAGTCTGATGGCTGACTTGAGTCAGTAGGTTGAGCTTGATAGTATCTTTGCTGCTTCTTGTGACTTGTTTAAGTATAAGCCTGAAAGATATCCTGAGCTTGAAACCCAAACAATCTTACTGCTAGTAAGAGGTGTTGGGTAGTATGTGGCAGATTATATATTTGCAGACAGGAGTGGGGTTGCCTGAGGGTAAAAGGGGGTTGTGCATGTATCTCTTCAAATGTCACCTGTAGCTCTGGGCAATGTTTGGATCATTTCCCCCCTCTCCTGTTTTGCTTGTAAGTCTTACCTGCATGATGCAGAATATTTATCTAGCTTACTAGGTCACTTGACAATTTTCATGTAAGCAGTGTCTGAGGCAGATGATCATAAACTGTAGGCTAAGCTACCCCTTCCTCCCCTGCTTAACCTCATGGAAGTTGAAAAATCCTTGGTTGTTACTTAGAGAACACCATGCACATTCCTACACTATACTTTGGAGTACACAAAGAATATTGTTAACCCTCAGAATTACGTTTGATCATAAAAACAGCTTTGTGCTTTTCTCAGTCTGAAAGAAAGTTGAATTCCTCAGTTTTGAGGACAAATGTGTTGCTCTGCAGCAGGTTTTTGTTTTGTTTTGATGGCTTGCCAACGATACTACAAAGGTCTGTATCGCATGCCTATTGACACAGCACATTATGAGAGACTAAGCCACTTTCCACTCCAGCAGTCTTGTCAAGCATTGAAATATTGATGAAGTTGCAGTGTCTGTAGATTATGGGATTCTTTTATATGTTTTGCCCTTTCTCAGAACCTGAGAATGCCCCCTTTCCTTTTTGGGTGGGTGGAGAAAAACTTCATTGAGGACAGTGGTAAGGATGGTGTGCTTGGATGTATCTAGGGATCATAGACAACTTTGTGCTGTTTTTTAAACAGCTTATCAGCCACCTTGTTCGACTGTGATAAGGTATATCAATCAGTCATCAATCAAGTTTATTAGGAGATCAAATGCAGGTTATAGCCAGACAAAAACAATCACACAGCACAGTACAGTGCATCGCCCTACCACAGCTCCATCAGAGAGGGAGAGGGGGCTGTCAAAGAAATTTTGCAGTACAGACCTACGCTAAGTTACTTGGAAGTAAGACCCATTAAAATATGCATTGGATTGCAACCTTAGCTGATCAATCTTTTAGTAAACTAAGTTGGCATGTTTTTGCATATGGATAAGACAGTAGTTCTGATTTTTAAAAGTATTCTTTTATAGCAGGGCAGGATTCTACAAGCCCCTAGATGGTCTCCCTGTTCTGCTGCAGAATTTAGAATGCTTTTTTTAAAAGAAGCATTCAAGAACCTATCTTCAAATCATAAAGCATTGTGAAACTGGCTTCTATAGAGATGCCATTGTCTCTCAAAAACAATGGTGCAAGTGAAGCTTTTCGTTAGACCATGGGTAGTGATTTTGGTGCCAGACTGCAATTCCCCTCATCCCTGATGCTTGGCCACACTGGCTAAGGTGAGTAAGGCACTGAAAGTTTTCAGGCTTAAGTGTTCAGTGTGGTGCTGCGGGGCGGAGGAGAGAAGCTGCCCTAATTCTTCCCAGAACACCTGTGTGACACCATCATTCTTACTACTTTCAAAACCTTCCTCAAGACCAATCTTGCCCATGAAGCCTTTAGCACAGTCTCATGGTTCCCATGCCCTGCTGATTCTACGCTTAAGCACATGTAACTAACCGACCCACATATTCATTCATGTTTATCTCTGCATTCTCTTCCCTCCCTTTTAGGGGTAATTAAAATTATAGAATCATAGAGTTGGAAGGGACACCAAGGGTCATTTAGTCCACCCCCCTGCAATTCAAGAATCACAGCTAAAGCACCTATGACAGATGGCCATCCTCCGCTTAAAAACCTCCAGGGAAGGAGAGTCTATGACCACACGAGGAAGACCATTCCACTGCTGAATCGCTCTTACTGTCAGAAAGTTTTTTTCTGATCTTTAGTCAGATTCTCCTTTCTTGTGATTTGAAGCTATTGGTTCCAGTCCTACCCTCCAGAGCAGGAGAAAACAAGCTTGTTCCCTCTTCCCTGTGACAGCCCTTGAGATATTTGCAGGTGGCTATCATATCTCCTCACAGTCTCTTCTTTTCCAGGCTAAACACACCCAGCTCCTTCAAGCTGTCCTCATAAGGCTTAGTTTGCAGACCCTTGATCATCTTGGTCTCCCTCCTCGAATTCTGTGCCCAGAATTGGACACAGTATTCCAGGTGTGGTCTGACTAAGGCAGAATAGAGTGGGACTGTGACTTCCCTTGATCTGGACACTAGACTTCTCTTGATGCAGCCTAGAATAGCATTAGCCCCCCCCCCCCGCTGCATCACACTGCATCAACTTGTGGTCCACCAAGACCCCTTAGATGCTTTTCACATGTACTGCTAGTAAGCCAGGTGTCCTTCATCCTATATTTTTGCAGCTGGTTCTTCCTGCCTAAGTGCAGGACCTTACATTTGTCCCTATTGAAATTCATTTTGTTAGTTTGCGCCCAGTTCTCCAATCAGTTAAGGACATTTTGAATTCTGGTTCTGTTTCTGCGGCATTAGCTACCCCTCCCAGTTTGGTGTCATCCGCAAATTGGATGAGCATCCCCTCAATTCCTTCATCCAAGTCGTTTATAAAGACACTGAACAACAACAGACCCAGGACACAACCCTGTGGCACCCCACTTGTCACTTTTCCCAGGATGACAAGGAACTCTTAATGAGTACTCTTTGGGTTCAGCCAGCCAGCCAGCTACAAATCCACCTAACAGTTACCTTGTTCAACCCACATTTACCAGCTTCCTTGGAATAATATCAGGAGGGTATTTCCACGAAACTATGTTTTTCTTTACGACTGAAGTCCACACTGCGGTGTTTTTTTGTCACACAATTGAACAGTGAGGTTGGTGTGTGGGAGAGGAGCACTTCAGCTCTTCACTGTCTCCCACCTCACCAGGATGCCAGCTCATCCTGTTTTCTTTTGCCTCTTCTTCCAGTGTTCTGTAACATTGCAGGGATCTGCTGAGAGTTACCTTTTGGCTCCCATGTGGCATCTAAATATTGATGAAAATGTTGGCTATCCTATTTCCTTATTCTGTACAGGCACTCATGCTTTGCATTAAGTAAGGGCTTCGGAAGGAGTCTATTATTGTTGTTGTTTATTATTGTTGTGATTTCAGGAATCTTTGTGTACTAAAAGATATCTGTGTGGGAGGTCTCATGTATTACTCAGAATTCAGGAAACCTCTATTCTGGGTTTTCCCAGCAAAGTCACGACTCTGACTTGATGGGATATCACTCTGGTGGACATAACCTTCTGGCCTCTTACTGCTCCTTCCCCAGAATGGATGGGACAAAGCAGTCTGGGTTGGCCTTTGGGAAGCAAGTGACCCTTTTGTCTGCCAGTCTTTTGTAATGTAGTCTGCTGTTTTATTGCCTTTTTTGATAATAAAGTTTACTTGACCATGGTTCCCATTTTTCCTGGGTGATATCCATCTAAATCATGCTCTGAGTAGACCTACTGAAACCAATAGACATAAGCTACGTAAATTCATTTATTACACTGAGTCTACTTTGAATATGACCCACTGTTTAAGTTTTAATGTTTTTCTAAGCCACCTTGAGTGTATTTTGGGAGCAGAAAGGTGGGGTAAGAAAATGGAATGAAATGAACAATTACTACATATTTTCTTCCTGAATATTCCCCCCAGAAACAAAAAGAGTTAACAGTTTGCCACCACTAGATAAGAATGAAATCTACTATGGTGGCAAGCCAGAAGGAAAATTACTAGCATGAGCACAACTATAAATTCTGAAGGGTGCATGCAAAATGTGTATGTCCAAAACATTATAATTTCTAGATTTACGTTGTAGGTAGTTTGCATTTTATCAGAAAGTGAAAGATTACTATTGTATGTTACAGACCATCCGAAGAATGAAAAAAGTTCAGATTCCGGTAACTCGGACAGATCCAGACCCAGTCTCTGAAAACGATGAGGACAGCTATGAAGAGGATACGCACGACCCCAGAAGTTCCCGCGGAGCTTCAAGTGTGAGCCGGCGGCACGAGAAGAGCTGGGTGAGGGACCGAAGTGCAAGCAGGGAAAGAAGTTTATCGCCGAGGTCGGATAGGAGGTCGGTGGCTTCCAGCCAGCCCGCAAAACCTACAAAAGTCACACTGGTGAAATCCAGGAAGAATGAAGGTATGTTGTGACTCAGAAGTAGGACTCAAAAGAGAAAGTGTTCCCTGACTTTGCACCTCATGCCATGTTTTAACCAAACAAGTTTTTAAACTTTGTATGCTCTTTAATAGTTTGGATTAGTCTTCTCCAACCTGGTGCCCTCCAGGTCTTTTAACTACAACTCTCATCAGCATGGCCATATCCTTTTGGTGCTTGATGGGAGTTGTGGTCCAAAACATCTGGAGGGCAGCAGGTCAGGGAAGGCTGCATCAGAAGGAAATAGGATGTTTCCATTTATCCATTTGCCCCAAAGACTTTTTTTTAACTAGCCAATCAGCCATAATGTGTATGTTGTACTTTGAGAGTCATTTGGCTTCCTGGGAGAGGAAGTAAGAGGGAGTTGTCTTTCCTCCTCTCTTGTCTGCCACTTACCACTAGCTTGAAAGAGCCATTCTGGAGAGAAATGGTTCAAGTCTGGCATATATATAGGAGAGTTTAGTTTCTACATCTGGGTACGGTTGAGGAAGGCAGATTGGGGAGGATGACTGTCCTAAATGAGGGCAGAGTTTAGTCCTGCTACAAGGCAAGATGAGAAAGTCTCCCCGCAATTGTTGAGCTGGTAGAAATCTGAACTGTGCTCATGGGCCATGGAAGCCCCTTTATATCAACAGAGGTGCAGCCACCTGTTTACACTTCAAAGAAGGGTACACATAGTATCTGCAGGAAGATGTTTGGAAACAGAAACCATTTTTCATTGGTTTGATGTATGCACATACCTTTCAACTTGAGGTTGGGGCTTCATTTCATAGAATCAGTAGAATTGTAGAGTTGGAAGAGAACTGCCCCCCTCCCCTGGTCATCTAATCCAGCCCTCTGCAATGCAGGACTCACAGCTAAAGAATCCCTGAAAGATGGCCATCCAACTTTTCTTTTTAAAAGTCTCCAGTGAAGGAGAGTCCACATCTTCCAAGGTCATTCTTTCCACTGTACAACAATTCTTGCCAACGATCTTGCTCCATCTTCCATGTGGCTGTCATATCACCCCTTGGTCTTCTCTTCTCCAGGCTTCCCTTCTTCCTAAAGCTTGGGGAGTTTTAAGTTGGCATGGGAGTCTGCTTCCACAGAAGGAGGTTTATTTTTGCTTTATGGGATTAATCTCCTGTATAGTGTTTTGGAAGTTTCTGATGGAAATTAGGAGTAAACCCCTCTTACACCTCCATAACATTAAGCCATCTCTGTTCTGTTCTTTTTGGATCTTGTCTTGGTTAGGGTTAAGATAGCAAGCTTTCCGATTGCACAGTACTCTTTCCGCAGGAAGAATTTCAAACTGAAAGCTACTTAACCTGGCCCAATGAAAAGTACCCATCAAAAATTTGAAGCATCTTTTCCTTGGGGATTGACACAGCAATCGTTCTTGCTATGTACAACTTTCTAGGAAAGAAGGAACAGATTTGTCCTCTATTTCACATTTCCCCATTTACCATCTAAACTTTTTAATGCAAGTTTGGGGAGTTTTGCTTACCTGAACAAAGTGTGATGCTAATTTAGCTTGCTAAATTGCTGGCAAACAATTTGGTTATTCTGATTGCTGCTTCTCCCAAGAATGAATTTGCACAATCTCGCTATACAGCCATTCCTCAATTATACAGAAAACTGCAGACTGCCTGTTAATGACCCGGGAGTCAATCTCACAGCAGTGTTTTGCATACCAGTTACAGAGCGTGCTGCACTAATTATGCAAATTTGAGATCCAGAGCCATTCAAAACTTAAGTATTTCATAGTTAGGTAACAATATTCCCTGCCTTCTAGCTGGATGCTACCATTCCAGTAACAACTTCCGTACAACACTGCATTGGCAACATTCAGATTTTTCTAAACCTTTTCTCTTTTAAAAAATGAATGTAGTGTCACAGACATCAAGTCATGTGAACCCTTCCCAAATGATGTACAACTCTGTAAGCTTAGGTCTAACATAGCAGGGAGAGAACAAGCCATGATAAGGATGTAGCAACGATAGTAATAATGGTATCTCCCAAACGATAGTTTCCTTGGCTAAAATTGGAGGTACTTGTGCTACTTAAAGGCCTCGTTTGAACATAACAGTGAATTAACATGAAGAAGCAAGCATGCTGGTTCATGAAGCAAAAAATCATGTGACATGCTTTGTTTCTCTCCCAGCTGAGCTGCTGCTATGATTGCAAGAACTAAGCCATGCTTTGACTTAGCATTATGTGTGAAGTTGGACCCATTGTTTGTCTCAGCACAAACAACCAGGCTTTTGCTTAAGTCTTACTGCTTATTGTTTGCTGTGTGTGGAGCATGGGGGGAGACAAATCACAAGCTCAGATTCATGCATGACACTAAGCCAAACCATGGCTTCATTTTTGGTGGCATGGCGGCGGCAGCAGGACAGAGAAAGGGGCAAAGGGGCTGCTGTTTTGCTTCTGTGCGCCAGCACACTTGCTCATTCATGGTCAGCCATGGTTTGGCTTACTGTTACATGCAAACATGACCAAAGAGTTAGATATTTCCTACATGAACTTTCAGAACAGAAGAATCATAGCTCAATGGTGGAACACCTGTTTAGCATGCAGAAACTCCCAGTTCAAGCCCCATCACCTCTCTGTTAAAAGGAGCAGCGAAGAAGTGACAGGAAAGACCTTTCCGTGCTCATTGGACTAGTGGGACTAGCCTAGTCCCCAATGTTCCTGGCGGTGAATTAGAGTATTAAAGTGTGTACCTTTTTTACACACCTAACCCCCTTGGTTCAGGTGAGGTAATTGGGTGGCTGGTCGATTCATTTTTCCCAAAGAGTGCTGGTGGGTGGAGAAGACAGGCAGCCAAAAAGCATGGAGGTTCCCTGCCCTAGAGAGATGGGCCTGTCTTCTCTGAAATGATTTTTGACTCACAGGGAGGAAAGGGGCAGATTTGGTAGCCTAGCCTCACAGCTCAATGTGCAGACGCATAGAGTGAAGTGTTTCTTCAACCAAGTCCCTCTCCCTCCTTTCTAAATAATAATAATAATAAATTTATTATTCATAGCCTGCCCATCTGGCTGGGTTTCCCCAGCCACTCTGGGCGGCTCCCAACAGAACATTAAAAACACGCTAAAACATCAAACATTAAAAACTTCCCTAAACAGGGCTGCCTTCAGTTGTCTTCTAAAAGTCAGGTAGTTGTTTATTTCCTTGACATCTGATAGGAGGGCATTCCACAGGGCAGGCGCCACTGCCAAGAAGGCCCTCTGCCTGGTTCCCTGTAGCTTCACTTCTCGCAGGGAGGGAACCACCAGAAGGCCCTGGGAGCTGGACCTCAGTGTCTGGGCTGAATGATGGGGGTGGAGATACTCCTTCAAGTATACAGTGGTACCTCGGGTTACATACGCTTCAGGTTACATACACTTCAGGTTACAGACTCCGCTAACCCAGAAATAGTACCTCGGGTTAAGAACTTCGCTTCAGCATGAGAACAGAAATCGTGCTTCTGCGGTGCGGCGGCAGCAGGAGGCCCCATTAGCTAAAGTGGTGCTTCAGGTTAAGAACCGTTTCAGGTTAAGAACGGACCTCCGGAACAAATTAAGTACTTAACCGGAGGTACCACTGTACTGGGCCGAGGCCATTTAGGGCTTTAAAAGTCAGCATCAACACTTTGAATTGTGCTTGGAAATGTACTGGGAGCCAATGTAGGCCTTTCAGGACCGGTGTTACATGGTCCCAGCGGCCACTCCCAGTCAGCAGTCTGGCAGATACATTACGGATTAGTTGTAGTTTCCGAATCACCTTCAAAGGTAGCCCCACACAGAGCGCATGGCAGTAGTCCAAGTTGGGAGATCACCAGAGCATGCACCATTCTGGCAAGACAGTGCGCAGGCAGGTTGGGTCTCAGCCTGCGTACCAGATGGAGCTGGTAGACAGCTGCCCTGGACACAGAATTGACCTGTGCCTCCATGGACAGCTGTGGATCCAAAATGACTCCCAGACTGTGCATGGTATACTTTAGTTAGAAAGTTGGTTGGAGAGAGTTGGTTGAGGAAATGCTTCTGTCTACATGCGCTGCCGAGGTGTGGCACAACTTGGTGGATCCAAGAGGGCAGGTGGAGCATAGGAGACCTGTTTAGCAATGGGTGCTGTGAAAAGGATGGCAAAGTGTGCATGTCTGTCAGCTGCGGAGGCGCTTTATCCTCCCCCCTTCCTCCTTATTCCTCCCCAAAGACTAGGTAACCTGTAGGGGCGTGGGGTGCTCACCAGCTTGTGTGCTCTGCAGGGGAGGCAGGCAGGTTAGGGTTAGTGCTCCTAGCCCATCTCAGGCCGAGCACCTTGGGGGGAGGCGAAATGCTCCTTCGGGGTCCAAGAGCCTTCCTGCCCCCTTCCCAAAAGGAGGCAGCAAGGCTCCAGCATCCAGGTTTTTACATTTATTGAGAAGGTTGACAGGCAATTGCTCTTTTGTGTCCCCAAGGAGCTCTTTGTGTCTGTAGCCACTGGGAATGTAAAGGTTGCTTAAATCCTCCCCCACTTTTTAACAAAGGAAGACATTCTTTGAATACAAACATTACATTCTAATGGCAGTCGAAGAAATACTTGAAGAAAAGCAGTGGCGCGGTTGTGCGCGCGCGCACACACACATTGAGGGGTGAAAGCTAAGGGGGGGAAGGCCTTTTATCAATGGCTGGAAAAGCCTGAATGGATTTTAAGGAGCTGAAAGCCCACTAGAGAGTTCACATTTATGGGAAGAGCCTTTCTGAATGAAAAAGAGCACAACACTGCGTGTATGAAGGGCCTCAGGTGCAGCAGCCTTGTAAGGCAGGCCAGTTTTGCTATCCCCACAGTACCAGTTGCAAGGTATGCATGGAGACTCTTAGAAACATACAGTTGGAAAGGACCACAAGGGTCATCTAGTCCAACCCCCTTTTGCATTGAAAAATGTCACTGCATGCCACTGCTTCTGTGCCTGAAACCCTGGAGAACCTCTGCCAGTCTGAGAAAACATTAATGGGCTAAACAAGCCACCTGCAGAAAAGCTCAGGTAGTCATGCTTTTAGTTAAGGTCAGGGATGGGCTTATGCTTTTTGAGCCATAGCAATGCTTATGGGGTCCCCACCTTTTAGCTGTAGTGTGGGCTGCATCAGGAAACCCCAGTGCATCCTTGACGCTTCCTGTATGTTGGCACAGGGTAGGAGAAGGGAATCAGTGTTGTGAAGGACTTTCCCCACCCCGCTTCCAGCACAGAGGAGTCACCACTTCCAGCCTGCTGACTTGAAAACATTAGGCCATACTTACTGTCTCTTATTTCCTGGCAACACTCTCTGTGTGTCCCAGTAAACCGTTTGGGAATTCTTGGGGCCAAGAAAGATTGAATTTATGGGAGCAGTGGTGGTGGACCCTGAAAATGCTTGTTAACAACAGGTATGCATTTATTTTCTTTTTATTCGAAACAGAATATGGATTGCGCCTAGCCAGCCACATATTTGTGAAAGAAATATCCCAAGACAGTCTGGCAGCAAGAGATGGCAATATTCAGGAAGGTGACGTCGTACTGAAGGTACAGTAAATGTGCCCCCCCCCTTTCGTTTTCTTTTTGTTTGATGAAGGAGAGAACACTTTTACACAACTGGTTTCCTGGTGACTTGATGGTTTTAAAGGGACCAATCCTGATTCACTGGAGCAGAAGATTAAAAAGAGGGTGAATGTAAGCTCCTGTATATCAACCTGCAACTAGCACAGCTGTGCTGGCTGGGGTCAATGGGAGTTGTAGTCCAAAACACCTGGAGGTTTCTTTTTTTTATATGAATATTTATTAGATTTTCCAATTTTACATAAACACAAAAAGAAAAAGAAAAATAT
This sequence comes from Podarcis filfolensis, assembly GCF_964270895.1. Taxonomy (NCBI): domain Eukaryota; kingdom Metazoa; phylum Chordata; class Lepidosauria; order Squamata; family Lacertidae; genus Podarcis; species Podarcis filfolensis. Next base: position 2,342,848 of record NC_139616.1, read on the forward strand.
TAAAAACAAATCAATTTCAATAACAGTTTTTCAATAACATGATTCTTTGACTTCCTCATACCTCCCCTTCTTGTTTTCTAGTTCAACTTGTTAATCCAGCAAATCCTAATCTCTTAACATTCCTTTTAAAATATCACCTTATTTTCCACTCAACTTTTTATTTTTAAATTTAATAACTTAAACAATTTTAATCCCTATTATCTTTATCATAACAGCTAGAGACCACATAAGTTCAATCCAGCATCATTCAGAGTTCATTAATTTTGCAGTATTTCTGTAAATAGTCCTTAAATTCTTCCAATCTTCTTCTGCTGACTCTTCTCCCTGGTCGCGGATTCTGCCGGTCATTTCTGCCAGTCCCATACAATCAATCAACTTCATCTGCCATTCTTCCAGAGTGGGTAGATCTTGAGTCTTCCAGTGCTTTGCTATAAGTATTCTTGCTGCCGTTGTAGCATACATAAAAAAAGTTCTGTCCTTCTTTGGCACCAAATGGCCGACTATGCCCAAGAGAAAAGCCTCTGGTTTTTTCAAGAAGGTATACTTAAATACCTTTTTCATTTCATTATAAATCATTTCCCAGAAAGCCTTAATCTTTGGGCACGTCCACCAAAGGTGAAAGAATGTACCTTCAACCTCCTTACATTTCCAGCATTTATTATCGGGCAAATGATATATTTTTGCAAGCTTGACTGGGGTCATGTACCACCTGTATATCATTTTCATAATATTCTCTCTTAAGGCATTACATGCCGTAAATTTCATACCTGTGGTCCATAACTGTTCCCAGTCAGCAAACATGATGTTGTGTCCAAGATCTTGTGCCCATTTAATCATAGCTGACTTAACCGTTTCATCCTGTGTGTTCCATTTCAGCAGCAAGTTATACATTTTTGACATAATTTTAGTTTTAGGTTCTAGCACTTCTGTTTCTAATTTAGATTTTTCCACCTGGAAGCCAATTTTCCTGTCCAAACACCTGGAGGTTTCCCTGGAGGTTTTGGCAAAAGCTGGTATATAGCAAAATGTCATTGTCTGCCAAGTCATGGCAGCAAAAGGCTAGTGTTGGGTACCATTTGCCAAGCCCTTGTAGGGATGTTCCACATGTGGAAGACTGAACTGCCTGTAGGCAACCTTGCTTTGGACAAGAGCTTGAGGAGCTAAATCATCTTGGCCAGAGGATATTAGTCCCTTGCTGACTATTCAGTGTAAATCATTGACAAATCTCTGAATCCCATTGACATAATTATGGCACTGGGGTGGGTTCTCCCATTCCTTTGGTGTCGAGTCACACAATTACAGTAATTCCTTCTAGAGGTGTTTTAAGGTGCTCAAATGCAATGATTATGTTAAGCTTCAAAGCGTGATTGTGATTTCTATAAACCAGGTGTGTAGTTTTCTACCCTTTGGCTGGTGCCCCATCAGTGCATATCCATCAGTGGACTTAAGTTCATTTATTTCTAAGGGTCTGTTCTGAGTATGATTTGGTCAAATGCCACCACAGCCAGAGTGAGCAATCAGGCTTTTGTCTGTCTGTCTTGTCTCTTCCTTCCTTTCCCTCTAGTCTTCAAAGTTGCCATCAAGGCGAAACTGCTGACTTTCTGTTCGGTTCCTATCAGTAGTCCTTTTGCTCTGTTGCAGATAAACGGAACAGTCACAGAAAATATGTCATTGACAGATGCCAAGACCCTAATAGAAAGGTCAAAGGGCAAGTTGAAGATGGTGGTTCAAAGGGATGAACGAGCAACTCTGCTGAATGTCCCAGATCTTTCTGATAGTATTCACTCAGTCAATGCTTCAGAAAGAGATGGTGAGTATGGATCTGCTTGTCTTTAAAGGTAGAAACAGGGTTGTTGTTATATTCCAGTTCCACAAAGATGTAAAATGTTAAATGTAGTAAGACTCGGAGTGTGTATTTAGACAAGGGAGATGGGGTGGATTTTTGAGCTGGTACAAACATTGGTCATTAGAATTGCATGCCTTTAAAATATATATATCAGTGGTTTCTCAATATTGTATAAGTAGAATTATAGTTCACACATAATGCAAAGCCATGGTTTGTTTCACCAACAAGTGGCTTGTTTGAACATCTGAACACAGCCCAGCAGACGAACCATTGCCTGATTTCTGCCAAACAAACCACAATGTGAAGCCATGGTTTGTTGTTGGCTTATGAGTGGTCACTTACTTTAACTACAGTTTAGCATTTACGTTCTAACGCAACAGTCTCGCTTAACTATAGTATCCCTGGCCATCCCACACCAGATGCTTGCCAAGCTACAGAAGCACCAGGCAAGAGCAGCTGGGAAGCAGACAAAGCTTTGAAGAAGGAAGCCTGTGAGGCAACTTGTGGTTTGTTGAAACCATGGTTAAACACGCCCACACCATGGCTTAGCATTATATGCAAATTTAGCCAGTACAAGTGATTTTGGGGGGGGTGTAGATGGTCCAATACACTTCATATAATAAGTTCTGCAAAACCTTATATCCATTTTGGGCAGGTCATGTCATCATTTTTTATAAATCATTTCATGGAAAAAACAACTTTTATTTAACAGACATTTCAGAAATTCAGTCGCTGGCATCCGATCATTCCAACCGATCACATGACAGGCCCCGCCGCAGTCGTTCACGATCTCCTGACCAGAGGTCAGAGCCTTCAGACCATTCCAGACATTCTCCACAGCAGCCCAGCAATGGCAGGTGATGGTAGCCTTGTACTATTTTAAATTGACTTGTTAAACAAAATAGTAGACTAGACGCTTGGGAATATGTGTGCAGTATTTAGGTGCATGGCAGGCCAGCTATGTAGTTGCATGGTGCAGCAATTAATGGAATCCAAAGGCTTGACGCCGCAGGCATAACCTACCTACAAAATGTTAAACTGCCTGAATTTTGCATTGTTTGTTTGTGTCTGACTTGCTCTGGTTAGCCCAAGCGAGACAGGAGTGAGTAATGACGCTTCTGTATGTAGCCTGAGAGGGAGGAGATTTCAGGTTTGTGCTTGTATACAATTTCTGTTTTGACTTGTACACTCAAACACATGTGCTTGCTTTGGGGGGGGGGGGCTAACACAAACCATTCCCCAGATTAAAGGTGGAAATGGCCATTTGGCGAGTATTTCATATTATAATATTGCAGATTCATTTCCCACCCATTTCTTTTGCGATTCGTATCTGGACCCAGTTCTAGGTGCTAGGCGATACTTTTAAAGTCTTCTGTGGCAGGGATGGGGAGCCTGTGGCCTCCAGATGTCACCCCCGCCAACATGGCAAGTAGGAATTGTGGGAGTTGAAGTCTGACAGCATCTGAAGGGCCACAGGCTCTCCACCCTTGCTCTACAGTTAAGGGCCAACTCCCCTTTCCCGGCTCCCACATGCGTCGGCGGAGCGCCTGTAAGCGTGCCCCACCCTGTTATGCCCTGCCCCTGTTGCACCTTCTTCTGGGTCCCAAAGGACCCCTGCATCCACGATTGCACATCAATTGGATGTTCTTAAAATGGTCACTGCCATCTCCTTGCTCCACCATCATGAGAGATTCACCTGGTTTTAAAGCACAAGAGGGTAGCAATGCCAAGGTTATGAAACTCCCTATCCGAGGCAGTCTGCTTAGCTCACACTTGGTTGGTGGTGTTACAACATCACTTTGCTGTGACATTTATTATGTGTTTAACAAGTGGCTGTTGTATTCTAATGCCGCCCTTTTTAAGTGCCTGCTGAAAAGATTTCTATTCTGCCAGGCCTGTGCCAGCAATTAAGAATACATCATTCCACAATGGTTAATTGATGTCTCTTTTTAAATTTCTATGGTTTTATTTTTTATTGCTGCAAACAGCACTGACATTTTTAATGATACAACTTTACAAATATTCTAATAAATGAGCGGGCAGTGGGGGAAGTCCCTGGGTGCTGTTTGTGAGCCTCAGCCTTGTCCTCTTCCTGTCTTCTGGCTTTAATGGACTCTTACCTTCAAAGGCCTGAGACAGGCATCTAGAGATAGCTTTTTAGACTTGATCTGAGACTCATTTGTAGAGATACTGATAACCATGGTTTATTGGTAATTGCTGCTATTGCAGAGCTGTGTTTTTGTGCTGTAAAAATTCTGTGTTCAGGATTGTTCAGTATTTTTTTATTTGATATTTGAGTTGCTATCCATTTCAGAAGGTGAGCTATAAAACTGAAATATTTTTAAGTCTCTTCATCTGTCTTGATTCCTTTCAGCTTTTTGCTCTATTTGGGTGCTTTATTAGAAATTGGCATCTAGCTCTCCACTGCTGGAGACACGAAGCTGGGCTAGATGGCTTGTCTTGGGAAAGGCAGTTCTTGTGGGTGTTCAGAATTATCATCTGTGGCAGAACCATTTTTTGGAAACCATCTCCTCCAGTAAAAGAGCTTTTGCCCACCAGTCCCAAAAGGCACCTGTGAGGTTTCACACAGACTTATGAAAGAGGCAGAAAGTGTTCCTGTGGACGGGGCTCAGATGCCATTCACATTCTTGTGACACTGGGAGCAGACAAGGATTAAATGGGGAGTGTTGTGTGTCTGAAGTGTGTGCATTTGATTGGCAGGACGGAAATTTGTTAAGAAATGAGCTGCCACTGATGAAACAAACATGAAGCTGACTTCACTTTTTGTGACTGAAGGTTATTTTAAAATGCTGCAGCATTAAGCATCCTTTTTATATATAAAAAACCCTTCCTGACACAGCACAGATGTTAGAAGTAAAAGCAATACTGGCAGAACACATACACAGCGAAATAACACCTTTGATGACTCATGGGAAATGCAGCTGTAATTTTTAACAGCATTCTGTCACCTAGGAACAATGAGAGTGTCAAGACACTTCATGTATCTTAAAAACTGGGGAAGCTGAATGCTTACTAGAAAGTTCAAAAAACTGGGATGAGCTGCCATTCTTACGTTGGGGGGGGGGGACTTTGACTGCATCTTTATTTTCCTTGTTGAAAGCTATACCTTGCCTTTCTGATTTGGGGCTTCCTTGTCCAGTGCATTTGGGAAGGAATTGAACCACTATTCTAGTACTGCTTACCTGCAAGAGTCTACCATCTTGTTCCTTAATTTACCTCAGTCATTCTTACTGTTGTAGCCAAAGGCCATAAAAACCATGACATTAAAGGAAAAAAGAAATTTTCAAAGCATATGCATGGTGGGGTATTAAAAAATGAACTTTCCAGCCCCAACGTATGTTTCTAAGAGGCACAGTGTTCACGAATGGGTGCAGCCAAACATCTCATTTCCCTCCTTCACTTCCTTTGTTTGTGCACATCACAGTTAGTCATTAACATCTGAACTGGGGTACAGACTATATTTTGCTTTGCTTTCCTGTCACAACAAAATTATGGTTTACGTGAGAGCAAGGAAATGAGGGAGAGAACTGGAAGTGTGCAGTGGCTGAGGGGGAAAGAGTGAGCCCCAAGTTCAGGCACAAATAGCCAAACCATGGTTTGCAGTTAGATGCATGGAACTGCCAGTGATGTACAGGAACTGTCAGTTGCTTCCTATTCATTCCTTTGTGGAAGATTCTTACTGTTGGTATCTGGGTGCCTGCTTTCCGGCAGTCCTGCGATGCACTTCCTCTCTGTGACATTGTCAGATTGAAGGTATGAAAGCAAATGGACTGTGAAGTCATGACTTCCCAAATGTCATTCACATAAATAACATCAAATAATTACGAGGCTGTGAAGAGGTGGGTGGAAGAGAAGAGGCTGAGGTCGATAAAGTACTGTTAGACAAAGCAGTACTTCATGCTTCAATATTTTAAGAAGTCACTTAGTTGTACCGCTTAAGGACAGCAGCCATCACACTTTCACCTGGGAAGCAAGCAACCCAGCCAAACCTGGAAGAGTGCATGGTTGCAAAGTAAGGTTTGGCAGCCTACAGTCAGTAGACCAAATCTCACCACCTGAGAGATGCTCTGGGTCCCTTTTCAGTTAGTGGTCTTCAACCATTCTTCTGCATTAAAGATAAGGGAGCCCAGGCCTCCATTGCATCAGCTGAAACAAGCAAGCAAATTCAGTGAACCCATTGGCATGACTCACTTTTTAGGTTTGTGTGGGTTCTAGCACACAAACTGAAGACAAATGTTCTAGATTAAAGGATTGGCTTGCCCATGGGAGAGGGCTGTAGCTTCCCCCATTTTCAAGCAGCCAGGTTCACCTCCCTACTTCCAACAGCCAAGATAGTATTTTAAGCAGGGCTGGAAAGACACCCAACCTTCTTTCTTTTAGATCCACCACAAATCAGATTTATCTGAAGGAACTAGAGACTACTACTTTGCTGAAGTTAAACAGGTCTGCGTCTGCTCAATGCTTGGATAGGAGACCTCCTGGGAACCTCGGGTTCCATTGTGGTATATGCTTAAAAAACAAAAAAAAAGTGAATAAATGCTGAGCTTGGTAGACTAGTTGTGGGATTCATCTGTAAGGCAGCTTTGTGTGTTTTGAGTAAAGCAAGCTGAAGTCCAAAAATTAGATGGTTGGGTTGGAGAGGGAGTTGGGAGTCAAAAGAGGCATCAGATGCTGGGTCCTCCTTTCAGATTTCAGTAGCTACAATAATTCTTTGTGCAGTTTCTCCAGTGGAACCACATGCAGCAAAAAGAATGAGGACCGTTCAGAAATGCAGCCCTGGGGTAGATGACGTGTGTGTCACCCCTGCTGTTGAAGCAGGGACACACATAGCATGACAACATCATTACAAAAGTAAGCTTACTTCTGTAATGATGTTGTTATGCTATGTGTGTCCCTGCTTCAAGAGCAGTAGCAATGTAGGGTTTGAGCAAAGAACCATGCTGGGACCCCAGTATGTTTAACAGCAAACTGTGGAAGAGGAAGTGACCACAACATTGTGCTGTGGTTTTTGTATTTCCTTGTGTTTATTATAATGCATTTTGCCTATAAACGTCACTTCTTCTAGCTGTTAAGCATTTAGCATTTGTTTTCAAAATCGCAAGGCGTTCCTGCATGAAGTGCTTTTTCTTCGATGTGTATACAGTATTAATAACATTGTCGCATAGTCTTTGGGTTCTTTAAACGTCAAATCAAATAATTGGTGCTTAGTATTTGAATGCCTCCCCACCGTGCATGAGGATGAGGATAATAATAATAATAATAATAATAATAATAATAATAATAATAATAATACAGTTTATTATTTATACCCCACCCATCTGGCATAACTTGGTGGCAGCTCTGTTCCTCTTCTGAAAAACTGCTGTGTTTACAGAAGCTGTGCTTGACTTCAGGCATGGCCATCCAGCCAATGACTTATTGCTGTTTGCAGTGTGGATATTGAGGCAGCGGTGCCATCTAGCTGTAGCAGATTGATTGTATGGTGGCAAAGAAAGCACTTCGTCTCTCCTTTCAGGAAATGTGCTAGTCATTTATGGTGGGGGACAATTGTATTAGCAAATCAAAACAAGTATTGTTTTCTCTTATTTAGTTATTCATTATATCTAAGTTAGGTTTGGCGGGGGGTGGGAGGTAAATCTGTGTGACTTTCTAAAAATGGTTTGTTCTGTATATCCTCCGAAGGAGAACAGGGTTTCTCCCATTTTCCCTAACCCAATCCTGTGAGGTAAGCTGGACTTGAAAGACAAGCCTGCTCCAGGGTCGCCCAGTGAGCTTTGTGGCTGAGTAGGAATTTGAGCCTGCAGAACTCCAGCTTCTCTCACAGGAGCCATTTCCCAGCCCCTTGACACTGTCTCCTTAACCCAGCAGGGGGGAACCTGGGCGGGGGGTGGGGGGTGGGGGAGCTCCAGATGCCGCTGAACAACAATTTCCACCATCCCTGACCCACTGACCATGCTGTCTGGGGCTGTTGGGAATTAGATCCCAGAAACATTTGGAGTGAAACAGGTTTGCCACATAAAAAGTGAGGAGGTCTGTAGCAATTAGTGCCTGCATCTCTGAGGATCTTGCCTAATCTGTTCTAGATATTTCCACAGAAAATCCTCAGAGCAATGTCACCTGCATACTATTTTTATCTACAACTACTTGATTCTCTAGATTTCCTAGATTTCCTTGGTGGAATTACTGTTGAAGATTTCCTTGGTGGAATTACTGTTGAAGATTTTTAAATGAAGTTTTGTTTTTTCTTGATTTAGTCTCCGAAGTAGAGAGGATGAAAGAATAGCAAAGCCAGGAGCAGTCTCCACACCTGTGAAAAATGTAGAGGAACCCACAATTTCCAAATCACTGGAAGAATCTGTAACGGAGAGAAATGATAAGCAGACTCCGCCACTTCCTGGCAAGTATTAAGGCTACTGCCTGGTTAAATGGACTAGGATTTCTTCAGTCCCCTGTGTTTTACACCAATTCAGTCTGCATGTGAGGTTAAGCAATCATTCTGAAGCAAAAACATACTCAGCATTTTTAGATGACCTGCATCTTTGAGGCATTCCTTCATGGGGTAGAGAAAGGGTGAAGGGCTGCATCTCATGGTAGAACATCTGCTTTGCATGCAGAACATCCCAGCTTCAGTCTCCAGGTTAGGGCTGGGAATGTTCAGTCTGATGAACCAACTGTCTGGATTGCTATAAGGCAGTAGCATCCTATGCCTCTTCTAAGATGGTCTTTATCATGTACAGGTTTTTAAGTATACACACTTTAAAAAAAAATCTGCTTGATCAATCAGGTCATGCTTTTAGTTGATCAACAGTTGTAAAAATAGATCAGTTTGATTTATTAAGTGTTGCAACCCCTGGTATGTATAGCTATACTACCGTACTGCAGCAGTTGAGGATTTTATTTATTTATTTATTTACTTCCCATCCTTTTCCTAAGGTCCCCAGGACAGGTCACAAGATTAAAACACAACATTACAAAACAGTTTAAAACAATTTAAAACAATAAAAAGTGGGTCCTAAAAACATACACCTCAAGTGTCCATAGGCCAGGTAAAGAAGTGTGTCTTCCTCATTCTCCAGAAGCTGCGTAATGAGGAGGCCAGGCACACCACTGCAAGGAGGGAGTTTCACCACTGAGAAGGCCCTCCTAGGCTGCTGCCTGCCCTCTAAAAAGTGCTCATGACTTCAAATATAAAGTCGGATTTTATTTCTTCTAGTCTAATTAGCTGCAACTCAAGTTGGGCTTACCCCATTTGAAAAAAAATATTAATTCCTCATGTTTAAAACCTATAGTTCCAGTGCCACTGCTTCCCTGCCCCCAGCACTTAAAAACATCTCATTGTACAGTTCAGACAATTCTTAACTCATCTCTCTCCTGCATGATGCCGCTCGAAGTGGATCGCTTTTTGCTATACCTTGCCGCATGGCTCTGTGCACTCCTGAAATATATTTACCTGGTTCCCTGCTATCTTGGGTTTAAGGCATCCTTTAACACAACTATAATTCTGCTTATGAGTTAACTAATCTTAGGTGGTGACATTTCCCTATGGCTAGCAAATCGTGGGTGTTGGTCCTGGGCAGACGTTCGTCCTCTGCAGCTGCTCCTACAGCATGATAGAGAAACATTCTAGCGCTGTTTGAATGCCGAGCTTCACATTGAATCTCAACAGAATATCTGTCCTAGGCTTTCAAGTTAAGCTCACTCCATGAAAGGGATGTAAAATATCTGAATTTGTATAAGTTTGTTTTTTAAATGTAGAAGATCAGTTTTGAACAGTAAATTAAACACGAACAACTAATGAAAATTAAACACGGGCATCTATGTAATTACATTTTTCTATCATTTTTTAAAATGATTACCATAATATTAATTTCTATAGTCATGTTAAATTATTTTAATAAAGCAAAAGGCTGCAAGTCATATTGTACCCTCCAATTTATTGAATGCTCTCCAAGTAGAAGTTTAGCTCTTGTATTTTGAAGCATATACCGTATTTTTCCCTCTATTACACGCAGATTTTTTCTCCTAAAAAGTAAGGGGAAATGTCTGTGCGTGTTATAGAGCGAATGTGTGGTCCCTGGAGCTGACAAGCGCGAGTGAAGGCAAAAATCAGGCAAATATCAAATCGTCCGGAGAAGGGAGGAAAGAGGAAGCTGCTGCTTTCCTGCATTCTGCCTCAGGGTCTTACTGCCCACCGGCTTCTGTTTCCTTACTGTGTTTGCTCAAACGGAACAAAGAGCAGAGAAAACCCCTCCCCTCCAGGCAAGCAGAGTGGAAAGCTCCTCTCCGTGCGTCTGGGACTCGAAGGCAACATGCAGGTTGGGGGGGGGGGAGAGAGAGAGAGCTGGCTGGCTTGTGGGGGGGGGGACTTTTGCCTTCCTTTCCTCCCTCCGGTAAAACCCCTCTCCTGCATTCTTAGCCAGCTGCTTCTCTGCACACCCCTCTCCTTGTCGCTTCTATGTTTTTCCTTCCCTCCCTACTTAAAACGTGGTTCCAATCACGGATCCACATGGATCCTCAGGATCTTTGCATTGAGTCACCCCAAATTCACCATCAGATCACATAGCAATGATCTGATGCAAAAACAGGGCTGCAATGCTGCAAAAACATGGTTACAAAGCACGGATCCACATGGATCCTCAGGATCTTTGCATTGGGTCACCCCAAATTCACCATCAGATCACATAGCATGTCCATGGCTACAGCCTGCACCAAAAAAATCACGCACCCACTGTTTCCTGGGGCTGCAATGGTGCAAAAACATGGTTACAAAGCACGGATCCACATGGATCCTCAGGATCTTTGCATTGGGTCACCCCAAATTCACCATCAGATCACATAGCATGTCCATGGCTACAGCCTGCACCAAAAAAAACACGCACCCACTGTTGCCTGGGGCTGCAATGGTGCAAAAACGTGGTTACAAAGCACGGATCCACATGGATCCTCAGGATCTTTGCATTGGGTCACCCCAAATTCACCATCAGATCACATAGCATGTCCATGGCTACAGCCTGCACCAAAAAAAACACGCACCCACTGTTGCCTGGGGCTGCAATGGTGCAAAAACGTGGTTACAAAGCATGGATCCACATGGATCCTCAGGATCTTTGCATTGGGCTACCCCAAACTCACCGTCAAATCACATGTCTGTGGCCGCAGCATGAAGCACAAAAATGATACATCCACTGTTTCATTCAGAATTTTTTTTTCTTGTTTTCCTCCTCTAAAAACTATGTGCGTGTTATGGTCAGGTGCGTGTTATCGAGCGAAAAATACGGTACTATCTGCAGAGCTTTTTATGCAACCACATTAAATACTGTACATTATAAATTAAAAATTCTAGTACATTATAAAAATAAATGTATTACTTCCCAGTCTGTCCTCTTAAATACATAATTGTGTAGAACAGCATTTGCCAGCTTGATGCTCTCCAGATGTTTTGGACCCCTGCTTTTGGCAAGGAGCTGTATCTTTGCCGGCCTCACATCTAATGATACATCTCTGATGTCAGGTACAAGGCAGATGGGTATAGAAGTTTGGCAGGCCTTATTTGGCTGACAGTCTGGATGCTCCCCACCATTGCCTTAGGCACAGCTTAGAGGCAGAAATAAAGATGTGTTAAATCTTGGTAAAATTATAAAGGATCAAACTGAGGACTTAAAAGCACTGTATTGTCCCCTGTTCTTCCTGAGATTGGATCTGAATGAATTTTGCAAAGGAGCAAGCTAAGTCATACCTGTATTTGTGTGTGCTTTTAAAATGCATTTTGTTCAATCTTCTTTTGTGCTTTCTAAACAGAACCAAAACCAGTCTATGCACAGGCGGGTCAGCCAGATGTGGATTTACCCGTTAGTCCATCCGATGGCCCTCTTCCAAACTCAACCCATGAAGATGGAATGCTTCGGTAATGGAACTCTTGCTTTTCCTTGTCTTTCACCAGATCAGCATGGGCAGTGTATCTGCCCCCTGACGGATCCGCCTGGTGGGGGGATCTGTGGTCCTGCAGGTAGCCTTGGATTCCAGCTCCTGTTAGTTCCACACAGCTTGGCCAGTGGTGAGGAGTGATAGAAGTTGTCGTCCAGCAAAATATGGAGGGCCACAGGCTCACCTAGCACAGTGTTTCTCAAACTTGGGTTCCCAGCTGTTTTTGGACTACAACTCCCATCATCCCTAGCTAGCAGGACCCGGGGATCAGGGGTGATGGGAGCTGTAGTCCAACAGCACCTGGCCTAGTGGCTGCAGTTTGCTGAGCCAGTGCCTTCAACCTACAGTTTCATCAGGAAGTTTTTGTGCTTCCAATACTGGAGGACCGCCTTCCCCCCTTAGCTACAGTTGCCATGATTTCCTTTAATGGTCACTCCACGCATTATGTAGAAGCAAGGCTGGTTCTTCCACTAAATCACACTCTGTAGGAAGCTGAAATCCATCCTGGCTTTATTGAGCATATCTGTATGATGCAAGTGTTTTATCTTGTTCACATTGCATGCTTAGGTGTAGGTATCCAAAACATAAATGTGTACAGAGGACCTATGCACTTCTGACAAGCCCTCCCTTGCTCACTAAACCATCACTCAATGATGGTGTCAAAGCCAGGTCAGTGAGCAAGCTGTTAACATGCAAGTGAAGCAAACCTAAGTTGGAGAAGGATCACAGCTCTGTGGCAGAGCACCAGCTTTGCATGCAGAAAGTCCCACGTTCAGTCCCCAGCATCGTCAGATAGGCCTAGGAACGTCCTCTGTCTGAAACCCGAGAGAAGCATTCGCAGGCACTGTGCACCGTAGGAAGCTGGAAGGACCAAGAGTCTCACTCTGTTTAAGACAGCTTCCTATGTTCCTCTTGGGAGAAATGGAAGTAAAATGGCCATTCTTTTTCCACACCACATTTTAAGCACCCATTGTTGGCCCAGGATCCTGATTTAAGGAGGCAGCTGGCATTCAGTGGAGAGGGTTGGGCAAGACCAGATTCCCAGGTACTCTAGAACAAAACAGCTCCCACTTTCCTAGTAAGTAATCATGAGCTGTCTTTTAAAATAGCATAATCTGTGGCCTGTTTCCATTTTGCACCTGGAAAGTTACATGGCCTAATTTTATAACTGCCTGAAACAGGTGCAAACATAAAGGATGCCTGAAAATGGGTGGTGCTAGGATAGAAGGGCTTTTGACAGCATTTCAGAGTACATAAAGAAACTGGAAATGTAAAGGTTTTGTGGTGAGGGATGGGCTGGCAAGAGACAGTTATTAAACAATATTTCCTAATCCGTGCAGGCCAAGCATGAAGCTTGTGAAATTCAAAAAAGGAGACAGTGTGGGCTTGCGGCTGGCTGGTGGCAATGATGTCGGGATATTCGTAGCTGGTGTTCTAGAGGATAGCCCTGCTGCCAAAGAAGGCTTGGAAGAAGGAGATCAGATTCTCAGGGTAGGTGGCAATCTTGAGTATAAGGTGATGATGATATAGATTTATATAGCATCCCATCAATAAACATTCCCTGGGTGGCTTGCAGGAAAATAGTAGTGAATTAAATACTAAGAATAAAAAAACAATAAAAAATAAATAATCCTTGCATGGAGGTAGCATACAATTTATAAAACTAGGTTTCTGAAATGTAAAGGTAAAGGACCCCTGGACAGTTAAGTCCAGTCAAAGGCAGCTATGGGATGTGGTGCTTCAGGCTGAGGGAGCCGGCGTTTGTCCACAGACAGTTTTCCAGGATATGCGGTCAGCATGACTAAACCGCTTCTGGCATAGTAGTTTAAAGGCCTGGATTCATCAAAAGTTCTTCACCTAGTGCCAAAATACCCCAAAGAAGCTACCAGGCAGGCCTTTCTAGGGAATATGCCACTACCAAAAAGGTACCCAGAGCAGGGCATCCAAAGATGGTCTTAAGGTTTGGTTGTGGAGAGTTCTCAACACGATTTGCTTAGGAGAAAGAGACTATAAAGTTCATGGCACATCTGCTACGAGATACAAACATAGTAATGCAACTAGAGAGAATGTCTAGATGCACACTTGGGTTCTGTCAACTGCGTAGTAACTTTTTGAACTGTTGCTTTGCACCAGGTAAATAACGTAGACTTCACAAATATCATCAGAGAGGAAGCAGTACTGTTTCTGCTTGACCTCCCTAAAGGGGAAGAGGTAACAATTTTGGCACAGAAGAAAAAGGATGGTAAGTAACTGCCTTTTAATGAAAGGACAAAAACTATTTTGATAGACTCTCTTGGATAATAATCAAAAGAGAGCTGTCCCCAACACCTTGGATTGGCAGCAGAGGGGCTTCCTTATCCAGGTCACTTCTTTTAAAGGCTACAGTATCTGCAATCTAATACTGTTGTCTGAGTCATTGGCATTAATTAGTCCAAGGTAGTAGGCAGCAGCAAAACAGAACCAAGCTACAACATTCCTTGCCTACACCAGGTGTGTGCACACTTCAGGCTTGTGGGATCTGCTTTGTGTGAATGGAAAATGGTAGAGGTTAATAAACCCATTACTTAATAAACCCCATGATGCACTTGGCAGACCTGAACATTTAAGTATAATCTACACCTGAGTTCCTTCAAAATGGGGAGTCTAGCTTTCTGATTTTGCACTGGAGTATTTCTGATCCTGATTTGTGGTGTATTTTGTATTTTGTTTTATAACTTCATTATTAATTTTATGCTGTTCAACACATTATTTTTTCTTAATGCTAATGGTATAGACATTTTTGCAAATAAATAAAATTCAGTCCTGTCAGCTTATTGCTGTAGCTTAATGAATTGGTACATTGCAACACACCCGAGAAATTAGCTTTGTTGTGCTCCCAATTCAGTGCGCCTGGCATTGAAGTGTCTCAAGAGTTCCAAGCATGTTTACTTGGGATCTTTGTTCATCCCTGACCATGGGTACATGCTGGTAGTGCAATACAAATTAGTTCTCGAGTACATTCTGATAGTGCTGAAAACCATCATGCCTTTTGCCATTTTCAGGTTTTTTAACCATCTGCAGTAGGGATGGGGATCCTGTGGCTCCCGTCAGCCTTGGACAGCATGACCAGTGGTCAAGGATTATGGGAAATGTAGGCTAGCAACAACTTGGGGAACCACAGGTTCACCACTCTGACCTACAGAATTCAGCTTATTCTCAAATCTATTGTTTCAATTCAATAATAGTTTTCTGTAAGTGCTATAAAGCATTAAGTTTGTGCTTTTATTCCATTCTTGCAGTTTATCGGCGCATTGTGGAGTCAGATGTAGGAGATTCATTTTATATAAGAACTCATTTTGAATACGAGAAGGAATCTCCCTACGGGCTTAGCTTCAACAAAGGAGAGGTGTTTCGAGTGGTGGATACATTATACAATGGCAAGCTTGGATCCTGGCTGGCTATTCGGATTGGCAAGAATCACAAAGAGGTGGAAAGAGGCATTATACCCAACAAAAACAGGTATTTCAGATTAGCTCTTGGAGAAGCGTTTATTTGGCTAAACAGCTAAGCTTTTGTAAACCTGCATTGTGCTGAACTTCTTGGATGGAATTGCTGAAACTTCAGACTAGTTAATTTAAGAGTTTTGCTTTAGAACATCAATTTGCAAACTTCAAGCTCCCAGAGCTGCAATTCAGAGTACATATGCAAGGTACAGATTTGCCCTTGATACTCATAACCGTATTTTGAATGTGTGAAAATGAAGCATTGGAGATGCTGGAGATGCATGCAGCTCTTTCAACCTATAGGGCAAACAGCAGAATCCTTTTTGGATTTAACCATTTTGCTTTGCCTGGAACCAAAGTTGGTATGTGAATTGGCACATGCACAGAAAAGCCTTGGAAACTCAGGTCTAGGAGCTAAGTGAGGCTGCTGTTTCCCCCCAGTGTCAGTGTTCATTGTTCTTGTTTCTTCCACACAGAGCTGAGCAACTGGCTAGCGTGCAGTACACCCTTCCAAAGACAGCTGGTGGGGACCGTGCAGATTTCTGGAGGTTTCGGGGTCTACGTAGCTCGAAAAGAAACCTCAGGAAAAGCAGAGAGGACCTTTCTGCCCAGCCAGTTCAGACCAAGTTCCCTGCATACGAGAGAGTTGTTCTTCGAGAAGGTGGGGGTTCAAAGGAAATGGAAATGTTACTGTGATTAACATTGTTCAGGGTTTGTGTTTGGAAGGAGGGGAAAGGAAAGGAAATGGCTTGGCATATGGAACATTAACATAAGGGTGAAGGAGCAGTTGGAGAGAGCATGAAGAGATGATGATGATGATTACAACTGCAGTTCTAAAGATCCTGAAAGTTTCTAAGCAGTGTACACACATTAAAAGATAAGTTTCTACCTACAGGACTCTTAATCTAATGTACATGATACAAAAGTTTGGAGGGAATATGAAAGCAAGCATTAGAGCTGCTGTTCCCTCCTTAGCCAACAGCTGGGGTTGTTTGCCAGACAGAAGTGAAAAGTTGGAAGATGTGGACAATAGAAGGGATTAGTTGTGTAGGAGTGGGTTTAGAGTATTTCCACTGACTGATTGCATTCATCCCAGACCTCAGCTTGCTCAAGTAAACACTTTTATTCCCTAGGCCAGTCCCCAACCTAACAAATGCCTGTGATGTTTCCTTTCCAATCTTCCAAAGAAATGGCTTGCCCTTCTGGTGTTTTTGTTTCAACCCATTGTTTCAAACTCCTAACCCAGAAGGGCAAGCCTTCTTTCTCCTGTTCTGTGACACTGCCTTGCATCTTTTCCCTATAAAAGTGTACTGTGAAGGTTTGGTGGTTCATACCTCAGTAATGGACAAATTCCCCTTGGCTCTGAATGGGACCAGCTCTGAATGTGTGACCTTTCTTTGGTAAGCTTTGAGAGAAAAGCTTGCCTGTTTTGCCCACTACCTAATTCTCTTCAGCTCATAACGTTGGCATATGTGTGCTAACAGTGTAACACCTGGGTGCCTTGTTATATTGCCCTTGCTGGGAATGGTTGATTGGTTTCACCTGCCCCAGTAGCAGCCATGGCAGGAATTCAAGCACATGCATGCCCTGAGCAAACTCTGCTGAGGCCAAGAGAGGGCTTTAGGTTGAAAAGTGGGGAAACAGCCTCTTAACGCCCTTGCAAGAAACAGTCAGGATAATTGGCTGACCCAGGTAGAGGGGACACTTTTCAAACAAAAGGCTGCTTGGTTGGGTGGACTTGGTCACATAAGATTACAGTAATCAACTAGAGCTTGTTTCAACATTAATCGGCACTTAACATTAAATAACTTCGGTTATTAAACAGCAGCTGACTTCTAGCACTTCTTCTGCCAACTAGTGTTTTTTGTAAAAGTAAACACTTTCATCTTAAAATGTCAGAACTCATAGCACACTAAGATTGACATTACTGGCAGTTATTATTATTTAAAAGATGACTGACTGCTCCCAATACTCCCCTGCCGTGAATCTGTTATTGCCCCTCCCCCGATCTCCCCAGTATGTGCCTTTTGAAAGAAAAAAAAAATTGTCCAGACCCACTTTTGTGTTTCCGCCACACCCACTTTGCCATGTCCCCGCACAGGTTTAGCCATGGGTCAGTGCAGCCCTTGGCATGAAAAACAGCCATCCCCACTCAAAGCCATCAAAGAATGTCTTGGTAGGTTTTTTTTGTTTTTGTTTAAAGAAGACTTACTATGATTTCCCTTTAATTCCAGCTGGATTTCTCAGGCCTGTAACAATCTTTGGACCAATTGCCGATGTTGCGCGGGAGAAACTGGCAAGAGAAGAACCAGATATTTATCAGATTGCAAGTAAGCACCTTGCCTGTCTTCTATGTCCTGCTTTCCCAGCTAAACCCCCTCCTGCTTACAGGTGCAGACCAAAGTTTTAAAACAATTCCTGGGATTAGAGAGGATTGATTTGTTTACCTGTTTACCACTTATATGCCAAAATGGCTTCTAAGCCATTAATTACTTTAAAATCAATACATAATTAAAATAAGCAGTAGCAAATCCATGGGGGATTAAGCATTCTTAATTAAAATATACAATAAAGCCATTTAAAAGCATAACTATTGAAACAGTTTAAAAAACCTTTTGAAATAAAATCACAAGGTCAGTTCAGGACAGTGCTTGCTTAAAGAGGTGGGATGCCAATGCTGATGGGGCCCCTCATATTTCAGCATGGAGTGCATTATGCAACCCTGGTGGCACACTGTATATGAGGAGACAATGACTTGAGAGCATAGATGAGAAGTTTGCACTCTCTTATGCCAATATTTAAATGGGGATGAAACACCCAAGCAGGTTAAATGAGGTGTCTGTATTTTCAGTGGCTTCCTCATTTATGTGGCAGAAAATTTTTTTAAAAATATAACACACATGAATATCTAGTTGTTGTAAATGCTCTGACATTGGAAAACAACGCTGCTTTATTGTGTCAGACCATTCACAGTCTTGCCTGCTGCTGACTACCAGAGAGCTAACAGCTCTGCAGATGTTGCTGGACTTCAACTCCCATCATCCCAGGCCATTTGTCATGAGTCCAAAAGTGTCAGGAGAGGCATAGCTCCCCACACCTGGTCTACTCTAGCCAACAGCACTAGGTTCTCTGACAGAGGTGTTTCCCCATACCTGTTCCTTTTTAAGTACTGGTGCTGGGGAAAGAACACAGGGCCTTCTGCACACAAAGTGTGTGTTCCACCACCAAGCTGTTAATCAGCAGCCCAAGCTGTCTCTGCAAGAAGATGAGTGGTGTATTTGTGTGGTTCAAAGTAAAGCTGGTGTGTTTCCCATAGTTTTCTTGCACATTCAGCTAGGCCTGGGAGATATATCATCATATTGCCCAGGACCAGTATGAGGAACAGACCGTGATGTCGGCTTCTCTCAGTGCTATATTGCTGGTGAATCCGCCACCACTCCTGAGTCCCTCTACTAGCAGAGTCTGCTGGAGGGAGTCAATAGAGGGACTCGAGCAGTGGTGGTTTCACCAGCGATATATCACTGAGAGAAGCTGACATCCCACTTTGCCCTCATACTGCGCAGAGGGAGAAAAAAGCTGTATTGGTGAGGTGCCGATACAGCTTGTTCCTCCCTCTGCATCTTTAAACTGCTCGATTGAGGAGTGTGCAGCTGCCCTTGCCTCAGTCAAGCAGTTAAAGCCGGCGGTGTGGTGGGGGCTCCGTGAAACTGCTCAGCTGAGGGGAGTGTGGTTGCGGCTCCCTGCAGTGAGCAGGTAAAGGAGCCCCGGTGCTGCACCCATTCATGGGTTCCCTCCCCCAGCTGAGCAGCCCAAAGCAGCCCCAGTGCTCCTGCTGAGCAGCAAGAGTACCAGGACTGTCTCAGCTGGGGGGGGGGCTGACCCTCCTCCCAGCTGAGCGGCACAAACAAGCTGCATTGTCCCAGTCCATGAGCCTCAGTGAAACTGCCTCAGCTCTTGAGGTGAGAGCTGGGGCAGTTTTACCCAGTGTCCCGCGGGCAGAGGCCACTGAATCTTGTTTTTTCAACATTGTGGTATATCGCCAAACCATGATGTTTGGCTGGCAAGACATCCTGATGTTGAAAAGCTGATATTGCCCAGCCCTACGCTCAGCACCCCAGAATGCATAAGCAATACTGTTCTGCCCTTACCATGAAAGAAGTGACTTTGGAAAATGATGTTTGAAAGCTTATAGAAGATTTTCAAAGAAGAAATTTCATAATCTTGTTACAGGCAGTAAAAATGTTACATGTAACTGACCCACAGCTGTTGATTAACTGTTTTCTCTTTAACAGAAAGTGAACCAAGGGATGCTGGTACAGACCAGCGTAGTTCGGGCATTATTCGTCTGCACACAATCAAACAGATAATTGACAGAGTAAGTGAGTAAATGCTCATTTGTATGTTTCTTGTTGGGTCAACAGGTATTGTAGTGCCTTTCATGCAGGAACGCAGAAGATGATAAAACCATTTTAAGGAACACATTAGCCACAAATTACTGAAAGTATGGGAAATGCAAGACATGGCATGGCAAGGTGTAATTTAGACATTGCTGCTGCAGTGTGAAAGCTGTGTTTCTGTGGTTTCACCCATGATGATGCTAGGATGAAATGCCACACACAACCGTGTGGTGGGGATCGTTGTACAGATCCTTGCCACGTGCCCATCTCCCCAGATCCTGCCAAGAATTGCATGGCCAGGTCCTGTGCAATTATCCTGCCCCCTTCCCCAGCCTGGTGCTCTCCCGGTGTGTTGGACCACAGTTCCCATCAGCCTCCTCTTTCCGCACCCTGGACCTCCCAGTTTGCTACACCAACCCCTGGCTGAGCTTTGGATTTGGCACCTCAGCTTCCCGCTTGCTTGCTTCCTTTTCGGTGTTCTCTGGCCTTCATATGAGGTTCAAATGTAGTTCTTTGTAAATTTCAAAAAAGAAAAATGCCAGTGGTATGTAACATTCCAGGTTCAGCAAATGGTCTACTTCCAAAGTGCTTTTTACTCGTGTGTGCTTGCATGTTCATTGACTAGCTAATCCTCTCTGCAGAAAGAACTAAACTGCCACTTGTGCTAAATGTTAAAGAAAACCCCTCTTCTGTCCACTTGCTATATATGCAGGATAAGCGTGGTATAGATTTTTGAGGACCTACAACACTAAGTCCTTGACCTGCTTAATAAATTATGCTTCAGATAGAATTGAATTTCACACAGCAATTTGGAAAAAAGTAACCCGCATCTTAGTGTTTGTCGTAGAGAGCTCTAAATTTTAAAGTTCTATAATGATGGTTAGGCTCAAACAAGAAGATGGACACAAAGCTTAAAATCATTCTGCTGTTTTATTGTTCTGTTCAACCTTTCTCAACAATCCTTACATTTTCAGACCTCCCATATCTGCCTTTGTATTCTCTGTTGACTGCAGAATTAATCTTCAAGGTGTCCAGCTTCACTCTTCCCCCTGCCTCCCCTTTCCTGGTAATTGACTCTTCTACCTGCCTCTGATTTTTCTGCTCTTGAATACAGCTGCAGATGTGAAAATAATTTAAAATAATTGATTTTTGCGGAATCAGTTAGATTAAAGGTGGCAAGTTTGAAACCTAACGATGCACACTTTTAGCAGAGCCCTTGTTTTCCTGGGTTGTCTGACGGCTTTGCTCAATCTTTTCTGTTTCTCAGGACAAGCACGCCTTATTGGATGTCACTCCAAATGCAGTGGACCGCCTGAATTACGCGCAGTGGTATCCCATTGTGGTGTTCCTGAACCCTGATTCAAAGCAGGGCGTAAAAACTATGAGGATGAGGCTCTGCCCAGAATCCCGGAAAAGTGCCAGAAAGTTATATGAGAGGGCCCACAAGCTACGGAAAAACAACCACCACCTCTTCACAGGTGAGTGCACCAGGCCGGAGAAGAAGGCTGGGGAGGGAATGAATGAAACAATGCATTGTTTTTTATTTCACTATGTGCTTACAACAGAATTTAATAGAGGATTGGACAAATTCATGGAGGATAATGGTTACTAGCCATGATGGCTGTATTCTGTCCCGACAGCCGGAGGCTGTAATGCTTCTGTATACAGTGGTACCTCGGGTTACAAACGCTTTGGGTTACATGTTTTTAGGTTGCAGACCACGGGAAACCCGGAAGTACCGGAAAGGGTTACTTCCAGGTTTCGCCGCATGCGCAGAAGCGCTAAATCGCATCACACGCGTGCGCAGATGCAGCGCTGCAGGTTACGAACACTGCGGGTTGCGGACGTGCCTCCGTCACGGATTATATCTGCAACCCAAAGTTCCACTGTACAAGTTGTTGGAAGCCACAGGAGAGGGAAGTGCTCTTGTCTTCAGGTTCTGTGTGCCAATGGCCTGTCTAGTCCAGCACCATCATCTTACAGTGGCCAACTAGATGCCCTTGGGAAGCCTGCAAGCTGGACACAAAAGCACTCTGCCCACCTGCAATTCCCAGCAGCTGGTATTCAAAGACATTACTGCCCCAGACACAGTGCCATTTTCCATAGTTCTGGTGTTGTTTTGACAAAACCTCATTCAAACTCTGTATTCTTATTTTTAGCTACTATTAACTTGAATTCGATGAACGATGGCTGGTATGGAGCTCTTAAGGAAGCGATTCAGCAGCAGCAGAATCAGCTGGTGTGGGTTTCAGAAGGAAAGGTATGGAATCTATTTTTATTTTTGTTTTCTAAGCTGTTGCGGTGTAGTGGTGACATTTAAATGGACCCATCTGCCTTTTCATTTGGGGTTGATAATTTTGAATAAGTTATGGGAAGGTTTGTATTGGAATAATATGGGCAGTATCTTATTCTCAGCTACGTCTTTGGCATGGATTCATCAATTTCTTCTAGTGAGGCATCTCAAAGCAATTTATAGTGTAATAAAACATGTATTAAAGCAATTGCAGATACAGAAGCAATCTAAATACAAAAAACTTCATATAAAACATTTTTTTAAACCCAGCAATAATTTCATGCATAAAATCAGTTTCAAATCCAATGCATATACAAACCTGAATAACATTATCCATTTAGAAGGCTTGTTGAAAGAGGAAATTATTCACACCTGTTGGTGCCTCTCTTGTGTGTGGATGGCGCCATTTTGGCTGCCTAAGGACTGGCACTTCCTCTGAACCTTAGAAAAAGAAGCAAATGATGTTTGCAGATTCCTACAATTCAGCTCTTGCAAGTGGTTGAATTATGCCTTCTCAGAGAGGCAAGAGTAAATAATTGAGGGGCAAGGGATCGCCTCTGTGAAGGGAACCCCTGGGAGAGTGCAGAATGTGTCTGGGCTCATCTCCATTGATCCCCTTGCAGCTCCTTACTCTGTACAAACCCTTTTCTACCCCAAATGTTTGTCCTAGTATGGCGTAGCATCCACTGCAGCATAGAATCCCTAAACTGCCTACATGCTTACCCAGTGCCTTTCTAGTGCTGACAGGCATTTCACTAGTTTCTGTGTATTATGTAAGGCTTTCGTCTTTTCTTTTCTTTTTTTCTTTTTTTGGGTGACTGTTAATATATATTGAACTGACATTTTCAGGGCAGCAATTCATTGCAATTCAAAGATCTGTCATGAGAAGTAATAGCTAATTTGCAATCCAATTGCTTCGAGTATAGCTGGGGTGATTTGTCATTCCAGTATTGGTTTACTTTTAATTTCATTCCCTGTGTTAGGACTACTTTGGGGGTTTTGAGTTCAGACAGTGTGTTGACCCTGCAAAATAAGGGACACAAACAAAGTAAACTTGAGCAACACGTAATCCTTAACATTCTAAGTTTTTTTGAACTCTGAGCTTTACAAGGAAAGGTGCTGAGAACTAGCATTGAGAACCAGCCTTGTTGTGTCCAGGGTGATGGATGACGCTTGCATCTTTTGTTGTTCAGAGCAAAGGAAAGGAAGAAAAGAGAAGAATAAGCTTTAATTAGATTACGCATGCTTAAGTCTTGCCCAGAACAATGGCTCATTAATTACAACTGGCCAGGATCCCATCCCCGGCACGTGACACCTTGAGCAGGAGAGGTGAGGTGGAGGGTGGGACACAGGAAAGCCAAGATGAGACTTAAGAGTCAGTGACTGTAACCACCAGGACAGCGAATGTGGGTTCTCAGTTGCTTTCCATGGTGGCAGCTGATACTTGGCAACTGGCTGAGGGGATTCTAGGAATCTGGGTTAGGGGAAACTTACCTCCTTGCTCTGCCTTCACTGCACCAGTGTACAGGATGGAGGAGGAGGTGTGAAGTGTCATTAGCCCCCCCCCCCCCCCGTTACCTTTCCTTATCTGTGGCCCAAATCCTGTCAGCTGATATTTTAGATCATGGAAATATCTTCATAAAAAAACAAACCATAAGGCAGCACATCCTGGTAGGATCATAGGGACTGCCTTGTGCTAAGGTCAAGCCACTCCTCCTCCTTGCTCAGCATTGTCATCACTGACTGACAGCGGCAGCTCTCCAGGGATTCAGGCAGGTTTTCCCCAGCCCTTCTTGGAGGCACCAGGGATCGAGCCCAAGGCCTTTTGCATGTGAAGCCTGTGCACTGTACCGCTGAGCTGAGGTCCCTCCTAGTGGTCTGTAACCTTTGAAATCTCTTTCTCTAAGATTCAGGTGCAGGCGAGTTAATCTTCATTCTGCACAGAAAGACATGGTGTTAGAATTTAGAACAGCAACTCTTCCTCCCCCCTCCCCCCCGGCCATGTAAACACCCAGCCCTCATGTGTTTGACACAGGCAGATGGTGCTACTAGCGACGACCTTGACCTCCACGACGATCGCCTGTCCTACCTGTCGGCTCCAGGCAGCGAGTACTCCATGTACAGCACAGACAGCAGACACACCTCTGACTACGAGGACACAGACACAGAAGGCGGGGCCTACACGGACCAGGAGCTGGACGAGACACTCAACGATGATGTCGGGACTCCTCCTGAATCAGCCATTACGCGGTCCTCTGAACCCGTAAGAGAAGATACATCAGGGGTGCATCATGATAGTCAGGCATACGTTCCTTATGCTGCCGCTCAAGCTCAACCACAACCAAACCACCGGATAGAGTCTCCTGGGTTTAAAACAAGTGCTGCTCAACCGGTAAGGAAGAAATACTTGCCTGCAGGTTTTAAGCAAAAAGATTACATACAAAGCCCAGCAATTGTCTCCCTTGGATGCGTAAAATGTGGTCCCAGTTGGTCTTCATAGCTTTTTGGTTTTTACTCTACCTTAGCCACTTACTTCTCCTTCTCAGTCCATTTGTTTGTTTGTTTGTGTGCATTGAGTGTTTAGGAGCATTGCCTTCTAAATGGTGCATTGAATAGCTATCATTTCGTTTTGCAAGCCCTGTGGGTCTCTACCATTTGAACACTGGATTCACATAGTTGGCATTTCCGTTGTTGAGGGGGGCACATGCTCTTCAGTTGCCTTTTTAAAAATAAATAAATAAAAGGATCAGCACTTTTAAAGAACATGACTCCCATGCTGGCTTCATGGTACAAGAAAGTCTGGCAACTAGTATAAGCAGAGACGCTAACCCCAAAAATAAAAATAGCAAAGGAAATGAAAATGATACACCTTTTCAGTAACTGGTACTGCAGGGAAATATTATAGAATTATTTGGCTGGTATGACTGTATAGTGCACACAATTTCACCACAGGATGGGAAGTGTGATATTGCAAGGTCCATGTCTCTGAGAGTGGGTTCCTGTTGTTTCAGGTTGGTTGGTTGGTTGGTTTATTGGAGAATAATTTTTAAAAGAAAAGATAAAGAATAGTAATAAAATGATCAGCACTTTTAGAAGAACATGAGATTGTTTCCCACCTCTCCCCATCAAAAAGGAAATTATTTGGAAAAAGATGGAAATTCAGTTTAAAAATAACCATGGTGCCTGTTCAAGAGTTGGGCATGAGCAATCTAAAAATGAATCCACTTTAGCCTTATATGAATTCCAAATGAATTTTATCTCTTAGCTAGAGGCCTCTAGAATGATTCAAAGGAGTAGACAACATTGCGCCCTCCCAATGTGGTCGGACTCCAGAGAGGTGGTGGGACGCAGATGCCATGCGCTTGCAGGTGGAGGCCACTGAAGTGGCTCAATTAAGGAATAAGAAATGGGCCCTTTGGACATGGTTGGACTGAACCTCCCATCAGGTCCAGTCAGCTTGGCAAGTGCTGGGACTGATAGGAGTTGTGGAACTACAGATCTGGTTGTAGCACAAATTCCCCAGCCTTGACTTGAACAGTGATGAGAGTAACAAGGAACAGCAGCTTCTTCTCCTTGCCTTGCTTTCACCTTCTGGGGTGTGGCATGGATTGGGTCCAGAGGAAGTAAGCAAATGTAACAATGGCAAGTGGGACAGTGGTTCCCATTGTGATGGTGGCAACAAGGAGGTGAGCACACTTGGAGAGAGGTGCCACTGATAACATCTTACCCAAGGGACCCCTAAAATTTTGAGCCAATGCTGTCATCTTTTGTCAATCTGCTGTTAATTTTACAAGATGCCCTGTTTTTCTCTCTGGCTAGCTAAATAGGATGTGGGTTATATAAACTTTGGTCTAGTCGTGTACTCCAAAGAGGAGGTTTAGCTTTATGGAAGCAGCTGTCCCCAAAATGTTTTTCCAGATGTAGTTGGATTACACCCAGCACATCCCCTGGCCATTGACCATGCTGGCTTGGGCTGATGGGAGCTGGAGGTCAGCAACACTGAGGACCCTAAGGTCGTACTGAAGAACAGTTCAGTCCTGGTGTACAACTTGATTTTTTGCAATTAAATATGTTGGGTGGTTGTGGCTAATGTGATTTTTGAATGGAAAATATGTCCACTTTACCAAAAACTATATTTTAAACACTTCACAGAAAGCAGAAGCCTCACCTGCAGCCCCCTACCTTTCCCCGTCGCCAGAAACAAACCCTTCAGCCTCATCAACTTCTGCTGTTAACCCCAGTATAAGTCTCACTAATGTCAGGCTGGAGGAGCCTGGCATGGCTTCTTACAACTCTTACCAACCACAGGCTGGCCCCCTCAGAACACCTGGCACTGAGGCACCGCACATAATGCTCAGAGAACAAGAGCCGCCGTCCTTATCGCCGCATATAGATCCAACAAAGGTACCTCCTGCCTGTGCTGTCATGTTGCCCGGATTCACTCTGCACATGATCATTCTTGCTTTGTCCCCACCCCCACCCTTACTAAAGGTGCCCCTTTGTGATTTCCCTCCCACTGAGCGTTTGTGCAGCCTGAAAAAGAGCTTCTCTGCTGCTTCTTTTTAATAAAAATAAAAATCTAACTCTTGGTTTTGCTTTGTTGCATGAGTTCAAGTTGCCTTTCTCATTTCTGCTGGAAAATGAATGCATAAATCAGAAGATGTCACAAGCCCACTTCATTCCAAAGCTTACTTTTACTTCATTTGTGTGTGGCTTAAACCTTCTCTTGTTCATTGCATTAGTTTCAGAGAAACATGATTCTGTCTTCCAAATCTACCTGTGTTTTGTTCTTTATGGCCTTCCTGTATACTAAATGGAAACTGTTCGGTTTTTTGCATTTTTATTGGCTAGATGTGTCAGGATAAGCCAAAGATCCTCAAACAGTTCCCAAAATGAGTAATTCAAGAATAAAGTCTCATCATAAGTGTGGACCCTGAGATGGGAATGGTGAACTGTGGCACCCAGATGTTGGGCAGGAAGTTGAACCAAGGCCCAAAGTCAAATGAATTGAAACAAAAAGTTGGGGAAAGCTTTGCAGACACCAGCAGCATTAATGAGTGCATTAAATTGGGGTGCTGGTGCCAAGGTTTGGGCTGGATAGCATTTGGACTCCTGACCCTGTCCAGCTGAGAGGGGAGAACCATTATCCCTCCAGGGGCAGCATCCCGGGGGGGGGGGCAGAGCCAGAGGTAAAAGTGGGCAGGGCAACAGATGACACTTTTGAGCCACACCTGAATGTGAAGTTTACACCTGTCCACCTCCGTCCAGGCAAGCCAGAGGCCTTCTCACAGTCAAAGGCTACATTGCAGCCAGGCAAAAGGGCACAGAGCAGGGATGGCGAGGTGTGTGACCTGGGCAGACTCCCAAGGGCCAGATAGAGCAACTGAGGTTCCCCACCCCTGGGCTAGATTAATCAAATAGTCTTTGGGCAGCTAAGCTAATGCTGCTGATTAAATCAGGCAACTTCCTTTTACTTATTTTTGCGAATACTTAGGCAGATTTTTACATGTACTTACCAAAGCCAAAACTTGCAAGTGGCTTCTTAAAATTCAATTCCTCCTCTGTATGGAAAAAGAGAAGGGGAATTGCCTCTTCCAAGGTTATGCATGTTGCAGCCCAGATGTGTGCTGCATCTAAAAATGAAGTGTGCTTTTTTTTTTTACTTAATCCATTAATTAAAGCTCATGCAGTTAATCAGTTACGATTAGGGTACTAGTTAAAATGGGTAAGCTGTGGTTGTAGGTTTCCTTTGACTTGTTAGTCTTCATGGTCTCAGTTGCTCGTGCACCTGAAGCAAACCACTCTCTTTCTACAGATGTACCGGAAGGACCCGTTCAGCAATGAGGAAGCCCCTCGGCCGAACTATGTCTTGAAGCAGCCAGCCCAGAGGCAGGAGAAGGACTCCAATCTGACCTATGACCCTCAGGCCCAGTACACAGAGAAGCAAGCTAGCAGAGATTATGAGTCACTGGCCTACAGGTATGACTCCTCAAACTACGTGGACCAGTTTCCCCGAGGCTACGACCCTCGTCTTCATTACGAGGAGCGTGTCCCTCCCTATGATGACCACTGGACCTATTACGATGAGAACCAGCCCTATCAGCCCCGGCCACCTTACAGCAACCAACCTCCCAGAGAGTTTGATCCCCGGCAGAACATAGAAGAGAGCACAGAACACAGCTGCTACTTTCCAGCACAACCTCGCTTTGAAGAGCCGCCTCCCCTGGCTTACGACAGCAGGCCCCGCTACGAGCACGCAGCCAAAAACTTCAACGCCACTCAGCTGAGGTATGAAGAGCAACCCACTGCTGCGTATGAGGTTCACGGAAGATACAAAACAGAGACTCAAGCCTTCCCCCCAGCAGTGCCCAGATCCCCTGAGCCCAAGCATTACTTTGAGCCCCAGCCCAGAGGCTTTGAGCAAGGCCCCCCGCAAGGCTTCAGCGCAAAAGTGGGACAGTACGAGCCTCCTCACAGCACTGCGGGTGCACACCCTCCCCTCCCATTGCAAAGTAAATCGGAAGTTCTGCCTGCCAACAGTAAACCACTGCCTACCGAACCAGCTGAGGAAGAAGATGACCCAGCCATGAAGCCGCAATCAGTGCTGACAAGGGTTAAAATGTTTGAAAACAAAAGATCGTCATCACTGGAAAAAATTAAGGACTCCAATGATGTTCCAGTAGTCAAGGTAAATGCTCAGTGGGCTTGTTTTAGCAACTGTTGTCAATCGTCTGTGGTCCTTGCACAAGACTTAGTTGGCATGAGCTGAATCTTTAATGGAGATGGGGCACTTGCCTCATGGATGAAGGATTCCTCCTTCTCCAGATCTGTCAATTTCACAGTCTTGGGGCCTTCTGGGACCTGGTGTTACCCTTTTCCTGGGACACTGAATGGTTGTTGTCCACAGTTAGGACATTGTGGGGTTACTTTAATAGACTGCACACTCACTTTGAAGCATTTTAGCCACACCTAACCTTTAGGAACTGATGGATACCAGGAAATGAATGGTGTTGCTGCCATGATGCTTTTACCAAGTGAGAATGGTCCATCATTCTAGCCTATCACTTGTCTATTGTGGGTGGCGTTGACTGTCTAGGTTCTCAGACAGAAGTCTTTGCTGTCACCTGCTACCTGATGCTTTTAGCAGGAGTATAGGCTGGCATCAGCAGCTGGTGTGGTTGGGAATCTGCTGAGGGCCCACAACCCAGCAAGGGGCCCGCTGGCAATTCCACCTGCTGGCACACATTCCTTTCGTGCTGGACGAGCAGCCGTGTATCGGAAGCTGCCTTCTTAGGTGTGTTCACGGTAGATCATCAGCGATAGTTTTCTGTGATAAACAAACAAGGCCACTGTAGTAGAAATGGGATCAATAATCTGTTTTCAGCTTTAATGACTTTTTTTAACCTATTTGAAGAATGTCAACACTGTGCTGCTACCACAAAAGTTCCCAGAGCAATAACTCTGGTCTAATTTACAGAATTCTTGTGAGAATTACAGAGGTCTAATGTGTGGCAGTGATGACAAAGGCAATTTCCATGCTGGAGATCATTAGGAAAGGAACTGAAAATAAAACTGTCAGTAGCATAATGTCAAGTAGCAAGTAAAATATGACAGCATAGAAGTTTGTAAAATTGTGGATGGCATGGAGAAAGTGGACAGATTCCCCCCCCCCATAACATTAGAACTCGTCCACAAATGTTGGAAGATTCAGGACTGATAAAGGAAAACACTTTTTCACAAAGCGCATAGTTAAACTATGGAACTTGCTCCCACAGTAGGCAGTGATAGTGACCTCTAGAGGATTAGAGAAATTCATGGAGCAGAGGGCTATCAGAAGCTGCTAGCCACCATGATGTCTATGCCCTGCGGCCACAGCTGGAGGCAGCAATGCTTCTGAATGCCGGTTGCTGGAAACGGCAGGGGCCCGCAGGGAGTGCTTTTGCACTCGGGTCCTGTCTGCATCTAGCTGGCCATTGTGAGAAGAGGATGCTGGACCTTCAGTGCTAAAATCATTCCCCCTGAATCCAGAATTTGCATTTTAAAGCAAACTAACCCAACTATCAGTTTCCAGGCTTCTATGCGAATCAGAACACAGTTAATAATCAGACTGCGCACATCTCTGAATTAAAAAATGAGGAAATGCATGAAAATGTGTGTTTTCTGAGAAAAGTACAAAATGTGTACAATTTAAATGTGTGTGTGTGTGTGTGTGTGTGTGTGTGTGTGTGTTTGAAAAACTGCCACAGAATGTAGGAACAGACTCAAGTGTATGAAACAAGCATGGAATGGAAATGGACTGAACTAAGCATCAGTACCTTAAAATGGTTAAACTTTAGCTGTGTCAAGCTCCTTTTTATATGAATCTATCCTGAGGATGCCTTTTGTATATGATAGTACTAGAGTGTTAGCATTTTATCTTTTTTTTCAGTTGTTCTAATTTGGTCTTTATGTGTGTGTGCTTTTCAGCAACCTCCAGAGCTTGCACCTAAACCTAATATTGCCCCAATGAGTGGTCCGAAACCAGTCTCTCAAAATCAATATGAGCATGACAAGCCAGCTTACAGGTAAGCACAGAGATGCAGCTTAAAATGGAGGGCTGTTCTCACAAGCCCACAAACGGCTTAGAAGCCTTTCTGGGCATTGAGTGATGTAGAAAATGATATAAAATAAATTAATAAATGATGTGTGTGTCATCTAAAAAAGAAGAAAATATGCTGTGGGATTCTGCACAAGACCATGACTATTCTGGGTTTTCTGAGCTCCCCCTCAGGTCAGAGGGTGGGGCTTGGGGCTGCTTCTGGTCTCTCTGCCCTTGGACCTCAGAGCTCCAGTTCATCATAAGGGAGGGTTGGGGACTGCCCAGCCCTGCAAACCAGCTAGCTGTTCCTGGAGTCTTCTTTCTTCTCCAGCTGCTACATAACTTCAATCTTCTGCTGTCCTGTAAGTCATCCCATCTCTCTCTCTCTCTCTCTCTCTCTCTCCCCCCGCCCCCAGTCTCTCTCTCACACACTACATCCTCTAGCGTTTTCTAGTGCTTATAAAGTGGAAGCAGACCTTCCCTGCTTGCACACACACACACACCCCTGTTTTCCTTCCCCACTCTCCTCCAGTCCACCTGGGCATTGCCAGGGAGCCAAACTGTATCATTGTCTCTCCTGGGCTCAGTGCAAATGCCCCTCCCCTCTTTAGAGCCATTGTGCCCCCTCTCATGAAGATGTGTGCAGATTTAATCAGTCTGTTCATTGGCTTAAGTACACTTCAACTGAGGCTTCTTCAATTAGGTGACGGCCCAATTTTTAACTTTGTATAGAGTCCACATCTGTTAGTAGCAGCTCAGTTTACACCAGTGTTTCCCAAACCCTTTCAGGCCACTGTCACCTTGGTGCCATGAACTCATCCCCAGAGCACCCCCCCCCAATAAAAAGTATCGTTCAGAATAGTGGTTTGCATAAACCACTTGGATGGCATCCTTCTGTCTTGGGAGACCATGGTGGAGTGCATCTTCAGGTAGGAAGTCAAGCCATTGGAGAGTTACAGCACCTGCTGTGGCTGGATGGAGAGACTGATCTGGGAGAGACATATTTACTGCAGGTGGGGTAGATGAAGGCGTCCACTTGTGCTGAGCACTGTCAAGAGCTGTACACGTGGGAAAACTTGGTTGCTGACCCAGCAGTTGACAGTGCCCAAACTGCCTGCCTTGGAAGAGTTGGATGTCCCTCCCTGCCATGACGAGCTGAAGAACACCATCAGCTCCAAGCTGTGTGGTAAATCCCCAGGACAGGATGGAATCTCAACAGAAGCTCTGAAAATTGGCCTCGATTCCTCCCTCATGACACACCTCCATGGCCTCCTCTTGCAGTGTTGGGAAGCAGGAGCCATGCCACAAGGCATGCACGACTCCGGCATTGTGACCTTCTACAAGAGCAAAGATGACCGCCATGACTTTAACTACTACTGTGGAATTTCCCTGTTGAGTACTGTAGGGAAAGCCTTCACCCGGGTCATTCTCAGCAGATTACAGTCACTCACTGACAAGGCTTATTTTTAGAGCTCCAGGGTCAACAATCGACATCATTCGACTTCATAGACCTGACAAAGGCCTTTGACCTCATCAGCTGTAAAGAACTCTTCACACTGCTCCACAAGATGATTGTGTCCTTTCACAAGAACCTGAGTGGCACCTTCCACCGTCCACAGTTCATCCTCAAATGCCTTCTCTATAAAAAGCAGCGTGAAACAGGGCTGTGGTCTTCTTGCCCAAACTCTCTTTTCAGCATTATTCGCCCTGTTGCTCTCCTGTGCCTTGATCCACTAAGGATAAAATAACACAATAAAATTCAAAACAGTAATTGCACATTTGTTCAAAATCCAATTAAAAACTAGTTTAATTAATTCAACAACATTAATGAACTTTAACCAGTGGTACCAGCTTCTCAAAGTCTGAATATGATTTACACCTCCCAGTGCCCCCACCATTGCCTCTTGCCACACCTTAGATAATCCCACTGCCTGCTTAGGGAATCACTGTTCTAGAACCTTCTTCCTTTTTAATGAGTGACAAAAATTTCTTAAGCATTTACTTTTAAAAATATTTCTGTTTAGGGCACCAGAACCACAAAGACCTCAAGCAAAGCCCCCTGAGGACATCGTTCGGGCAAACCACTACGACCCTGAGGAGGAGGAGGAGTACTACTGCAAGCAGCTCTCCTATTTCGACCGTCGGAGTTACGAAAACAAGCCGGCTGCTGCACAGGTCCCTGCTGGCCACCTGGCTGAGCCTGCTAAACCAGGCCATCTCCATAATCAGCTGAATTACACAAACTACCCTTCAAAGTAAGCCTTTTGCACTTCTGTTATCATTTCAAAAGTTCCCCCTCTGATATCTGCAGATTCTAATAGAAATACTGTATAGCTTTGTTAACCCATCAGAGAGGAGGGTTTCCAGGGGATGGGGAGTTGCTCTCTTGGCAGGGCTGGGGGGGTGCAAATGTGGGATATAGACATATATAAATATGCTTATATGGGCATTTCTTTTCAAGTGAACACTGTGTACGGGTGTGGGTGTGTGCACACTATTAAAAATAAACCACAGAGCTAAGTCAGAAGCCAAAATGACAAGGCAGCTATTTTTTGCTTTTCAAACGAGGTTCTTTCAGAAATGGAAGACAGCAACATGAAGTGGGCCAAGTCTTTCCATCTATCATGCAAAAATGGGCCAGGTTCATTGCATCCTGAAGCATGGGTTCACCCCTTTCTTGGGGCTTCTAGGTTCAAATAAAGACTGGATCTAAATCATCAGTTAGCATTTGCATAAGGCTTTAGAGTGTTGGTGAAAGTGACTTTGCAGTTTTAACCTGGAGTCCAGGTTGCACTTTGCTTGTATGCCTTCCTCCTGCCCTCACCCCCCAGATCTCACTGCTGCTTGCTTCCTAGTTCACCTTCCATGCTTCACTTTTTCTGTCATGGCGCCATCTGCTGCACTGGGAGCAGAACAACAAGCAATATCATGCTCATTGTGCACAGTACTGCAGACAAGCTCAAAGCCACTATGGTGGTAAAGAGGGATGGTTGTGGGTCGCGGGGACGGGGACACAGCTGCCATTCCCCACTCCTGCTGGCTTTGAAGAGTTGCCCATCTTCCCCTGCTTCATTTCCTGCTACATTTCCAGCTATTTCACTGACTGGAGAGCGACAAGTACAATGGCACATGGTGATAGAATACATGGTGCCACTGCAGGACGCAGGTGGGGGGAGGCCAGCTTTTAAATGTTCCACCATATTAAAAGCATGCCTTGTTAACTAGAGATAACCATGTACTTGATCCTCTTCTTGTAGAAAGAAAGCTTCAGGAGAAGAGATTGCATCCCTCTAATGCTGGTCTGCTTGTAGCTGGGATAGAGCTGTTTTGGAGTGATGGGGCTGGTCTTGGTTGAAGCTGAAGGCAAACTTCAGTCTTACACTCAAAGATACATAGGTGCATTTTTGTTAACCACTAACAGAAGAGCAGGCAGGCATCTCCTTCCACAGTTGCAGGATAGCTTACTTAACACAGCCTCCGAGATTTGTGCAGTTTGCCCCCCAGTTAGTCTGGTCCCATCCTGAGAACCATTTTCCTGGGCATTGATTGATTGATTGATTGATTGATTGATTGATTGATTGCCAACCCTTCACCCTAAGGTCCCAGGGCAAGTCACAACATTAAAAAACAATATTTTTTTAAAAAAATAATTAAAACAACTCTCAGGCACAGAAATAAGGTTGGTTCTAAAAATATACTCCAAAAAATATACACCTCAAGTGTTAAAAGGCAGAATAAAGAGGTATGTCTTCACAGCACCCACCAGAAATAAAATGAAGTGCCTGACAAGCCTCTGTGGGGAGGGAATTCCACAAGTTAGGGGCCACATGCTCTCTCCCAGGCCACCCCATCCCCACCTCACACCTCTGAGAACAGAGGAATGACCAAGAGAGCCACTTTGCTGATCCCTGAACCCAGGAAGTTCTGTAGGAGAGGAGGAGGTCTTTCAGATATTTGAGGCCTGAGTCATTTAGGGCTTTAAACACTAATGCAAGCGTCTTGATTTGGACCCAGTGCAGCTGTTTTAAAATGGGTTATATGAGCTCTAAATGGAACCCCTGCATTTTGGGCCAGCTAAAGTTTCTGCGTTGTCTTCAGGGGCTGCATTGCAATGGAAGGCATTGCAATAATTCAGTCTGGAAGTTATTGGGAACTGAGTACAGTGGCCGGGTCTTCTCTGCAGTGGCAATGATGCTTCTAGATGATGCTTCATGCACTTGTCAGCTGTAGCAAGAGGTGCAACAGAATATCATTGAATTGTACAGTTGGAAGGGATCCCAAGGGTCATCTAGTCCACCCTCCTGCAATGCAGGATTCTCAACTAAAGCATCCTGTGAAGGAGAGTGCACCACCTCCCAAGGATTAGGGTTCCACCATCAAACTGCTTCTACTGTCAGAAAGTTCTTCCTATGCTTAGTTGGAATCTCCTTTCTTGAAACTTGAAACCCAGAAACTTTCTTGTAACTTGTGGTTCCCTGAACTGGACACAGTACTCCAGGTGTGGTCTGACCAGGGCAGAATAGAATGGTTCTATTACTTCCCTTGATCTGGACACTAGGCTTCTGTGGATGCAGCCTAGAGTAGCATTCGCTTTTTTGGATGCTGCATCACAATGTTGACTCATGTTTAGTTTGTGGTCCACAAGTTTATACAGACTTCAAACAACTGTGGGCCCAGGACAGAGCCCTGCTGCACTCCACTTGTCATTCCCCCCCCCCCCCAAGATGACGAGGAACTTCCTTGGGTTCAGTCCGCCAACTATCTGCAAATCCACCTAACAATCACCTCGTTCAACCTGCAAGAATATTATGGAGGACTTGTCAAAAGTCTCACTGAAATCAAAATACACTGTCCACAACATTCCCCTGATCATCCAAGCTTCCATAAGAAAAAGAGAGATTCATCTGACATGACCTATTTTTCATCTTACATGACTTGTGTTGCTTCTCTCTGTCGCCTTTGGAGGAAAGAGCAAATCTTTTCTTCTGTCATCACTTAGACATTCAGCAGACCTTTACCTGAACAGATGGACAAAGAAGAGAAGAGTAACCTCTTCCTAGTGGTTTTATCTCTATCTTGGAAGAACAGAAGGAATTCAGGATTATGGTCAACTGATTGCTTTGCTTTAAGGCAGCAATGGGGAGCCTGTGGTCCTCCAGATGTTGCTGGACTAGAACGCCCACCCACCCAATTTCACAATTGGCTGTGCTAACTGGGGTTGATAGGAATTGTAGTCCAGCATCACGTGGAGGGACCCAAGGTCAGCACCCCAGCCTTCCCATAGAAATTCACCCAGAAAAACTGTTCTCAAAAGTCTCTGTAAGGAATAGCCACAAACATCATTTGGAAGGCAAAGCAGCAACAGAGAACCCTGTAGCTGACTTATTTCTCTTTTCATCCCAACAGGGGGAAGCCAGTAGACGTGGAGCCTCTGGACAGGGCTGTTGGCGAAAAGCGCTATGAGCCAGTTCCTCAAGTGACAGCCCCTCCCCCTGCACCCCCCGGGCAGTACACCCAGCCGCAGCCTGTGAATAACCCCATTGTGTCTCTGCAGCCCAAGTCCACACTTGCGGAAGGTAGGAGAGGAGCCTCAAGGCTTGATTTATTGAAATGTTTGGGGAAACTTAGTTTACGAAGGGAACAATAATTCAGGTCATACGAATGCTACTAAACAGCCGTAGTTTAAGAAAACCCCAATAAACAAAGCACAACTAGGAAAAGCACCACTAGTGTGTTCTGAGTCGACAGGGGTGGGGTGGGGGGCTCTCTGGTAAAATATGATGTGGCCATGTGTGATTTAAACTGGCTACATGGCCTTTGAGATTTAGCTGGCTACGAATGGCCTTGATCTGATTTGATCTGAGTTTCCTATTCTCACGGCTGGTTTTATGGGGTGACATCCAACGGTGGCTGCTCTTCAGAAGAACAGCATGTCTTCTGCAGCTCCCCACGTATCCTCCAGATCAACTAGACAATCAAGGGATCCTGCCCCAAGCAGATTTGGAGTGAGTGTCCATTGCAAGATGTTGGATGTTGCCAGTGCATTTCTCATGTTTGCTGTTTCTTTTGGGGAGGGGTTGCATTACTGTATGGAAGTTGTGTTAATGAATCTTTTACTGACTACTAGACACTTAAAAAAGAAAATGTTTAATAGTTTCCCTTTTCAAATATATAAGACTAAACAAAGGCTGAATAAATGCACAGCACTCCAAACTTGTGGATAGTAAGAAGAATTCCTCTCATAAGTATTTTAAATTCTTTCCCTGGGCAATGAAAACTATGCCGACTGACATAATGCCTCTTGTGGAATAATTCTACAATTTTTACTACTCATGGTTTATTTGGGGCAGTCAGTGATTGGGGCGGGGATTGCTGTCAGGCATAGGTGAAGAACTGAAGCCTTGCTCCTGACTACTAGACATCTGCAGTCAACCATGTTTCTAACTTCAGAGAACTGAGCAGGAACTATTCATATGCTTTTGAGTGCATAAGGACTAAAGACCTCTTTTTAGATGAAAGCTGAGATTCTTAAATGAATTGCAACCACCCAGTAACAGCTGCTTTTTCTTCTTTGTACACTCACAGAATGCAGCCGTGTCTGTGAAATATTTTGCAAACCTAAAAATGTTACCTTGGCATGCCATGTGTTTAATTCTTTTAACATGTTTTGTTGCAGTCAACTCTGTGTCAGACTTTCAGAATTCCACCCTGTCCAAGCCCGAGCCGCCTCCGCCTCAGAGCAAGCCAGCTGCTTTCCGGTCTGCCAGCCGAGAAGACACCGTGCAGTCCACTTACTACCCTCAGAAAAGTTTCCCTGACAAAGGCCCAGTGAATGGGACAGAGCAGATCCCAAAGACGGTCACCCCTGCTTATAATCGCTTCACAACAAAACCTTACACAAGTGCTGCCCGGCCGTTTGAACGCAAGTTTGAAAGCCCAAAGTTTAACCATAACCTCCTGCCAGACGAGAATCTGCATAAGCTGGAGTTGCCATCCAAATCTCAAAATTCTCCCCAGCCAGTTTTAAAAGCACACAGCTCGGCTCAACCCCAGTCCGAGTTTGACAACACAATGGAGACGTTCTCTGTCCAGGCCGACAAACTCAAATATCAACCAAATAACATCAACGCTGTGCCTAAAGCCATTCCCGTCAGGTAAGTCATAGTATTCTCCATGGGACTGTGTGTGCTTTGCAAAAGGGTTTGCCTCAATGCCTCCACTTAAAACAGTGAAGCTTGGGTAAATTTGACAGCTGAGAGAATCGCTGCACTTTGCCAGTTGTAAATTAAGCTTTCGTAAAACTTCACAACCCTTGGGGAGGGAGTATAGCCCCTTTGTAGACCACACACATTGAGTCCTGTTTAATCCAGTTTACCTGTGAGATCTCCTTACACAATATGTTTGGATGGCCCTCTGTCAGGGAAGCTTCAGCTGAGATTCCTGCATTGCAAGGGACGGGACAAGATGACTCTTGGCGTCCCTTCCATCTCTACAGTTCTATTCGACCTGCAGAACTGTCACTGCTGCAGTTGCCACATAATACTTGTTCCACATTTCTAGACGTCAATCTTGGAGTGTGGCAGCACCCACACTGCGGAACTCCCTGCCTGCTGACCTCAGGCAGGCGACTGCATTGTATTCTTTTTGGCACCTGCTGAAACCATTTTTCTCTAGGCAAGCCTGCCCAGCTATGTAGGATGCTGACATGTGTTTCAATCTCTTTTTAGCTTATGGTTGATTTCATTTTTTAATCTTTTAAGCAGCTGGGTTTTGATTATCTTATTGTTTCATTCTTTTTGAAAACTGCTTTGAGGTGTTTTTCCCCTCCTTACAATCAAGTGGTATATACATTTTATTAAATAAAAACATATAAATAAATAAGACACACCCACACCCAGCATCTGTATTTGAAATCTTTTCAAGCAGTAGACCTGCAAAAGATCCACTACTTGAGATCCTGGAGGAAGTAGCTAGATGACATACATACCATTTTTTGCAGTGTGGCATGATTTAATTTTATTTAAAAAGGAAGAATCCTATGGCCATATGGGCCCTCCTGTTTATTCAAGGTGTGGATTGTCTGAAAGTACATTTAGGCAGACATAGGCTATTTATATTTTCTTGGATTACTAGTGATTGGCAAGCAAGGGAAACAAGGATGTTAACTCTTCCTTCTTTCATTTGGCAAGTTTCCATGAGAACTCTTAGCCTACTTACATGGAAAATATTGCAGTTCTTTTGTCTTCTCCAGCTGGATTTAATGTTACATATTATTTTAGTGCTTTTTTGTTTTTGCATGCAAATTCTGCCCTTCTCCCCCCCCCCCGCCCCCCCCCGTTATAGTTTACAAATTTAAATAATAAAAAAATCCTCAGCTTCTGTAGTATATTGCATAGTATGATTCTAAACTCTTCTGCTTGTTCCTGTGCTTGCTCTAACCAGCTGATCAATAAAGTCATTTCCTCATGGAGGAGGAGGAATGGTGGAGCTGGTTCATGCGTCCTAATAATGGCTGCTCTTAGAATGAGCTGGTTGGAAGAAGGGGAGGCTGGCAGGGCAGGCTCAAAAGAAGCACCATTGTTTCCTCTAGCCCTGAAGTTACAAATGCAATGTCACCTCTCTCCTTCGTGACAGCAGAAATAATTCTCTATCTCTGATTTTAGTCCTTCTGCTTTGGAAGATGACGATGAAGAGGATGGACACACTGTAGTAGCCACAGCAAGAGGAGTTTTTAACAGCAATGGTGGTGTGCTCAGCTCCATAGAGACTGGCGTTAGCATTATTATACCACAAGGAGCCATTCCAGAGGGGATAGAGCAAGAGATCTATTTCAAGGTCTGCCGAGATAACAGTATCCTCCCTCCTTTAGACAAAGAGAAAGGTGAGCGCCTTCATAATATTCACATTTTCTTCAGTGCCTTTTTCAGTTCCACGTTACCCATGCAAGAAAAGATTCTGCCAATCTGTTGGTTTTTTAAGAGGAGGAAGGGAAAATGGAAAGTAGTTCTTTCTCAGGATCCAGGAGGACAGCTGGAAACCCCATGGGAAGACACCCCCCCTTCCGCTTTCTCTGGTGGTGGGAGTGAGGACTCAGAAGGAACATTTCGGAGTGGAGACAGGGCTTTGCCCTTTCCTTTTTTGCTAGTAGTGAAGATCCTCTCAGAAAACTCAGAAAATGTCAAACAACTTGACTTCCAACTTTGCAGGCAAAACAACTAACTTGGAAGATGATGGGCTCTCCTTCATTTGGGGTTTTTACACAGAGGTTTCCTGGGGATGCTTTAGCTGTGATTCCTGCACTGCAGGGGGCTGGGCGAGGGACCCTTGGCGCTCCTTTCCAACTCTATGATGCTAGCAGAAGAGTGAAGGGAAGGTCAAGGGAGGGGGAATCACAAGCGTCCGATTTTAAATAAATTGGTTCAAACTTCCTAAACTAACAGGCAGATCAGAGTGCGACCATTTTTCATTTTTCATACTTCTCTGACTTTGGTGATATAGGTATGGATTCACAAGTTCCAAAATGTGCATTTTGGGTAAAATGCACCTGACATATGTATGTTTTGGGTTGTATCCAATGTAGCACTGAATTAAAGTCACTTGGTCATATATTTGAGTTT
The DNA here is from genome assembly GCF_964270895.1 of Podarcis filfolensis. Classification (NCBI taxonomy): domain Eukaryota; kingdom Metazoa; phylum Chordata; class Lepidosauria; order Squamata; family Lacertidae; genus Podarcis; species Podarcis filfolensis. The sequence continues at coordinate 2,383,006 of NC_139616.1, forward strand.
CTGAATTCATCCTTGCAGCTGCACTTGAGGAGTGGGGAGCATGCAAGCTCAAGTCTCACATGAACTCATCCTTGTAATGTCCAAGCTATGTCCAAACCAACATACTGTGTGTGTTCAACGTGTTTGTCTCTAATGTCAAGGCGGAATGTGACGGGGGAACTTGCCTCCTAGATATGTTGCAGTGCCATAACCCTGCAATTTATGCAGAGGTTACTTTCCAGGGATTATGCCTACAGCCCAAATTGTGTCTAGTCAAAATACATTGGGTTGAATGGCGGGTAGGATTGACAAAGTATTTTTTCCCAGCTGCTCACCCCCTTTCTGCCCCCTTTGTTTGTCTGTTTGTTTGCCAAGTGCACAAGTTCAGTGCATGCAAGTTGTGGGGTTACTGCATGACTTAGAAGTGTGCAAGTGGGCACTCTGCCTGGAGTTTCCCTCATCACCTCTTTGAGCTTACTTCAACAAAGAATTCCCCTCGTAGAAAGGTTGCCATCATTTGCAGTCTGCCGTTATGCTATATTCTCAAGCAGTCTTCCCTTAAAGCTTCAGGTGCTGTTGGGTGACTCTCACCAGCTCCACCTGTCATGGCCACTCAGGGAGGCCAGGAGGTGATCCCAAGAGTATCTGGAGGGCCACAGTTCACACCTCTGGTGCAGATAGCATTAAGTACAAGAAGTGTTATCTCTTGCAAAACTTGTCCTTTTTGTCTGTTTACCACAGGTGAAACGCTGCTCAGCCCTTTGGTCATGTGTGGGCCCCATGGACTAAAATTCCTGAAGCCTGTGGAGCTGCGCTTGCCACATTGTGCGTCTATGACCCCTGATGGTTGGTCTTTTGCTCTAAAATCCTCCGACTCCTCGTCGGGTATGCTGTCCTCCCTCTGTCCTTTTGGGGCTTTTGGGTGCTATCGTATAATTTAAAACTCGCCTGACTGAAGGTGACACTGTGTAATATAAAGATATTACTAAATCACTGTATTTGTGTCAGCTCTCCATTTCATTTTCATTACAAGTGTCTTTCTCACACTTAACTCATGATGCAAAATCATTGCAGAAAATCATGATTGATAAACCAGAATGGCAAGGTAGATAATATAATACTATACTATTGTCATTGGTCCATTCAGTAGTACAATTATCTACCTTGTTTCCTATCTCTCACACTCTTCCTGTCTTTCTATCTCTTCCTGTCCTCCTTTCTCTCTCTCTCAAGGACTAATACTGCTGCAAAACACTCTTAAGATGAGAAAGTCACACTTTCCTTTATTTTTTGGGTAAATTGCCTAAGGAATTCTGATTGGGCTTTGTAACCACATATTCACATCTTTTTTCCTTTATTGACCATAGAATGCTGTAGCCGTCCCAGTATACTGAACTTGAAGCATTAATATTTTGAATAAGCTTCCTAATGCAACAGCTGCTTATGTATAAATTTGACCTTTCCAAGGGACGGGAGCCTCTCTTTGCAGAAGAAGCCCATGCAAGCTCAGTTCCAACACATTTGGGCTCTCCACACAAATTTGTGCTCTCTTCTAAATTCTGAAATGTTATGGAGAGGTGGTCCTCTATTTCCCCCCACCCCACCCTATGGTTGAGACACATGGATATATCCCTGCACTGCCCCTTTTCCCATAGCTATGACAGCTGCCCCCTTCACTGAAGGGCGGGGGAAGCATTGCTGGTTTTAAAGCCTAGTGACAAAGATAAAATTTCGTGAAGTGGCTGCAAAGTCACAGCCTTGAGTGAAAAATGAGTGTCTTCTGCATATTAGACAAAAAAAAATGTCTTAAGGGGGGGCGTTCTCAGCCACATAACAAATAACCTCTTTGACACCCTTAAATGTATACATATCTGTATATGGTATATAAAAGCAATGTACTTATGTGTACAGTATTTAAAAATGTATTCATATTTGTCACTGATGTATCTATCCTTTTCAATGCCACTGTGTCAATGCGCCAAAAAAAAAGTTAGGACATCAGATGCTTCTCTGATGGGGGGAGGGATCCAGTTACCTAGAGAAATCTTGGCCGGTTGACTATTGCTGGTATGCTATGCATGTGTTGCATGCAGCTGTTTAACTGTGTAAGCAAAAGCAGAAAGTGCTAAAAATGGACAGTTTCAAGTAATAAGGATCCAAAGTTTTGCCATTTATAATCCATATAATTCCTTCAAACCGTGCTTTTCAGTCATTATTTTGTAACAGATGAACCTTATCATGAATTTACTTGAAATGAAAAGAAAGAGGGGAATATGTTGGTTCTTCCAAGTAACCTCTGCTATTGTGCTAAAGATCTTTTTCCTTTCCAAGTTAGAGTCTTATTTGTGTGTGCTCATTCAGCAGGTGTGTGTGTGTTAAGGGGGTCACCTCTTTCTGTCTGTATCGGAGCTATACATCCCTTGCAGCTAACATAGTTAAATGTGGTGTTATATCAGTAATCTTGCTCCTTGAGACAAACTTCACAATTGGCCAACTCTGTCTTCTGATGTGTAAGCCATACTGTGTCTTAAATAAATACTTGTTTTCTCTCTTTTTCTAAAAACAAAACAAAAAAACTTAATCGGTTATGGGATCTCTTTCTCGCTCTTTCTTTCTCTTAAGCTTTTCCTAACATGTTTTCCATTTTCTGTCCTTTGAAAAGAACATTTGATTATACATACTAACCTCTTCTGCAACACATTTTTTACAAAAAAAAAAAATCAAACGTACTGGCACATTATGCTAAAATATGTTACCTTGTTTCATCTCATTTCATGGAGTAGAGGGGGCAGCTAACTCCCAATTTAAATGGGCCAGAGCACAAAAAATTAATTCCTGAGTACTTAGTATATTAAGCTGTTTTAGGTTGAGCCTTACTGTAACACTGCCACAAACTAGCCTCACATTTTTCCAAGTCGCCGGCACAAAATTTTGGCTTTTGCATTTTCAGACTATGGTTTCACTGTATGTAGTAAACAAATTATGTGAATATAGTTTATCACCTGTCAGGCTATACCAGCCTTCCCCAACCTGGTGCCCTCCAGGTGATCCAGTCTACAACTCCCATCAGCCCAAGCCAGCCAGCAGAGCTCTGCATCATCTGAAGGGCAGGTGGGAAGGTTGGACCATATTTCCGTATTACAACAAAGAAAAGGTCTTCTTTACTGACAGTTTTAAATCTAGCTTACACATAACAGTTTCTCCCAAAGACATTCCACTTGAAGTGTGTTGTTTATATTTAAAAGGACTGAATTTTTATTTTTGTATTAATGAAATGCCATTGTGGTAACTGGGACAACTCCACTGGCTGGCATAACTTAAAATGCAAACCAGGTCATTGAGTATGCCAACAAATTCTCAGCGAATCATACTTCTCTAGGCTCCACATCAGGTGTTGTCTCCCTTCCAGCACATTGGTCATTGTGTGCATCATGTTCGTTTCCATGGGTTACTCAACAGAACTGTGGGACTTATTTGTCTTCTGTAGGTCTGCATAACTTATATATGTGATCTGGAGTATTAATATCTAGCCTTGTTTAATACCAAAAGATCGCAAGAGCTTCACTGTGAGAGTGTGTCTTGATGCGCATATATTGATTAAAAAAGCAGTCTCCACCCACAAAATTTCACACAGCGATTGTATTGAACTACAGGTGATCAATAATACCTCCACATGGAATGATGTGGTAATTAAGGAAAAGTTGAATTAATTTTCTCAGGATTCTAGTTTATATAAGTGGAATGATAACTTCATGTACCCTGTTCCTCTTTGCCCAGAAGTAGATCCTGCTTTGTTCAGTGGGGTCTACTTTCATGTAAACACACACAAGGACTGCAGGCGTAGACTTGAAGTGTACAGTTCAACGTGGCCCATGGGCCACTGCACCATAAGATGCCTCCTTTACCGACCTCAGATTTGCAATAAACCTTACCTCCTCTGCCCCCCCCCCCCGGCAAGAGAAGTTCGCTTTTTAAATTAGTGCTGTACTTGCAACCCCTAAATGAGGTCACCTATGTTGAAGACTGCACAGGCAGCCTTAAAGGGACAGGAAGCCAGGAGGAGGAACCTGTGACCCTCCAGCTCCCATCCTCCCCAGCCAGCATGGCCCAGTGACCAGGGGTGATGGGAGTTGTGGCCTAAAGCCTATATGGAGGCAACTGTTTGGGGAAGGCTGAGCTATTGCACCATGGCAGAGCAGTTTGCCTATAGCTAGCCTGCTTCACAGTGGACCTGAGACAGTTTCTCCCTGCCCCCCATGACAGTTGTTGGAATTTTTTGTGTTTGCCCTATGATGAAATTTAAGGTGTAGCTAGGTTGTCCGAAAGCTTCCCCTGCAGGTGCTGAAGTCCAAAACCAGTGCTTTGGGTATGCTTCAAGAGTATTCACATGGTGGACTTGGTTCATGTAGCCTGGTTGCCCTTGAATCCCATAGTTTGTGACATGGAAGTCTCAGGGTTTGATAGTCATCCAAAATCCTCCTTTCACCATTCTGTTTATGAATCAATCTTATTCTTAGCCTCTATGCCTTAACAAAGCTCTTTCTGGCTACCAGGAGAGAAAAAAATCATACTATGTGGGTCTGCAGGGTGAGTTCAGAACAGGAACTTACATTAATGGCCATCTACCGTGGGCATAATTCCTTGGAGATGTTCAATTAAGAAAACCTTTAGAGCAGCTAAATTAAAAGTGTGGGTTCCTGTATAAAACGCGAGGCGATCTATACATCAAAACATATTCTGGTTAGCTTTAGAGGTATTGTTATCCAAGATGTTCCACCTTTTGATGATGGATACTAAACTACTACATTGTTTTCCTCCCACAGGTGACCCCAAAACCTGGCAGAACAAGTCTCTTCCTGGGGATCCAAACTATCTTGTTGGAGCAAATTGTGTTTCGGTTCTGATAGATCACTTCTAACCCTTACGTTAGCAGACCAAACCAAGATTTTAAAAGCAAAGCAAAACAAAAACACCTTGCCTAGAAACTGAACCAATCTTTTTTCAAGTATTAAGAGTTATCTTAGTGTTAAGCAATCTTTGCTTTGACTAACAATGGATAATGAGTATGTTTCTGAACCATGGTCAGGGTTTATGCTATTAAGCAGCAGGGCAGATCAGCCAGGGACCAAGGCAAGGTTCTTATGGGTTCCCTCTGGCTTTCCTTAACTGGACACTTCTAAGGCATCATAGCTTAAAACTCACTGAACTACCACTGAAGCAATGCAAATCATTATTATTTTCAGATGGCATTTAGTTAGCGTTCCACTACTGAATTAGGTCTTTTTTCTTTCTAAAGCTTTTTTTTCCCTCTCTCTCTTTTTTATATAAACAAAACACTTTAATATGTGTGTTCAGAATATGCAAAGACTCTTTTTCTTTTTTAAAAAACAAGCAACTTTTTTGATGCATTTTGCCCACGAAGTGGAAATTAAAAAATTGGCCAGCACAATATAGAAAATCCCCCCTCTGTTGAGAAGGGAGAGTTACATGCACGTCTACTTTGATTGTACATGAAACACACTTTTTTTTCCTTTTGTTATGGGGAAAGAGCGCATGTGGTATGACTATGGTTCATTTGCCTCTGTGGATCTGTAAATTAACCACATCTACGACAGACACGTTAACCAGCAGCCTTACCCTCATGTTTTTACTAGTCTTAGCTGTCATCGTAGTTCTCCGTACTACTAAGTTTGTATGGCTTCTGTGCTTACTTAGATTAATACATATTGAGAGGGGTTGAAAAATTAATTCATTTTGTGAACTTGCTGGTTTAGAGAAAGAGAGAGGGAGAGAACTAGGCACACTTGTTTTTGTGTGGATCAACCAGAGGGGAAACCTGAAGAACATGATGGTATGTTTTCTGCTATGCATTTTGAAAATTTATAGATGTTATAGATTGCTTGTATATAACTCGTGCAGACCACTTTTGTTCTTGGTTTGTAAATTAACTTTTATAAGCTTTACCTTTTTTATATATATAAATATATATAAAAATACAAAACAAACGTTTCTTAATATCTTTGTATTCTCATACCTTTTGAGCCTTGAACTTTGACATCTTGCAGCAATAAAGCAGCATTTCTACAGTACGTGAAAACAAGGACTTTTTAAAAAAAGAAAATGCACAAAGTTCTTACCTTTTTAAGTGCTGCATTTAAAGACTAACTCAGAAGTCTATAGTTTGATTACATTCTTGGAGAATAAAAGTATCCCTACTGTAATTTGTGATAAGGATGCTGTACTATGTGCCCTGAAATGTATTTTTTTACTAATAGACAATTTATTATGGCACATCAGCACTATCTCTGTTTAGATAATATTCCACTGCATTCTGTTAATCAGTTATTTAGCTATTCAGGTGTGGCTGATTTTTTCTTTCTTTGCCGTTATTAAAAATTACACATTTCTAAGTATACAGAATAAAAACTGTTTTTAAAATAATAGAATTCTAGAATCTTCTTGTTTCTGTCTGAAATGCATGCATGTGCACACCTGAAGATTTGGAGGTCCTGATTCACTAAACTTTTACCTTGCATCATGAATACAGTTTTATTCAGTTCAAGACATATTAGAGTACAAGGCTTCATGCACAGTTGGAATGAACCTGACTGAGTTGTTAAGGCTCTCCTAAAAAATAGTGTTTTTTTGTTGTTGGTTTTTTAAAAAAAGATGTATCTAGCAATGAGACTTCTTATATTTATCACATTAAAAATCCCCTTAGTCCAAGCATGTTTGCACACTGTCATGTCTATCTAAAATTACAAATTTTATTCTTCTACTAAGAAGTGAAAAGTGTTTTTTTTAAAGGGAAGAAACAGAAGCAATTAGGTAAGTGAAACATGTTTTCCAAGTAAGAGATAACTTGCTCTACCCAATAGGTAGTCCTTTTGCAGTTTCCCTCCCTGCTCTATCCAGACATTGCACTATATCATCTATCTATCTATCATCTATCTATATCATTTATTTGTTTGTTTGTTTGTTTGTTTAAAGAGGAAATATCACAAGGAGAAGCTGGTCCTTGTGCATGTGTTTCTGATTTGTCAGCTGTGGGCAAATATATACAGAACTCTGATATAAGAGGATGACAGGAAACTCCAAAGGTAATGCCGGCTGCCATGCCTAGAGAAGCACTTACTTTTCTGAGAGTTCACAACATTTACCAGTCAATTACTTTTGTCGGGATTCTGCATCCTAAGCAGTACTTGGTGCGCGCACACACTGGTTTCCTTTGCAGCAGCCAGGTGCCTTTCCTTTTTAATGTGGTGTTGCAGTACAGGTTAGTATTCGTCCCCTTTCTGGGGCAAGCCAAGTTTATATGATCAGTAGAATCAAGTGGTACACTCTGGCTAGACGTACCTTCAGAACGTTGGGGGTTATTTCATATTTGACTGCTGCCATTTGTAATGAAACTTCTTCATGACATTGCACTTTTTTTCTATGAGGGGGAAGTTTTTTTATGAAAGCAAGTCCAAACATGCAGTCCTTAATGCGAAGTCTAATGAAAGAACTGCATGATCTGATTCTGCTGATCACGTAGCTTGCCTTTGGGGTATTGGACAAAACGATAGAACATAAGTGCCATATCTAAGTGATATAACTTACGGGGACAAGAGTTCATGGATCATACCAGGGATTTTGTCTTGTTGGGCTGTTGGAGTGACTGGTCCATTTCAGGGTTCAGAATAGGCCCACCAACAGCTATGTCAGAACTCTTGAGCAGGACTATGAGTTATTTCTGCAGTGGACCGCTCTGCAAAAATAGGGCAAATACTGACTTCTACCCAGCATGTAAAAGTGCAAAGGATAGCAGACACAATGCTGTCTCCCTTGGGATTGCACTGGTGTTTAGTAAATGGATGCATGAACAAGGCAGGTCATTCTTCAAGGTGAAGTCGTGTAAATATGAAATACATTTTAAGTGCCATACTTTCAGCAGCCCACTACCAAAATATGTAACTGAGGGACATTAAAAGAAGAAAGATACTTTGGCTGCAGACTCATCACTGATTAAAACATTTACTAATAAATCTACAAAGGAGAAACCTGTACCTAGTGCCTTTAGAACATGTGGCTGACATAAAGACTTATACGCACAATCAGACTGTGGTAAACCTACCCTCAGGGGTGTAAAGCTGAAAAAAATGACCATTCATTGTTGTCCATCTCAGTTGGTTTTTGTATTGCTGTGGTTATTGGGACTCCAGGTATCATCTGATTGTGTAAAGGAAAATGAATAAAAAGTGAATATATGTGTATATTGTAGTCAATGACAGATGATCACCATGAGAAGTCAGTGTTCCAAAAGGGGTGAACCCTCGTTGCCATTTGACTAGTCTTTCTTTGGGTGCCAGCTTTTGCTCCAAAGCTTTTTAAAAAGCTAAAAATTGGTATTGCATTGCAAATGTAGGCATAATGGATTTCCAAGATGTTGTAAATCAGGATTTGGTTTGATCACTGCGATGGAGCAGCAGCGGAGGAAACCAAGAGCTGCACCAAGGCCAGCAGGAGAAAGGGTCTCCTCTGCTGAGAATTTTGATAGACAGGAACGCGATGCTAAAAATGCCCATGTTGGTTGTAACTACAGAAGGGCAGCTACTGGAAGCATGGAGATGTGTGATGTCAGACTTTCCCTTAGTCAATAGGAAAGGAGTGCAGGAAAATTCACCACAAGGTAAGCTTACGTTCTCTCATGAAAACATGAAATGAGACTTCTAATGTTGAAAACTCGAGCCTGGAAAATACAGTGGTACCTCAGGTTAAGTACTTAATTCGTTCTAGAGGTCCGTTCTTAACCTGAAACTGTTCTTAACCTGAAGCACCACTTTAGCTAATGGGGCCTCCTGCTGCTGCTGCGCCGCCAAAGCATGATTTCTGTTCTCATCCTGAAGCAAAGTTCTTAACCTGAGGTACTGTTTTTGGGTTAGCGGAATCTGTAACCTGAAGCGTATGTAACCAGAGGTACCACTGTACTGTGACATCAAGAGATCCTAGTGACACTATATCTCAGGGTGCCAATATCACAGTGTATCGGATATCGTGATCTTTGCAACAGTGATCCTCAGAACAGCAGCAACCTATGTGTGTGTGTCTTTACTACATAGACGTCTGTGTTTTCAGGGACTGGGTGTGAGCAGGAGGCTTTGAGGACATAGCAACATTTCTTACAAATATTTTCTGCTGTAAGGCAGTCAGAATTGACTTGCTGTATTTTTTAAAAAAAGAAAACATACCATGAAACTTCTATGAAAAGCTGCTAAGTTACCCCACTTAACTTTTTTTAAAATAAATGAACAGCTAGTTTGAGATGTTTGGTGGATCAGGAATGTGTTGTAGGTTTGCAGAGTCTCACTCCCAATCAGCGCACTTGCGTTCCAATTTCCTTCCTCCATTTCTGGGTTCCCCTAACCAGAATTTGTCATTCAGTTTCAAATTGGGCAATCTATTCTTGGAGCTAACCTTCACACTGTGAGTTTGAAGAACTTTGCAGACCATGATTTTGGCAATTAACCATAGTTATTTGGGCATGCCAGCAAAGGTAAGGTTAAGGGAAAACTCAGAATATACATAAGTCTTTAGGGTGTTCATGATCCTGGAAACCATGGTGTTAATTAAACCAAAGTGAGAGGATTTGATTTAAATAACATTGCTGTCTGACTACCAAATAGTTTGGACTTTTCCACTTTGCCCAAATTTTCAACCATTTAGTGGTGATTAGACCAAGCCTGGTTTGTTCAGACATTTATTGTGATACTTGAAATCTTCACATAAGGAGCAATGGTGTGTCTGAAAAGTGAGTGCATTCTGGATCCGCAGGATATCAGTAGGATTGATCCTACATTTAAATAAACCACCTGGTTGTGTCCTAAAGAAACGTGTAGCAGTATACATCTTAAAAGAAAATGTACTCCTTCCCAAAGATTGAACATTATGATGTAACAGACCTAGAAGATGGGTGTTTACAGTGCATCTACCGCACAGCAGTATGGGATAAGAGCTGCACCACAAAAATTGTGCAGGCTGCTGAAATCTTGTGTGTATGGTGCTATATATTTTTTCTTTTCCAGAAATACCTTTTTAACAAGGGTGGAAAAAACAAGCTAGTTTGTTTGCATTCCTAAGCAGTTAAGACTAGCAAAGAGCTAAAAGAGAGTTTGGTGAGTGGACAAGGTTTCCCATTCGTCCCTTTGAAGATGGATATCAGCAGTGGTTAAAAGGCAACTTGTACATGGAAATGGATGTGTATTAAATGCAAAAATTAAGTTTATCGTGTGAATTATTTTAAATATTTGAAATATATTTACCTGAGAATTTCTGCATTACTTCTCTAAGCAAATTAAGGCCCTCCCTTGCACAAATATAACAAATATATACAATGAAACCATCAATGCAAACTATTAGAATAATAAAAAGTACAGAAATGTGATGATGGAAGACCCATCTACCTTCTTTTTCCCAGTCTGGGACGGTTAATAACAAAATCAGATTATGAAGGGTAAATGACTGCTTCTCAGTGGCAGATGTCATGAAATGTATCTCATTCAGAAGAGAGAAGTCTTTTTCTGGCAGAGGGCCATGTTCTATCCTGGTTGACCTGCTGGGGGCCACACTGCATCCTCCGTCCAGGCAAGCTGGAGGTGGTGTCACAGTCAAGGACATGTTCCAGGCAGGCAAACTCCCTAGAGGGAGAGCACAGAGCAGGGCCAGAGAGCTGCTAGAGAGTCCTGGAGGTTCAGGCATTGGAGAAAACTGGATATTTGGCTGATCTTGGCAAAAACCCTGAAGCAAGAGGGGTGATCTGACTCTAAATGATCTGCCGGGGCTTTACCAGGTGGTGTTGACAATGTCAAGCCAGCCTGGGCTGTTATCCAATGCTGCAGGTCTTGACAGGAAAAATTCCAGGGCCAGATCTTCAGTTCACAGTTCTCCCAGATGTTCCTGCTGGTCTGGGAATGTGGCATCAACAGCTCTCAACAGAAGACATTGAGGTGACCGTGAACAATGGAGCCCTGCTTATCTTTAAATTTGTCAAAATCTGCCTTCTCTAACCTGGTCACCTCCAGATGTTGCTAGACTCTAGCTGCTATCAGCCCCAGAAAACACTGTCATTGGTCGGGGGGGTGGGAGTTGGAGCCAGCGGCATAGCCAGCCACTTGGGTGCCCAGGGCAGCACGCGGCGCCCATGGGGTGGGATAGGGCAGGGCACGCCAGAATCCCCATGCCCAAGCCCTGTTCTGCTCCAGCACCCTGCAGGCCCACGTTTCTTTTTTAGCAGCACAGAGCCTCCACAGAATCCGCCCACCAGCACCTCCTCAGCTGTAGGGCAACTGAGGGTGAGGCAGCGGGCAGATGCCAGCCCCACGCTGCCTGCAGCGTCTGCAGGCACCTAATCACTCCCAGGAGAGACGCATGGCTTGGGCGCGCTGCAGGCCTCACGGTAAGTGCCACCCCCCATGGTGTGGTGCCTAGTGCCCCCTGGTGCCCTTCAGGTGTTTGGGAAATCTAGTCCATGTTTCCCTTTGTAAACAAATCATTGCCGCACCTTGTGATCTGCATGTGAAGTGTGAACTAGGCAACATAGAGTCCAACTTCCCATGCCTATTGGGCCGCAAGAGTGCTTTGACATGGAACTTGTGCCTTGTCACATGGGGTGGGGGGAGCAAGGCCAAAATTTGACACACACTCTTGCGCTGCTTTCCCAAAGCAGCCCAAGCGAGGCACTGGGCTTTGAGAAGGAGGTGTCAGACTGTGGCATGGTCCTAGAGCCCTCCCGCCTCTTTTCCAAAGCTGGGAAAGCACTAACTGGGCTTTGGGAAGGTGGCAAAATAACTCTCAGACCCTGTCAGAGCCATCACGTTCCTTCCCACACTGAGAGCCAGTGTGGTGTAATGGTTAAGAGTGGTGGACTCGTAATCTGGTGAACCGGGTTCGCGTCTCCGCTGCTCCACCTGCAGCTGCTGGGTGACCTTGGACTAGTCACACTTCTCTGAAGTCTCTCAGCCTCACTCACATCACAGTGTTTGTTGTGGGGGAGGAAGGGAAAGGAGAATGTTAGCCGCTTTGAGACTCCTTCGGGTAGTGATCAAGCGGATATCAAATCCAAACTCCTCCTCCTCCTCCCCTTCTTCTTCTTCTTCTTCTTCTTCTTCTTCTTCTTCTTCTTCTTCTTCTTCCCAAAGCCCAGCGCCTCCTGACATGGCTTTGGGAAGGCTGCAGGTGGGTGTCAAAAGTTGCCACGATCCGACAAAAAAGGCTGCATGCAGGATCCCTCTGGTTTATGTAGTGAGCATAAGTCCTGCAATGACAGGAAGTAAGAACTGTTCCCATACCATTAATAATTCTATCAGCCTTTTGTATGCCCCCCCCTCCATTATTGTCCCTTTTCCTCACTAAGCTAGGTATAAGGCAACTTTCTGTGCTAGACTGGCTACCTAAGATGCCAGATATTTCAAGCAGGGAACCTGAAGAACAGGCGCTTGTAGAATTTGGAGAGGTGCTGCCAGTCAGTTTAGAGAATATTGAGTTAAATGGACCAGTGATCTAATGGACCAGTGAAATGGACCAGTGAAATTCTGCAGAGTCAGTTTCTTGGTCCATTTAGATCGATGTCATTGCACTGACTGGCAGCGGTCAGTGAGCTATGGCAGATGCTTTTGTGGGACTAAAGCCAAAGGCATTTCAAGGAGACCAAGTGTGCAAGACTGCAACGTGTAGCAAGCAGCTTACTTCCTCATTTCCTCCGTTTCTTCATAATTTAATGTTAATTATGCACTAATTTGTCAAATTTCAGGGCATATGCTGCTTGTTTAGTCAAGCTGCATGCGCCTGTGGTTGACTGGAAATCTCACTCTCATGGATCGTGTTCTGTGGAGCATGGTGTCCTGTACATGGACACCAGAAAAGATGTTATTGGGAGAGTCTGGCAGACTGTGCCTCACATATCGACTCCAAAACCTGTTTGCATGTAAAAGAAAAAAATAAGTTAGGCTTTCCACACATCATCCTCTTTAGTTATAAGTTGCATATAAACCCCAGTTATAAGTTACAACGAAATACGTTATATCAAAAAAAAGAGTCTCCTGTAGCACCTTAAAATTGATGGCAGAAGACTCCAACCCATGAAACCCGAAGCTATCACCAATCTGTAAAGGTTTGGTTAAGCATTAGGCCAGACATAGGCAAACTCGGCTCTCCATATGTTTTGGGACTACAACTCCCATCATCCCTGTCCACTGGTCCTGTTAGCTAGGGATCATGGGAGTTGCAGTCCAAACACATCTGGAGGGCCAAGTTTTCCTAAGCCTGTATTAGGTCTATCAAAAGTTGAGCCTCTGGAAGGAATAGACATGAGTAACTTAGGCCTGTTAATTTCAAGGGGTCTACAATGAGTAGCATAGGTGCCAACTTCTAGGGGCCGTGAGGGCTTCAGCCCCTGCAATAAAATATTTGAGGGGGCTGTGCGCCTGCAAACTTGATGGGCATTGTCATTCAAATGCTGTGTGTGATTATGTGGGGTGGGGCTTACCTGGCCCCCACAATATTTCATTCAAGTTAGCACCCCTGCTGAGTAGAATTTAACTGGCTGACAACTCTTAGTCTTTATTTATTACATTTATATTCCACCTTCCCTCCAAGGAGCTTGAGGGGCAGACGTGGCTCTACTCATCCTCACAACTGGAGGTGCACCTGGTACCATTCTGTTAGAAGGGAGCATGCTGAGTGGCTGAATATTTTAACTTCTTTCATCCTGCACAGAGACAAAGCAAGGCTCTTGCAACCTTCCTTGGCCATCTAGGGCTTCTAAGCAGGGAGAGAAGCTAAACAAGGTGCACAAGTTATTTTTGCCTCCTGGTGCATGATAAGCTGCTAGCTGATTCAGCCCCCTTCTGAAGGTTGCTATCGCGCATTTGCAGTGATCGTCATCTGCAGTTATCCAGCCTTACAGCCACTAGGGGAGGGACTGTGATCATATATCAGAGCACACATCTCTGCCTCTAATGGAAAAGGTCAAGATTTATAAGCTGAAGAGCCTACGGAAGCTGGTATAATTCTTGTGCCTTTTTTTATTTCCACCCCCTTCAACATTGCTAACAAAACAAACTCCTTCCAGCCTTTACCTGATCTGTGCTTATTTGTGTCAAAAGGTTATAGCTGCCTTTTGTATGTATTTGTTCTCCTGCTGTGCGGGCTTCCCCCCCCCCTTAATGCAGTGTGTGTCTGACCTTTTCGAACATCTCTCAGCTATTGTGGTCTCTAGGCAACCACAAGGGACCGAGAGGGGAGGGGAGAGATGGTGGCAAGATGGGTGAGAGGCAGTGATCATGAGCGAAGGAAAAGCAGATGAAGATGACCCCACCTTTCCTCCGGGGAGTTTGGCACACCCTATACAGTGGTACCTCGGTTTTCGAACAGCCTAGTTCACAAACTATTTGGAACCCAAACGCTTCAAAACCGGAAATGAGTGTTCTGGTTTTCGAACGTTTTTGGGAACCCGAATATATTCCATTTGGGGGGTGCACTTCCGTTTTGAGTGCCACACTTCCATTGGCTGCTCGCTTGCCACCGGACCTGGGCTTCCTTTACTCAGCGCCAGCTGCGCCAACCACTGGCGACACCCAGTACCGGAGGAGGGGGTGGCTGATGCTGCAGCAGTGGCGCGGAGGGACCCAGCGAGAAGGGGGCCACCGCATCAATAACCCCCTTCTCGGCTTCTGGATTTTGCTGCTGCGGAATCCCTAACTGAGTCATGCCAAGCAGGCAAGCGATGTCGCTGCCACACCGCACCGCTGGGTCCCTCTGCCGCCACCGTCGCTGCAGCATCAGCCACCCCCTCCTCCAGTACCGGGTGTCGCCTACGGCCGCTGCTCCGGACAACAGAGTAACGCCAAGCGGCTCAGCCCCAGAAGTGACTGCTGTGGCATCCCCTCACAGGGCACGACCAATTAGCTACCAGGCCAAGATGAAGATGCTCCCACTGTTTTATTGCCCATTTTATGCAAAAATATATAAGTATTTGACCCCCCTTGTTGAAGGTGGGGATTTATCACACTGACTCTTCCAGTGTTTCTTACCTGCTGAACAATTGTAGGAATGATGTTGTGGAGATTTTTGAGTGACGCCATGAAATTACGTCACCATAGGTCCTAAGAGCCATTTTCATACCTCATTATGTCTTGACAGTTTATCCTAAAGTATCTCCTACCATGTTTCATTAGCTGTGTTGTGTTCTGATCCATGTATACGATGCACTTTTTATGCCAGTGCAAGTAGATAAATAGGTACTGCTGTGCCGGGAAGGTAAATGGCATTTCCGTGCGCTCTGGCACTCATCACAGTGTTTCGTTGCACAAGAAGCAGTTTAGTCCTGCTGGCCACGTGACCTGGGAAGCTGTCTGCGGACAAATGTCAGCTCCCTCGGCCTGAAAGCAAGATGAGCGCTGCACCCCATAGTCGCCTTTGACTGGACTTAACCATCCAGGGGTCCTTTACCTTTACCTTTTCTACCTTTGGGGAATAAAGCCCTGTAGAGCCAGGTGACCAGGATGCCTAAAAAATCATCTTCGCCTGCGCTGTGCAGGTGAGGCCTCTTGCAGACACCGCCTTATCTGGATTGTGCTGAGTGGATTTCCTGATATTTAGTGTTCTGGCGCCTAATCTAAGAAATCTCCCCTTCAGTTAGGCAGGTGCCACCGCTGTTGTCTTTTTGGCACCTGCTGAAAAACTTCCTCTCCTTCTAAATGTTTTAAGTTGGGGTCTTTCCCAGTCTGCACCTGGACTGGAATTGTTTGTTAAAAAAAATAAAATTAAAAAATGTTTTATCACATTGTTTGCTGACCTAGCTCCTTTGCAAGGAAGGGCACGATATAAAATAAATAAATATTCCTTTTTCATGGTTACATTTGTATCTTTCTTTTCCTCCAAGTGGCTCACAATTATCCTCTCCTTCCCCATATCTCCCTTACAGCCCTGTGCCATAGATTAGGCTGACAGAGAGACAGTGACTGGAGTGACTGTCCAAGACGGAGTGCGGATTTGAAACCTGCTTTCTCCCAGGTCCAAGTCTGACACTGGAGCCCCAGCACAGCCACTTGCTTTCCCAGAAAACAGCTTCCCCATCAGCAAGGGAGCATGAGCTTGTACAAGGAGTGAGAAAATTAGTAGTTTGAGTGGTTAATTTGAACCAGGTAGAGGGTAGACCTTTCCCCCTGATGGACCAGCCTGCCACACAGATGTGTCTGCATTTTGCACAGAGATCATTGTGTGCATTTAACAAGCTAGATCCACAAGGGGACACTGGAGCCGTGCACTTCTCTACACCACTTACTGCTCCAGATGAGGCAGGTTAATAAAAAAAAAATCCTCTCCCTGCACACAAACCCCTCCAAGAATTTTGCACGTGTTATTTGTGATTAATTTTAGTTAAAAGAATAATACAAAGAATACTGTGTACATTTTGAGTTGGAGAAAACATTGCTTCTGTCTCCCACCCCATTTTTTTGGAGCTGACTAATGTCCCACTCCTGTTACCATCTGTGCGGTCTCCCTGGCTGGAAAGGTCTCGATTTGCTGCAGCTCATCTGAAAGAGCTTGCAGAGAAGTGGTGGCTGCCCCAAGAGCTGTCCTAGGGGAGAAGAAATGCTTCTTGGCAGCTCTGGGTGAGAAATTTCCACAACTTGTAAATCAAAAGGGGTCAGAAAACAGTCAGGGGGGGTTGCAGGGAGGAACCACAGAGCACAGGGCAGCGTCCTCCTTTAGGTGGTGCAGTACCTGCCCTGCACTCAGAAGGTCCCTGGTTCAGTTTCCAGAAGCAGCTGCTGAGACCAGGCTGCAGGTGATGGAGAGCCACTGACAATCGGAGCAGGCCTTCCGCAGGTGAGAGGACCAGCCGCCCAAGCTAGGGGGCCTTTGGCTGTGGGGAATATTGCCGTGGTTTTCCTGATTGTAATACCAGGACCTCTGTCCCTGTCCTGTTGTCTGATGTTCCTTTCATACAGCAGTACCTGTTGCGTTGTGGAACTGTGGCTTTTGACTGACATATTAAGGGTGTATTTTAAAAAACAAATAATTTTCATTAGTTTTCTTTTTTATACATTTTTATTACAAAACAATTTACATAGAACATAAACACAACAAAAAACAACATAAACAGACCACAGTCACTGACTAGCACCACCTCATTTGACATTACATATCCTTTAACTTCCAATTCACCTCATTGTGCTTTTTATACCTTACTAGTCTATACGCACATCATTTTTATAATTCTTTTCAGTTAATTATCAGGGGGGATTTACTTTATAGTTTCCTTAAACTTCAATATTCAATCCAAATCTGTCAGGAGATTTGTGTTATTACAGTACTTCTTAAGATATTCTTTAAACATTGTCCAATCTTTACTAAAATTCTAGTTAGAATTTCCTCTTATTCTCCCAGTCATCCTTGCAGGTTCTGAATATTCTATCATCTTTGCTTATCAATCAGTTTTTGTGGGGATTACATCACCTTTCCAGTTTTTTGCTATTAAAATCCTCGCCGCTGTGGTTGTGTACATAAAGAGGGTTCTGTGATTTTTTTGTGTATGATTGGACATAACGCCTAACACGGGTCGGCAGACTACAGCCCCCGGGCGGGATCAGGCCCACCAGGCTCCCGCTGGCTCCCGGCCATTGCCCAGGCACTGCAGAGGGAACGAGCAGCGGGGGGCGCGATGGTTTCGGCTCAGGCGGCTCCGTGTGGCGATGCAGCCTCTCTGGGCAGGCGGGCGCCAAAGGAGCCCAAGACCCTTTCCGTTGCAGGAGACATGGCAGGCAGCGCCTCCCTAGCGCCACGCTAGCCGTTGCTGTCTCTCTCTCTCCTCCGAAAGGGGAAGGAAGGAGCAGGAGGTGGGGATCCGCACGTTGCTTCTCAGGTTGGGATCCCTCAGCTGGGAAGGGAGGCTTCACGCTGCCTGTCGGAGCAGCCCCGATCCCAACTCCTACTTGCGTGCAAGCAGAAGGGGGTGGGGATCTCTCTCCTGGGGCTTTTTTAAAAGCACCTACCCACGTGTCCCTCAATCTTCACCTGGCCCCTCTCTCACCCTCATCTACTTTTTGCAGAAGGAGCTGTGCAGTCCCATGTTGCAGCAGCTTTAAAGAAGTCCTTGTCTGTGAGATGACACGTGCACTTCTTTCCCCTCCCACGGCCCTAGTTTTTCCTTCCTTTTTCTGAGTGTGTATCTGGGGTGGATATGGTCAAAGGGGTTTCTGGGGGACTTGGGAGTCTGGCTCCCTTTTTGCAAGAAGGCACCTGTGCTGGTGGTGGCTCAGGGCTTACCCAGCGCCAAAGTCCAGTCACCCCCCCCCCAGTGCCGCTTCTCCGGAGCCGCCGTCCCTCCTTCGCCTCCCGCCATTCCCCCCCCCCCCAGAATATAGTCCAGTCCCCCACAAGGTCTGAGGGACAGTGGACCAGCCCTCTGCTGAAAAGGTTTGCTGACCCCTGGCCTAACAAAGAAGCTTCAGGGTTTTTTTTGAAACGAGAATTTAAAGATCTTTTTGAGTTCATTGTATATTATATCCCAAAATTCTCTTATCTTCACAAAGTCCTACCACATGTGCATAAAGGTACCAACCCCTTTTTTGCATCTCCAGCAAATGTCAGAGCTTTTCTTGTACATCTTGGCCAGTTTGGCCGGGGTCAGATACTATTAGTACACCATTTTCATTACATTTTCTCTCAAATTATAACATGCGGGTGAACCTTATGCCTCCTCTACTTACCTGGCAGGGGAGATACCATGATCACAATTTTATTAGTTTTCAATTACAATCCAATAATAGCCTCATTATGACAATACCAGTTTCATTCTCCCTATAAAAATAGCCAGCCTCTCTGTGGCCTGTGTGTGTTAGCGTGTCAGCCAGTGTGTGTGTTGTGTTGTTGCAGACAGAGTAGCTCCAGGACTCTAGTAAATCACTAAGACTGTGCCTCTGTGAAGAGTCAGATAGCTACTATGAGCACTCTGTGTATACTCTTTAACTATGCTGTTTATGAACAACTTTATTTTCCCATGTAAAAGTTTTATTCTGTTTATGAAGAAGACTCTGCGTTGATTAATTTACCGCTGCATGACAAAACTGGTCCCATTATCTCTTTCTGTCAAGGTCATGCTGACTATAATAGTGAGGCCAGAAGGAGCCTGGGTTTCACACTCTCTTTCGGTCTCTCTTCCCTTCTGGTGTGGTGTTCTGTATATATCATTAAGTTTTAGTCTTGTTATAAGTTCTTGTAAGTTTAAGTCTGTTGCAACTGGACTTCTTACAGACAGGGCCAATCCTGAATGTATTGCATTTGTGACCATTATGCTCATTTGCCTTCAGTAGCAGTAAAGCTCTGCTAGATGAAATACAATTGCCTCTGGTCTATTGTTTGAGAATCCCGCAACGTGTTTAAGTTTTTACTCTGCTAACTATACATTGGAGTTCTGCTCTGGATCAGTATTGAGTAGAATCCATGACAGATGGATCCCTCAGGGTTCCGTCCTCTCCCCCAAACTTTTAAACATCTATATGAAGCCGCTGGGAGCGATCATCAGGGGGTTTGCGGATGATACCCAGCTCTACCTCTCTTTCAAATCAGAACCAGTGAAGGCGGTGAAGGTCCTGTGTGGGTGCCTGGAGGCGGTTGGAGGATGGATCGCGGCTAACAGATTGAGGTTGAATCCTGACAAGACAGGAGTACTGTTTTGGGGGACAGGGGACAGGCAGGTTTGGAGGATTCCCTGGTCCTGAATGGGGCATCTATGAAGGACCAGGTGTGCAGCCTGGGAGTCATTTTGAACTCTCAGCTGTCCATGGAGGTGCAGGTCAATTGTGTGTCCAGGCCAGCTGTCTACCAGCTCCATCTGGTACGCAGGATGAGACCCTACCTGCCAGCAGACTGTCTCGCCAGAGTGGTGCATGCTCTAGTTATCTCTCACTTGGATTACTGTCATGCGCTCTATGTGGGGCTACCTTTGAAGGTGACCCAGAAACTACAACTAATCCAGAATGTGGCAGCTAGACTGGTGATTGGGAATGGCCGCTGAGACCACATCACACCGGTCCTGAAAGGCCTACCTTGGCTCCCAGTACATTTCCAAGCACAATTCAAAGTGTTGGTGCTGACCTGTAAAGCCCTAAACGGCCTCGGCCCAGTATCCCTGAAAGAGCGTCTCCACCCCCATTGCTCAGCCCGGGCACTGAGGTCCAGCTCCGAGGGCCTTCTGGCGGTTCCCTCACTGCAAGAAGTGAGGTTACAGGGAACCAGGCAGAGTGCCTTCTCGGTAGTGGCGCCCACCCTGTGGGATGCCCTCCCACCGGATGTCAAGGAAATAAACAACTATCTTTAAGAAGACATCTGAAGGCAGCCCTGTTTAGGGAAGTTTTTAATGTTTGATGTTGCTTTTTTATTATTAATATTCTGTTGGGAGCCATCCAGAGTTTCTGGGGAAACCCAGCCAGCTGGGCTGGGTATAAATATGTTGTTGTTGTTGTTGTTGTTGTTGTTGTTGTTGTTGTTGTTGTTGTCCCATTCTTTCTTCTTCCTTCTTCCCAGAACACCCTGCTAAAAACTCCCTGTTCCTGCCAAACCCCCAGTCTCTGTCCCACCTCAGGGCAAAGGGGAAGGACAGTTCTCTTGCATTGCCAGTGGCTCTCAGTGGCCTTGTGCTGTTTCTGAATGGCCCTCGCTTGGCCAGGTAAATGGCCTTAAGCTAACCCTTCAGAAGCTGCATCACAAATTTGGAAGTAGAAAATGTATTTGGAATGTATTTGGATGGTATTTGGAAATACCATCACAAATTTGGAAGTAGAAGGAAAAGATATACATAACCCAAATGAGATTAGAAACTGCTTCCAGAGGTACTTCAAACAACTATATGCACAAGGGGCCACAGAATGAAATGGACATTGACTGTTTTTTGAAGACAAATGGATTACAAAAAATCTCACAAGAAAGCAAAATAATGCTGAACTGTAAAATATCAGACCAGGAGATAGAAGGTGCCATTCAAAATATGCAATTAGGCAAGTCTCCAGGACCGGATGGGCTGACTTCCAGATACTATAGATCTTTGAAAGAGTGGCTATTACAACCTATTACAACCTTTGAAGGAAGTCTGCAATGAGATCTTGGAAGGGAAAAGGGCACCAGAATCGTGGAAAGAGGCCTATATTACACTAATACCGAAAACGGAAACTGAAAAGACTCAACTTAAGAACTACCGCCCGATATCCTTACTAAATGTGGATTACAAAATTTTTGCCGACATCTTGGCTAAGAGACTGAAAAAAGTACTGATGGAAGAGATTCATAGGGACCAAGCGGGCTTTCTCCCGGGAAGACATTTGTCTGACAACTTGAGGAACGTAATTGATACTTTGGAAAAACTAGAAGTAAATATAAACACTAAAGCAGTTCTGATATTTGTGGACGCGGAGAAAGCCTTTGACAATATTTCTTGGAGTTTTATGAAAAAGAACCTACAGGGTATGGGGGTAGGCCAAGGTTTTGAGAATGGTATTGGTGCAATATATTCTGAACAAAAGGCTAAACTAATTGTAAATAATGTGGTTACAGAACAATTTAAGATAGAGAAAGGGACACGACAGGGATGCCCAATTTCCCCACTGCTTTTCATTTCGGTCCTGGAGGTCTTGCTGAATATGATTAGAAGGGACCGGTTGGTTAAAGGTATTCAGGTCGGAGCCAAACAGTATAAATTGAGAGCATTTGCAGATGATCTAGTCTTGACGTTACAGGAGCCAGAATCTAGTACCAAAAGAGTTTTAGAACTAGTTCAAGAATTTGGTCAAGTGGCAGGATTTAAATTGAATAAGTCAAAAACTAAGGTTTTGGAGAAAAATTTAACACCGATTAAAAGAGGGAAGTTTCAGAATGAAACAGGTTTATCTATTGTGAAGAAAGTGAAATACCTTGGGGTTAACATGAAAGCAAAAAATGGGAACTTGTTTAAAGATAATTATGAAAAATGTTGGCCGGAAGTGAAAAAAGATTTAGAAATTTGGACAAATTTGAAGCTTTCCTTGATGGGTCGAATTGCAGCTATAAAGATGAATGTATTGCCTAGAATGTTGTTTTTGTTTCAAACATTGCAAATTGTGGACAAGATGGACTGTTTTAAGAAGTGGCAGAAAGATATTTCTAAATTTGTCTGGCAGGGCAAGAAGCCAAGAATAAAATTTAAGATATTAACTGATGCAAAAGAAAGGGGTGGATTTGCCCTGCCAGACTTTAAACTTTACTATGAATCAGCAGCGTTCTGCTGGTTGAAAGATTGGCTACTTCTTGAGAACACAGACATTTTGGATCTAGAAGGTTTTAACAATGTTTTTGGGTGGCATGCATATCTGTGGTATGACAAGGTTAAAGCTCATAAAGCATTTAAAAATCATATTGTCAGAAGAGCATTGTTTAATGTTTGGACAAGATATAAAGACTTACTTGAAAACAAAACCCAAGGTGGTTATCACCAATGGAAGCGAAGGCTCAGAAAAAGCTCAATATGGAGGCCAAGTGGCCAAAATATTGGGAGATTTTGGAACAAGAAGGTGACAAATTGAAATTGCAGAGTTTTGAGAAACTAAAAGATAAGGTGCGAGACTGACTTCATTATTTTCAGATAATGGAGGCTTATAATTTGGACAAGAAAATTGGCTTCCAGGTGGGAAAATCCAAACTAGAAACAGAACTTTTAGAACCCAAAACTAAGATACTATCAAGAATGTATAACTTGCTGCTGAAATGGAATACTCAGGATGAAATGGTTAAATCTGCTATGATTAAATGGGCACAAGATGTTGGACATAACATCATGTTTGCTGACTGGGAACAGTTGTGGACCACAGGTATGAAATTTACGGCATGTAATGCCTTAAGAGAAAATATTATGAAAATGATATATAGGTGGTACATGACCCCAGTCAAGCTTGCAAAAATTTACCATTTGCCCGACAATAAATGTTGGAAATGTAAAGAAACTGAAGGTACTTTTTTTCACCTTTGGTGGACGTGCCCTAGGATTAAGGCTTTCTGGGAAATGATTTATAATGAATTGAAAAAGGTATTTAAATATACCTTTGTGAAGAAACCAGAGGCCTTTCTCCTGGGCATGGTCGGCCAATTGGTGTTAAAAAAGGATAGAACTTTCTTTATGTATGCTACAACAGCAGCAAGAATACTCATTGCAAAGTATTGGAAGATGCAAGATTTACCCACTCTGGAAGAATGGCAGACGAAATTGATTGACTTTATGGGACTGGCAGAATTGACTGGCAGAATCCGTGACCAGGGAGAAGAATCGGCAGAAGAAGAATGGAAGAAATTCAAAGACTATTTGCAAAAATATTGTAACATTAAGGAACACTGAGTGATGTTGGATTGAAATTAAGGGGTTATCAGCTGTAATGATACAAAAGAATATGAAAAAATAGTTCTTTTTTGTACATAAGTAAAAGTATAAGTTACAATAATTTAAGAAGATGGATTGAAAATAAGGTTTATAGCTGTAATGCTATGAGATAAGGATTTGCTGGATGAACAATTTGAACTGGAATACAAGAAGGGGAGGTATGAGGAAGTCAAGGAAATATGTTATTGGAAAATATGATATGAAATTTATGTGTTTTTAATATTTTTTCTTTTTAATATTTTTTCTCTTTTTTCTTTTTCTTTTTGGTTTGTATAAAATGGAAAATCTTAATAAATATCTTTAAAAAAACAAAAAACAAAAGCTGCAAGACCAACCCCAGGCATTGTGCTGCCTGAGGCAACGGACAAAATGGCCCAGCATACACCCATTCCACATAGAGTAGCGAATTCTACTTCTGTTTTCGCCATGAGGCACTGCTCTGTCACTGAGGGAGATCAGCAGGGTGGTTATAATAAGGTTACCAGATTTTTTTCAATGAATCCACTACCCACCCCCCACCCCCGCAACTATTAATCAAACAAATCCTTGTGGTTTGCTTGCCAGTGACGCATTTAGCATCATGTGCTGTGAGTTTCCATGCAACCTTTGCTCTTGGCTCCCCCTATTTTATTCTCCTTGTTGAAGATGCTTCTCGGTTTGCTGTGTGATGCTGGAAACTCTGTGCCATCTTCCGTCACCTCCAGATTGCTACATTTCCCTGCCTGAAGCAAAAGGAAGCAAAGGCAGAGATCCATGCTTTCTTCAGACAGAAAAGCCCCAGATGACACAACATGAATCAGGTGGAAATCCAGCTGTTCTTCTTGGTGTTGGTTCAAGGTTGAGGGGATGGGTGGTGTTCCCTGAAATGCGCCTGCTGTTCTTCCTCGTTTTCCGCTTTAGCAGTTTCTCAGTAGGCACAGGATGTTCCACCTTCTGCTGTCTTTTGACAGGGAAAGTCTGCTCTTAGCTTGGCAAAAAACTAGCATGAACTAATTGAAGCATTAGAAGTGGGCAAAGTTTTCTGGAAAAAGAAGCTCCTCCAGTGTATTAAAACTGCAACTATGTTAAGATAAACATAGATGCAGTTTTAATTCACTGGAGGAGAATTAAAATAAATTCAAGGCAGCATTTCAGATGAAGGAGCAGGGGTTGCTGGGGTGGGGGAGTCTGGCACAATGGCAGCCCCATCTAAAAGAGCACAAAATGACACACAACCACAACATGGTGCAGGCAGGCCCCCCATCAATAGGGGGAAAGGCAGCTATATCAGCCGTGACAAGCCTTCCTCACAGAGACATGCTCTTTGTATCCTTTCTTCAGAACAGATGAGTGTTCGATCCTGCATCCAATGAAATGGGGGCCTGTTTGACGGTGTGCTTGCAAACCACCTCTCATGTGTTGTGGATTTTCAAGGAGATGTAGGCCAAGACTTGTCTTGGGTGCTCTGGGAGGTTGTGGTGAGCAGTGAGGCTTGGGGGGCTTCTTGTTGGCTTCTGCAAGAAGAGGATGCTGGACTAGGTGGGCCTGATCCAGCAGGGCTCTTTTCGTGTTTTTAATCTTGGAAAGGCTCCTGCACAATAGACCCCACTATGAGTAAGGATAGAGGAGAAAACTGATTCAGTTTGTATATAAATCCAAATTTACTAAATCTGCGCTTTCTGAAACAAAGTGAGAACTAAAACACAGCCATCCTTCAAAATTTGCACTTATCCAAAATTCAGTATGGAAGAATTCTCCATCCAAACAATGTTGTAAAAAAAATGTGTGAGAGAAATATGCATAAAATTTATAAATATAATTGAAAATAACATATAAAAAGTAATTATATTAGAATAATTTGCACATTTCTGAGGTACAATCTGGACTTTCCACCTCAAGCTGCTTTGGGGCTTTGCCACAAGCTCTCCTTGTGCCCTCTCTTGAGCTTGAGATACAGAGAGACTTTGTGTAGCCCTTATCTGCCCTTAACTTCCAGAAGACGGCTGCTTAGCTTGGAATATGCTGTTTGGAAAGAATCACTCAGTTTATCTCTGCGGTCTCAGGACAGAGAAGCCTAAAATTTACTTCTAAGGCATTCATCAAAGTTAAATGTTTTTACCCATAAATTGTTGTTCTGGAAACAGACAACCAGTCCACCATTGGCTTCTCCTGCTAATCCTCTTGGTGGTTCTTCTGGAGAAACCCCAGGGTGGCGGGGGGCGGGGGAGAGACACCTTGTGAGCTGGGATAGAGAGGCAGTGTGGTGTAGTGGCTGGAGGGCCTGGGAGACGAGGGATCAGTTCTCCTGCTCAGGCATGGTGCTCACGGAGTGACCTTGAACCAGTCACTCACATTCAGCGTGAGGTGCTTGTTTTCCACTTAATCATAAATTGTTGAACTTTTTGGGGGGGGCGCTTTTGGGGTGGGACACTTCTCTGCATTACAACATACCCCACAGCCTCCAACACGAGGCCATGAGCAGTATGAAGCCCAAAACCTCCACTACACTGGTGGTACACTGCAAAGAGGTGACAAAACACACCAAATAGGTGTCAGAACTCAGTTTCAGTGAGTTCTGGCTGGAAAAAAGCCCTGATCATAAGAAGCTCTATGCAGTGTAGAGAAAATTAGCCACATATTTAAAGTATTGATGAAAGCCTGAGTGAAAAACACGTTAAAGTAAAATAATTAAAAAATAAATA
Source organism: Podarcis filfolensis (assembly GCF_964270895.1). NCBI lineage: Eukaryota > Metazoa > Chordata > Lepidosauria > Squamata > Lacertidae > Podarcis > Podarcis filfolensis. Next base: position 2,409,109 of record NC_139616.1, read on the forward strand.
ACATTAGCTGTTAAAAATCCACATTATAAAATAAATCAACAAACAAAAAATGCCAATTTTGCATATCTGGGTAAACTGGCCTAAAGAAAAATAATTCATTAAGTGCCAAAAGCCGTGCTATACAATGAAGGCAGTGGCATAGTGCTGGTTGCTGCCGCCCGGGCGATTCTACATCTTGATGAACAGAAGTAGCTTTTGGACATGTGGATGATGCAATTGCTTGCGAGGTCATGGCTGGAGGTCTATTTTTTGCAAGACAGACACTTTCCAAGACATGTTCTTGGCACCTTCCCAGTTTTGCCATCAAATTAACAGAGGCCTGGATTGGGTAATGCTCTAAATAGAGTAAAAACCCCAATCTGATTAATTAAAATTAAGTGGACTGGATCATTCACGTGTGTGTGTGTGTGTGTGTGTGTGTGTGTGTGTGTGTGTGTGTTACAGCACATTTCACAATTCAATAGCAGAATATTAATTTTCATTCAGATTTCCAAGCCACAGAACCCTTTCATCTTCGCATTTCAATACAGGTAGCTTTTCATTCTCATCCTTGTGACAACCTTATTAGGTAGGTTATTAATTGGCTGTTTCTCAGATGAGAAACTGAGGTTGAACAACAGGCTCTGGTCCATCACTTAGACATATGTCTCTGGCCACAAGGAACAATTAGTGACCTCAAAATTCTTGTCTTCCAGTGATAATGACAATACCAGAGAGAATGTTGTCCAATGGTTACAGCAGCCTTTTGGTGCCCTCTGGGTGTTTATGGACACCAGGAGAGAGAAAAGGGAAGGGAAAGGCCCATACAATGAAAGGCGGGAAAACTGGAATGAGTGGAAGGTGCTGACCATTTTTGGTATAGGCTGGGTGTCAGGGTTGGAATTAGACGCAGGTCAGGACAAAAGGCGCAGGGCTCCATTGTCAGTAAAGTTAACTCTTTATTCAAGGAAACAGCATACAACTCAGCAACCCTTCCCTGCAGGTCTTGCCCCTAAGGAGCAGTTGTCAGGACTGAAGGTCTCTGCCTCCACCTTCTCTAGGGCTCCTCCTCTCCTGGATGTTTCCCAAGCAGTCTCAAGTTGTGTCTGTGCACCTCTGGTCTCTGTTCTGCCCTCCTCATTTCTCTGTGCGTTCTTGGAGCTGGGGAGGGAGCTTGTCACAGCAGGAGTGGGAGACTCCCAGGATTCTTCAGCCCCCTCTGCTTCAGCCTTGGAGTCTGACCTGCTCCCTGTCACCGGCTCTTCCTGCTCACTAAATCATGTTGCCCCTTCAGCATCCAACACATCCTCCCAGTCATCTCCCTCTGACCTCTCCTCAGTGTCTCACCACAATCCCCTGGCTCTGAGCCTTCCTCCTCTGGGGGTTACCTTGGGGGTCTCAAGGTAATTGCAGTAACAGCCATTGGAAAGTCCCAAAATGAAACAACACCAGAGAGGGCATTCCACAAGTGGATGTCAGGAGCAGGTAAGGAAAAATCCACACAGCATCAGTGAAGTTAACTAGCTTTGGTTAGGGGGTGGGGCAGAACCTCAGATTTGTATTGCTTTGTATTAATTTTTATTGATTATGGGGGGCAGCTGCTCCCCTGCCCCCCCCCCAGCTACACACCCATGCACTCCAGGATTGAATTTCTCTACTCCTGGTTTAGCCCTTGCAAGCTTTGTACCAGGATTTTTCTATGGTGATTCAGCACAGCACCAATTTATAAGCAAGATGCCTATTCTTCAGCATTTATTCATGTATGAAGTGAAGCTATTATGGTAAGCGACATGGATTTTATTAGGAAAAGGGTCTCGTTTTCTACCTTCTCCTACTTTTCTCTCCTGGTCTATAATTAAAATATTTTCTCTTCCCCCTCCCCCCATAGCTAATCGGTGTGCAATTAATGAGAGGACTACAGCTTTTGTTAGGATGCAAAGATATTGTGGAGGATTCTTTATGTGAAATGCATGCTCTCAACCATTAACTTAGGCCGTAATTTCAGCCGAACTGGATAGATTGTTGTGGTTAATGAGTTGCTTGTTAACAATGTGCATTTGTCATCAAATACATTAGAATAATTATTTCATTGGGGAACAGTGAACAATTTATTCATTGTCCCATAATAACCATTATTATTATTGGCCTTTTCTAAAAGTGCTGTCTAGTTTTCAGGATGGATGTCCTCAAAACTGGTAGTATTTGGGGAGGTTTCACCTCCAAACGCTGGTGAATTTAGTATGCCATGTTTACTTCATTAGAATAAATCATGCTGGGATATTGCCCAAGTATGATCTCATAGACAATATGAATATATTACTGGTGCGGCAGATGTGAAGCTACTGATGATAGTTAGGTCATGTATCTTGTGTCAATAGCATATTTGCTGTGCTTACAGCACTGTGTGTAGGTTTAGGAACTTGAGGGTGGTATAAAGCTGTTTTAAGTGTGGGTTTCCTTGACAGTTACTCAGGGTTAACAACAGAGATTTGAGTAACAATTTAAAAAATCATAAGTAAACAGAAACAAACTAAGATGAATGCAATCAAAACTAAGTCCTGCTAAGAACCTAAGCAGAGTCTGCTGGATCAGGCCAAAGACCCATCTAATCCAGCTTCCTGCTCTTACAGGAAGACCAAGCAGATGCCCAGAGGGAAAGCTGCAAGCTGACCTGGGCCCCAGAGCCCTCTCCCATCCTGAGGCTTCAGCAACCGGTCTTCAGAAGTGCAACTGCTTCCAGCCATGGATGCAGAGCAGAGTCATCACGGCTAGTAGCCATTGGTAGCTTTATCCTCTGTGAACGTATCTAATCCTCTTTTAAAGCCATCCTGCCGGAGTGAGTTCCATAGAGTAACTCTGTGCGGCATGAAGATGGACTTTCTCTTGTTTGCCCTGAATCTTCCAACATTCAGCTTCGTTGGATGTCCTAGTGTTAATGCAGTGGCCTAGGGCTCTCTTATTCTCCTCATGCAAATATTGCCCACTGTCTCCTGCTCCCCCCACCACATGCCCCCATCTCTGTAGCCTGACACTGGAATACTCTTTCTGTGTGCTGAAGAGCCCTGGAAGAGTAGAGTTCTAGATCATGTGTGAGACCTTTTGAGTTGAACAGGCTCTCCAGGGTCGGGGGTCTGTGGGAGGGGCCACCCGGCTGTCCCTGCTGTCCCCCATATGCAATGGTAATCTGGTGGTGCTGAGAGGAGTGCCTTGCATCAGAAGAGGGAAGGCAGAGTGTGCAGGGTCCCTCTTGTCTATGCGGCTGAGAGATCCTTCTCCTCTCCTGGAACCTTTCCACCCCAGATGGCCATAAGGAGAACTTGTAGCTAGGAACTGCAGTACTTCAGAGCTACAGTTCCCAGAGGGGTAACAGTGAATCCCTTTTCACAGGGAATTTTGAGAACTGTAGTTCTGTGAGGGGGAAGGGGAGGGGCTTGTCTCACCTCCCTTAGTAAGCCACAGTTCCCAGACTGCACTGGGGAAGCTGTGACTATTGCAAGTGGCATCTTAGCACTTTAAACACATGGTGTGAATGTGGCCCCAGAGCCCTACACAGAGCTGAAGACATTAGAAGTTTTCCACTTGCACCTGAAATAGCTTGTTTGCATCAAGCTTCCTTCCTAGTTCCAAGGTGGATTGAGTTTGAGAAAAGCAGCTGTTTAAGAACAAAAACAAAAGCTGGAGACAAATGAATATTGTGCCTGGACTAGTCCCTCTCAGAAAGGAGAGAGAGAGAGAGAACTGCTCTTTCCTACATGAGGAACAATTTGCTCTCTGCCATTTTAGTGGGCTCCAATCTCTCTTCTCTGGGCTTACAGAGGTTATCGTTCTTGTTTCAGAGTGATGCTCTTGCTGATGTCTGATTGGCCAGCTCATTAGTAGACCTGCTCTTGGATGGTTATCACCCACTTGGTAACCTGGAAGCCAGCCTTTCCTCTCATCTATTATGGTTAAGGAGCAGAGAGTACAGTGCTGATTCGGGCTAATAGCATCCACAGGGATCACTGCTGTACTGAGAGCCCCAAAATATCTCATTTCAATAAGACAAAGAGCCCTTTTATCCCCAGGATGCAAAAAGTAAGACCCAGTGACTCCTTGGACTGTAAATTATTTCAGCCTTTTAAGATGATGACAGCACTTCTGCTCCATCCGAAGGAGACAGTCCTTGGGGGGGGGGGGAGACAGGCAGAAACCCTTGAAAGTGTGTGTGTGTGTGTGTGTGTGTGTGTGTGTAAATATAAATCAATATATAAATGTATGTAGTCTTAGTGGAGCAGCCTCCACTGCATACATAGCCAAACTCTTCCAATAGTTAGTGATCCTCTCTGCTCCTGATGCTTTATCTATCCCACAAGCCCTTCCCTGATACACTGAAGACTGTTTTCAGGGAGGATTCCCTTATTGTTCCTATACTTATTTCTTCATTTCTCTTTATCACTTAATTTGTATTGTATTGTGTGGTGCTGTTCTCCTTCCACCACCACCCTGCTTCAGGAAATAAAATTACATGTGTGTTGTTGTTAAGTTAGTAACCATGAGGCAGGGAGCCAGGCTAGCATCCCAACCAAAGACCCTTATTTTCTCCCATGTAAGTGAATGGTGTTATTTACTCATATATGGAAATGGTCAATGTTGCATTAGGAACACCAGGTTGCAAGGAATGCCCCCCCGCCCCCCGCTCACAATAACCAGCACCCCCAGCATGCATCACCAACAACAGTCTTGTAGGGAAGTACACAATATTTCTCTCCTTCATGGAGCCCTCAGGCACATTGTGCATTACCTCCCTGCTTTGCTCTTTGCTATATATATAAGCCTTGCTTCCTCGCATACCCCACCCATTTTAAGGACTGGTTTTGCTTCCTAGTTAATCTCCAGGTTGGAAAGTGCAGCAAAAAATCCTGGATGCCAAAGTGATGTTCTAGAATAAACATCGAGGGAACATCACATCTGCAGAAAGCAAGCCATAAAAGCCACATGAGCCCAGGGAGCAAACCAGGTTATCCTCTGAGCTCCTTCTGCAAAAGAATTTGTGGGGGGCTAGAAATGAACTTCTGGGAGTTCCATGCAGTTTAATGGGCTGCAAGATGGCCCAGGAGTTATAGGACCAGCAGAAAAAGGGTGAGAAGCCTGACTGGGAAGAGGGGGATAGGCAATCAGTGTAGCCTTTGGCAACCTGTTGCTCTCCAGAAGTCCCATCAGCCCCAGCCAAAGTGTCTGGAGGGCACCAGGTTGGCAAAGGCTGCATAGCAGCTGCAGATACAAATAATTCTGAGACTTCCCAACTCCTGGGCAGTCTGAAGTTTGGGGTCAAATATATTGCATGGTCCAGGATGGCCCAGCATCATCCTTTTCCCCAAGAACTACTTTATTTTTAAAAATCTCCTAGTACTGTAAATACATTTATCTTTTCTGTTATGTTTAACACACATATCTATACACGTAAATTATATTCTATGCAAATTTGTGTTGTGAGGCTGTTCCCAGAGGGCTTTAAGCACCTTGTGTCACCCTTGGGCTCTGAGAGAGGCTTCTTCTCTCCATTGCTTCAATGTGATTCAGTGAAGGTCAGGGCTGTCTCTTGGGTTGCCTTTTGTTTTGTGGGAGGGATTCAAGGACATACCCAAAGTATAGGTTGGCATAATTAAAGCACATTATATTGCTCTGTTGGCCTTTTTGCTGTTAGGAAAGTGATGGGGAAATGCATTAGAAAGTTCAGAATGGATGAATGATGAATGACAAGATATATAAACACCTTGCAAGAACATTATGATGAATGTGCATTGACATAGGACTTGCCCATGAAGTTAGACTGGAGGTTTAATGAAGTGCAGACATAGTCTAACTATGCATAAGCTTTTTCACCAGCAAATCATGTTGAATGCTCAATAATCTGCACCTGGAGGAGTCACATATGAATGCTGCAGTGTTTTTCCATATTGCCATCAGCACTACTTTGCATGGCTGTTTGAGGTTGATTGTGGGTCGTCCTCCCCCCCCCCCCCCGAGAGAGAGAGAGAGAGAGAGAGAATTCTGTGACACTCATATGAGTAATGGAAACCTGCTCTCTTCATTGCTCAGACTGAAAGGTGCCTGTAGACGTTGATTCTACACTGCCAAGTTTCAGCAAACTCGCTTTTCTATTTTTAGGAAACCTGTCTGAGACTCTGTGAAGCAGAGGTCATCTCTGGGATTATATGCTTTTCATCTGCTACCAAACAAGAATTGTATCCTGTGCCTCCAACAGAGTGAGTGAAGTTGCCTCTCCTGCAACTGTTAAAATTCCATTTTTGATGGTCCAAGGACAGTTCCCTTTGTGAGAAATAGTTGAGGCTTGGAGGAGACAATGTCAGTGGTCCCAATTTATCACCCCCTTGAAAACCCTGGTTCTTGCCCACCTTACTGACAGTTCCCTTCATTTCACTAATAGTCTTGGGAAAGGAACTGATGGGAAGCATCTCTGTCCCCGCCCCCTTTCCTGTCCTTGAAATTGAGGGAGACAATCTGAAGAGATAAATCCCTAAGACTCCTCCCCATTGCTCCTGCCTTTCACTGACTCTGCAGAGTGGAGCCACAGGGGGTAAGCCCTCAACAGGTGGAGCAGATGCACCTGCCCTTTCCAGCACTGGGGTGGCACTGGCAGAGCCGGGCCACCCCCCCCCGATCCTTCTGATTCTGTGTGCAACATTGGACACTTCCTTCTATTATGTACACAGATTGGTTTCAGACACAGGACATTCCCAGATCTACCTGTTTAGGGAAGTTTTTAATGACTGATGTTTTAATGTATTTTTAATCTTTTGTTGGAAGCTGCCCAGAGTGGCCGGGGAAACTCAGCCAGATGGATGGGGTATAAATAATAAATGGTTGTTGCTAGATACCTGGAGATGCTGGGGATTGAATGAGACCTCTGCATGCAACACAGGTGCTCTACCCACTGAGCTAAGGCCCTTCCCCCACACCAGCAAGAAACCCAGGACAGAGGAGCACGTGTGAGACTTGGAACAGTTGACCAGGTAGAGCAAGTAGAGGCTAGAAAGCCCCCTTAGGGGGGCCTCTGACTGCTGGAAGGATCAGCTGCTTCAGGGAGCCACTCAGCCAGGAGTCCCTTAAAAATGTATTCTTAAACTGAATGTCTCTCAATGGACGATGCAGAGGTGTGTGTAAGCCTCTGGTTTCTTTGTGGATGGAATGTTGCGTACTGTGCAAAGATATGAGTCATGTCAGTTGCTGACATACAATCTACTTGTATTTCCACCCTCTTTGCCTCTGACCTGCACCCACCATAGACATGTGGTGCCCATGATGGGATGTGGCTCTCAGATTAAAAAAGGATCCCCACCCGGATGTGATGGGCACAGGATTAGGCTAAGACCCAGGAAGGATCGTCTCTAACCTATATACACCGAGGCTGAGGCTCTAGTCAGTTGACTGTGGGAAGAAGAGAAGAAGAGTTTGGATTTGATATCCCGCTTTATCACTACCCTAAGGAGTCTCAAAGTGGCTAACATTCTCCTTTCCCTTCCTCCCCCACAACAAACACTCTGTGAGGTGAGTGGGGCTGAGAGACTTCAGAGAAGTGTGACTGGCCCAAGGTCACCCAGCAGCTGCAGGTGGAGGAGCGGAGACGCGAACCCGGTTCCCCAGATTACGAATCTACTGCTCTTAACCACTACACCACACTGGCTCCTGGGAATGGTGAAAGCAGACCCAACCCCTGTTCTCTTCCCTTGTTCTAGGCCTGGACCAAAAGGCACACCAAGTGTGACACAACTTCTTTCAGTTTCATAGTTTCATGAATTTGACACATTATCATTTTATTTATTTATTGGATGTGTTTATAAACCCCTCTCATCAACTGAGAAAAAGGCTTCTGGAGTGGTTTACAATGCTCATTAAATGGTCTCTGCCCTCAGGTTTTACAAGCTAAAAGTCATGGCACAAAAGGAAAAAGGACTTGGAGGGGGATGAAAAATAGATGACTCAGGCACTAAGTTACAAAGTCTTTACAAGTGCTCTTTCTGTCAGCGAGTGGGGAAGCAAGCTCCCTGGAGCTTTGGGTCCCCTTGCAGATGGCAGACTCTGTGTGCTCCTCTTCAAGTTCTCCATGTGATTTATTGTCCCACAAGGGGCAATATTTGCACATTGTTTGTTGATCAGGTGCTGATGCAGTACATTTCCCCACAGATGAAAATCAAACAAACATCAATGGCCACATGCCAATTACTGTTGCCAGACTTACAAGTCAAGCTGGGAGCTTTTATTGCTTGTTTCTTCCAATGATGGAGCAGATAGCCTCTGGCAATTGCCCCTTGAGCCAAGAGTCCCTCCAAGCCTAGCTAATCCACCTAGTTGCTGCCCCCAAATTCAGCTCAGGCACCTCTCCATGCACTCACCAAACCTGTGAAAGAAGGTACTGTCTGTGCATTAAGAAACTGCTCCAAGCCCTCCCTGGTGCAAATTATTAGCAATGAGAAGCATGTACAGTACTGTATAATCGGGGCATCTGACAATTGCAGGCATGTCCTGCTATCATGTTAGAGAACAGAGGTCCTAGAATGGCAACATTCGGATAGATTCTGTTATTGACTTTGGGCACCATGGCTTCCTTTCAAAGCAGGGAGAGCAACCCGTTCTGAGTTCAGCCCTGGGCAGGGTCAACGGACAGGAGCTTTGAATGGGGTTCTGCAGGGCACGCAGTGCAGCATTATACCAAGCGAGGCAGGATCAACAGCAGCTGAAGGTCTGCCTTTGAAGCCTCCTGTTCTTCAGGCGCTCAAATGAAGTCTGATGACCGATAAGAGAGCTGATGGAGTGATCCCGCCGTCATATTTCTGAACTGCAAAGGAAAAAAATTAAAGGGTAAAGGAAGCACACTTTAGTGCTCTTTTAATGGCAGCTAAAAGACTTTGACATCAAAGGGAGTGCAAGGAAGTTGGCTAAATCTTTTCCATAATTATCACTGTTAATACGTTGTTGTTGTTGTTGTTGTTGTTATTATTATTATTATTATTATTATTATTATTATTATTATTATTATTATTGCTGTCCTTGCTACCTGGCTTATCCTGGCTCTTTTGTCCTTGCTGTTTTGCTTTCATTGTTGTTTAATTGTTTTATTGCCATTTTTATGGGACTTGCCACTTTGGCCAGATATGGAGAAGAAAAACCAAGTAAATTTATTTATTTATTTTCCATATTTTATATCCCACCTTTTTTCCCAGGAGCTCAAATTGGTGTTCATAGCTCCCCTCCCCACTGAATGTTCACAACCACCCTGTGAGGTAGGTTAGGCTGAAAGGCAGCGACTGACTACAAGGTCACCCAGTGAGCTTCCTTGCTGAGTGAGGATTTGAACCCTGGAGTTCCAGGTCCTGTCTGACACTCTAACCACTTAACCACATTTGTTAGTCTTCTGTTGGAGGGTTGGGCTCCCCTGCTGGATAATGGCCTGGTGTGAGATGTGTCTCAATAATAGTATTTCCCACTATATAAAGATATGGTAATCATATTAAGAAATGCATGTTTGACTTAAAGGTGGTCCTGGCCTTGCAGAGGCAGGGGCTATTGAACCAAGGAAGCCAATGTCATTATTCCATAGGCCTGGTGGGGGGGGGGGGGGAGAGTCTGCTTTGGCTACAAAATTTTGAATGCTTGGCTGCTTGAGCATCTTGGGAAGCAACACCACAGAATGGAGCAAAGATAAATGCATTTAAAACAAAAAACAAAACAAAAACCTCTAGATATATTAGTCATCCATTCTTAAAATGCTTGATGCAAATGGAATGAGCGGTTCCTCCTGGTACCAAATTTTCATTAGCTTGAGATCAGACAGATGCAATCAAAGTTTTCTTATAATTCATCCTCTGGGAAAGCGGGCATTGCTCCAACTGCTGACGAAGCCAATTTTATCTTTTCCCAAAGTAGCACATTGGAGGGTAACTACTTACGGTCAGGACCTGTGAGCATTGATATACTGAACTCTGCTGCTAGGTTTGTTTATGGCCTTGGCTGCATTACTTCTGCAGTTGCTCCCTGATTCTATTCAAAGGGGTTTCTGTGAAAGGGACAGAGCTGAAATAGTCTTCTAACACTTGACATATTTTATCAGAGAGAGTGAGAGAAAATTGTGGCGTTGGAAGTGATCCTGAGGGTCATCTAGTCCAACCCCCTGAAATTGAAATTGAAATACTTTATTGCCACTTGTACAACTTGTATACAGTGAGATTACACGAGCACCCCCAACTCAGCTCTCTTAGCCTTAATTCCCCTCGTTTGCTGACGCACACCCACCAAACCCGAAAGTCAGTTGCCCTGTTCTTATCTTTTCATTCAGCAGCCTAACAGCCCACGGATAGAAGCTGTTTTTTACCCTGTTGGTTAGCAGCCTGTTCTGGGGGCTGGGGTTGGGGGAAGCTCGGGCTTCCCCCGCCCCAGCCCCGCACCTGGGGGGGGGAATAATTTTTTTCTTTATTTTCCCCCCAAAAAACTAGGTGCGTCCTATGGGCTGGTGCACCCTATGGGGCGAAAAATACGGTACACTGCATGGTATACATTTATCTTACCAGTGTGTAAGTCCATAATTCTGTATCCCTTGCCTCCAGAAGCGTACCCCACAAGGATACCTGCTTGCGCTCTGGAATCAAGCTTGTGTCTGTGTTCTTTAGGTAAAGGTAAAGGTACCCCTGCCCGTACGGGCCAGTCATGTCCGACTCTAGGGTTGTGCGCCCATCTCACTTAAGAGGCCGGGGGCCAGCGCTGTCCAGAGACACTTCCGGGTCACGTGGCCAGCGTGACGAAGCTGCTCTGGCGAGCCAGCACCAGCGCAGCACACGGAAACGCCGTTTACCTTCCCGCTATAAAGCGGTACCTATTTATCTACTTGCACTTAAGGGTGCTTTCGAACTGCTAGGTGGGCAGGAGCTGGGACCGAAAGACGGGAGCTCACCCCGCCGCGGGGATTCGAACCGCCAACCATGTGATCGGCAAGCCCAGGCACTGAGGTTTTACCCACAGCGCCACCCGTGTCCCCCTGTGTTCTTTAGGAATGTGATAATAACAGACTCCCAAATACACATATGTGTGACAGATTAGGAACGCTCCCATGCCAAAGTTCGAAAGGTGTGCACTTTGCTCCCTTTCTTGGCAATCTGTTCTGGAGATAAACTGCTGTATTCACTGCATCTGCCCATAGCTTGTGTGGTAGAGATGCATCCTTTAACATACATCTGGTCATTTCCATGATGGATCTAAATTTTCTCTCAGCTATAGAATTTTGTCATGGTGTGTAAGAAATTGTGGTCACATGTTCAATTCCCTCCTTCTCCAGCATAGTCTGCATATCACGTGAGCAGTATTCTCCTCCATTGTCTGTCATCAGTATAGCTGGAGCTCTTTTGAACTCATTTTTAACCATCGCTAAATATTTTTGGAACATTTCCAGTGTGTCACTCTTTTCTTTGATGAAATACACTACACAGTATTTTGAAAAATTATCAAGAAAAATTAGCATGTATCTGTTCCCACCCAGTAAGGGAACATTCATTGGTCCACATAAGTCACTGTAGACTATATCAAGTACTTTACTGCTTCTCTGCTCTATGCATCTTGGAAATGAAGATTTTACAGCTTTCTCAGTTATACAACTTATGCATTTCGTTGGAATTGTTTTGCTAGCTGTTACCTGTACTTTGCTTCAGGATGAGAACAGAAATCGTGCGGCGGCAGCAGGAGGCCCCATTAGCTAAAGTGGTACCTCAGGTTAAGAACAGTTTCCTGTTAAGAACGGACCTCCAGCACAAATTAAGTTCTTTTTTATATATATATAATTTTTTTATTAATTTTCCAACATATATTAAAACACAATACAACTGACAATACATAAACAAACATATAAACACGTATAATTTCATAACCTCTTTTTCTTAAACCTTATTTCAACGACTTCCCCATACCTCCCTTTTCTGCATCCCTGTTTTAAACTTTTCCAGCAACCCCTAATTTCAATTACTTATAGTTCACTTTCTTTAATCCTTTTTCTCTTACCCAATTATTTGTCACTGCAATTCTGTTTTACATTACCCATGACATTTTAGCACTCATTAATTTTACAACAGTTCTTAAGATAAACTTTAAATTTCTTCCAATCTTCTTCCACCGTCTCTTTTCCTTGGTCACGGATTCTGCCAGTCATCTCGGCCAGTCCCATATAGTCTATCACCTTCGTCTGCCACTCTTCCAGCGTGGGTAGTTCTTGTGTCTTCCAATACTTTGCTAAAAGAACTCTTGCTGCTGTTGTAGCATACATAAAAAACGTCCTGTCTTTCCTTGACACCAATTGTCCTACCATGCCCAGGAGAAAGGCCTCTGGTTTCTTATGAAAGGTACACTTAAGTACCTTCTTAATTTCATTATAGATCATTTCCCAGAAGACCTTGATCCTTGGGCACGTCCACCAAAGGTGGTAGAAAGTACCTTCAGTTTCATTACATTTCCAGCATTTATTATTGGGCGTATGATAGATTTTTGCAAGCTTGACTGGGGTCATGTACCACCTATAAATCATTTTCATAATATTCTCTCTTAAGGCATTACATGCCGTAAACTTTATACCGGTGGTCCATAACTGTTCCCAGTCAGCAAACATAATGTCATGACCAATGTCTTGTGCCCATTTAATCATAGCAGATTTCACCGTCTCATCCTGTGTATTCCATTTCAACAGCAAGTTGTACATTCTTGACAAATTCTTAGTATTGGGTTCCAACAATTCTGTTTCTAATTTTGATCTCTCCACCTGAAAGCCAATTTTCCTGTCCTGTTTGAATACTTCATTTATCTGGTAATAATGAAGCCAGTCTCTTACTTTAGACTTCAATTTCTCATAACTCTGTAATTTCACTTTTCCCTCCTCTTGTTCTATAATTTCCCAGTATTTTGGCCATTTAGATTCCATATTAAGTTTTTTCACTTCCTTAGCTTCCATTGGTGACAGCCACCTAGGGGTTTTGTTTTCCAACAGATCTTTATACCGAATCCAAACATTATATAGTGCTTTCCTAACAATATGGTTTTTGAAACCTTTGTGAATTTTTACCTTGTCATACCATATATATGCATGCCAACCAAACCTATTGTTAAACCCTTCCAGATCCAAAATGTCTGTGTTCTCAAGAAGTAGCCAGTTTTTCAGCCAGCAAAAAGCCGCTGATTCATAATACAGTTTTAAGTCTGGCAGGGCAAACCCCCCTCTTTCTTTTGCATCAGTTAATATCTTAAATTTTATTCTGGGCTTTTTGCCCTGCCAGACAAATCTAGATATGTCTTTCTGCCACCTCTTGAAACAGTCCATTTTATCCACAATCTGCAATGTTTGAAACAAAAACAACATTCTCAGCAGAACATTCATCTTAATAACAGCAATTCGGCCTAACAAGGAAAGTCTCAAATTTGACCATATTTCTAGATCTTTCTTAACTTCTGTCCAACATTTCTCATAATTGTCTTTAAATAAGTTCACGTTCTTAGATGTTAAATTAATCCCCAGGTATTTCACTTTCTTTGCTACCATTAATCCGGTTTCACTGTGAAACCTCTCTCTTTCAGCAACTGTTAGATTTTTCTCCAATACTTTCGTTTTCTGTTTATTCAGCTTAAAACCTGCTACTTGACCAAATACTTGTATTAGCTCTAAAACTCTTTTTGTACTAGTGTCTGGCTCTTGTAAAGTTAGTACTAAGTCATCTGCGAAGGCTCTCAGTTTATATTGTTTAGCTCCGACCTGGATCCCTTTAACCAGCTGGTCCCCTCTAATCATGTTTAATAAAACCTCCAAGACAGATATAAAAAGTAATGGGGACATTGGGCACCCCGTCGTGTCCCTTTTTCAATAGCAAATTCTTCAGTAACCACATTATTTACAATTAATTTTGCTTTTTGTTCAGAGTAAATTGCACCTATACCATTCTCAAAACCTTGGCCTACCCCCATCCCTTCAAGATTCTTCTTCATAAAACTCCAAGAAATATTGTCAAAGGCTTTCTCCGCGTCCACAAATATTAATACTGCCTTAGTATTAATATTAGCTTCTAATAACTCCATAATGTCTATTATGTTTCTCACATTGTCAGATAAGTGTCTTCCTGGAAGAAAGCCTGCCTGATCTTTATGAATCTCTCCCACCAAAACTCTCTTCAGTCTTTTTGCCAAAATGTCTGCAAAAATTTTGTAATCCACATTAAGTAGTGATATAGGGTGGTAGTTCTTGATCTGGCTCTTCTCAGTCTCAGATTTTGGTATAAGTGTAATATACGCTTCTTTCCACGATTCAGGCAGCACAAATTAAGTTCTTAACCTGAGGTACCACTGTAATCTTCTTGCAAGTTTACTTTTCTGGAGATCTAGAATGGTGCTGGTGTCTCTGTATCCAAGCCTTCTATGCCATAACTGCAGGTCCGCCTCATCCTTCTGGCTTGAATGTGCCACCTTTGCGGATTCATTCTCTGAACTATCAGCCTCATATACACCATTTATTAGTTTAGCTTGAACAAACAGTTTGCCATTCTTTGTTACTTTGCAATGTTGATTTCCAAACGTTATCTGGAAACCCTTTTTGTCCAAACTGGACACACTAATCAGATTGCATCTGAGCTGTGGAACATACAGGACTCTTTCTACTGTGGCATGTAAAATTTGATTTTCTGCATTAAATTTCAAATTCACAGAACCAGCCCCTCTCGCTTTGACAATATTTCCATCTGCGATTTCAATTTCTGATCCTACTGCTTCATTAATTTCATTAAAACAGTCTTTTCTAAAAGAGTAATGTGAACTTGCTCCACTGTCTAGGCTTAAAAGGGAATGGTTTATCTGTTTTGAGTAATCTACAATTCTTAGCGATATGACCTTGCTTCTTACAATTAAAAAAACCTACACTTTTCTGTGTGTCTTTGGGCCTTGCAAACTGTCTAGACACATCATTGCTGCCTTTACTCTTAATATTTCTTTCTGGAGATTAAGCTATCCCTCTGCATTCCTGTCTTAAATAAGCAGTCAGGTCTCTTAATGTTAGACCTTTGTTATCCATTATACTATATTCACAAATGCATCAAATCTTGGTCCTAGGGATGATAACAGAAATGATATTTTCATTTCCTCATCAAATGGTTTGGGGGTAATCTGAATCTTTTGAATAATTTCTGTAAATTGGTTCATATGGTTTGTGAATTCATCTTTAGAATTCATTCTCAGTCTAGTTAACTCACGTATTAACATAGGGGCTCTTCATCGTGTCTCCAAACATGCGCTCAATATCATTTAAAATTTGAGGTGCAGTTTCTTCAGCATTTATCATTGAGAGGTGTTCATCGCGAAGTCCATTCAAAATGATTAATCTGGCTTTCCTATTCTTTTCTTCCCAAACTCTTGTAAATCACCCTCATCCGTGCTTGTAGGCCAGGGGCTTTTATAGCATCGAGGACGCCTTTCGCATCTAGAAGTGCTATTAAGCATTGCTTCCAGTGCACAAAATTATGTTCATTTAGAACAGGCAAGCCTCGTCTTAGATCACTTTTCAAAAACTCCACTAGACATCTCAAAAATATAATCTTCACTGCCTTTTGTTGTTGTTGTTCAGTCATTTAGTCGTGTCCGACTCTTCGTGACCCCCTGGACCAGAGCACGCCAGGCCCTCCTGTCTTTCACTGCCTCCTGCAGTTTGGTCAAACTCATGCTGGTAGCTTCGAGAACACTGTCCAACCATCTCGTCCTCCATCATCCCCTTCTCCTTGTGCCCTCCATCTTTCCCAACATCAGGGTCTTTTCCAGGGAGATCACTGTAACCTCTGAGGGAAGGGAGGGCTTACTTAATCCCCACTAGATAACCGGGGGGGGGGGGGGAATTACACAACTCTGGGCCAGTAATAACTCATAAACTATATACTAGATAATAATGAATCATGAGAAGACTGCATCCGAGCAGTTACCAGTTAACACTCCTTGCAGCAACTGACCAACAGACAAACTGCCTGCCACATAGAGGCAGTTAGTCCTCTTGGAATGTTGGACTTGACTGACAGCATTATATCCCACAATCAGCACCATGCTCTAACCAACTAGAACAATCCCGAAGGGCTGTAAGAAGATCCTATGTTCTGCATGCAGGAGGTGCCAGCCTTGCCCAATCCCTGGCATCTCCAGGTCAAGGCTGAGAGGAGAGTTCCCTGCCTGAAACCCTGGAGAGCCGCATGAGGTCAATATTGCAGACAACGCTGAGTTAGATGGACTCATGGTCTGATTCGTAGAAGGAAACTTTCTATGTTTCATTTCCAATCACCAAAACAAGCAATTTGCTAGACTAACAGCCTGATCCTATGCTTAATTACTGGAAAGTAATTTATGTATTATTTGATTATTGCATTTATATCCCACCTTTTCCTCCAAGCTCAAGGTGGCGTCCATGGTTCTCACCCACCACATTTTATCCTCACAACCGCCCTGTGAGGTTTAGCCGGAGGGGCAGTGACTGGCCCAAGGTCACCCAGTGCGATTCAGAGGTTCCCTTCCCTCCTGTGCTTACTTATTCTCTCATTATTTCCTCCCTGGTCTCTCCCCCCACCCATCCTCTGACTTTTACTCCCTTTGCTATCTCCATTTGAATTTGGAGTCTGACATCCTCCCATGGTGCCCCCCCCCGTTCTTGCATTCCCTGTTCCAAACACACTAAGTCGTTTTGCTCTCCCAACACACCAAATATTCCATTTGATTCCTAATTTTAAATTTTTTTATCTAGACATTCGTCAGACTTGTTTCTACCAAAAATTATTGATCTGAGAGTATTAGTTCTGAAATTTGTGACCTAAGCAGATTTGCTACTGAAGACCCTTGTTCATCAGTTCTATATTTAAAAATCTCATCTAGGCATTCCCTAAGTTTTACTTTTTCTTAATTCTGTCAGCTCTTACTGCTTCTAGCTATGAGTCTAAGGTTTAGCATTTTCGGTTGTTTTTACTCGTTTTTAAATGCTTTGTTTCTGTAAGTCGCTTTGAGGTTACCTTTCTGAAGAAGTGACTAATAATAAATATGAATAATAACAAAAACTTTCAAGTAACGGGATGGGAGCGGCTTTTTTCTGAGCACTGCCCTGGACTCTTCCCTGTAAAACACACAGAATCAAGTATTTCCCTTCCAACAGGAAAAAATGCACTTTGACACGACTGGGGTTTTTATTTCTGCCCATAGAATCATAGAATCATAGAGTTGGAAGAGACCACAAGGGCCATCGCATCCAACCCCCTGCCAAGCAGGAACCACCATCACAGCACTCCTGACATATGGTTGTCAAGCCTCTGCTTAAAGACCTCCAAAGAAGGAGACTCCACCACACCCCTTGGCAGCAAATTCTACTGTCGAACAGCTCTTACTGTCAGGAAGTTGGACTCTTCTTTCTTGTAGTTTGGATCTATTGCTCCGTGTCCGCTTCTCTGGAGCAGAAGTGACTACACACAGTAGTCACTTAACACACAGAATCAAGTATTTCTCTTCCAACAGGAAAAAATGCACTTTGACACGACTGGGGTTTTTATTTCTGCCCACTTTCTCAAAGCTGAGAACTTAGTAAGGATTGGCTTCTCTTCTTATCCTCCATCTTTACAGGTGGCATTTTTTGTATGCTAGGTGTGTAACTGAGTCATCAGAAAGCACAAGTTGAAGCAGGAGCAATGTCACCTTGCCTTGGACAGCAGCTATATAGCCAGAGGGCTTAAAAGTACAGTGTCTAAGAAGGGGAGCTGGTGACTCAGGAAAGTTATCTCCCTCTCCCTATAAGATGCTGGAGATCTGCAGCCAAAGATCTGGCTATTTCAAAATGATATGCGAATTTTGGCCTTCCTCAGGGGAACCTTGGAAGATGACTTAGGCTGTCAGAAGAATGGTCCACCTTGCTCAGAATTGTGAGGGGGCAACATCTGGCCAGGGAGCCCCGCGGGACCTAAATTAGCACAATGTTGTTGTGTCCCCCCCCCCCCGCCTTATGCCTGAGGCGATATATGAAGTCAGGCTATGGAGCAAGTAAAGCTGCACCTCCTTGATGAAAGAAGGGTTTGCAGAGTGCCTGAAACCACATTGGCAAAGGACGTGGGGTTTGCAAATACCACCCACTGGCTGATCAGTATAGTCAGGCTCCCAGCAGAATGTGCCTAGTTCTACAGTTCTACAGTTTATGACTGTTTCATAATTATGACAATTTAGAATTTAAATGTATTTTCATGTAATATTTGATACTTCCAGCTGATGAAGGTGAATACATCGAAACAGGGCCCTGTCCTGATTTCCAATCCATAACTTGACTTCTGCTCTATGATTGAAACTGAGTCTCCATCTGCAAGCTGATAAATTATAAGGATCAACATTATTGTCGAGTGAAAAAGAGAAAATCTTTGTAACGAATTATTGTGTTATACATATCTCTTTGAGTTTGAAATCTCTGTTAGAGTTTGTAATCTCTATTATAATACATACTTTTGAATGGATTAGTTTTTGTTACTATTGACTATTGAATTGTGAGTAGGGACCATTCCCACTATTGAAACCTACATTGGCCTCAGTTCTTGGTGTGCCTTTTTTTTCTCAGCAGAATGTTGAGTTCTACAGTTCAGTAGGCTGCTTTACTAAGGAGGAGGTCTGGGCATGCTCAGAATGCAAGAATAATTCTAACTGGCTTACAAAACTGCCAGGGCTTCAGAGTCAAAAGCCCACACAATTTGGGAGTGGGTTGGCTGGATTACCTATAAGGATGCAAATGGATATATACAGATCTAAGCCAGTGTCTGGGGCTGCCCTAGCAATTGCTATATGAATATGGTTTTCAGCCTGGAGATGTTTGGGTTTGGGTGGGAATAGTTTGGGACTGGGATTGGCAGAAGTGGATGTAGCAGTTCAAGTGGAAGGTCAGGGAGTATGCAGGTAACAGGAAATCATCTAGTTTTCTTTTTTATTTTCGGGAAAACTTTTAACCCCTCTCCCATTTAAGCTCCATGCCCAGGTGACCAGCCTCCCATTGGCAGCAACTGTATTGTAGCCATGCCAGTTTCCCACATTTTTGTGGGGAAGTTGTGACACTGAACATGTTTTTTTAAGGGAAGAAGAAGGACCGTAGCTCCATGTAGGCAAAGCCTTCACTGGCTGCTGGAGGAAGCAACCAAATAATGGTTGATTTTTTAAAAACCCAACAGTTACTTAGTTGTATCTCCAACCCAGACGTTGGAGGTACTGAAGTCTACATGGCAGCGTTTTCCAAACTGCATCGCAGGAACCTTTGGAGCAGCTCATGGAGACCAGCGATGGTGGGGAGCTTGTTGGCCACCACTGCGGATCTTCTCTGGCAAGGACAGGGGTGGGTTATCTTCTTCTTTTTATAGTATTCTTCACTGGTTTACACACTTTTATAGATTTTAACTAACCATTTCAAACATTAAAATAAAAGGTTCTTTTGAACCTTCGGACCTTCTTTCCTCCCTGCATTTTAAGCTGTATTTTAATTAACTGTTTGTTTGTTTGTTGTTGTTTTCTTCCTATTACAGTTACTTTAATTCATATTTGGTGTTAGCCGCCCTGAGCCTGGCCCGAATATAAATAAAAAATTATTATTATTATTATTATTCATGGGTTCCATATTTAAGATTTTTTTTTTGCATCTTTTACCATTATCCATCTGTTATATAACCAGTTACCATACTTAATTCCACATTACAAGTGTCATTACATCGCTGCCAATGATTTTAACTGTTTACAGTGGTTTTTTAAATAAATTAAGAATTTACTCCAGTCTTTTAAAAAATACTTGATCTTCCTGGTTTCAGATCTTCCCCGTCACTTTCACCATCTCCATGGGTTTCGTCTGCCATTCTTCTTTTATTGGTACTTCTCCTTCCTTCCATCTCTGGGCTGGTAGCATTCTCGCTGCCGTCGTTGCATACATAAAAAGTATTTTATCCTCTCTTGGTATCTCTTTTTATACCTAACAAAAAGGTTTCTGGTTTTTTAACAAAAGTATTTTTAAACATTTTATTTAATTCATTATATATCATTTCCCAGAAAGCCTTTACCAGTGTACATGTCCACCACATATGGTAAAAAGTACCCTCCTTCACGTTGCATTGACAACACAGATTTGAACCCATTTTGTACATTTTTGCAATTTTACTCCGTGTTAGATACCAACAATACATCATTTTCATATAGTTTTCTTTTAATGAACAGCATGCAGTAAATTTTATTTCCTTTCCATAACTTTTCCCAAGATGAAAGTTGGATATTATACCCAAATTCTCTAGCCCAATGTATCATCACTGCCTTGACTTCTTCATCTTTTGTATACCATTCCAAAAGTAGTTTGTACATTTTTGACAGCACTTTCACATTATTCGCAGATCTATTTCAAATCTCGATCTCACTGTATCAAAACTTTTTTTTGTCTACCTTAAAAAAATTGTTTAGTGATACTGTAACCAATCCATTAATAATTCTCTTATATGTTCAATTTTTCTCCATTTTAGTTGGCCTTCTGCCTCTATTAACAAATCTTTATAGGTGGCCCTATCCCCTCTCATGTTTAATATTTTAACTGAAATTGCTTCCCGTGGAGAGCGCCATCATGGTGTTCTCCGTTCTAGTAAGTTTTTGTATCTATCCCATACCTCATAGATTGATTTTCTTCAAGAATCCTTTATGTGCTTTTGTTTTATCATACCATAAATATGCGTGCCACCCAAACCTGTTATCATGACCATCCAAATCTAATAGATCTGTATTTTTTAACAAAACCCATTCCTACAATATAACTTCAAATCTGGCAAGAAGCAGCCCCCTTTTCTTTAGAAAATTAGTAACTTATATTTTATTCTTGGTTTCTTCCCCCGCCAGATCAAGTTGGATATTTTTTTCTGCCATTCTCTGGTGTGTCCCATCCCACTTATCAGGGGTATAGATGGAAATAAAAATAGCATCCTTGGTAGCACATTCATTTTTAGAGCAGATATTCTTCCCCAAAATGATAGTTTCATCCTTCCCCACACTTCCAGATCTCTCTTAACTTCTTTCAGGTATGTAATTATCCTTGAATATATTTATGTTTTCAGCAGTTAACTGAAGATAAAGATTTAATCTTTCTTTCTACATTTATTTCTGTGGTCTGTTGGAACAGGTGTGGCTTATCTTCCAGGGACCGCTCCTTTCTCCTGCCCCAAGCAAGGCCTCAGCGGAGGACCACCACCAGCCCTCCTCGGCTAAACGCTGCAGGCTTTAGGAAGCTGCCTTAGACCAAGACGGGCCATCCGGACACGGACTGGCAGCGTCTCTCCAGAACTTCGGGCAGGAGACTCTGCCCCGCCGCCCGCCCGCCCGCCAACAAGCCCGAGCCGCGGGAAGCCCCGCGCCCCGAAATGCCCAGTTCCCCCTGGGGGGGGGGCTTACTCTCGAGTCGACGCGGCTGGAGCGGGCAGGGGGCGGGGCGGCGGCCTCGTCTCTCCAGGCCCCTCCTCGGCCGGGGGCGGGGGGAGCGGCGGCGGCGGCGGCGGCGGCGCTGCAGCACCTGCCCGGCCGGCGCGGAGGCTGAGCGGCGCCTGGAGGGGAAGGAGGCGCTAGAGGCGGAGGCGGCGCCCGACGGAGCCTGGACCGGCCATGCCGCCCGCCGAGGGGCTCCGGCCGCGGCCGAGGAGCGCGCCATGAGGGGCCCGGCGGCCATGGGCGAGGGCGGCGGGCGGCGGCGACGAGGGCGGCGCGGCTCCCCCGCGCGCTGCGCTCCGGGCCGGCGTGGCGGCGGGCTGGGCTGAGCGCCCTCGGCAGCGCCGGGCCGGGGAGATGCCTGTGGCCGGGCGAAGCAGCGCCGCCCCGCTGAGGACGATGCCGCCTTTGGCGGGGGGTCCGCGCTCGCTGAGCCTCTCCCGCCTGCGCGAGTACCGCACCCGCTCGCGGATCATGCTGGCCCTCGGCGTCACCCAGATGGTCCTCGGCTGCCTCATCGTGGCCGTCAGCTTCGCCGCCCTGGCGCTCACCACCTCGGCCCGCGTCCGACACTCCTGCCCCTTCTGGGCCGGCTTCTCGGTAAGGCGCGCTCTGCCCGGCGCCCGGCAGGCCTTTCTCCGCGGGGGCGGGCGGGCGGGCGGGCGAGTCGCCTTCGGGTCCCTCCGAGGAGAGCCTCCAGGCTCCGGAGCAGTCTACCTCCGACAAGGGACCCGGGGAGGGAGGGAGGCAGGCGGGTCCTTGCTTTGACCTAGGAAGGCGGGTCCGCTATTCTGAGACGGGTCTCCAGCCGCGCTTTGCCAGAGGAGGCCTGGGGGCTCCGGCGTTCAGGCGCAGTAGATCGGGGAACACTAGGAGGGCATTGGCCACGTCCCTCTTCTGGGCTCCTTGGTGGCATCTAGTTGATCCCTGTGGGAAGCAGGTTGTTTCACTAGGTTGATCTTTAGTCTAATACAGAAAGCATTTCTTAGGTGACACTGCTCAGGGCAGTTTTCTCATCCCTTTTAAACCCCAGTCCCAACACACACGCCACACATATGCTTCAGATCTGGCTCTCCTAATGATTTTGTCGAATTTCCAAATGGATTGGGATTTTGTGGTGTTTATTTTTTAATTTTAGATTGCACTTTTTTATTTAAAAAATTCCCCTCACATGCACTCTGAGATCTTCCTATCCTACCCCCTGTGAGGGTGGGGTGTGCCTTCTTGTTGAGAAACGCACTCTTAAGGGATGCCATCTAGAGCCCTCTGGGTTCCACTAGGGGCTTCTGGTGCCGCCTTCTGAAGAAAGGTTCAGTGTAACTTGATTCAAATGTATTCTCTGAACTTGGTTTTGCACCCACTTCGTACTGCATCCTGGGCAAGGGCACTGGGATAATTCGGTAGCAGCAATATTACACCTCTCCTCAGAAGTTCATTTAATTTGACAAAGGCCTTGCGTTTACAGAATTCATAGCATAAGAAAAATAGACGTTAACCTTGCTGAAATGAATCATTGTTTTATTTTCATGCATTGGACTGAGGTGTTACCTTCTCTTTGTTCTGTTTTCTTGGAGTATCATTTAAGAACTAGGAAGAGTCAAGCAGGTAAGAGTCAACAGGGTAAAATCCTTGCTAGCCTGCAGATAAAAAGATTGTGAGCTTCCACTTGAAGGTCCTGCCCTGAGAGAAGGAGGTGCCCATCTGTGCATCCCAGTTCAGCTGAAAGGGCTTTCGAAGCACCTTTAATAGATGGGCTTAAGTCCAAAGGACTTAATTTAACTAAATGGGGCTGTTACACTGGAGGAGGAGCTCCAGATTTGACCAGTGTCAGGGGACAAAGCCCTTATAAGGGGATTGTATTTTGTGAGTGGTCACTGTGCTTATTTTACATACAGAGCAGTTTTACATGAATTGCTTGTATTTTTGCATTTCATTGCTGTCTAACTCCCATCTTTTACAATTCTTCTATACCCCTGTATGTATTTTTATTTATTTATTATTGCATTAAAATCCCAAGGAGCTCAAGGTAGCATACATGGGTCTCTTCCTCCTCCTCATTTAATCCCCACAACAACCTTGTGAGGTAAGTCAGGCTGAGAGGCGGGTCTGGCTCAGTGTCACCCTGTGAGCTTCATGACCAAGTGGTAATTTGAACCCTGGTCTCCCATATCCTAGTCTGCCACTCTAACCACTACACTACACCACACTGGCTGGCTGCCTGTCCACGTAAAGCTTATGCCATCGTAACTGTTAGCCTGCAATCCAAATGGCAGGTACCTGAGTGTGAGCCCCATTTACTCAAACAGGACTTACTTCTAAGTAGACATGGTTAGGACTGTTAT
This sequence comes from Podarcis filfolensis, assembly GCF_964270895.1. Taxonomy (NCBI): domain Eukaryota; kingdom Metazoa; phylum Chordata; class Lepidosauria; order Squamata; family Lacertidae; genus Podarcis; species Podarcis filfolensis. The sequence continues at coordinate 2,432,925 of NC_139616.1, forward strand.
TTTTTTTAAAATTTATTTTTTTAATGCAAATTTGTTGCAGGAAGAAATTTGTTGCAGAAAGGTACCACAAGGGTCTTTGTCATTTTTGCTGCAAAGCAGGTCAAACAGTTATATCACTAGAGAGAATTCCTCATTTATCCACCTTCCCTTTTTCAGATTGCTCATGTTAGGATCCTGGAGATTTTGTTTTCTTTTAAACAAAAAGTTTGAATTACCAGTTTCAAGTAGGAAGTGTCCATAGGACGGGATTCCTACAGTACTGGCAAAAGGAGGGAATGCGTTGCTTCACTTCTGTGGATGGACTGAAGTAGTTTGAAGAGGTTTGCAGAATAAACTGCCCAGAGTGAATGGATTGTCCTCTGAGCCTAAGCATGACTTGAGTTGCAATTTCTACTGCTGAGGATCATATTTTTTATTAATCTGTTAAGAAATTGCCCAAGAGAAGCAGATATTCACTACTGCTTTGCTTTCGTGCTCTTTTCAGCAAACAGAAGGCAACTTTGAAAAAATGAAGCTAGATCACTCAGTATTTGTAGGATTCCTTAAAAGGACCATCTCTTAGCTTGCTTGGTGTTAATCTAGTCTGTTATTAAAAGTTTCCTAATGGCAAAGCCCTAAGTGTGTGCTTCATTTCATTATCTAAATATAGCAAATATTAGAGAGGACTTGTACCACACGAGAGCCAGTGTGGTGTAGTGGTTAAGAGCTGTAGACTCATAATCTGGTGAACCGGGTTTGCTTCCCCGCTCCTCCACCTGCAGCTGCTGGGTGACCTTGGGCCAGTCACACTTCTCGGAAGTCTCTCAGCCCCACTCACCTCACAGAGTGTTTGTTGTGGGGGAGGAAGGGAAAGGAGAATGTGAGCCGCTTTGAGACACCTTAAAGGGAGTGAAAGGCGGGATATCAAATCCAAACTCTTCTTCTTCTTCTTCTACTGTTTTATTTAATTTTTCATCCAGTGAAGATGAGGAGAGGGTACCGCTAGGGAAATCAAAATGTTTGAGATATGATGGAGTTAATGTTGGAAAGAAAAATGACTTTATTTGCAAATCAAGTTTTGCTTTTATTCTGATCCCCCTCCCGCTATGGATTCCATTTCTGTCTCTTGCTTTCTTCCTTGTCCCCATGCACCTTTCTGTGTTCATTGCAGAGTAATGGATTGAGTAATCAAGTTCCATTCTGGAGCCTTCAGTGCTGCAAAAACATGGGCATGCAGCTGAAGGCAGGCTGAGCGCCCAGAAGTTTAACTCAGAACTTCGACCCATCAGCACCCACTTAAAATGGCATAAGTGAGTCGGAAACTGGTTTACACCTTGACCTTTGGGAAGTTGCCATCCTGTGAGGGTTGGGGCAGGAGTGTAACAAAGAGGCTGAACTCTTGACCCAGAAAGTCCCCAATTTCAGCCTCAGCAACCCCTCCCAATCTGCAATGTGAGGGTTGGGGAAAATAATACTAAGCAATCTTACATGGTTTACAGCTAGGTAGTGTCCCAATGAACTACAGTTAACCTTAACTAATAGTTTAAAGGGTCTTGGTGGACCACAAGCTGAACGTGAGTCAACAGTGTGATGCAGCAGCCAAAAAAGCTAATGCTATTCTAGGCTGCATCAAGAGAAGTCTAGTGTCCAGATCAAGGGAAGTCACAGTCCCACTCTCTTCTGCCTTGGTCAGACCGCACCTGGAATACTGTGTCCATTTCTCGGCTCCACAATTTAAGAAGGATGTTGACAAGCTGAAACTTGTGCCGCGGAGGGAGACCAAGAGGATCAAGGGTCTGGAAACTAAGCCTTATGAGGACAGCTTGAAGGAGCTGGGTATGTTGTGCCTGGAAAAGAGGAGACTGTGAGGAGATAGGATACCCATCTTCAAATATCTGAAGGGCTGTCACATGGAGGAGGGAACAAGCTTGTTTTCTGCTGCTCTGGAGGGGAGGACCTGAACCAATGGCTTCAAGTTACAAGAAAGGACATTCCGACTAAACACCAGGAATAACTTTCTGACAGTAAGAGCTGTTTGACAGTGGAACAGACTCCCTGGAAAGGTGGTGGACTCTCCTTCCTTGGAGGTTTTTAAGCAGAGCTTGGATGACCATCTGTAATTAATGCTTTAGCTGAGATTCCTAGGGGGTTGGCCTAGATGACCCTTGGGGTCCCTTCTATGCTCCTCCTAGGCTTGCTGCCCACGCAAATAGGGACTAGAGGGTTATGCCAAAGGTTTTGTGGAATTGATGAGTCTTGTAAGAGGCATGCTTTTCAACTCAGCTTGATCTGCAGAAAATCGCAGGGGCCACCAAGTTACAATCATTAGGATTAATATTATTATTGCATTTGTATCCCACCTTTTTCTCAAAGGTGGCACAGGTGGTTCTCCCGCCTCCTCATTTAATCCTCACAACAACCTCGCACAGTAGGTTAGGCTGAGATGCAATGACTGGCCCAGGGTGAGCTTCATGGCCAAGTGAGGATTTGAGCCTAGGTCTCTCCCAGGTCCTAGTCCAACACTCTAAGCCACTGTGCCAAACTGGCTTCTGAAAACAGAGGGCAGGAGCAGATTGTATCTCTAAAAGTAGGTTGAAAGGGTGGAGGGAAGTGATTATTCCACTTAAAATAGACAAGTCTGCTCTGTCTGTATGTTCTGATAAAACATTTAAGGTTACTTTCATTCTTATATGTGTTTGTGAACTTGCCATAAGTTGATTATCTCAGAAGTACTTCAGCTCTAGCAAGGTCTGCCTTTCACTTAGCAACTCCGTTATTGCCCAGCTGATTTTGCTTAATCTGATAGCTCTCATCATGAGCAACCTTTTAGGCAACTCATGCAAGGGATGGGGGTGGCCAGAGGCAAAGGTGAATGAGCAATGCATCACTGCTATTTTCCTTGAAGCTTTAATTTGTTTTATTCTCACCGAAAAAATGGAAACTAGACATTCCGTTGTGGCAACCAAAACCTATGTGAGATATACTTGGAGTCCTGTAGTGATTTCATGCTCTTTATTGTAGCTTTTTAAAACAGTGATTGAATTGCCCCCCAAACCTCAGGCTTTTATATACAATATTTACACAATGAGTCCTGTCTGATTGGCTGATTCTGCTTCCCTCCTGGAGCCTGATTGGTCTTTTCCTGCAAGCCAATCAGTTGTTGCATTCTAGGATCCTACTTGCCTATTGTTCTAGGATCCAAGGTTAGTACATAACACTGTGTTTGTCGATTAGCTTATATCCTGAGTTTCTAATCCTGGGTGCATTGCAGCCATGCAGAACTCAGAAGTTTCCCAACACCCACCTCCCCACATGTCTCTCCACCCAGGCTAGCAACAGGCATGGGTAAGTTATATTTTAATACTAGGCACTACTGCTCCTGTTTGTGTTGCTCACCAAACTCTTGCCCAACCTCTTCTTCCTCTACAGCTCCCCCCCCGCATCCTCTCACAGCTCCTTCAAGCCCCCAGAGCAGGGTCAATGATGGAGTTGGCCTGAGCATGTGGGAAAATCCTGAGGGGTGAATAGGGAGGCCTCAAGCTCTCTGCTTGGCCCCTGAGTGTGGGGTCCCCCACACCTTCCGTTGCAACTCCTTCAGAGCAAATCTGAACAAACAATTCCCTCCATAATGCAAATGAAGACCAACACTTAGAGTAGAAATTCATCACCCACAAAGATAAAGCTGAGGTGCACAAATGGAAGTTCTAAAAATAAGCACTGGGTGTCATCCTTCCAAATGACTTATCTCCAGTAAGGCTTCAGCAGCGCTTTATCTATGAAGAAAACTGGGTCCAATTCAGGCCTTGAGAGTTGCGCTTTGTTTGGAGGGGTCCTGATGTTTAGGTAGTTTCTGGAAGTCAACTGGATTTGTTCCTGGAGGCAGATTTGCCGCCTCTTCTCTCCCTGCATGTCTCCCACAGACTGAGCCTGGGAGTGGAGCAGGGGCTTGTGCAGGTTGATTTAAAGACTGGCTCTGGTCAAGGAATGGCTGGCTGTAAAGAGACTTTGCACCTACTTTCCCAGTCAGCTTGTAAATTGCACACATTGTCAAGTCCTCCTGATTTTTATGGGCAGCTGTGGTGGAAATAAGAGAATTATGTCCATGTTGTGCTTTGGGTGGCTGTTCTACTGAGAATTTTTGTTGCTCTTTTGTCCAGTGGGTAAACTGGGCTGTGGAATCGGAGCACTTTCCATTTGACTTAATTTTAACCATCTGGTCCCTCTCCTGACCTCTTCTCTGTGACCAGGCTCATGAGATACGGTATGTAAAATCACTTTAAGCAGAAAGGCAAACAGTTGCCCTGAAGCTGGCGCTCTCAGTTATTTCCTGACCTGGTAATAATCAGGGCTATGTGCATAGGCCATGGCAACACGGAATGAGGAAAAATACATCTTTATGTGAATCTCAGCTTTTGTTTAACAAAAAGAAGGGTGTGCTTTTAGCCCTCATGGATGCAGATATGTACTTGAAGGGCTCCTGGGATTTCAGCGTGCGGGCAGAAATGAACAGGGTCTCCCGTAGGTTGGTCCAGGAGTTCAATGACCTGTCTCTCCTCCTGACTATCAGAACCAGAATAAATGGTGCTGGCAGTAAACCAGCGCAGACTGAAGTATGCAGAATGTTAATCTTTGCATAAACCAAGTAGGAGAGTCTCGCTTGTCTAGCTGCTTGTGCAGAGGGTATTTAACTCTGATAAGTAACTTCCCAAGTACATGTGGTCACCTCAGAGTGCCTCCTAAAAATAATGTCATTTCCTTTTCCTGGTACACCAGTCTTTTGCAGGCCCTGCCCACTGGTGAGGCAGGGGGAGGTGCCCACCTCTGAGTGGTGGAAGCCCAAGGGGGGCACTGGCCTCGCCTCTGCTGCCCACCCTGCCGTCTCCACCAGCAGCAGAGAAGTGCCGTTGGCAGCAGTTTTCAGGAAGATATTGCCAGGATCTTGTGAGATCTCATAGAACACATGAAATCTTGTAAGACTTTGGCAAGATCTCACCAGAAACTACTGGTGCTTCACTAGGATTGTCCAAGCAACAAACTAGTTTAAAATACTTGTGAAAATACATCACAACATACCAGTATTTAGAACTGGCAGTTAAAATATAATTTGCCCTGGCAGCAGTCAAGTGGCTAGCCTCATCTGCACCTCAGTTTCCAAAGGCCTGTCTGAACAGGAATGTCTTAGGCTGGTGGCAGAAAGATAGCAGAGAGGGAGAGAGCCAGTCTCAGCTCTCTTGGGAGGGAATCTCACAATATGGGGGCAGCCACAGAAAAGGCTGTTTCTCATATCACTGCCAACTGTGCCTCTGTTATGGTGGTGACAGAGTGGAGGTGCTCACCTGAGGATCTTATCAAGTAAATGCCATAGAGCTCTCGTCACTATTCATTAATGTATATACCACACAATCACCGGTGGCTTTTATGCTTTTATGCCTGTTATGAAAAACACACATAATTAAAGTGTACAGTAAAACTGTTTAATCAAAATATTGAAATAAACACCCAGAATTAAAATGTACAATCAAACAAGCCTATTAAAACAGTGCAACAATAATAAGGAGTTAAAGCAGCAAATGAAAAATGGGATGTTTAAGTCAGGAAACAGGTGTGTCTTCAAGAGCTGGTGGAATGCCAATATTGATGGGGGCCTCTCATATTTCAGCAGGAGAAGCATTCCACAGCACTGGTGCCACCAGTGAAAAAACCCACCTAGGTGTTAAAACAAGCCGATGATAATTGTGTTCAGTAGACCTCCCATCCAGGTTAGCATCTATTGCATTGCAGTCTTAATCCCTGAGATGCTTGCCAATTAGGTTTTATATCTGTTTTCTTTATATACATCAGGCTGTTGGCAGGAGACAAATACTGGAGGCTACATCTTTCTAGCTAGCACCAGATGGACCGGTCTAAATTTGGAACTTTGTTAGGATGTGTTGAATTTTGAAATTTTTGAAAGTGTCAGTACTGTTTTGTTCTCCCTGTTTCAGGGGCAGCTTGTAGTTCGATCAGTTTGGGAAAGAGGGTGCTGGAGCCTTAAGTTTCCAGACAGTGCTTATCCATTAGACAGCATCAGTCCCCCAGAACCCAACAACCCTTGTGGCTCTCCGGAGCTGTCTCTTACTAGTCACATGCCAAATTCAGTCTCCCCCCCCCCACTGCCCATTCTTACTGTTTCCCTTAGGTCTTACCCAGGTAGATGCATACGTGTTTGGATTGGTAAGACATTTATGGCAACTTAGACTGGTAAGACATTTATGGCAATTCCTAGATCAGGATAATTTGATCAGAGTTGTCCATGCATTGGTAACCTCATGGTTGGATTACTGCAGTGCAGTCTATGTGGGGCTACCCTTTGGGCTGGCCAAGAGGCTGCAGCTGGTGCAGAAGGGGGTGGCTAGGCTGCTTGTGGGGGAAACCACACCCAGCACATAAGAGTTTGCTGGCAGGATTTGCAGTGGCTGCTAATTTGCTACCAGGCCATGTTTGAGGAGTTGGTACTAATATATGTCACTATACACATCAGGGCCAGGTTATTAGAGAGACTAGCTTATCCCTTATCATGTTCCCAATAGATCGCTGCGGTCTGCAAAAAAGTTTCTCCTGCAAGTTCCAAGATTTCAGAAGCGTACTCCGTAGTGACTTGGAGAAGGGCTTCTATTGTGGACGCTCCTGTTCTGTGGAGCAGTATCTCTGTCAAGAAACCTTATTGGAACTTTTTGCAAATAGTTGAAAACGTTTCTGTTCCAACAGGTTTTCCCAGCTGGATAAATGGACCTTTCACTATGAGTGTCCACTGGTTAGGGTTTTAAATGAATTATTTGTATTTGTGTGTTTAACTTTTTAATTATCCCATGTGTTAATCACCTTGAGAGAGTGGTTTAGAAGGTGATTAATAAATTAGTTGTAGTAGTAGTAGTAATAATAATAATATAACATGTTGTGTATTCTAGTGGCTATCAGCCATAGAGGCCCTTAAGCAAACCCCTTTGGCTAATAAAATGCAGCAGGTACTTGAGAGATCATTTTGCATGTATCCAAAAGGAATGCTCCCAAAACAAGTATTTCTTAGGGAGAGGAGGGTATGCTGTGTGACTGCAGAAATAGGACCAGGCGAGTGAGATATTTCGGGGTTGCACCAAAGAATATTACTTTGGATGGTTTTTCAGTGTTGATATGTAATCAACACACCCAGAGAACAAAGCTGGATGGGCAGTAGAGGAGAAGTATAAATGGATGCATTCAAAATAAATACAGTAAGCAAACAAACAAACTTGCACGCATCATGGAAACTGGCTTTTTCAGTCCCATATTGCAACAATTTGTGTTCCTTTCAAGACTGAGAATTGTTCCTGTTTCTCCCGGCACCTCCAAATCTGCAATGTTAAATGGCTTGTTCAGCTGGGCCTGGCGTGATGGACCCTTGATCTCTCTGCTGCATTTTGCTGATTATTCTGATCTGCCTGTCTGTGCTGGGTGTTGAGATTATGATGCTCGCTTGGGCAGCTGCTGTGTCAGCGGTTCTGTTCCTCTACCACTGGAACATTTCAGGCTCTACTGAGATATGTGTGTGGTACTTTGGATTACTGCAGTACACTCTCTGTGGGGTTTCTGTTGTGCTTGATCTGGAAGCTGCAGTTAGTGCAAAATGCAGCAGCCCTGCTGCTGGCAGGAGTGAGACACTGCTCAGAGCTCTGTACCGGTTGCCCATCTGCTACCAGGCCAAGTTCAAGGTGTTGCTATTGGTCTATAAAGCCCTGAACAGCTCTGGTGGCTGGTGTGAGAATAAAGGGTGTGAGTGTGTTGTTTATGCCACCCTGATGTCCTTGGAGGAAAGTGTAACAGGACAAAAAGACCATTAATAAGCAAATTATCCTCCAGGGATCTCTGGATGGTAATGACATTTTTATCCTTGCAAGTAACCCTGTGAGATAGGTCAGGACACAAGGGTGCCAACTTAAATAAAATATTGGGGGTGGGGGTGGCCCAGGTAAGCCAGGCCCCATATAATTGATCATAAGACATCTCACACACACCCCCATTTGAATGGCAGTGCCCATCAACTTTGGGGGGGCAGGCCTCCTCAAATACTTTATGGGGGTGGGGCAAAGACCCCTCGGCCCCTTGGAGTTGGCTCCTATGCCAAGTCCTATGTCTTGCCCAGGAATGCCCAGGTCCAGGCCGAACAGAATCTGCGATATTTATCGTTTTAGTCTGATATGTTGTTCTCTTGCCTTAAGGAAATGGCTGGGCCTCTGTGGAGACTTGTTAGATTCAGTCAGCTGGAAGAGATTCAGGGCCAACCTGTTGCGTCTCGCAAGGTGTTCAGTCTCTAAGCCAGACTGTGCAATCGCTGTGCAGGAGAGGTCTCTGTGCTTTGGGACATCGCCATTATTTCTTTCCCTGCTCATTTCCATCTTAATGGGTTCCCTCCCTTCCATTAGGAATGCTCATAATGGACATCCGTTCAGCCGGTTGCAAACCTCTTGCCCATTACTTGAGATGAATAATGTATTAAATGCAGCCTTGCAGCCGCTTACTTCATGACCGTGACACACTGGCTTGGAGTGAGTGGCTCAAAGGTTGCAGCCAATCTCCTGTGGCTCAGGAGATGCATTTTAGCCCTTCCTAAAGTGGAAGTGTGTTAGCACTGGCGCAAAGGTACATTTTGAGCTGGCAATGTATTATGAAGCACAGCCTTCAAAACTCCAGGAGGCGCTATAATTGCGAGCCCTCTGGTGAGTGGCTGGCTGCCTTCCCTTTTGGTTCCCTTTCCCCTCCGATGGCAGAACAGTCTCACTTGCAGCCTCGGTGCCTCCCCTTAACTGTGGTACCTCAACCCCTTGCAGGAATTGTGGCTGGGCTGCTTCTCCCTCTGTCTAGGGAGGACTTGCCTGCCTCCAAGAGGAGGAATCCGCAGGGCACATAGCACACACCTATTAGTCTCCTTGACTGCTCCTTCGCCCGATCTCTACCCCCCTGCATAGTTCCATGTTTCCAACATTGTGATCTATGACTAAATCACAGTGTTTAGCTGGTGATATATTGCAATGTTGGAAACCAGATATCACCCAGCCAGCCCTAAGTGAAATGGTCAGCAGGTTGGACTTTGCCTGTAGAAACGTGGATTCACATCCTGGAAGTTCCCTGACTGACCTTGGGCCAGTCACTGACTGAACCTAGCCTACCTCACTGGGTTGTTGTTGTTATGAGGATAAAGCGGGGTGTCCCCCGCCCGACATGCCCTCTTGAGCTCAGGTGCTCCAGCAGATAATGCCCTGGAGCTGCGCTTCTGTTCCTTCTTGCTCTGCAACACCACAGCTGCTTCGCATTATGGTGGAGTTTTGCAAGAGGCAGGCTTTGGGAGCACGTCATGCTCAGGAGAGGCAGACTGTCCTGGCTTTCCCCAGAGAGTCCAGGGGACTGTAGTTTAGAATAATAAGAGAATTTCTAACCACTTTCTCTCCATCCCAGACCCCCCAGGGTTCCCTTGGAAAAGGTGATAACTGCTAAATCAGCTTCACGGTCCTGCCAGACTAGTATTTTTGTGTGTATATTCTGCAGCATTATTTATTATTATTTATTAAATTTGTATGCTGCCCTTCATTTGAAGATCTCAGGGTGGCTCACCACATAAAAGCATTAGTGTTGGGTTTATAACGGACTGTCCACGCAGAGTTCCACTTTGTTAGCTGTTCTGCAGTGCTTCCCAATTGTTATTCTGTTATTGTTGTCCAGAGAGGCACTTTTGCACTATAGCACAACAAAAATGAGCCCCTGGCCCCAAATACTGGTGGTATAAAACGTTGCAGGGTTCAGCAGGAAGTTGTGGGACGTGCAGTGATTGAAAGTGAAGCAGTATGACCTCCCTAAGAAAGCAGAATCGTGTATAACTGCCATGAGCACAAATAACCATACAATCTAAGAAGCCATTAAGGGCCGGGTGGGGGTTTGAGCCACACTTGTGCTACGTGTCTGATCCTGTGAACCTACACAAGTTTTGGAATTGTGGTATTTTGTCTGTGTTTGCCTCAGATGTAATGTTTACTGTCCAGTTGATGACATTCTAAATGTGTATATGTATTTTTTATTTAAAAAATTATTTACTTACTTGTTAAACGTCAAGTTGGCTTATACAACATTGCAAAACATCTGCAAAGTGACCTGCGTGCCCATTTCCCTCACAACTGTTTCCGCTTTATGGCATCCTTCCTCCAACGCTTTTATTTCAAAAGGTCAAGACTTACCCTGGAGAAAACTAGATGTCTGGAGAAGGAACAAAAATTATGAGGGAGAGTCGTGTCTGTGACTGGCCGTGTGCCTGCTTCAGAGTTGTTTATGCGTTTCTCCTCTCACCCTATTTTTTGTGTTTTCCCCGCCATTTCTGAAAAATTAGGGGAAAAACTGGAATTTCCCCCAGTTTTTTCTGTGCTTTTCCCCACCCCACCCCATTGCATCTCTAGATGGACCAAGTGTCTGATTCAGTATCGTATAGAACAGTTCATATGTGCTTGACATGTAGTATGTATTCATTGGTTTCTTATTCATTACGTTTACATACCATCTTCTCCTGCAAGTCACTGCTGGCTGTGTCTTTCTCCAAATGGTGGAGCATCTGCTTTGCATGCAGAGGTCCTAGGTTCAGTCCCCAACATCTCAGGTAGGGCTAGGAAAGTCTCCTTCCTGAAACCCTGGAGAGCTGCTGCCAGTCAGTGTAGGCAGTACTGAGATAGATGTGTTCTTAAGATATCACTGGTTGCTCTGGGAATCTCTCTCGCTAAGTAACATCGGGTTTTTCATGAGTGGAAAATTGTGGTGCAAGAGCACAAGGTTTTTGGAGACTTTGTTGCACAATAGATTGTACAGTCTGTTGTGCAACAAGTTTTTCCTGTTGCGCTGGGTTCCTGTGTTGCACAGCACTAGAACTCTCCCACCAGTTAGCACAGGATGCTGTCAGCGGACAGAGAATACTGGACAGAGCCTTAGGTTTGCTTAGCAAGTTCACTCTTGGCTCTCTCTCTCTCTCTCTCTCTCTCTTGTTTGAATTGATTGCTGTGCTCTTGTGGTTCTGTAATCCCTGCTTCAGCAAGTGCATTTGGCACATAAGGATTTTTTATTTGTTCCTCGAGGTAAAAAAGAGCCTTCGGCCAGAAAAGATAAGGTAGCATTTGCAACAGAAGCAGGTCTGTAGACAGATAGGGGCTATTAGCATAAAAGCTGTGTCCTGTTGTCTGTTAAGGACCTTTGCTGCCTGTGTCCCTTAACCTCAGCTGTGAATGAAGCATCTGGAAACATAAATATTGGGCAGCGCCACTGGGAAGCCAATTCCCCCAGGCTATACCTGGCAGTAGCAGATTAGGGTTGCTTTAAGCATTCACTTATCTTCATCTCCCCCAGGGGATGAATAGAGAGAGGCAAAATAAATGGTAAGCAAACTGAAAGGGAATGATAACATTTGACACTCCGTCTTCAGGCAGATAGTGGCCTTTGTTAGTTTTTCAGTTCATCCCCGCCTTGCATGTAATAAGAACATAAGAAGAGCCTGCTGGATCAGGCCAATGACCCATCAAGTCCAGTATCCTGTTATCACAGTGGCCAAACGGATGCCTGTGTGAAACTAGCAAGCAGGATTCATGCACAAGAACCTTCTCCCCTCCTGCGGTTTCCAGCAGCTGCTACCCAGAAGCATGGCTGCCTCTGAATGGGGAGGCAGAGCAGAGCCATCCTGGCTGGTGGCCCTTCATAGCCCTCTCCTCCTCCGTGAATTTGTCTCCTCCTCTTTGAACCATCCAGGCTGGTGGCCATCGCTGCCTCCTGTGAGGGGGGCGCGCTGTAGTCTAAGTCTGTGCTGCATGACTAAGTATTTTCTTTTATGTATCTATTCTGAATCTTCCAACATTTAGCTTCACTGGATGTCTGTGAGTTCTGGTGTTATGAGAGGGAGAACAACTTTTCTCTATCCCCTTTTTCCATGCCATGCATGGAATTTCTGTTCCATGCCATGCATGTCAATTTCTGTAGAAACTCCAAGTTTTGCCACCAATTTATTACTTCATTTCTATCCTGCCTTTTCTCCGAAGAGCTCAAGAGGGCATATATATGTCTCCTCCCCACTCTCCATTTTATCCTCACAACAACCCTGTAAGGTAGGTTAGGCTGAGATACAGCAAATTACCTAAAGTCACCCAGTGAGCTTCATGACTGAGTGGGGATTCGAACCCTGGTCTCCCAGGTCCTAGTCCACCACTCTGACCACTATGCCATCTTTGCAGCAAGTCAGGATTTTCTGAGTGTGCCTGCAAGATGCACACCAAAGTCACATTTAGTGACTTTTGATGAAGACCCCCACCTTGGGAACCTTTGTGCAGTGTTTGGCATCAACAACTTGAAAGGAAGCTAAACCTATGCCCAAAAATCTCACCAATATTCTGTTTTGGTCTGCCATTTTGATTCAAAATGGTGCCCAGCATCCAAATGGTTATGAAGCCTGCCTCCCGCGTCTTGGAAACCCTTGTGCCCAGTTTGGTGATGATATCTTGAGAGGTGGCAGAACTTGTGCCAAAAAACCAGGCAAAGTCATGCCAAGGTGACGTTTTGGTCTGCCGTCAGAATGGCACCCAGCACCCACACATCGACACGACCCCCACCCCACCTCAGGAACCCTTGTGCCAAATTTGGTGATGTTATCTCAGTAGGTGGCTGAAGAGCAGGCAGACCAACCCCTTTCCAAAAATATAGTACAAGATGCCTCTTGAGCAAATGTTCTGCCCAGTTGCACAGCTGGAAGTCAGAATCCTTTCAGAGCTACTACTGCATGTCACCCGGAGATCTACCAGTGCATCCATTCCCAGGCTGCCTTCCGCCCACCCATTTGACCAAGGACCAGCTGAGTCTCTGTGTTGGTCCATGTGTAAGCAAGCATGTGCTGCAACAGTGATGCAGCTTTCAGCTCTCTGTCATCTCTCTCCATTCTTTGGCTCTCTTCTGCTTTTCTAAAGATGAAAAATTGCAGGCACCCTGCTTTCAAAAGAGGTTGAAGGAGCAGACAGATAGGTGGTTTAGAAGTTATGGAAAGCAGCCTGCACAATTTAGCTGTCGTTAGGAGGGAAAAGGTTAGCTGCTATTCAAACTATGAAAGACTGCAGGTGTGCTCCTTGATAATCCCACTTTGCAGAAAATGAAAATGCTCTGCTTGTAGTGATTGATTGATTGATTGATTGATTGAATGAATGTGTGTGTGTGTGTTTTAAGTACTTATCTTTAGGAGTTTAGACCAGTTAATCCAGAGATGGCTTTACCACAAGGCAAGGAGAGGTGGCGCCCTCCAGGTCTTGATGGACAGCTGCCATCATCTCAGTCCATTAGCTATGCTAATGGGACGAACGGGAGTTGGAGCCCAACAACATTTGAAGACCAACTTGTTGCCTTTCCCTGGCCTAATCCACAGGCCCAATCAGCTGGAAACGGTCCTGCATAAAACCTCTTAGGCACTGGGTGCAGTTCCTGCCTGAAATTCTAGAGAGCCTCTGGCATCCAGGGTTGATGGAATGGAGACAGATGGACCAATGATCTGACTTGCTACAAAGTGGGTAGAGTGATTTTCTAGATGTATGAAGGACTCCCTCCAGCTGGAGTCTAAGAGTCAGTGAGACAGTGTGGTGTAGTAGTGCATAGAATGTCAGACTAGGACCTGGGAAACCACAGTTCAAATCCTCACTTGGCCATGAAGTTCGCTGGGTGACCTTGGGCCAGTCACTGTCTCTCAGCCTAACCTACCTCACAGGGTTGTTGTGAGGAATATAAAAGGGGGAAAGAGCCAGTTATGCCACCTTGAGCTCCTTAGATAAAAAAAAGGGTTATTAATGCATTAAATAAATAAGTCAATTTGGTTTCACCTCTTCCAAAATGCTGGAACATCCAACCCACCTGGTCTAGAGCTGATGGGGAGCCCCGTAATCATATTAAATGACAATGTGAAATCGTTTCAATGATTCTTTTGTATGTCTTATGAGTTAAAATTGAATGACAGGCGGGAGCAGTAGGGAAGTGGGAATAGCTGGTCCTTTTCAGCATACATTATAAGATCTTGTGATTTTGCTGTTCCATAACTTTCTGTAGTTTGATACCTTTGTAGTCTTGCATTGTAAAGTTCCTTTGTAAAAGAAATAAGTTTGCTGTTCAGCAGCCCAATAGAATTAAAAAGTGTAAGTTTGACTCCATTAATTGTAGCAGATTGTCAGAGAAACTCCTAAACACCAGTCTAGAACATAGATGACTCCTGTTGATCCGAGATCTGCACAGCGATACTGACACGAGAGTCAGAGTGGGCCTAAATGACTGCTTGTCTCAATCTATCAAGTTAACTAGTGGTGTAAAACAAGGCTGTGTTTTAGCCCCCACGCTTTTCAACTTTTACATCAACGATATAGTTCCACATTTAGCCCAAGCTCACTCCCCCTCTGGTACTTAGAAACAGGAAGGTGTTCTGCTCGCTGTATGCGGACTTGTCTGGGCCTTAAAAACCTCCTGGAGGCTCTCAAGTCATATGGTAAACAAGAAGACCTCTAGGTTAACCACTCCAAATAAAAAACCAATGCCTTCAGAAAACGTAGCCCCCAAAATAAATCGACCCTTGAACACCATGAACTAGAGCAATCTCGTGTTTTCAAATATCTCGGAATCCTTTTTAGTGAAACACCGACTTGGCAGTGGCACATCAAGGCGGTGCAAACCAGAGCGCAGAACAGCCAAATAGCATTGCATCTTCTTCTTTTGCTATAAAGGCAACAGGAAGAAACTATTTTCCAGTTTCTTAGACTCCAAGAAGAGACTATATGTTAACCCTGATCTCAAATGCCACAAATAGAAATTATGAAGAGCTTCACATGCTCCCAGAAATGTTGGCTTAATTTGGGGGGCGGGGGTCAGCCTATAGCTTATCTCTGATCTTCCTATTTTCTACTTTTGACATTTGAGAGCTTTAGACACTCTCAAGAGCACTGGCTTAACTTGGTGGGTTTTCCCCTCTGAATCAAAAGTGAGCTTCAGAGACTTCCGGGTCAGCGCCATTGACGAATGGCGGAGTTCCTCCGATCGGAGGAACGGGCTCCGTGGAAATTGGGTCTTCCTGCTGCGGCGAAGGCGGGGACCCGCTAGAAATCCCAGGCAGAGGAGCCTGGGAACGTGGGGTTCGGCATAGCACCAAAAGCGCCTCCCCTACTCGCAGGGAAACCCCCTCTTTGGGGCTCCGGAGCGAAGTGGGGTGAGCAGCGCGGTGCAGCGAACCGATTGCTACTTTCACGGAGGGAAGCCGCACAGCCATCGCCGGAGAGCGCTGACTTTTTCCTGATGACAGTTGGACTCTAAACAAAGTACCCGTGAGTAAAAACGGAAAATCGGATCAAGAAATTTGTGAATTAGGCTCCGAAGCGGGAAGGTTTAAACAGGAAGTCCGCCTTCCACTTTTTGTAAACAGACTGAAGCAAAAACCTTGCAATCTAATAGCCTGGAAAGTTGTCTTAAAGATTGAAATTTCCTGCATCTACTACCAATAAAACCCCCTTGGAAGCAGGAGAAAAGGGGGGGGGGATTTGACTGTTTAAGCCTGCAGGAGAGAGAGTAAAGGAATATAAGTTTCCATCGTCCCAAACCTGGGAACGGGGTGTCAGGACAGAAATCGTTGGAGACGTCCATTGATTAAAAGTGGAGCATTTTGACAGATAGTCAAAAAAAAAAAAAAAAAGAGAGAGAGAGAGAGAAACAAACTAACTTCTATGCTGCTTTCTGCATTTCTGCATTTCAAAGAAACAAAGTATTTGAAAATCGAAAGTAATTTTCCTTTGTTGGATACGTTTTTAAAGATGGATACAAATAGAAATTGTGTCCCCTAGAGGGAGCCTGTCAGTTTGCTGTTGCAGCTTATTCGGAGACTTCACAGCTGCGAGATTGAGATCGTGGGACCAGTCGTTTGACCTTGAACAGAAATGTGCTGGGAGGAAGTTTTGGTGTCTGCCCTTGGCAGGACAAATGCATTGCTGGAGCAGTTGCATGAGAAGATGAACTTGATGAACGAAAAGTTGGACTTGATGACTGCTGTAGCCAGTGAATATGATTTAACAGGAAACAAGGATAAAGAAACTATACAGAGACCAATTCAGGAAACTGGTTTGACAGGGCAAGTCCAAGGGCAGATGAAGACGGAAGAGGATGCGACTGCACCCCAAGCAACACAAATGGTGAGACCCAAAGTCCTGCAGGAGCAAAAGCCGCTGCTTTGGAAGACTGAACTTGGAGTGTGACTGGAAGCGTCTGGAGTCAAGGAAGCTCTTAATTCTGGTGGGACTATGAAACAGGTTGACAATTATCTTTTGGATAACTACTCTTTGGATTACAATGACGATGACGGGGAGTGGGACTGCGGGGAATGGGCTAGCTTGATGAAGAAAAATGGAGACTATTACCGGCTGGAATTCCCCAGAGACCCACTCCCCAAGGAGAAAGGAAAGAAACTACGAAAGAAACCAACAAAAGACAAAGAAGAGCGTAAGCACAAACAAGAACAAGAAAATTTGCAGAAGGGGCATAGAAGAGACTTAAGGGCCTTGGACATAAGATCACCAGATTGATGGACTGGATGCAATGATTAGAAAGGACTGACATAACCCGAGACCAGGAAGAAGGGACGTTGGATAAAAACTAGAGAAAAAGAAAAAGTCGATAAAAAGAAAAATTTCTTTCTATTTTTGGAATTAGTGTAACACTAATGAAATATCAGGGATTATGCTGGAATGGAACCAATTGGCTTTAGTAAAAAGGATTTAAGGAGTTATGTAGAAATATGGTTTAAAATTTGAATTTTAAGATTTTTTAAGCAAGATAAGGTTAAAGAAATTAATGTAAATTGAACAATAGAATATAGCAAAAGATGGAAAGGATATGTTGAGTTAATAAATAAGATAGACTGTTAGATAGATAAATTATTTAAACAAAAATTGAGAAATATGGGAAGAATTTGCTGAAACAACGAATTAAGCTAGAATACAAAAAGGGAGGTGTGAGGAGGTCCAAGAAACAAGCAAATGAAAAGATGCAATATGGGATTTGTATTCTTTTTTCTTGTTTTTTCTTTTTGTATTTTCTTTTTGATATATTTTTCTGTTGTATTTTTCTGTTCTTTTTTCTTTCTTTTTTTCATACTTATGTATTTTTGAAACTTTGGATAAATATCATATAAATACAAAAGTGAGCTTCATTATCTGCTACATCATACTAACTACAGCCTCTGGGATGAGATTACTTGCAGGAAGGGGCCCCCAGACCACAAGCTTCCCCCACCCTCTGTTGCTGTTTTTCTGGTGCATTGTATGAGAAGTAGAGGATCCAGCAAATACGTCTGCAGACTTGGAAAGTGTTGTTAAGTTTTGCACAGAACAGTTGAAAAGACTTGGGTGCAGTGAGCTGTCCAATTTCCAGTGTGGCAAATGTGGAGATTCAATAGCAAAAGAACACACAACAGCTGGACAAAAGCATTCCCCCCCCCCCCGCTTCCATGTTTGAGATGGTCAGGTAGCTTTTTTATCTGGGTGGTTCCCAGTCTTCTTCTTTTAATTATTTATATATTTCAGAAGAACTTGCAACATTTTCTAATTTGCAGTCAGTTGTCTTTGGACTCCCCCCACCTCTCCATGGTTTCTTTAATTTTCCAAACAATACAGTGGTACCTCGGGTTACATACGCTTCAGGTTACAGACTCTGCTAACCCAGATAGTACCTTGGGTTAAGGACTTTGCTTCAGGATGAGAACAGTAATACAGCAGCAGCGGGAGGCCCCATCAGCTAAAGTGGTGCTTCAGGTTAAGAACAGTTTCAGGTTAAGAACGGACCTTGGAATGAATTAAGTACGTAACCAGAAGTACCACTGTACTGCATATTTTAGTTCTTCTATACCTTATCTTCTCCATAATATTTTAAATTTTAAACTTTACTGCTTTTCTTACTCTAAAGCAACTTACATTTTAGTATGATTACAATAATTTTAAAATAATCTAGAAACATTTTCCAATCCTACTTAAATTCTGCCTACTTAAATTTATTTCTAAATTTACTAGCTAAACTTGCCAATTTGGCATATAGTATTTCATCAGTTTCAACTGCCAGTCCGCTTTGATAGGTACTACCTCATCTTGCCATTTTTATGCATATAATATTCTCACTGCACTTCTCACCTTAAATATTTTCTTTATCTCATTATAAATCATCTCCCCAAATTCCTTGGCCACTCTACACATCCACCACCTATGTTAAAATGCACCTTCTCCTTCCTTACACTTCCAACAAATGCCCGATTCTGATTTTTACTTCTTTGCCCATTTACTTGGAGTTGAGTACCATCTGTAAATCATTTTCATTAAATTTTCCTTCACAGCATAACATGCTGTGAATTTCAAACCTGATTTCCATAGTTTTCCCCACAATTCTAGTTCTATATTATTTCCCACATCCCGGGCCCAGTGGATCATAGCAGATTTAACCGTTTCATCGTTAGTTTCCCATTCTAACAGGATCTTATGCATTAGAGATGCATAAGATCCTGTTAGAATCTGTAAGATCAGGATCTTATGATTAGTTTTTCTCTGTTTTCTATTAGTTCCCTCTCGAATTGGGAACTTTGATCCATAAAACCATGCTGCTTGTCTTGTTTGAACACCTCATTCAGTTGGTAATATTGTTCTAAATACACCTTCCCCCACCCGCAAGAAGGAGAGTTAGTGTAGTTCTCCCACACCAGGGTCAATTTCACCGCCAGTTGTTGAAGTTGCTGAAGTCCTTTTTTCTTTTAAAAAAAGGCTGTTGTCATTTTGCAGCCTAGAATAGGTGTACTGGAAAATTGCTTGTGTGTTTCTTTTTAAAAGCAGTAAACAAAGGTTTTCTTTGCTGGGAATAAAAAGTGGTTATCTAGATTTTGTGTGGATGCTGAGAGCTGGGTGAGATGGTTGCTTGAAAGACACTTATTAAGAGTCTTTTTGCTTGAAAAATAACACCAGTAATTTCCACCACTTCCTTCTTGGTGTTTGATCAGAATTGCCCAAAGCAGATGATGTAGCAGGATAATGGATAAACTCATTTAGTGCTACAATTTTGTTGTTGGGCTGCATAGATGCTGTGATTCTGCAGAGAAAGTACAGGCAGGTTGTACTGGGGCTTCCTAAGAAACTGGGCTAAACAATAAATAAAAAAATAAACCCCTATCCTTCATGGTTATGAAGATATTCTTGGATCTTTCTTCTACCAGGTTATTTGCCCATCTAGCCCAACATTGCTTTCTCTGACTGGCAGTGGCTCTCCAGGGTGTCAGGAAGGTTATGGCCTTTGCCATCACCTGCCACCTGATGCTTTTAAAATGGGAGATCCCAGCAATTGAAGCCGAAACATTCAGTGTTCTTCTGCCATTTGTGATGCTTCCCTAGGTGGGCAATATCTGCAGAAATCTGGGAAGCCGGTGGGTTAGCTGAATAATTCCAGCATTCAGAGGTCTGAGAGGCTTGAAAAGCCCTTTCTTTCGTTGGCACAGCCAGAATACATTTTGCAAACTCAGTAAAAAAACAAAATAAGAATAAAATAGCAGGAAGAATTGTGCAAAATAGATGTATTGCCAGAATGTATCAGTGCATCTTGGCAAATCTGGCGCATAATTTGTGTGAGTAGCAGACACCAAACCATTCTTGGAGGGGCCCTCTTGATTCTACCACATAGCAGAGTACCTGCTTTGCATGCGGAAGGCTCCAGGCTCAGCCCCTGGTATCTCCTGTTTCCTGTTTCAAAAGGATCCGGAAGCAGGTGATGCGATGACTCTTCCATGCCTGAATTCCAAATAACTTCTGCCAGCCAGAGCAGACCGCCCCTGGGCTCGGTGGGAAGTCTGGAGCAAG
This sequence comes from Podarcis filfolensis, assembly GCF_964270895.1. Taxonomy (NCBI): domain Eukaryota; kingdom Metazoa; phylum Chordata; class Lepidosauria; order Squamata; family Lacertidae; genus Podarcis; species Podarcis filfolensis. Next base: position 2,452,826 of record NC_139616.1, read on the forward strand.
GCAGCTTTCTGCCCTTGTAGGGTGAGGATGAGCAGGGGGCAGTTCCCTAAATGGGTGGTTAGATTCATAGGGCTCAATCACTTCCTGCCCCCTGAATGCGTGCAACCATTCTAGGGGGCTTTAAGAGCCAGCTTGTGATTCGGATGCCAGCAGAACTGTCACATGCACATAGAATCTGTATTTCCTTTTGAAAACAGCCAGTTCTAAATGCGGGCCTTCCTTGAGTGTGTTTTTTCTTTTGTCTTCTCAGAGAAATTATTTTTATAAAGGCTTCTGGGAAGAAAGGGGTTCTGTTTCTTTTGTTAAGGCAACTTTTCAGAGAGTTTTGTAATTAGGAAAGACGTTTTGGCATTTTCCAGCTACGCTTGGCTAATGAATGAGCAGGGGAGGGGGAGCAGGTGTATGTGTGTGTGGGGGGGGGACATGGCATAGTTTGAATATTTGATAACACATCCTGCGATTCCTCTTTAGGATGCAAAATAGAACCTTCAGTCTCTCTCAAATGGGACGCTGGACCTCATGAAGGAGAAATGAAACAAGATGGAAGCGCACTCACAATTTACGTGCCTTTAACATGCGCAGTTTCAACTTTATATTGATGACAGCTGGCTGGTTGAAATTGCACAAATTAAATGCATGGGAGGCGCAAAGAGAGCTTTTAAGCTCTCTGCCTTGCTTATTGGGCTCTGGCATGCTCTTGTGAGATCTCACAGGAACTTGGACAGCCCTGCGAGATCTTGCCAGAGCCTCCCAGAGCAAGGCTTCCTCAGCTCACAGCTCAAGAAAGGCAAGGATGGTCACAGGGGGTGGCTCCAAGGGGTTGTTTGAGTACACACATTGTTTGTGCAGACACACCACCCCCAGAACGTAAAGCTGAAAATGGGGGAGATGCTGAATAGGAGGGGTGGGTGGCTTGGTGGGTGGGTGTAAACAGAGGCCTTTGCCAGAGCTGCTGGAAGTTCACCAAAAGGCCAACAAGTGTCAAGGCAGGGAATCATCTGGTTACAAAAAGCTGCAGGATCTGGAGGGCGCCCAGAGAGACAACTTCTGTTGCACTCAAGTTCTGCTTGCAGGCTTCCAGTAAGCATGTGGTTGGACACGGGGAGAACAGGATGCTGGACTAGATGGGCCCTTGGCCTGATCCAATGGACAGACTCTTCTTCTGTTCACCCCCTCCCCCACATCAGAATTCCCCATTTTTCAGCGTTTGTCTCTTACTCATTCTTCCAGCTGGTCACATTTCACCTTTCGGAGGTCCAACTTGTCATTGGTTGTGCAGATTGAGGCTGATGAGAGTTGGAGTCCAATAGGTGCTCCCTCTTTGCACCTGGAGAAGAGGGCATGTTGGGGTGCACAGTGCTCACCTGACCTCTGGTCATTTGCATAACTGCAGCTTACTAGCGTTGACCTTACTCCCCCCTCCCTGCTAAGCAGCCAGCATTGCGGTGGGAAGGAACTTGCAGTTGAAGCCAGGAAAAGTCAAAGGTAGAAAGAAGAGATTCTCCCTGCTCCCAGCTTCCTTGACATACCTTCATAGCCTTTAGACCAGCGGGGAGGATGCCTTGCAGAATGCTGCAGTAGCTAGGATTCTTGCAAAATGTGTAGTGTTCTCCCAGTGTCCTTCCAGTACACACACACACACACACACACACACACACACACACAATCAATACAAAACAAAACAAAACAATACAATACAATACAATACAGTGGTGCCTCGCAAGACGAAAAGAATCCATTCTGCGAGACTCTTCGTCTAGCGGTTTTTTTGTCTTGCGAAGCAAGCCCATTGACGGATTAGCGGATTAGCGGCTTTTATCGGCTTAGCGGAAAAGCGGCTTAGCGGCTTAGAAAAAGGGGGGGGGGAGGGGAAAAAAACCCGCAGGAACTCGCAAGACATTTTCGTCTTGCGAAGCAAGCCCATAGGAAATTCGTTTTGCGAAGCACCTCCAAAACGGAAAACTCTTTCGTCTAGCAAGTTTTCCGTCTTGAGAGGCATTCGTCTTGCGGGGCACCACTGTACAATAATCTTAGAAGTTCAGTGAGCTATTGTGGTGAATGCCATGTAACTCTCTCCAGGTGTTGGCCTGCTGTTCCTGCGCAGTACAAATTATGTGTTTCCAAGGCTCTGTTTCAGTAAATGATCTGAATCTCCAGGGATACAAATCTGTGATAAGAAATAAACAACCCAATAGCAACTGCTGTAGTGCATTATAACACAGTTTACCCCAGGGAGAGCTCTTTGAAAATCAATACTCCTTATTACTCACGTTCTCTGTCGATTTTTATTTTTAGTTCACTGGGGGTGGATGAGGGAAATGTGTGCAAATTTATCTGTATGTGAAGTTGTCTGGAGATACATATTGAAACTGTATATAGCCAGCTGAATGTTCAAGCCGTCTGGCGCAGTTCCTAGAAATGCCAGACTCAAATTCACTTTGTTTGTAGCCCTCTCTGTTCAAAGGCTTTGTGTTTCTAATGGCATGTGGCCAGAAAATCTGTGGGTGGCCAAAATGCAGCCCACAGGAGTCTCCTGCAGCTCTTGCAGTAGGCTGGCACGTGACTTGGCTCACTTACATGAGTCACCTTCAGCAGTTTGCTCTCAAGTACTTCAGCATTTGAACATAGGAAGGTGTATTGTGCTGAGTGGCACCATCAGATGTTGATCTCCTAGTAGATCTCTGGGTGATTTCAAGTTCTTCAAGGGTTCCTGACTCACTTGTGTTTAAGAAAAGCAAAAACATAATGATTCTCCTCACTTTAGGCAGTTGAAATGAAGAAAGCCAACAAGGAGTGGACTGTTGTGTTCTCAGTTGTGTGCAAAGCTTGGTACCGGCTGGGATATGGGAGAGGGCAAGAAACGTTTCTTTATGCACTTCCATCTCTTACTCACCTTTTCTCTGAACAAAAAGTCCCAAACCTGCATCCTTTCCTCATAAGGCAGTCAACTCCATCAACTCCCTTGATCATTTTGGTTGTCCTTTCCTGAACCTTTTCCAGCCATGCACCTTTCCTCCCTGGTAAGGCTCAGTTTCATAATCTCAGGCTTTTTGGAATCAGCTTGTCTAATAAACCTGCAGATTGCAATGTTGCGGAGATGGAGGAGCTTTGTCTTAAAAGGCAGCCTCTTGGGAGAATTGTTGAGATGAGATGGGAACAGGAACAGATGGATCCATGATGTTGGCTAAAACGCACATTTGATGATTCCTCCTTTGTTGAGAGGAAGGGACCACTTAGCAAATATCAGTCGCTCAAGCTGTCTGAAGTGATTCATGATTAAAAAATTAGGAGATGAAAAATACCCTCTGTGTGATTCTCCCCCATCCACTCTCTCCACATCCTGCAGTGCCAAGTCTTTCAATATGCATAAATGAGTTTTGGGTTTCCTTGTTTGTACTGTGTGAATGTTCATATTAGCACCACTATCCCCCCTTCCTTGCAGGTGGTGATTTATGTACTTTCCATTCCTGCTTGGATTCAGCCAATGGCAAACAGACCAGCTCAGCTGGAGCCCATGGTAGCGCTCATGGTGATTATTCTTCAAACCAGCTTTAACAGGGCTTCAAAGTTAAGTGCTTCACTTTGGAGAGAATAGAACTGTCTGCGCCCAGCTTTGGGGCGAGGGAATTGTTTTATTGCTGGTTCGTGGGTGAGATTAGAAACAAGACTGTGTTTGATGGCTGATCCTTTTTTCTTTTTTAAAAACAAACCATTTAGTGTCCAATCCAGGATGAGCTTCTTCCCCACTATTCCCATTCCAGCAAAAACTGAAGACAGAACAGCCTTCCCCAACCTGGTGCCCTTCGAGCATTGTTGAACTACAACTTCCATTGCCTCTAACCATCAGCCATCTTGAATGGGACTAATGGGAGCTGCAGCCCAAAGCATCTGGAGGGCAAGGCTGAGCTAGAGCAGTGGGTTACAGCTTTTCTCTCTGGAAACGTGGCCATTACCCATTGGAAACAAAGCCCCATGAATTTGCTTATGTGAGATTCCACCTTCAGTTGTGTGTTAATTGAGCCAAGAGCCCCCAGTTTTTGCGGCATTTCCCTCTCTCTTTTGATAAATTGGAGATGGATGTGAATTAAGGGGTAACTATATCATGACATTAGAGGGACGCGGGTGGCGCTGTGGACTAAACCACAGAGCTTAGGACTTGCTGATCAGAAGGTCGGTGGTTCGGATCCCGCGATGGGGTGAGCTCCTGTTGCTCAGTCCCTGCTCCTGCCAACCTAGCAGTTCGAAAGCACATCAAAGTGCAAGTAGATAAATAGGTACTGCTCCGGCGGGAAGGTAAACGACATTTCTGTGCGCTGCTCTGGTTCGCCAGAAGCGGCTTAGTCATGCCGGCCACATAACCTGGAAGCTGTACGTCGGCTCCCTCGGCCAATAAAGCGAGATGAGCGCCGCAACCCCAGAGTCGGCCACGACGACCTAATGGTCAGGGGTCCCTTTACCTGTACCTTATATCATGACATTTATGAGAAGATGCCATCTGTTGCCCTACTCTTAGAGGAAATGAAAGAAGACTCTGATGCAATGAAGCCATGCAATTTTTGTTGGGTATTGTTGGTGGTAATAAATCTGGTTTGGCTAAATAATAAAAGGAGGATTCTCTGGATGCCTAGAGCCATGTTTGAGGCAAGTACACCTTGGTGAGAGAACTCCAGCAGAGATTTAGGATCATAAAAACATGGACCAAATAAACCATGGTAATATAGTCTGTCAGACCTTTAAAATATCCCCTTCTAAGTATCTTTCAAAGGTTCCCTTAGCATAGAAATAGAGACCACAGGTTTGGTTGCTTAAAAATTGTTTACTTATGTACATACTAAAGAAAGTATGGTGAATTGTATTGTATAGAACTGTCTTTGATTTGTATTCTTTTTCTTTTTTCATAGTACCATATATAACAATGTAATGTTGTCAAGCAAACTTAATAAAATAAAAAATAAAAATAGTTTACTTACAAACTTCAAAGGTGAGATTCATGTGCTTTTCTATATTGCAGCAAGAAAAGACAGGTAGTACAGCTAATTTTCAAAATTGGTAAACATTTCTAAATTATTTGCACAGAAATAAAAGATGGTTTGCTGAAGCCACGCGGTCTGGGCTTGGAGCGACCAGCCCAGACATCCTTACTGGTTGGTTGCATGGTGAAAAGAGAGAAAACAAAGGCTTTGGTAACTCTTTCTCCCAAGGTGAGGGGGTGTGACCTAGTTAGCTCTGGCAGAAGTGCTTCCTCTATGGTCTTAACACCTTCATGGATTAACTAGTTCCTGGTTATATGAGGCTGATACTTATACCACAGTTATCGTGAATGTTGTCTCATTGACTTCCTTTGACTTGACACACAGATGGTGAGGTGGGGGCAATCTAGTGAAAAGCACCCAAGCTCATATTGTAACCATCTGATTTTCTAACTTTGGTTTTGTTGCCAACGTTTGCTATGTTTTGAATATGGCCTATTTAGACTATCATCGTTAATAAGTGTTCTTGTCAAATTTTCAACCATTCACCTACCACTTAGAGCTGCTTGACATTTTGACAAGGCATTTAGAAAATATAAAGGCTTTTTATTTGAGTATTCAGCTACAGGCTACATCACAGGAATTGTTTAATGGGTTATTATCCGACTCTTACGTATCTTGGGAACAATCTGCTTGGAATCTCTCTGGTGTGAGCCCTGTGGAGACAAGACAGAGGCTTGACAAGAATCTGCACATGAAAATCCAGGTGCCACCCTAGATCCCTTGCCCAAGGAAGCAGAGCACCTGCGTCGGCTGCAGAAGGGCTCCATCTCCAGAGACTCCCTGATCTGTTATATAGCTAAGGCTGTGGTGTTAGTGAAAAGGGGGCCTGGGCATGTCCCTCGGTCTCCCCACACCTGCACCATTAATTTAAAGTATCCTAGGAACTGCAGTCCGATTAGGGCACCAAGGGTGGGAAGGAGACCCCAGTTCCCCTCCCAGAACTACAGTTCCCACAGTTCTCTGGGAAGAGAGGTTGCCCATGAAGCCGTCGGGGAATAGTAGCTCAGGGAGGGAAGGAGGAGGCCTCTTAAGCACTCACAGCACCCTTCGCAAGCTACAACTCCCATAATCCTTTGGGGGAAGCCGTGACTGTTAAAGTGGTTTCATGGTGCTCTAAATATGTGGTATGAATGTGGCCTTACTCCACACAGAGAGATAGGCAGGCCTCTCCTGGCAAGTGGGCTCCCTCCAGGGATATATCTTGCAGACCCCATTCCAAGGAAGGCCAAAGGTGTGCCCATTGGGGAGAGGCTAAAGGGCCCTTTAGTAGGGTGGGGCTCACAGCCCCATCCTGATCACAAACTTACAGGCCATTTTATCTTCAGTAAACTGCCTTTGTAATGTTATGGTGCAAATGGATTGAGTTGCTATTACAGTTTATTCATTTATTGTGTTTTCCCCCCCCCAGCCCCGCTTTTACATTTATTATGTCTGTATATATTGTTGGGAAGCCACTGTGGGAGGGTTTGTCCTAAAAGGGGGCTTTTTAATATTGCTTATGCTCCAATATTTTCTAAGCCCTGTAGACAGTGTCCCCCCCCAGGGGGCACTCAAGGGTACGCAGAACCAGCGCCTCTTTTTGTTGTTGTTAAAAAGTGTGGCACTTATGGTAACAAATTCATGGTGAAAAAAATCACTGCCTGTAAATATACTTAAAGATACAAAAGAGCTGTTCGACAGTGGAATTTGCTGCCAAGGAGTGTGGTGGAGTCTCCTTCTTTGGAGGTCTTTAAGCAGAGGCTTGACAACCATATGTCAGGAGTGCTCTGATGGTGTTTCCTGCTTGGCAGGGGGTTGGACTCGATGGCCCTTGTGGTCTCTTCCAACTCTATGATTCTATGAAAAGGAAGCGGAATCAGGAGGAAGGAGGAAAGCAGGCATTATTTACACACATACACTCCCTGCTCCCTCTTCCATACATTTGCTTTTTGAATAGCATCTCCTTTATATTAGTAACAGTTTGAGGAAGTGAAGCTGGGTAAATGTAATAAAGCACACAAAGAGACAAATATAAAATGGACTGGTGAAAAGTGTTTGTCCTTTGGGAAAGTTGGAATATAAAGAGTAAATGTGACCAAGAAAAATATATATTGACCTTGCATTAAGATTCCTTTTATTTAGTGTGAAAACACAACTTCCTACCCAAGAGAACAGTCGTGAGGATATAAGCAAGGGCGGGTGAGGAGGGAGCAATTCTTAGGTGAATTGCCATAAATGACATTTTTTGGTAAGCTGTATAGAGTTGATGTAGCATTTTGCGGTGTGGCTCGTGTTCAGATCAATAAGACAATCTGGAGAGATTAGATGCAGCCTGAACATCCTATAATAAAAATCCGCATTGTGTCCAGTGCTGGATGACATCTGTATGTTTTAGACTTAAGCATGGGATTACCTTGCTTATGAAATAAGATACTCGGAGCAAGGACACATTGGCCATTTCCCCACTTTATTGATTTGTGTATCTCAGTCACTTTCTGTGTATATAGTTTATATACCTTTTACAGATAACTGGAGCCAATTTACTATTTTTCTCCAAGGAGGAGATTCTAGCACCCTTGTTGGGGTCACAGCACAAGGCTCTTTTACAGACTGATCATACAGCCATCAGGCTTCGCTGCATGAGTCCTCTTCCTCATGTTTCCCACTGTCACACACTTTCTACTGCCTTGAGCAATCGAAGGTTTCAGAGAAATCACCACCAGGCTTAGTCTCCTTTGGATGAGAGACAATTCATCTAAAAGTTAAAATCAAAAGTTAAAATGAGAAATCATGTAGCTGTTATGGGAAGATGTTTTCTTAATTGGCTGCATAAACCTGGCAGAATAAAACGAGTTCTCAGCCAGTGTTTAAAAAGTGCCTGCTGAATCTCTAGTGGCAGAGCATTCCGCAGGACTGGGCCAATGACATTAAAGACTTGGTTTCTTGTTGCTGTAAAATGAGCCTCACCAACAATGACCAACAATCCTCTCAGATGATCTCAGTGATCGATCTGTGATCGAGAGTTCAGGAGATCCCTGAGATACCCTAGACCAAAGTTGTTCAGGACTTTGTAAATTAATGCACACCATACCACACCTCAACACTAGGCATCATTTTGTGCACTTGATGTTTCCTCTTGCTCAGTTTCTTTCTAAATGAAGAGGCTCCTGGCTGTTGAAAACTTTCCTCATAAGGGAGTTTCTTTTACCCCTCAATCATTTTGCTTTTCTGCACATTTTCCTGCTCTAAAATATCATTTTACAGACTTGCAGTGACCAGAACTAAATGCAGTGTTCCAAGAGTGACCACACCAAAGATTTTTATAGCAGCAGCAGGAGGAGGAGGAGGATCCTGGCAGTTTTATTTTCCATCCCTTTCCTTAAAGATTCCTGACATGAAATTCACCCTTATCTCCCTCTCTCATGGTGGAGCAGACAAAAGAAAGCACTTTTTCATGCAACCTGCCATTAATTAATGGAAGCTGCTGCCATATGTTGTGGTGGCGGCTGCTAGCATAGATGGTTTTAAAAGGGGAGTAAGAATGAGTCTACTAGTTTATGACAGCTGTAGGGAACCTTTGGGATCAGTGGCAGGATGTGGCTGGTGTCCTACTTGTGGATTTCCTTGTGGATTTCCTTGTGGGAAACAGGATGCTAGACTTGGTGAACCTTTGGAATGAGCATCAGGGCTGCTCATACGTCCTTAAGCTTTTGTGGGTGCCTCATTCAAATGTGTAGGGAGATCCCCAGCTGTCATGGAGCCCATCTTTTAACCTTTAGCAGCCAGTAATGAAACTGCCCAGCTGCCCAGCTTGGGCTACTGGCCATCACCAATCTGTCTGACACAGAGGATTAGCCAACCAGCAGCTGTAAGACCAAATTTGCATGCTGAGGTTTTTGCATTGTGAGATGGGAAAAAATTGAACAAACTAGTCTTCAGAAGAAGGTAAAAGGTGTGCCTGCTCAGGACTGGATATATGAACTTGATTATGGATATTATGCCTGCCCTTTATAAGATGTGAAAATTACAGGGCTGGATAATCGTTCTCTAGCTCAGGGGCATTTTCCAAACTCTTAGTTGACTTAAGTTGGGTTGACTCTGATTTAGTGGGAAATGGCTTGGTTTATCTTCTGATCTGATCTGATGTGCAATGGGCAAAAGTTGTGCATCTCATCTAGAGACTGCTTGTTATTACTAGGTCTTTCTGTGATTTTCCAAGGTGTATAAAAACTCCAGAATGTGGTATTGAATGCAGAATTTAGCTTCCTGAATGAAACATTGTGAAGATAATTATTCGCTTGTTCATGTAAAGATAATCATGAACCTTACTGTAATTGCTGCAGTATAAATTATAACAATGCAGTCTGCTCACATTATACTTAAAATGCAATGCTAAATCTATGATTATTGCCATAAGCCTCCCCCTTTTATGTTGAATGAATGCAGTGACACTAATTGGCTCAGAGAAGGGAGGACTCTGGTTTAATTTGCCCGTTAACATTCTCTTTCTTTCTTTGAATGTAGCATGATAAATTCTCTTGGACCCTGAGAGGTCAGCTTGAAATTTGGTCTGCTCAGGACACCATTATATGCTTGAAACTTGAACTGCAGGTTGCATCCCCCATCCCTAAAATCCATTTAAAGCGAGGTCCAGAAATTGTAAAACACAATACATTTTGGTGTGCCTATACACTTCAAAACCCGAGTTAAGCCAGTTCAGTGAGGAGTAAATTCCATCTTGAATCACAGCCCGGCTATTCCCCAGCAGTGGCTTGTTTTGGTGTGATGAAGGAACCCATGGAACAGACAGGGGTTTCAGCACCACGGGGAGCTCATGGAGAGCAACTTGACCTATCAAAGGTTGAACAACAAACTGAGCCTCAGAAAGCCTTTGCTGCTTCTCCAGGATCCTTCCCCTCAGCAACTTAAAGGGTCCACTCTCTGGCCTGAAGACAGACACTCCTCCTATGCTCCATGGCTTCCTGTGCTTCCTGACTGGTGAAATAATGTGGGAGGCGTTTGGCTCATCAGGCTTTGGGGGAAGATGGCCATGGGAGTCTTGGCACTTACTCTCTACAGACCCTAGTGCTGTGGAAGGTTGCTCCATGGACTCCAAACCCCCACCAGTAGGCTCAGAGCCCTGAACTGGGTTTGGTTCCTTAGTTGGTGATAGCGGCTGTTAACTCTGATGGACGCTGGAGTCATGACACACTGTCCCTGTGTTGAATACTATTCTATCCAGGATGGAAACGGTTAAGGGGTGATATGATAGCCATGTTCAAATATATAAAAGGATGTCACATAGAGGAGGGAGAAAGGTTGTTTTCTGCTGCTCCAGAGAAGCGGACACGGAGCAATGGTTCCAAACTACAAGAAAGAAGATTCCACCTAAACATTAGGAAGAACTTCCTGACAGTAAGAGCTGTTCAACAGTGGAATTTGCTGCCAAGGAGTGTGGTGGAGTCTCCTTCTTTGGAGGTCTTTAAGCAGAGGCTTGACAACCATATGACAGGAGTGCTCTGATGGTGTTTCCTGCTTGGCAGGGGGTTGGACTCGATGGCCCTTGTGGTCTCTTCCAACTTTATGATTCTGTGATACGAGAGAAGTGTAGAGCAAAAAATGGGAGATCATTGCAGGGTTTTGCTAGTGGCAAGGAGAAGTGCTGCTCATGTTTCATTGGTTCATTTCTTTTCCCAAAATATCTAAAAGCAACTTACAAAATGCTAAACTGCAGAGCAACTTATGAGAATTGTTTTCTGTCTCAGTTTGCGTACTTGAAGCTGATTTTGACAAGAGGGTTTTGTTAAGAGGAGAAGGAGGGTGTCTTTATTAAGTGCTGCTTGCTTAATCATATAACGGCTTACTGGGCACAGTGCTCCTAGGGGGAAGCTGAGCCGTCTTATAATAAAAGAATCTTGAAGACAGCAGGAACTTAAGACACCGCAGAGGACAGGTTGCTAGGCCTTGCAGTGGTCTGAGAATTCCTGAAGTGCAAAGATGCTGCACTTCTTGGAAGACTCTTGATGATTAAGATGTTCTTTAGATTGACTGGTTTGAAGGTGTTGATGAGAAATGTCCATATGCCATAAATGTGGAGTTTTAGATGGAACTGACAGAGTAGCAAGCAAGGAACAGGCAGTGCAGACTGCAGCAGCCATATTACTGAGTCAGCATTCTTACTTTGCAGTGCTCCTACAATCATTGCCCAAAGTGAAGCTACAGTCCTCACAGAGTGTCAAAGCACATGCAGTGTTATGATGACACTGAGCTTCTTGGTAATTTCCTATTTTTCTTAAAATGGTGTTTGTCACCTGCAGGTTTTAAATATGCTTGCATTAAAAATACATTTAAAAACTACAAACATACTGCTTGATTAATCTGGGACACACATTTAGTCTCTCAGAATGCTTTTGATCAATTAATCTACCCAATTTATCAACAGAATGTTGAAGACTTAAGAAGACCATTAGAATTTTCAATGGTCTCATGTGGTGGGCTAAAAAAGTGGACCATTAGGAACTGGTACTGTAGGAATGTGGACCTGGCAGCTGTCTCCTGCATGAGTATCATTTAAAGGCACCTTCACATGTTGAAAGCGTAGGGTACAAGCAGTGGCGTAGCGTGGGGGGTGCAGGGGGGGGCGGGCCGCACCGGGCGCAACATCTGGGGTTAGGGCAAATCCATGGGTTAGGGGGCGCAAATCCACGGGTTAGGGGGCGCAAATCCACGGGTTAGGGGGCGCAAATTACTTGCCTTGCCCCGGGTGCTGACAACCGATGCTACGCCACTGGGTACAAGGGAGATCCGTTTCCCATTTCAACATGGCAGGGACAAACATTTTGGAACTTGATGGCTCCTCCAAAGAGTATTGGGCTTCAACAGAATATCACTTGCCTCCATCTTCAGACAACGGACATCAAAGTGAATAACTGTGTGGCTGGCAACTTTATGGCTGGCAGTACTCTTATCATTTTGATTAGACAAAGAATGAACATCCAGGTGGATCAAAAGTGCTAGACACATGCTCAGAGTTGTTGCTTATCACCGCAAGATGTTAACTGACATTTGCCCCTACATCTTTCTCTCCCCCACCCCCATTTCTGGCTTTCAGGCAGCCAGCTGTTATACAAAGGAGAACTCATAAGGTCTGCCAGATACAGCAGATTAAAGTTAAAGACTGCAAGCACTCCACTGTGGTGATGATGGTCAAATCCCATGTTAGCTGCCTACCAAAACCAAGTGCATCATGTGATTTACCTAACGGAGCTTCCCAAGTATTTTGCAGGATGGTTAAAACTTGCTAATTTTGAATATATCTAAAGTTCTGTCACCTTTCCTCATTTCATGCATCATTCTGTAGTGAGGGTTCAAAAAATGAGCAGCTATCATTTTAAGCTTGGGGTTTTGGGGTCTGGAGCAAAGTTTGCATTGCTGTTTTATAGAAGAGGCCGCAGTGTGCATGCATGAGATTCACAGTTGACCCTCCCTGCCCACCCCCAAGTAACCAAGCTGTTTGGACAGGAATCTTAATTGCATTGATACAAAGACAGATCGGATGTCCTGCAAGGGAGAGTTGTGTGCCTTCTGTGTACTGTTGTACAATTGACTTAGGGGATCCCAATTTGCAGACTGCAGCAGTTTCTCGGGTCATGAAATTGAAAGTCAGCACTCTGTTGGAAGTGGTGTCTGTGCCTCGGGGTCATCGCTGGCCACATTGCTCCCATTTGATGAGGCAAATAAATTCCTCTTGATTTTTAACCCCTTTTTTGCTGAGGAATGGGTGGGCATGCAGACCCTGGAGTTAGTTTTACAACTCTTGTTCACAGTGCAAAAGAAATTGTCTCCCTGATGTGCTTGTTCTTCATGGCAAGCTGGTAAGAGAAACTTTCTTTCTCCTCTTAATATAATATTTGAACCCAGTGGGGACCATGCAATGAATCTGAATGTTTGGAGATTATGGACAAAGCAAAGGAGGTACATTTTCACACAGCACAGCATTCATCTATGGAACTCATTCCTACAAGATGCAGTGATGGTTACCAATTTGGGTGGTTTCAGAAGGGTTAGGCAAATTACTGGAGGATAAGACTCTTAATATCTTCTAGTCATTATGAACATCAGAGCATTTTATGTTATTTTATAGAAATATTTATAAAGAACTATTCATAAAAAATCAGAACAGTTTATAACAATTGGACATAAAACTGTATAATAAAACCATTCAAAAAAGTTAAAAAATCAGGTAACTCTTATGGAAAGATGTATTCTTAACTGCCTGCATAAGCCTGATAGAATAGGAAGGTTTTCAGCAGGCATTTTAAAGTTAAAACAGAAAGCTCCTGCTATATCTGTTGGCACAACAGCCCACAATACTGGGCCAACAGCACTAAAGGTTCGGTTTCTTCTTGTCAAATGAGCTGTGCCATCTCGGAATGACCAACGATGCTCCTGTAGATAATCTAAGTGATCAAGCTGGGATAGAAAGGTCCAGGCAATTCCTGAGGTAAAGGTAAAGGTACCCCTGACCGTTAGGTCCAGTCGCGAATGACTCTGGGGTTGTGTGCTCATCTTGCTCTAAAGGCCGAGGGAGCTGGTGTTTGTCCACAGACAGCTTCTGGGTCATGTGGCCAGCAGGACTAAACCACTTATGGTGCAACGGAACACAGTGACGGAAACCAGAGCGCACGGAAACGCTGTTTACCTTCCCACTGGAGCGGTACCTATTTACTTGCACTGGCGTGCTTTCGAACTGCTAGGTTGGCAGGAGCAGGGACTGAGCAGTGGGAGCTCACCCTGTCGCCGAGATTCGAACCGCACAGCCTTCTGATTGGCAAGCCCTAGGCTCTGTGGTTTAGACCACGGCACCACCCACGTCCCATAATTCCTGAGGTACCCAGACCTAAGTTGTTCAGGGCTTTGTAAATTAATACAAGAACCTTGAACCTAGCTTGGTAGCAGATGCACAGCCAGTGCAGATGATTTTAAAAATGGTGTCATGTTGCTGGCCAGATGCCCCCATCAGCAATCTGGCTGCCATATTCTGCACCAGCTGCAGCTTCCAATCTGAACCCAAGGGCAGCCCCACAGAGAGCGCACTGCCATAATCCAATGCATGGTCTGTAAGAACTGGATCAGGGCAATGACCTAGTCCAGCATCCTGTTCTCACAGTGGCCAACCAGATGTCTGTGGAAACCTGCAGTCAAGACCCAAGTGGAAGACTGTGTATCAGTCATGACAAAGAGGTAAAGATGCTTAAATGCTAAGGATCCTGAATGGGAGAGTGTTTTGTGCTCATATCTTTCTCGTGGGCTTCCCACAGGCACTTTGAGAATCCTAGAATTGGAAGGGACCCCAAGGCTTATCTAGTCAAACCCCATGCAATTCAGGAATCTCAGCAAAGCATTCAAGACAGATGGTCATCCAACCTCTGCTTTAAAAACTTCAAGGAAAGAGAGTCCACCACGTCTCATGAGAGTCCCTTCCACTGTTGAAGAGCTCTCCCTGTCAAAGTTCTTCCTGGTGTTTAGTCAGAATCTCCTTTCTTTCAGCTTGAAGCTATTGGTTTGAGTCCTACCCTCCAGAGCAGGAGAAAACAAGCATGCTCCCTCCCCCATGTGACAGCCCTTGAGATATTTGAAGATGGCTATTGTATCTCCTCTCAGTCTCCTCTTTTCCAGGCTAAACATACCTAGCTCCTTCAGGCGCTCCTCATAAGGCTTGATTTCCAGACCTTTGATCATCTTGGTTGCCTTCTTCTGCACACGTTCCAGCTTGTCATCATCCTTCTTAAATTGTCATGCCCAGAATTGGTGTACCAGTATTCCAGGTGTGTCTGACCAAAGCAGAATAGAGTGGTACTGTTAATTTCAGGGAGGTGGTGGTACTGTGGTCTAAACCACTGAGCCTCCCGGGCATGCCTATCGGAAGGTCGGCAGTTTGAATCTGTGCAATGGGATGAGCTCCTGTTGCTCTGACCCAGCTTCTGCCAACCTAGCAGTTTGAAAGCATAGCATCACGAGTAGATAAATAGGTACTGCTGCAGTAAACGGTGTTTCCGTGTGCTCTGGCACTCATCACAGTGTCGCATTGCACCAGAAGCGGTTTACTCATGCTGCCACATGACCTGGAAAGCTGTCTGTGGCAAACGCCAGCTTCCTCAGCCTTAAAAGCGAGATGAAGGCCACACCCCATAGTGCTTTTGGCTGCACTTAACCATCCAGGGCTCCTATACACTATAATTCTGTTGGTGCAGCCTAGAATAGCATACCTTCAAGCTTGTTAACGTCCTTCTTAAATTGTGGTGCCCAGAACTGGACATGGTATTCCAAGTGTGGTCTGACTAAGGCAGAATAGAGCAAGACTATGACTTCCCTTGATCTGAACACTAGACTTCCTTCTGTTGATTCAGCCTAGAATAGCATTTGCTTGTTTGCTGCTGCATCACACTGTTGACTCATATTAAGCTTGTGGTCCACCAAGACCCCTAGATGCGTTTCACATGTACTGCTAGTAAGCCAGGTGTCCCCCATCTTATATTTGTGCATCTGGTTCTTCCTCTTCAAGTGCAGAACCTTACATTTGTCCCTGTTGAAATTCATTTTGTTAGCTTGCACCCTGTTCTCCAATCTGTTAAGGTCATTTTGAATTCTGAATATGTATTCTGCAGCATTAGATACCCCTCCCAGTTTGGTGTCACCTGCAAATTTTATGAGCAATCCCTCAATTCCTTCATCCAAATCGTTTATAAAGACGTTGAACAAGAATGGACCCAGGACAAAACCCTGTGGCACCCCACTTGTCACTTTCCCCCCAGGATGACGAGGAACCATTAATGAGTAATTAATGGTTGCGTTCAGTCCACCCACCAGCTACAAATCCACCTACAGTAACAGTTACCTTGTTCAACACACATTTTACCAGCTTCCTTGCAAGAATATCATGGGGACTTTGTCAGAAGCCTTACTGAAATCAATATGCACTATGTCCACAGCATTCCCCATATCCACCATCAAAAAAAGAAATGAGATTCGTCTGACATGACTTGTTTTTGAGAAACTCATGCTGGGTCTTAGTAATTACAGCCTCCTTTTCTAAGTGCTCACAGATTGACTGTTGAATTATCGGTTCTAGGACCTTTCCTGGAATCGATGTCAAGCTCACCAGTCAATAGTTACTGGGTCTTCATTTCCCCGCTTTTTGAAGATGGGGACAACATTTTCCCAACTCCAGTCTGCAGGGACGTCACCTCTTCTGCAAGAATTTTCAAAGATAATAGACAAAGTCTCTGAGATACATCTGAAAGCTCCTTTAGTACCCTTGGATTCAGCTCATTAGGCCCTGGGGATTTGAATTCATTTAAAGTATCTAGGTGGTCCCTTACTACCTCTTTTTCTATTTTGGGCTGCAGCTCTTTCCTTACACCATTTATTCTGTTATCACCAGGTTGGGCATCGCTTTCCTTTTGAGTGAAGACAGGCAAAGTAGGTGTTCAGCAGTTCCGCTTTCTCTCTGTTACCCAATAGCATTGCTCCATCTACTGCACCTACCACTTGCTTGTTCTTCCTTTTGCTTCAAACATAGCCAAATAAACTACTACTACTACTACTATTATTATTATTATATTTTTTATTGGATTTTACATTTTTATCATAATAACTACATATCAAATAGCAAAAAAGTACAATTCCCAAATTTCCCCCTCCTCCCCCACGATTAACTTCTCCTGTTTGCTTTATTGTATCTTAATATTGAGTTCTTTATATTAAATATTGTTATGCACATATCATTTTACCATCATCTTTGTAATTTATATTTTTGTTAATTGTAAGTGTTTACTCAAACCCTGCTAGTGAGTCCATTTCTTTACATTGTTTCTGTTGATACAACATAAATGGTTCCCAAACTTTTTAAAAGTCTCCATTGTCTTTGTCTCTAAGTCTTTCTGTTAGCTTTGCCATTTCAGCATATTCCATCAATTTTTCTTGCCATTCTTCTTTAGTTGGTATTTCCTCACTTTTCCATCTTTGGGCTAGCAGTATCTTAGCTGCAGTTGTAGCATACATAAAAAGTTTCTTCTTCTCTTTTGGCAGATCTTGACCTGAAATGCTTAATAAAAAAAGCTTCTGGTCTTTTAACAAAGGTAATCTTAAACATTTTTTTGATTTCATTATAAATCATATCTCAATAACTTTTAATTATTTTGCAATTCCACCACATATGAAAAAACATGCCTTCTTTTTCTTTACACTTCCAACACTTTATTAGAGCCTGTTCTATACATTTTTGCAGGTGTGATATACCATCTATACATCATTTTCATATAATTCTCATTTAACAATATACAGTCAGTAAATTTTAAATTCACTTTCCAGTTTCCCCCAGTCTTCCATTTGTATATTGTGTCCTAAATCTTGTGCCCACTTAATCATTACACATTTAACCTCCTCATCTTTTGTTTCCCATTCTAGTAGTAAATTAGACGCTTTCTTCAAAAGTTTGGTATTATCCTCTATGATTTCTCTTTGAAATTTAGATATGGTATAACTGAATCCTTATTGTCTTCTTTAAATACCTCATTTAGTTGACGATATTGCAGCCAATCGTATACATATTCTCTAATCTCATCAATTTCCTTAAGCTTTAATTTCCCTTCTATCTCTGTTAATAGATCTCTATATGTAGGACATTTTTCTTCCCTATTTATTTTTTTAATTGAAGTTACTTCTGCTGGGGACAGCCACCATGGGTTTTTTTGTTCTAATAGATCCTTGTGTTTTCCCCATACTTTTAAGTATGATTATGAAATCCTTTATGTATTTTCCCTTTTATTATTATTATTTTTAACCTCTCTTTCAAGCCTGAGCTCATTCTGAGCTTTAGTCTGCCTGACCTTCACCCCACAACTGTTGGCCACATGTATATTTCCCCTTTCTTCCATTTGTTATACATGCCCTTCCTAAATCTCAGCTCATGTGTAAGCTGCTTCTTACAGCTCATTCTGTAACCCACACTGGTTTCCTTAGATGCCTCCCAATTTTCTTTATTGTTGGAATTGTCTGCATTTGGGCCTTTTCTCCTTTTAGAAAACATCCATCTTGAACTCCCTTCTCTCTTAATATTTCTGACCATGGGATCTCACCCAGTAGTTTCTTAAGCTTTTTGAAACTGGCTTTCTTAAGGCATTGTCTATGCCCAGCTACACTCAGCTTTCCCTTGCCTCTGCATTGTGAAACCCAGGAGGATATGATCACTTCCTCCCAAGTTTCCGAGTACTTCCACTTCTTCCACTTCTTTGATCAGTTCCTCCATGTTGGTGAGGACCAGGTGCAGGATAGATGATCCCTTTGTTGCTTCTTCCACCTTCTGGAAAATGAAGTTGTCAGTGAGGCAATGGAGGAATTTGTCACACCTTAGATTGTTGGCAAAGTTTGAGTTGCAGCATTGTATTAATGCTCTCAGAGCTCTTTTGAGGCCAATTGGTGTTCTTGAAAGTATTGCTGCATCGTCTGCACAGAGCAGAACAGAGATGTGTATTCCAGCTAGTTTTGGAAAGTGGAAGAGGAGGGAGAAAGGTTGTTTTCTGCTGCTCCAGAGAAGCGGACACGGAGCAATGGATCCAAACTACAAGAAAGAAGATTCCACCTAAACATTAGGAAGAACTTCCTGACAGTAAGAGCTGTTCGACAGTGGAATTTGCTGCCAAGGAGTGTGATGGAGTCTCCTTCTTTGGAGGTCTTTAAGCAGAGGCTTGACAACCATATGTCAGGAGTGCTCTGATGGTGTTTCCTGCTTGGCAGGGGGTTGGACTCGATGGCCCTTGTGGTCTCTTCCAACTCTATGATTCTATGATTCTATGATTCTAAGTTTATGTTTTGGAGATGGCCCACTGTGGAGTTGATATAGAAATTAAATAAGGATGGGGCCAATATGAAGCCTTGCTTGACACCTTTCTCAGTTTCAATGGCATTGGTGAAATGGCCCCGAGGGTTACATCTTATTCTGAGTGAGGTCCCTTCATGTAACATACAAATTAAATAAAGTATACGTCTGTCTATTGAGGTGGCCTCCAGTTTTTTTCCACAGTTTAGCTCTGGGTATGGAATCAAATGCTGCTTTGAAATCTATAGTAGCAGCATAGAGGGAGGTTGTGTTGCGGGAGGAGTACTTCTCAATGAGATGATGGAGTAGTAGGCGCTGGTCACTAGTGGATCGGCCTTCCCTAAAGCCAGCTTGCTCCTCTGCAAGTATATTTTCTTGTTCCATCCAGTCATGGAATTTCCATTGTAGATGTCTTGCGTAAAGTTTACTGATTACGTTGAGGAGACTAATTGGTCTGTAGTTTGCAGCATCACCCTTTCCCAACTTTTAATATATAGGGACAATGATTGCAAGCCCCCAGTCCTTGGGGGCCTGGCCATGGGTGTCAATGCAGGTGAAGAGTGAGGCCAGAGTAGGGGCCCAGAATTCCATATTGTTTTTAATGGCCTCTGGTGGGATTAGATCTTCCCCTGGGACCTTCCCCAGTCTTAGCTGAGCTACCAAGTTCTTAATCTCTGTCACCATCCAAGCAGAGGTGTCTGAGTAGAGTTCCTGAAAGTGTGCCTCCCAGGTCCCTTGGGTGATGTGACAGTCCACCATGTTTGGGCCATTGCTTTGTGAGCTAGAAGTAATATGCCAGAATGTGCCTGAATCATTGGATTTGACTGCCTGGATAAGTCGTGTCTAGGTGTTCTTCATGGCTTCCCTTTTCTTGTGTCCCAGCAGATGTTTGTAGTCAGTATCTCTTCAGCTGGAGGAGGTCCATTGCAGCTGTTGGTCTTGGATATATAGTGTTGCTCGGTTGTTCACAGCAGCGCTCGAGATTCGTAGGAGGATGACCTGTGCCACAAATCCGTTTTAATGAACACATCAAAGTGCTCTGTAAATGATAGTTAAAGCCTTTATATATCAACCTTTTGTGCTCTTCCACACCTGCCCAATGTTCCTGACCCTTCTTTTGGATTCTTTTAGCTTCTTTTAAATTCTTATAGATTTTTATATTCACCTTGTGTTTTAGCTTTCGAAAGCACTTTTTAGATTATAAATGCTGGTCTATGACCGTAATAAAGATTTGAAATTGAGTTGCAGCAGATATTGGGGAAACTGAACTCTCCCACGACTACTATATCTCTCCTTTCTGAATATTTGGCAATCTACTGTAGAAAGGCTCATCCAAGTCTTCTGTCTGGCTTGACAGTTTATAGCAGACACCCACAGCATGGTCACTGTTGTTTCTCTCTCCTGTATCATAAAATCTCCACACTCATAAAATCTCAGCCTGCTTTCCATGCTCCAGGCCATGGATTTCTTCACAAGTGCACACATCCCTTACATATAATGCTGCTCCTCCTCCTTTCCTGTGTGGTCTATTCCTTTTGAACAGGTTGTACCCCTCAATTCCTCAGTCATGGTCTCATCCCACCAGCCTTCAGGGAAGGCTTTTGATCTGGCCCAGCAGGGCAAGTCTTGTGTTCTTCTGTCAAAATTCTGCAGCTGCATTTCAGGCAACAGAGCAGAAGTGAATGTGCTCTTCAATTAATTTGGCAGGAGAGCACTCCCTCCCTCCCTGCCATCATTTAAGCTCCTCTTTGTGAAATGGTGAGAAATGTTGTTTCCTGCACAGAGCTTTGATGTTGTGGACCATTTGAAGCAAAATGTCAGGGTAACTTTTTTACATATCTGTTACGTTTTGATTCGTGAAATGTGGCATTCAGTCTTGGTAAGAAATGTTTGTGCCGATGTGATACATTTCCCAGTACTGTTCATTCTTTCCTGCTGGTGTCCCCCCGCCCCCCTTGAACACTTTACCAAGAGAGAGGGCTTGGGAGATGCAGAGATTTTAAATTCACGCTTGCCTCCTTTGCCCTCCAGAGATTTTGTTCAGAGATCAGATGGGCTAATGTAGCAGAACAGCTCCCATGGAATTTGCAGCAAGTTACAGTCTGTGACAAGAGAAGGGGAGCATTAACCTTCTGCAAAATCTGCACTCAGCGATGGAAATTGGAGGTTATGATGCTGATGTGTCACATCCAGATTTCTGTCTCTGTCTCTCACTGTAGTCTTATTATCAAAGGCATGTTACAGGAGAGATACTTTACAAATGCTTGGGTTTTCAGGTGATCTTTTCATGGACACCTGAGATAACAGAGTCTCATCGAAGTCTGAAGCATTTTCTCTCCCTCTCTTGGATGTTGATGCACGCATTCATCTGTGCAACCCCCCTGGTTCCTCATTTCCTGCAAGTATAAAAACTGGTCAGTTAATAAAATGACAATCCATGATTAAGGGTGCAGTGTGTAACTCACTTTTAGTGTGTCTTGGTGAACACACTTGGTTCAATAGAATATTTTACCTCCAAAGAGTTCTAGACCACTATGCAATGAATGCTTGGGGCCTTTTTAAAAAACCCCTAAAGCCACCATTAAACTTAAGCGACAGACTCTGTATTTGTTGTGTGCTGTTATCTTCCTTTCAGAAAACAGAGTCACCCTCTCTTATTCCTCAGAACGTCTTTATCAGATTGGTGAAAATGTAGATAGAAGAGCTGACTTGTCAAAACTTGGCTCTCCCTGGTGCAGCTGGAAATGGCTTTTGAGGTAGAATGAAACTGCTGCAAGGCCACATTCAGGTTTTGAAGAGCTCACGTGATGGGGGGGAGGTGCTCCTCAGACTCACCTCCCCCTACTATATTCTCTCCATTTGCTGGAGGAGAAAGCTCTGCAGCACTGCTGCAGGGTCCTAAATGGGGGGGGGGCTATTTCTGCAGACTCGGTTCTTCTCCTTGAATATGTGGATGGCAGTCAGGTTGCAGCAGAGAGAGCAGAGAACCTGGGAAACTGTCAGTGCTGGTCTCTCTCAGTTTCAAGTTCACTTCTCCACATTTCCATACCATGAAGACCCATCAGCATTTTAGAACTCATTTCTCCAAATGCACATGTTTCTATGCAATTTTGCCTAAAATACACATTTTTGAAAGTTTTTTTTCCACAAATATACACATGTTCTGCACCCTTCCCCCTAACACATTTATTATTGTAAACATAATTGGTTTGGAGAACTGCAAATTTCAAATAAACAATTGCATTTGGTTGATGTAAAAGCTAGGAGCCAAATGGTACATTAACCCTAGGTTTCAGTCACCACAGTCATCTAGGCACTTTTTTTTTTCAAGAGTACAAAGCAAATAAAGACAAGATGGAGAATTTACATAGCTGGAGAGAGAATAAATGCTGTGCACAAAAGACAAGTTTTTTAGCACAAAGAAGCAATCAAGTGGAAAAGCAGTCAAGAAGAGATGTGACTGCCGTTTCATTCTAGCAAAAGTAAAAACCTCTTTTACTCAATTAGAGGGATAATTTGCCAAAACTTGTATCTTTGTAAATTTGCAAACAACTTTGCATAGAGAATTTATTTGGTTCTTTTTGCAATTTGTGGTGTTTGGAGGGTTGTAACCAGCCATAGCAAAACAGGTCATACAGAGGGCACAGTAGGACTTAAGTTTAGGCATGTATAGGACTGTACTGAAAAAACCCTTAGTACAGTGGTACCTCGGGATATGAACGCTTCTGGCTGTGCACGTGTCGGGTTACGAGCTGCACTAACCCGGAAGTAGTTGCTCCCAGATGCGAACTTTGCCCCGGGATATGAGCAGGATGCAGTGGGAGGCGAGCTTTCGCTAATGGCACCTCATGTTAAGAACAGTTTCAGGATAAAAATGGACCTCTGGAACGAATTAAGTTCGTATCCAGAGGTACCACTGTAGTTCAAAGCTCGTTTTTTTTTCTTTTTAAGAAAATCTTTCGTACAAGGAAAACTAAAAGAAAAAGAAAAAAAGGCTTGAAGCTGCAAAAGAAACCTCCTTTGCACTTGGCTTCATTGTCTGGGGACTAAGACGGCTATAAATGCAGAGACAGGCAGTCAGAGAATCCCAGCTCTCTCCATGCCCTCTGCCTCTAACCAGTGCACCCGACTAAGACTGGAAAACACGTCAGGAGAAGCTGGCAGGTGCTGGAGTCTCTCTCCTCTTGCAGCCTCCCCGAAAGAACTCAGGGAAGTCTTGGCTCAGTGTTTGAGCTCCCACATGAGCATGGGGGGGGGGCACTTGCTTCTCTCTTGCGCTCTTTCCATCACCTCCTTCTTCTCGCCACCCCTGCGCAACCCCGGGCTGTGCTGCCTCAGCTTGCCTCAGTCTCCACCATCACTCCTCGGGCTGTTACTTGCCAGTGCCTTGACGTTCTGGCATGCGGTGTGCAGCATTACCCTTGCGTGCCTGCAGGCGCAGATTGGGCAGCCAGCAAACATGTGAGCTGTCCTTTGGTGCTGTGCTGCTGCGCGAACCAGCTGGCTTCGTAGCTTCTGTCTCATCCTGCATCTTCTGCCCTTGCTGGCATACTGTGGACTCATGGCTTCTGAACCCGGTGCCTATAGCGTGATTAGCCTGAACAAAGACCTCTTCTTTGCTCTGAAGTCAAAGCCATCAATGTTGCATTTTGGGACGAGCATGAAGCCCAAAACACAGAGATATGTTTTGAGTTGTCACCTGCTTGACAGCTTAGCTTGGGGGAGAACTGGATCTCTCCTGGAATGAGCACCTGTCTGTGGGTGGAAGAAATGCTTCCAGCAGAAGGACTTCATGATCTCTGTCCCAAGGGGTGGGGAGATGCCTCACAGGGCAGTCAATAGCTTTGGATTCAAGAAGTGTTTACCAGGGGCATCTTTTTCAGGGTCATCTGTGCACACAAAAGGCCTGCTTGAGATGAAAACTCTTTCCAGCTCTATCGTAGTGATGGCATGCAACCTCTCCGGCTGTGCTTTTTGGTTTCTGCCATTGCCTTTTTGGGCTGCCTGTTGTGGCCCCGGAAAGTCCTGTGAAGTGGCTCGATGTGGAAGGGCTGCAAGCTGAAAGTTGGCATGGGCTGGTTCCTGTCTTTTGGACTGGCTTCTCTTCGTGCTTGCTTTTACCAAACACTCGGGGCTTCTTTTTACATCACATCCAGCCCTGTATCTGCGGTGGAGTTTCTATTGGGCCTTCTGCACATTTGCTCAAAGGGCTTTGTCTTGGCAAGTCATTTAGGTGTAAGCCACAAGCACAGGAAAGCACACACTGGCCATCTTCCAAGTAGGATGGCTTCTTAAGCAGCACCCAAAAAAGAGGATGTCGATTTGCATGATGCTGGCATTGCTGAAGCTGCAGATTTAGAAGTGCATCTAACCGTTCTGAGGGAGCCTGCTCAGTTTTCTGCCCCTGGGCAGCTTCAAGGCCTCTGCCTCACCTGAGGTGCTGAGGGCATGCACCTTAGTTGGGCCCTCTGCTGTGGCTCTCAATGTTTGGGTAGTCAGGAGTAGCTAGCATTGGGCCCTGTGTTGGACTCCAGTTCCCGTCAGCCAGCATGGCCAATGGCAGAGATGATGGGCGTTGTAGTCTAACATAATCTGGCTGACTATCTCAAGGGTGGTAGCAGTCCTTAGAGTCCCACGCACTAAGGATTGGACTTGCATATACTTTCTGTCTCCCAGTGATGTGGGGTGGAAAATTCTGCAGGGGAAAATAAAATCCACCACAATATTGCAGCGGGGAGGGGATTTGGTTTCTAAAAAATACTGCTTCAGTTTGCACCTTTTGGTCTGCCGTGACTATGGAAATGAGTACCATCGTTGGTAACGCAGAACAGGCAGAGCTGGATTCATGTCTTCTCTCTAAGTCAACAGTTTATTGAGTGTATTGAACTAGTGGTCCTCCGCTTGCTGGGGTCACCCGTCTTGTGGTGACCCAAAGTTGGAAAGGTGGTTCAAACATTGCAATTGAAAACTGACTTTAAAAAGCTGTGCACCTTGTGCTGATCCACCATCTCAAGAGTTTTGAAAACTAGAGGGTTATGTGGATGTGTGGTGGACTTCCATAACGTAAGCAACCATCCTCATCTTAATATGGTTCCTGCAAAGTATGACTTGCTTGGGAAATATGTCTGTCTTCTACCCTGGTTACCTGCCATTTTGTACCTTTTACTTTCCACTAGCTTTGTCTATGAACATGTCCTAAATGTTGTTGTGAACCTTGTACCACGCGCTTACTTTTTACATGTGTGATGCTCATGCCACCCCTCTCTCTTATTCCTTCACCCCCCTTTTTTCCTTTTCTTACTTGACTGATGTACACATGTTGAAACAAAATAAAACAGCCTAAAATTTAAAAAACAACAACACTGCTTACCTATCTGTGGCCTTTTAGGAGTGGGCTTTGTTTGTAAGTCGCTTTGGGTTGCCCTGGGCAAGATAAACCACCTCCTTTTTTTTAATGAAGGAGGCAAGAAACTCTGCAGGTTGTATAACAGTTAATCCACACACCCCCTTGTACGAAACACCACTCCTATAAAAGCTGAGGAAAAGGCATCTTATTCCCCCAGCCCCACCACCTGGAGGTTTAAAGGGGGGTCGTTTGCATTTCCCATGGACTGTAAACTTCAAACTGCCAAAGAAAAGAAAAGCAGAGTCTTGTAATAAAACATGGTGAGCTGAAATGCATGTGAGTTGTCGCTTCCAGTCTGCATCAAGATCATTTTCCCCGGGATTGTATAAATAAATGTGGGCAGAGAGCAAAATAGTCCATCATTTGGTCTGACTCAGACCTTGTCTCTTACCAGGGTGTGTTGCATTCTCATGGTCTGTGGGGCATAAACTGAAACGGGCAGTGTCAATGTGTACCCATCCTGTTGCACAGGCTTCGTGTGGGACGAGGCCAGTCTTCTCCATCCATGGGCCCTCCAGATATTGGTAAACCACCATCTGCATCACCCTTGGCCAGCATGACCAGTGGTCAGGGATGATGGGAGATGGAGTGTGGCAACACCTGGAGGTTCACCTGCTTTGGAAAGGCCTTGGCTGGACTGAAGAAACAAGGGTATAGGATGAGGTGAAAGAATGAAAAAAATGTACAAAATTGCTTTATTACTAATACTACTACTACACAATATAAAAATCAATCCTCTGACATCCAGAGCTACACTGAATAGTTCCAGGTTTCATGATTTAGGTGTAGTTAGCCATTTTTGTGGGGTAGGTTTTAATAGTAGTAATAATAATAATAGGTGCATCCTTATACTGAGTCAGACCGTTAGTCCATCTCTCTTAGTATTGTCTACACTTACTGACAGCAGCTCTCCAGCATTTTGGACAGGGGACAATCCATCCCTACTTGGAAATGGTCTTAGCTACAGTCCTTCCCCAATAGTCCACATAATATTTAGGCGAGATGAATAGTCCCCTTTTCTGAATAGTGTTACAGATCAACATTTGCTCTGGCTGCTTCTTCTTCTTCTTCTTCTTCTTTTTGCATGAGATGTACCACCCTGTGCTGGTCCCGGGGGGAGGTTACCGTGAGGCGTGGTCAGAGTCCAGTCCTGGGTCACGGGTCTAGAGACAGGGCGAGGTGGGATCCGAAGCAAGAAGCCGGGCGTGGTCGGGAACTCTGGAAGAACAGGACTGGGTGCTGGCAGAAGCAGGTTTCCAGCGACGTTGCTCCCACAACCTGGGACCGGGCTGACTGGCCTTTATCTTCTCTGAGGCCAGGGGCGGTCCCGGCCCCCAGGTGACCCGCCTCTTCTGGCCTTAAGGCGAGCACTCCTCCTGGGAGAAACCAGTTCCCTCCGCCTCTCTGCCCTGAGCCTCTGCAGCTCAGGAGAGGCTGGAGGGTTACTGGACCCAGGGGGAGACTCACCTTCCCCTGACAGGGCTGGGAGAGGCGCACCTGTAGGCAATGGGTCCTCAATCACCTCCGGAGCCAGAGTGGATTCACCTGGTGCCTGCTCCTGAGGATCCGGCACAGGTGCAGGCGCTTCAGATGCAAAGCCCTGCCCCAGCTCAGCCGGCCCTGGAGGCGGGGACTCCTGTGCAGGCCGGGATTCCTCCGGTTCAGCCTCTGAATCGGATTCCCAGGCCATCACACACCCTGTTATGAACCGCACATAGGAAACAGGCTTATAATGCGATGCCATGTAGCTAATCAGATTGAGCTATGTGAGGATGTTACTTAGGGCCAAAGTCAATTGAGAGTGAAGGAAATGTAAGCAAGTAACATTTTTGCTGGGAGGGCTGAAAACTCACCAAGGAAGGGTGCTTGTCGTCCCCCCCCCCCACCTCCACTAGGAACATTAATGGAAAACGCAGAAGTCTTGGCTTGTCTCTTATGTAATCTTCAATTCTATATTGAAGATTACATATACTATACTATATTCTTAGTATAGTTCTGTCCATTTTATAGGATTCTTAGGAATGAAAACTTTAAACCTGATTAGCTGGACAAACCAGCTTCAGACCATAGTTTATCAGATGATATTGGTCGAGAGAGTGTGAAAAGTGTTGGTTTGGCTTTGAAAGACATAGTTTGGTGTTAACATTGGTGTCTGAACAATCTGATATTAAATTGTGGGTTTATGGCACATTTGCCTTCAGCCCCAGCATAGTTTGCTGTTGCAGTTCAGGCTCTTTTGCCTCCTGGGAGACTTTTCATTTCTCCCAAAATGTTTATTTTGCAAGTAGATGGCAGTACAGAAATGGCGACAGGCAGGGAAGATTAGGGAGCTGCATTTGGAAGCCAGTTTGTAGCTTCTTTTCTGTAGAATCTTTGTGTAACCTGAGCAATGAAGACCTCAAGAGGATTCAAATCTCGAGGTTTCCTTGGCAAACCCTTTTTGTTTATCTACTTTAAATCTTTCGAATACTTGATAATATTGAAACCAATCTGTAATGACATCTCTTAATTCCTCAAAGCTCTTAAGTTTCAATTGGTTCTCTTCTTCTTTTAAAAGTGTTTTATAGGTAGGCCAATTTTACAACGTATTTTTCCCCCCTTTACCACTGTGGCCTCTACTGGAGAGGCCCACCACGGGATTTTGAACTCCAACCGATCTTTATATTTCTCTCAAACTTTAAGAAGTGACCTCCTTACGATATGATTTGAGAAATCTCTGTGTATTTTTGCCTTTCCATATATTAAATAAGTGTGCCAACCCCAACGATTATTATGTCCCTCCAAGTCCAACATACAGTGGTGCCTCGCAAGACGAAATTAATTCGTTCTGCAAGTTTTTTCTTCTTGCGAGTTTTTCGTCTTTCGAAGCACGGTTTCCCATAGGAATGCATTGAAAATCAATTAATGCGTTCCTATGGAGACCGCCTTCAGACCAGGTCCGGGGACAGTCTGTCCCCGGACCTCTTCTGAAGGCTGGCGGCGGGAGAAGGACTTTTCTCCCCACCGCCAGCCTTCAGAACAGCCTTCTGAAGGCTGGCGGTGGGAAGAAAAGCCCTTCTCCCGCCGCCAGCCTTCAGAAGAGTTCCCCCAGGGCTGCCTAGGCTGCGGATAGCAGCCTGCTGCCCCGCGTGAGGGGCGCTCTGCTTCAGAGCGCCCCTCGCGCGGGGCAGACATTCGCAGCTTGGGGAGCCCTGCAGGAGTTCACCGCAGGGCTCTCCAAGCTGCGGGTAGCAGCCTGCTGCCCCGCGCGAGGGCCGCTCTGCCTAGGCAGCCCTGGGGGAACTCTTCTGAAGGCTGGCGGCGGGAGAAGGGCTTTTCTTTCCACCGCCAGTCTTCAGAACAGCCTTCTGAATGTTGGCGGTGGGGAGGAAAACCTTCCTCCCACCGCAAGCCTTCAGGACAGGTCCGGGAACAGAGGAGAAGGCGTGCTGCGCTTCCCCGCTGTCCCCGGAGATTTCCCTATGGGCTTTCGTCTTGCGAAGCAAGCCCATAGGGAAATTCGTCTTGCGAAGCCGCTAAAAAATCGGAAAACCCTTTCGTCTTGCGGGTTTTTCGTTTAGCGAGGCATTCGTCTTGCGGGGCACCACTGTATCCCTATCTTTCAAATTGCACCATTCCTTTATCCACGTGAGGCAGGCTGCCTCATAATACAATTTCAAATTGGGCAGGGCAAAACCACCTCTATCCTTTATATCTATTAAAATCTGATGTTTAATCCTGGGTCTCCTGCCCTCCCATATAAATTTAGATCTTTCTTGTTGCCATTTTTGAGGCAGCCTACCTCTCTCAAAATTGGGATCATCTGAAATAAGAAATCCAGTCTAGGGAGAACATTTATCTTTATGATTGAAATCCTACCAAGGAATGACAACTTCAATTTAGTCCAGGTTTCAAGGGTTTTTAAATTTTTTGCCAAGTTTTTATATAGTTATCCTGAAATAAATTTAGATTTTGGGGGGTGATCCAGATGCCCAAATATTTTGCTTTCCGGCAAATCTTCAGTCGAGGAGGAAGAAGTTACATCAGTCATGATAAAGTGGTCTCAAGACTTTGGGTATGCTATAAAAATGTTCCAATGGGAAAACCTGTGGAAGAATAGTTGGAAATTTACTATGTGCTATGCCATAAAGGAAAACTTGTTAAAAATGCAACACTGGTGGTATTTAACTCCATTGAAATTAGCCAAAAGGTACAAAGGAGCCAAAAGTAATTGTTGGAGATGTGGGGACCAAACAGACTCACTGTACCATATATGGTGGCAATGTAGCAAAAGAAAGAAATTTTGGAAGGAAATCCACTTTGAACTAGAAAAAATGTTAAGAATCTCATTTATTAGGAAACCAGAGGCATATCTGTTGGGCATTACTGATTCAGATATTCCTAAAAAAAATTAAATATCTTTTTTTGTATGCAACAGTGGCAGTGAGAGTTCTTATAGCTACAAGGTGGAAGGGTGACATAATTCCTTCTAGACAAGAGTGGATACGTGGATACAAAAATTGACTGAATATGCTGAATTAGATAGTATCTGAAAAAATGAAAAAATAAACCAAAAATTGAATTTGTATCAAAATGGGAGGCCTTCCAGACATATCTTAAACAAAATTATACCATGTTAAAATCTGCAGCAGCTTTTGACTGATCCCAGAAGTTTTTAATTGCTTATATAAATATAAACATTTATAAATTGTGAAAATATTAACATAAAAATAGTATTTTTATATGGCAGTAAATTTATGTAAAAAGAATTAAGGAATAAATGGGGGTCAGGTATAAAAGATAATGAGATGTTTATTTTTATTGTAACATGAAATTGCAATCACAAATTTATGTCATAATTTTTATCTTATTAACAGATTGTATAAATTTTATTTTCTTTCCTTTTTCTTCCCCTCTTAAGTTGTACCCCTTTTCGGTGTTGTTGTTTTTTGTATGTAATAAGCATGGAAATAAGCATGAAAAATAATATTTATTTGTGGGGTTTTTTTAAAGAAGACCTCAAGAGGAGAGGTCATCTTTAACTATCCTCCAAGAAAACAAAGGAGAAAGCATGGCTGTCTTGTTCTTCTTTAGACTAGTTAGTCTAGAACTTGAAACTTTTCTATCCAAGTTATGTACCTCCTACAATAAAGAACTTTATTATTTTCTTACCTGCAGATACCTCTGTCTCTGTGTGTGACTGTAACAGGTAAAGTCTGCTCTGTAAAGCCAGCTCAAACGCTGCTCATGCTGCATACCAAAAGGGGTTTCAACAGGCAATTGACCCTGTCACCCCATTATTCTTGTCCTGGAACTAAGGTTACCTGAGGCTCCCTGTGGCGGATACTGTCAATGGCAAAGCCAGATTTGCTGCTGTATATTGCATTGTTGTGAAATGGCCCTGATTGGAATATTAACGTCAGCAAGAAATAAGTTGTTCCTGTGATAGTACAGCTATTAATGAAGATTGCCCTGTAAGGAAACCCCGAATCAACTTTTCATAAAGGTTTTCTTTTGCACACCCATTAAAATTATTGCTTTTTGAGGGGGGAAATGTTTCCCTTGGGTTCTTTACATCTGTTTTTCAAAACAGACCCATTCATTTTTGCTTCTCTGTTTTGAGCTCTGGAAACTACAGAGGGAGCCGCTGCCTGCATGTGCATCTCTTGGTGAAGTAATGGAATACTTTCAAACTTGTCAGAACTTTTGCCAGGCCTTGGCAGAGGAGCATGCATGGCCAGCATTTCAAGCAACTCCTTCAAATTGGCAAACTGCTGTTGAAGCATCATCATCATCATCATCATTTTTAAAGCCCTTTGGAGTTACGTTAGACTTTAATTGTAACGCCAGAGGTTCCAGTCTTAGAGGTGTTTGTGGGGGAAGGCAAGAGAGAAAGAGAGAGAAAGAACATCATGAACTGTAAGTGGGCCAAACCCAAAGGCCAGCTCTCTCTTAAGCTTTATTGATGTGTGGATCCAGATCCAAGCCTTGTTAATCCAGCCTAGCAGTAATGTTTTTGAAACTTACACACCCGTCTTTGAACTGGAGATTTGTGTGTTTCACTACCAGTATCTGAAAATGGTTTTAAGGTGAGTTTTTAAATATGTTGTGGAGGCTTGTGGGAGATACTTT
Organism: Podarcis filfolensis; assembly: GCF_964270895.1. Taxonomy (NCBI): domain Eukaryota; kingdom Metazoa; phylum Chordata; class Lepidosauria; order Squamata; family Lacertidae; genus Podarcis; species Podarcis filfolensis. The sequence continues at coordinate 2,484,234 of NC_139616.1, forward strand.
AACTATCTTTCCCAAGACAGAAGCATTCAGTTTTGTATTTGAACGTGGTTCTTGAAATTAAGTTAACCTATCTGCAGTGAGCTTTATGGCAGAGCTGAGATTTGCAACTGGGCTTCCTGTAATTTTGGGTACATTCTGTGATTGACAGTGCAATCCTGTGCATATACCTGTATACGCGGAAGTCGGTCCCCACCGTGCACACTGCTGCTTACTCCTTTGACCATGTTTAGCCTAAATAGAATGCCTCTCTTGACATATCAGGGGCATATTAAAAGAAGAACGTTTTGCTGTGGAAAAGTGAGATTTGATTACTTTCCCCCTTTCTGAGAAAATAAACTTGTGCTAGCTATGCTAGCAAGGTTTTGACTGCAGACTAGCCTTTCCGAAACTGTTGCCTGCAACTGGAAATTAGGTAGGCAGGGATTGCCTTCCTAAATCCCCTTTTGGCTCTAACCTTGTAGGTGTGTGCTTCCCTCCAATGAAAACGTAATGTGTGAATTTCAGCTCCTGCATCTGCACCCAGTTCCTACAGGGAAGAGCCATAGCTCAGGGGTAGAGCATCTGCCTTGCAAGCAGCAGGTCCCACGTTCAATCCCCAGCATCTCTAGTCTGAAACCCCAGAAAGCAGCTGCCAGTCAGTGTAGGCAGTACTGAGCAAGAGGGACCAATGGCCTGACTCAGTGTAAGGCATCTTTATGTCTTCATACAAGTGTGCTTTTCCTGCAGCTGCATGCGAGAGCTGACTCCACCATGGCTATCTCATTGACATGACCTCCCATCTTTTGCTCCTTTTGCCCCATCTCCATCCATTTGCCACCTCCTCCTCCTCTCTCTCTCTCTCTCTCTCTCTCTCTCTCTCTCTCTGACTCTTTTCTCCCGCAAAAGTGCCTCCTTTCCTCTGCTTTGTCATCTCTTGTTTGGTCACAGTTATCCGTTCCGTTTGTGCTCAGCCTCGTTCTGTTTGTTTTATACTGCTGTGTGTCTTACAAATCCGTCCCCAGAGCATTGTCATTTGCCGGGCTGCGTCCTCAGCTCTGCCTTGAAAGGCTCTCCCGGAAAGCCACTGAAGCATGCTGTGCCTTCTGCGGCAGCTGCAGTGAAGTGAACAGCTTGCCGGGAGGGTGTGTTGCTTCACTTACTCTGTGCCTGACCAGTCTCTGGAGCATCTTTGGCCAGCCTGGTGCCCTCCAGACGGCCTTGGACTACAACTCCCATCAGCTCTAGCCAGTGCACCTGCCTCAGTACTTCTCCTTGGAACAGAAAGGTTGCCAGTTTGGGAACAAATCAAAGGTCTGCCAGCTTACTCTACCTGTTACTGACTGGCAAGATTGTTCTGGGACATGGTACAATAAAGCAAGCTAGTCTCCGTTGATCATCCCTAGCATTCAACAATCCGAGGTACACTACCATTATAAATGGGTTGGGGTTTTTTGGAGGGCGGGGTTATTTGTCATGGCTCCTGGTCATTGGTTGGCCTTTCTTCTTTGAAAATGGGGGGTTCAGATGACACATATGGGCAGACCACCCCAATGAACATGCTCCCTTGCTGTCCACATGTTCGGAGTGCACCAGGGAGGAATCTGTATGTGTAACTTTCTGTATGTGCAGAGCTTCATGTGAGCTGGGATAATGCTTAGGCTAGGATAACCCCATGTGTGCAGAAGCTCCACATGCATACAAACTCTCCTGGTGTGCCCTCCTCAGAAATCACATCATTGCATCCGGGGATTCTTAACCCCATTATTGTCTAACCATTTTAAAAAACCACCTGAGCCAGCAACCACATTTTGTGCCGATTAACTCTGTATATTGCTTAGGAATCCTGAGAGTTTTCAATTACCAGTCAGTTTTTGCTGGATGCAGTACGTTGTCATTTTTGCTGTTTTGCAGATAACTTACCTTGATTTTGCTAGTGCAAACAGGGGCAAGTGGCTTTACTGAAGTTTTCTCTTTCAATTCCACGCTCAATTTCCAGCCACCCTTCTGGCTTCTGAGGTTTCATCCATCATTGCCAAGTGCTTTAAAGAATTGACTTCATAGCAAGGAAGGAAGGCTAGAAGCTTACTATCCTTCCAGTGAAAGTGGTGATTCTGTACACGGCCTGATATCCTGTTTCTGCATCCCCTAAAAAAAAAAAAGCTCAACAACTTTTTATGTAGAGCCTCAGAAATGGGATTTCAGTAGAAGTAACAATGCAATAAAATGAAAAATGGTAATACAAAAAAGAAGAAATCTCAGCTAGTGCATGAAAGAACTACCAGACTTGATAAAAAAAGTGCCCCTTGGCAACTTGTGCTATAGTCTGACATCTTATCTTGCTCTTGCTCAGGATTGGTTAATGCCACTCTTAGCTCCCAGATCATAGGTAAGCAATGGTAGAAGGAGAAGACCCAAGGCCTCAAAGCCCTGTAAGGATGGAAGGGAGGGGCGACAGAGTGCTTACATAACAAAGGAAAAGAGATGCTTTTGGAACTTTTTATTGCAAGCAAATTCTTGGAATGTAAGTGAAAGAACAAAGCCAGAAGGTTAACTGTAATTGATAAGGCTTTGTTATTTGAAATTGCCTGGCTGAATCCTTATCTGTAGCAGAACAATGCAAGACAATAAGTGTGGATTTTGCCTAAGCAGGGGGACATCCACTGAGTATTGTACCTGTTCCTCTCAGCAATATATTGCTTTTGATAAAGTGATATTTGACCGATCTTTGCAACCCTAAACTATGTCTTGAAGGCTGGTTTTCTTCTGCACTGTGTAGTGATCAGAATCTGTTAGAATGTGTCGGTCTTTCTGTGCTGAGTGCCCTTGGAAGTTAAAGGCACATGTCAAGACATCCATCTTGTTGATCCTGTTGAAACCACACACAAAAGAATTGCCATTAGTTGCCGCTCAGAGCTTTGGCATTTTGAACAATTATTGTCTTCATCATCCCTAAGTGAAAAATACAGCTTTGATTTCTGAAATGATAACTTCACACGGCAAAAAGAATTCTGCAACAGTGGGCCTTTCTTACAAAGATGGATGGGTGTTTGTGCAGAGGTCCATCTGAAGCATATTATTATGAACTGCATTTCAGTCCATTAAGGCAAGGAAGGCAGCCAGTTGAGACACTTAAGAGCTGCTTAACCACCACCTTTAAATAAAAGAAACTTCCAGATCAGCCTCTCTCCGATCTCCCCTCAGAACTTGTGTGTGTTCCTTTTTCACATCTGGATTTGCTGCAGCTTGTATTGAAAAACATTACTGCCTCTGACCGTGAAGGCAGAGCAGAGCCATTGTGATTAGTAGCCGCTGCTAGCCTTCATGAATTTGTCCAATCCTCTTTGAAAGCATTCCAAGGCATCACTGCCTCTTGTGGCAGTGAGTTCCACAGTTTTTGTGCTGTATGAAGAATTACTTCCTTTTGCCTATATTTACTGTTCCAACATTCATCCTCATTGGATGTTCCCAAGTTCTAGTGAAAAACTTTTCTGTACCCACTTTCTGCCTGCCATGCATAATTTTATAAACGTCTATCCTGTCTCTTAACTTGCCTTTTCACTAAACTAAAAAGTCCTCAGCGCTGCAGCCTTTCCTCATACGTGTGTTGCTCCATCCCCTTTCCTGAAGCTTTCGTGATTCCACAATATCCTTTTTTGAGGTGAGGCAACCAGAACTGTACACGGTATTCCAGATGCAGTTGCACCATAGATTTATGATACTAGCATTTTATTTTCAGTTCCTTTCCTAATGAAAGCAAGCTGAAGGTCCACCGTGCTGATGGCACAAGAAGTGGGGGCAGCTGGATAGAGGCCTCCGTCAGAGGCAGAGACAGGAGAGGCCTCTTAGACTGCCTGCTTTCTTTTGCAGTGCTACCAGGCCAAGTGGCTACTGCTGCATGAAGGGGGACTATTACATACTGCTAATGGCACTGCAGACAGAGCCTAACCATCTCGTCTAATCCTCCATCAAAGCCACCCAGCCTGCTGGCCATCACTGCTTCTTGCGGGAACAAATTCCATAGTGTAACTATGCACTGTGTGAAGAATGCATCCTTCTGTGTGTCTGAATTTGTGTTTTTCCAGTGTTTGGGAGGGTGTGTGTGTGTGGAGATATGGCTTGGGGACTGAGCCTGGGGTGGGGTGGGGCTCGCTTATCACTATTCTATACCACGTAGCACAAATAAATATTCAGATGAAAACACACTCACTTTAGTCTTCGTCTAAAGACGAACTGATAAAAGAGACAATGATAAAATGGGCTATTGATATTGGGCATAATATTGAATCCCAAGCCGGAATTAAGATTGCCGGAAGAAATATCAACAACCTCAGATATGCAGATGACACCACCTTGATGGCAGAAAGTGAGGAGGAATTAAAGAACCTATTAATGAGGGTGAAAGAGGAGAGTGCAAAATATGGTCTGAAGCTCAACATCAAAAAAACGAAGATCATGGCCACTGGTCCCATCACCTCCTGGCAAATAGAAGGGGAAGAAATGGAGGCAGTGAGAGATTTTACTTTCTTGGGCTCCATGATCACTGCAGATGGTGACAGCAGCCACGAAATTAAAAGACGCCTGCATCTTGGGAGAAAAGCAATGACAAACCTAGACAGCATCTTAAAAAGTAAAGACATCACCTTGTCAACAAAGGTCCGTGTAGTAAAAGCTATGGTTTTCCCAGTAGTGATGTGTGGAAGTGAGAGCTGGACTATAAAGAAGGCTGATCGCCGAAGAATTGATGCTTTTGAATTATGGTGCTGGAGGAGACTCTTGAGAGTCCCATGGACAGCAAGAAGAACAAACCTATCCATTCTGAAGGAAATCAGCCCTGAGTGCTCACTGGAAGGACAGATCGTGAAGCTGAGGCTCCAATACTTTGGCCACCTCATGAGAAGAGAAGACTCCCTGGAAAAGACCCTGATGTTGGGAAAGATGGAGGGCACAAGGAGAAGGGGACGACAGAGGACGAGATGGTTGGATAGTGTCTTCGAAGCTACCAGCATGAGTTTGACCAAACTGCGGGAGGCAGTGGAAGACAGGAGTGCCTGGCGTGCTCTAGTCCATGGGGTCACGAAGAGTCGGACACGACTAAACGACTAAACAACAACAACATAATATTGAAATTGCTGAGTAGGGAAAATTATGGAATTCAACAATGAACTTCTCTGCATGTTATCAAATAAGAGAAAATATGCAAAAAAATGCAATATAGATGTTATTTGACACCAGTCAAACTGGCTCAAAACTATGCTGGAAATGTCTAGAGGAAGATGGTACATTTATTCATTTATGGTGGAAATGTAAACAGGCAAAGAAATTTTGGGAGATGGTTTACAATGAGTTAAAAAAACCTTTAAATTCACTTTCCCCAAGAAACCGGAAGCATTCCTTCTAGGCGTACTTGGGAGTGAGTTACCAAAGAAGACCCACAGCCTATTTCTATATGCAACAGCAGCTGCGAGGATATTATATGCAAGATACTGGAAACGAAGAGAGACCTCAGGGAAAGAACAGTGCCTAAATAAACTAATTGAATATGCAGAGCTTGTCAGTATAACATCTAAGATAAGAAATCAAGATGACAAACAGATGAGGAGTGAGTGGGAGCATCTAGGGGAATATATACAAAAAATTGACCGCAAATATCCAAAAATATCAAAAATATTAAAAATCCAGGTAGGGGATACCTTGTGACCAACAGTAGACAACATAAAAGATATGAGAGTGTAGAAAATAAGGTGAAGGAATTAATGCATATGCAGCTAAGCAAGATGTAAAAAGAACTGTCATGGAATGCTGAGTGGGAAGTAAAAAAGCACTACTGTATAAGAATGGAAAATGTGACTGTAAAACTGAAAACTTAATAATAATACATTATTATTATTATCATCATCATCATCATTATCATCATCATCTACCAGCTAGCTTCAAACATAGCAGTTAAATCAGATAATCACCAGCTTCAGAAATATCACTTATCAGGACAAATGTATGTTGGATTTTATAAGGCACAGCAGCAAATGGAGATGTTCTGTAGATGACAGATTTATCTTGATCTGAATACAAGAACCAATTCTTAACAAAACCTGGAAACTCAGCAAGGGCCTGCGGCAACTTCCATAGAAATCTGCTTCTTGGGCCTTCATATAACAGGTGGCAAAATAGAAACATTACCTTCCAAAATGAATGGTCCAGGAAGCGGCGGGCATCCACACAACATAGCAGAGAGATGCAAGGGTCAAAAACCCATGGAGGGTGGAAAGGCTAAGTGCATTGTCTAGCTAGCACATTTCAATGGCAATTCCTGAGCAACTTCTAAGAAGAACAATGGAGGTCACTTCTTATAATCTCATTTAATCTCTGTCAAATTCAGAAGTGTCAAAATTTAAGAACATATATATACAAAAGGCACCCTAAAATGCTAACAGATTTTTATGAGAACTATTTATTAATTGCAAAGTGATCAGGATATGTGGTAAACCTAACTCTCTAGTCCGGCCTGGTAGCTCCTTAAGGCACCATCATTCAGACCCCATTAGAAGCTTCCTTTGGCAGATATGGCCGTCAGTGGTGGAGCTTCGTGCTCCAGCACCGGGGGCAGAAAGCAGGTGGGGGCGGGCCTGGCGTGCATCCTGGGGGCATGGCGCGCCACCTGTGGGGGCGTGGTGCCCAGCGCGTGGGGAGGAGCCAGCTGCGATGGCACCCCACCGGGATCGTGGTGCCAGGGGCGGTGTGCTCCCCCACCCCTCTTCCTCTGCCAGTGATGTTCATCACCTGCTGAACACATTTAAACCTCCATGAGGTCTGGATACTTGCTTTGGTCGTGCTTTGCCCAATCCAAGTATCCATGCTGGATGCACAGAGCAAATGTTTTCATTGACAGGGGATGGGTGGCAGCTGCTACCATCTGATTGCAGGCATTCAGTAAACTAACGTAACCATGTGTGTGTATTTTGGGGGGGAGGGGAAAGATGTCCCCCCCCCTTTTCACTCATTTGCTTCCCTCTTCCTTTGAGCTGTATGATTTGTACATTATTAACACGAATTGGCTCTTAACAAGCCTTCCCTGGCATAGATCATAGAATCATAGAATCATAGAGTTGGAAGAGACCACAAGGGCCATCGAGTCCAACCCCCTGCCAAGCAGGAAACACCATCAGAGCACTCCTGACATATGGTTGTCAAGCCTCTGCTTAAAGACCTCCAAAGAAGGAGACTCCACCACACTCCTTGGCAGCAAATTCCACTGTCGAACAGCTCTTACTGTCAGGAAGTTCTTCCTAATGTTTAGGTGGAATCTTCTTTCTTGTAGTTTGGATCCATTGCTCCGTGTCTGCTTCTCTGGAGCAGCAGAAAACAACCTTTCTCCCTCCTCTATGTGACATCCTTTTATATATTTGAACATGGCTATCATATCACCCCTTAACCTCCTCTTCTCCAGGCTAAACATGCCCAGCTCCCTTAGCCATTCCTCATAAGGCATCGTTTCCAGGCCTTTGACCATTTTGGTTGCCCTCCTCTGGACACGTTCCAGTTTGTCAGTGTCCTTCTTGAACTGTGGTGCCCAGAACTGGACACAGTACTCCAGGTGAGGTCTGACCAGAGCAGAATACAGTGGCACTATTACTTCCCTTGATCTAGATGCTATACTCCTATTGATGCAGCCCAGAATTGCATTGGCTTTTTTAGCTGCCGCGTCACACTGTTGGCTCATGTCAAGTTTATGGTCAACCAAGACTCCTAGATCCTTTTCACATGTACTGCTCTCAAGCCAGGTGTCACCCATCTTGTATTTGTGCCTCTCATTTTTTTTGCCCAAGTGCAATACTTTACATTTCTCCCTGTTAAAATTCATCTTGTTTGTTTTGGCCCGGTTCTCTAATCTGTCAAGGTCGTTTTGAAGTGTGATCCTGTCCTCTGGGGTGTTAGCCACCCCTCCCAGTTTGGTGTCATCTGCAAATTTGATCGGGATGCCCTTGAGTCCATCATCCAAGTCGTTGATAAAGATGTTGAATAAGACCGGGCCCAAGACAGAACCCTGTGATCAGCTGGCACACGTTAAGCTGTGGCCAATCCACCTACCTGCTGGTGTCTCGGGTTGCGCCTATTACAGCAGCCAGGTGCTTTTTAGATTCCCAGTTACCTTGTGACACTTACCTGCCATTCACTGAGCTGAGTGCTGTCTGATATGCAGGCTGATCCTTGCACTTTAATGAAGGAACAAACATTTGCGACTCAAGGCAGCTGCTCTGTGGAGATGAAATGTAATTCTGCCCCATTTAACCCACCTGGGCCAAATCCACACATGCAGCAGCAGGAAGTGCTGGGCTCTAGGAGTGTCCATTTGTTTTTGGACAAATCAAAACTTTTTCTTATCTTTTTTCTTTTCTTTAATTTAAAGTGGAGCAGCAGGGAATTACACCATAACTATACAAAGCAAATAAACAATGGATAATAAGAAAAAGAAATGATGACACACCATTGTAAACCAAGACATCCCCATTTCCCCAGCTGGTACAGATGGTGAATGCTGAGCATCTAAATTCAAAGCACAGGAAATAAAATCCCACCAGGTGGCATAAAAAAGTTATGGATTAAGGTTACAGGATGTCCCATATGATGACTGTCTGTTTCTCTGTGGAAATGAAGAAGTTGAAACTTTGGGTCATGTCTTTTTTTAATCTTCACAGAGAGGAATGTTATAGCCTACTTTGCTTCCATATGAGGAGACCTGGAAGGACGCTGGGATTGTATCTGGAATATTTATTGACTGATGCAAGAAAGTTAACAGCAGAGTTAGTGGCCAAGTTCCTCTTCTCTGTTCAAAGATGATGCCCTCATTTTAATTGCAGTTTGTATCTCATGTTTTATCCGTGTATTGTATTCCATTTTAAATATATGTATGTTTTACCCTTTGTATCATATTGAATTGATTGAACTGAATGTGTCTCACTCAGTTCAGTTTGCATCCATTCCAAAATGCATGCAGATTGGAAGTACAGTGGTACCTCGGGATGCAAACGGGATCCGTTTCGGAGCCCCGTTCGCATCCCGAAGCAAACGTAACCTGTGTCTGCGCATGCGTGGGTCATGTTTCGGCGCATGCGTGTGACATCATTTTGATGGTCTGTGCATGCGCGCGCGGCGAAACCCGTAAGTAACGCACTTCGTTACTTCCGGGTCGCCGTGAAGCGCAACCCGAAAATGCCTAACCCGAAGCATATTCATCCCGAGGTATGACTGTAGTATTTCATGGGACGGGGAGCATGGGCAGACTACAAGCAGGAACCCTCTCTGCTCCAATGCCCCTTCACTGCTGCAGTCAGTCCAGCTGAGGCCACTTCCCCTGCATCTGGGCTATTTGGTGATTTTGCTGGTTTGTATTGCTTTGATTGATTGATTGATTGCATCTAGTGCATCTTTCTTTTGTATTAATATCTGGTTTGCTACATTGGGGTATTTTGAACCAAAAATTGGTATAAAAATAAAGCATAACATACAGGTCTTTAAAGACGCAGGCCTGTTTCCACCTCATTCCACCTGGAGTCCATTTTCAGAAAACCCACTTTAAAAGGAAAGCTGAAGTAACAAGCGAGGCGCAGAGGTGCTCTAGATGCCAGGAGTCCCAAGAGTGCAGCAGGGTGAATCTGCTAAAGGGCAGCAAGGAAAATGGTCTTTGGAAGAGGGGTGGGCAGAAGGTGAATCATGTGGGCTTCCTGGGAAAATTGAACTGGAAAAGTAGTTGCACTGGGAAATGTTCTGATTCCCTGATCTAATTTAGCATGTTTATTTTACTAGTATTTATTAAACAAAGCTAAAATCCTGGGAACCACCCAGTTTTCTTAAGATTAGATTTGCAGTTGGCAACATACTTTGCTATAAATTCTTATGAAATGGAAAAATTTCTGCAAAAAAAAATGAAACTCTTACTAGAAACTTTTCTGCCACAGATCATTGCAGAAGGTGATTTGCAGTAGAACTGGCGAGGGTTCCTGATTCTCAGTTGCTTAACCAGCGCAGCAGCAAAATATATTTCCCCTACTTTACACTGTTGAAATGATGGACTTTGGGTAGAGTGGGGAAAGGAAGAGGTACCCAGGAGGGCATAGTTGTAGGTGGGGGCTGTGAACTCCACTTGGTTCTGTTACAACACCCCCCCCATTTCCTGGCTTCAGAGTGCTTTAATTCCAAGTGTGCATCTTTTGTACCCGAATCCAGCTTTTGCACCTCAAGAGTAGAAAAAAAATGAAGTGGATTCTGCAAGCCTGAAATTTGCCCTCTTTAAAGGAATCCAACATAAATAAGATGAAGGTTTTGACTCAGAAGCAATTAATTTTGGGGTGGCGGAGGGAGACTGATGCAACTGTTTCTCAAATAGCGTAAGAAAGAGAACAAAAAACTCCCTCGCCCCCTTGGTGTACTTTCATTTCTTGAAAGACAGGGAAGGGGTGGCAGGAGTATTTGCCTTTGCTTAGGTTGTGGTCAGCATTAACCAGCCCTTGTTGCCATCTTCTTAGGCTCTGTAGTAAATTGCAAGGAGTAAATTAATCTCCTGGATCCGATTTCAATGGGACCCTGGTCTCTGCAGTAGGAGTATCAGAGGACGTCACTGATCTCCTTTTGGCAATCCTCGTGAGCTGTCTTGGCAGAGAAGACCAAGAAGCAAATTGGCAGGGAGATGTCAGTGCTACAGTTTCTCAGCCAGACACAAGATTATGTCTGTGTGAGCCCAAGAGAAAAGTCTAAAGCATGCATGATGAGGCTCAATTGCCAGAGGAGGATCTGAATATGGAGTTGATCAGGCAAACACATGTAAGCTATTTGGAGGAGCACTTCTATAACAAATGTTAGCAAGTGGCACTGGGCACTTCTGTCAGATTATTTAAGAGGGTGCTTGCCTCTCATTTTTGTACCATTTTGTTGTAAGTAGTCACATTGAGATCAATACCTAGGACTGACAAATGTCCATTGATTTTGCTCTGGCCATGACTTCGCTGCATGCATCCTATTGTGTGCATCTTAAGAACAGGAAGGTTAATAAATAGATTTTTAGACCAGTTTGAGGGCAATGGCTTCCAAGGCAGCTAATAAATAATAAAATAATTTGCAACAGTTTTTAATTAAAGTTCACAGTTAACAATAACATTCTGCAGAATAAGGAGGAATGGCAGCAATACAATAACAATACAATCCCAGCAGTTGTCAGTATAAAAGCAACAGGATAGAAACACAGCAGGAACATAAAAACATCTTTATACTCAGGACAGAAGAAATGACTTTGGCACTGGAAGTATTGCATAGTCAATGGCTGCTGAGCGTCGCTGGGGAGAGCATTCCACAGCCATGGCCCCATCACTGAGAAGGTCCCCTCTCTCTGAGTATGGCCTCTGGGATTGAAAGAGAGGGACAAAAATCTCAGTGTTTGATGAGCCGAGACAGTGTTTTGCAGAGCATATCCCATCATTATTTATCTGCTCCCTATTTGGTGTTCTCTGCAGTGAGGGAGAATGGGGACCCTATAGAATCATAGAACTGTAGAGTTGGAAGGGTCCCAAAGGATTGTCTAGTCTAGTCCAACTCCCTGCAGTTCTGTAGTGTTCTAACAGTGCAGGATATAGGATATTACTCCAATTTAACAAGGAATCTATTCTGTGGTTCTTGCCTCATTGAAAGAGACAGCTGATCCTCTGTAGGTTATTGGATTCTAACTCATAAGCGGCAGCCAACATGGTCAGTGATGATGGGAATTGTAGGGCAGCAACATCTCGAGGGCCACAGTTTCCCCATCCCTGAGTTAGAAGACTCATTTGTTTGTGTGGATGTGACCACCTTGTGCAAACTGCCCAGCTTCCTAAAATTTTATTGCTGATACTTAGGAACATGCGCATTTAATCAGCTTGGTAGACGAGTGGCCAGGCTGAATGCAGCAACCGCCAACCCAAGCATTCTTTTTTGGGGGGGGGGGGGAGCTAATTACATTATTACTTTATATGCAGATTAAAATTTGATATCCCCACAATTTGGAAAGGCAAAATATTTTTCAGGTAGTAAAGGATGTATATTACCCACTTCAATGCTGCATCATTCTCGGATGTTCTGAGTACCAGTGACTGGGAATTGCAGGTGTGTGTGGTGCTGTTCCACTTGTTGGGATGCCTCAGTTGGTGGAGCATGAGGTGCTAGATCTCAGAGTTGTGGGTTCAAGCCCCCTCTTGGGCAAAAGATTCCTGCAATGCAGGGGTCTAAACTAGACGACCTTCATGCAATTCTGTAATTCTCTGTTCAGCTTGCTGGCTTCCCACAGGGATCTGGTTGGCCACTGTGAGAACAGGATGCTCAACTAGATGGGCCACTGGCCTGATCCAGGAGGGCTCTTCTTATGTCCTTATCAATGTGATGCATAATATGCATGCAAATATGTGCATATATAGTATTGTGCTTGTGAAGCCTTGCCATGAAACAGGTATTATTGTTGTTGTTGAGATATATATCCTGCCCTTCATCAGAAGATAACAAGGCAGTTTACAACATAAAAACACAAAATATATAACCTAATCATAATTTTAAAAATGCATGCATGTGTAATCCTGGGAGAAGGGAGGCAGAGAGCTGGCGGAAGCTTGGACACAGTCTGATACTATGCATTTTTAATCCAGAGCAATTCCTATTGTGTTCAATGGGGCTTAGCCATATAGCTTACATGCACACAGGATTTCAGCCTGTGCCGGCCTCCTGCTTCTCTCACCAGGAGTGAAAAGCAGATTCTCCTCTGTGTCCTCCCCACAGTCAATCTGCCTGGTCCTCAGCTGGTGCTGCTATCTCTGCAAAGAAGCTGTTTGTTCTTTTCCATGACAGCAGCTGCGCTCAAGGTGGCTGCCTGCTGGAGCAACAACAAATAGGCTTTTTTTGTAAAGAGAGCCTGAACTGCAGAAGACCAGATGAGGAGAGGAGTGGCAGAGTGTACTGGGATGGAAGCAGCTCACTCTTTTCCCTCCCAGGCTGAGCACCAGGAGGGCAAAGGTGGGAAAGCCGACAGTAAATTTAGTGGATCCTCCTTAGCTTTGCAAATGGTGCAGTAAATTTAGTGCACTTGCCAAGGGTTATTCCTAGTAAACCCACCAGTCAGGACCTCTTGCCTCTTTCATAATATGAATGAGGGAGGGGGGAGGATGCATGCACAACACAAACTTAAACCTTGGAAATTGTAATCCTGTAATGGTGGTTGGGAGTCTGGAACTGCAGCTGCTGCAGAATTTGGCAGCTAGGTTGCTCAGAGCAGCAAAATGGTCTGAGCACACGACACCAATCCTGGCCCAATTGCATGGGCTGCCAATTAATTTCTGGGCCCAGTTCAAAGTGCTGGTTTTGACCTATAAATCCTTAAATGGCTCAGGAGCACAATACCTCAAGGACTGCCTCTCCCCCTATGTACCAACCAGGACCCTGTGTTCACCACGTGAGGCCCTTCTCCCTGTGCCCCCTTCCCAGGAGGTCCAGTGGGTGGCAACACAAGAACGGGTCTTTTCAGTGGTGGCTTCCCGCTTGTGAAATACTCTCCCCAGGGAAACCTGCCTGGCACCAGAATTACAAAGTTTTAGGTGCCAGGTAAAAACATTTCTTTTCCACCATTTCTTTGGCTTTCATTTGTCTCCTTGAGTGGGTGGGTTTTTAAAAGTGTTTTGATTCTGCCTTTTAAAAATATGATTGGGTTTTAGATTTTTCTTGGTTTTATTTTATGCTGTTTTTCATGTATGCATTTTTTATTGGTGTAAGTCCCTTTGGCTTACTTTTGTAGGGGTGGGGGAAATGATTAATAAGTAAACTTGACTCTATGGCAGCAGAAAGAAACCCAAACTGGCACAACCCCAAACCAACTGCTTTACCCAAGTAATTTGCTTTTAGTTTTAAAATGTGTGCTGACGTTTTAAGCCAATCTCGTCAAAACATTGCATAACACACTTTTGCAACAGGATATTAGCTTGTCCAGTGCGCTTCTCTTAAGGAGAGCCATTTGGGAGAGTTGAGTTGGCTTTTAACAAGAGTGCTCCTTAGAGCAGACATCAGGGAAGCCAGATTCCCATCCAAGGTCAAGGTGCCGCTGTAATAAACATAGAAAGTCACTTGGGACCCAAATGCCTGAGGGTGCCTCTTCTACATTACTCCCTACCTGTCTCTGGAGATCTGAAAATGCCTTGTTTGCTATTCCAACTTTAGACTCTTCTGTTGGGGGAGGGTATGTGTGACAGGGCACTCTCAGTGGTGCCTTTCCCAACCTGCCTCAGTTTATGGACCTGTCCCCCTAAAGCTGTTTGGTTGTCCCCCAAGTTGGCCACTTTTGTTGGAGGGTAATCAGTCTTTTTGCTGGCAGTAGCACTGAAGAGTGACAAAGAAAAGAAGAAGAAGGAAAAAAATGAGAATGAAAAAGAGAAAAAATACTCAGTTATATTCCTTACATTATATTAATTATTATTATCTTATTTAAATTTGTATACCGCCCTATTCCCACAGGTCTCAGGGCGGTTCACAGAATAAAATCAGAATATAAAACCACAAAATACAGAATAAAAACAAAAACAACCCAATTAACCCCCGCCAACACATTTTAAAAGGGCTTAGGATGTCAAGCAACCAAAGGCCTGGTTAAAGAGGAACGTTTTTGTCTGGCAGCTAAAGGTGTATAATGACGGTGCCAGGTGAACCTCCCTGGGGAGAGCATGCCTCAAACGGGGAGTCACCACAGAAAAGACCCGTTCTTGTGTTGCCACCCTCTGGAGCTCTTGCGGAGGAGGCACATGAAGAAGGGCCTCAGAAGATGATCTCAGGGTCCGGGGAGGTTCATATGGGGCGGTCCTTGAGGTATTGTGGTCCTGAGTCGTTTAGTTAGTAACAGATGTGCATAATC